>NC_138773.1:157975471-158645471 GCF_965119305.1 Pelophylax lessonae
ATATAATGCTGCCACTTCATTAACACGCTTACTTGGTACAGGAGGAGAGAAGGACAGAGGAGCAGAGAGAGAGAGGTATCTTCTAGCATGGGAAGCCAGTCTTTTGTAGCGTGCCTCATTTTCTTTCCACCACTGAAGAGGATCACCACTTCTTCTGTCAATTACTGGTTCCTTTAAATAGAGATGAAGTTCATCATCCAGGCCCGTTATTGCAGATTCAGAGAGAAAGAACCCTCTGCATGAGGCCCAAATAAAACACTGAAAATGTCATGATCAATTCGACCACAATGAAGAAGATTATCTTCCGTTCGTTGTTTTCTTTTTGACATTTTTCTGTTTTTGCAGCATGCTGCTCTTTCAGATTATAAAATTGCTGTTCTGGACTTGTCTTTTCGGCAGGAACCTCCTGCACCTCCTGTTGAATATCTTCTGTCAGACATTGTGTTGCCCTGGCCAATACATCAGCAGAAGAGAAGTATGGTTCTTGTATCGAGGATTCAAAAGACTTGCCAGCACAACATTTTTAATCTCTTCATGCTTCTCAAAACATATATCAATCAAAGCTCTCTGGCTTGACAGACCATCATTTGAAAGTTGGAGGGTGTTGTGTGCCATGACACTGTGGTCTGACATATCAGTAAGCCTCATTCCTTTCTGCATGTTTGCTCCGCTTTCTCGAAGGAGCACAAGCATCACATGGTCTTTGGTGATTCCCCATTCTTCAAGCATGCCTAGAAACATTTCTCTACTGTACTCCCCAGTGTGGGATCCTTGCATCACTTTTGTATACAAGACCAATTGCCTTTTTGTCCATCCACTGTCAATGAAGTGGCATGTAAGATTCATTAGTGATTCTGTTTGTCCTCCTCCTGACCAGCAGTCAGTCATGAATGAGAGTGAGTTGCCAGCATTCTCTGGTTGCAGCATAGCCTTTACTTTCTCAATGACCTTTTGGCGAATCTTTCCCAGCATTTCAGTTCGATAATACTTCTCACTCTTCAGTATGTACCTTGGCTCAAGTATGGACATCAACCGCTTAAATCCTGAGTCAGACACAGACACCATTGTAAAGGGCTGGTTATCAGTGACCATCAGCTCTGTGATTACTCTGTCCAGCAGTTGGGATCTTCCATCTGAATCTGTTACTGTTAGACCTGTTTTTTTCTGAAACATATCTGTTATTGTTGTCTGGGATAGTGGAGGACGTATTTCAAAATCACATTGATATTCCTTTTGTTTTTTCTGTGCTGCATGATATAATTCAATATGATGAGCTCTTAGATGGGCCCAAACATTTGACATATTTTTGTTTTTTACAGTTACTGATCTCATGCTTATTTTGTTTGTGTATGTGTTGCACACTGCTGCTTTTCCTGGAGATGGTTGAGACGAGAAATAGTCCCAGACCACACTTTTACTTTTTCTGTCTTTATCCATCTCCATTGCAATTTGAAAGAGACAATAAGGTTAAAAAAATGGCTGGCTGGCTGCTGGCACCCTGGCCTGATGTGGATGGCTAGCTGGCATCCTGTTGTGGGTTGGTGGCTGACGCCTGGCAAGGTGGGTGGCTTGCTGTCACCCTGTTGTGAGTTGGTGGCTGACGCCTGGCAGTGTGGGTGGCTTGCTGGCACCCTGTTGTGGGGTGGCTGTCTGCTGTCACCCTGTTGTAGGTCAGTGGCTGACACCTGGCAGTGTGGGTGGGTTGCTGGCACCCTGTTGTAGGGTGGCTGGCAGCTGTCACCCTGTTGTAGGTCAGTGGCTGACACCTGGCAGTGTGGGTGGCTGGCTGGCACCCTGTTTTGAGTCGGTGGCTGAAGCCTGGCAGTGTGGATGGCTTGCTGGCACCCTGTTGTGGGTCGGTGGCTGATGCCTGGCAGTGTGGTTGGCCTGCTGGCACCCTGTTGTGGGTGGCTGGCTTGGTGTCACCCTGTTGTGGGTGGCTGGCTTGGTGTCACCCTGTTGTGGGTGGCTGGCTTGCTGGAACACTGTGGTGGTGGGTTGGCTTGGTGTCATCTTGTTGTGAGTGGCTGGCTTGGTGTCACCCTGTGGGGTGGAACCCTGTTGTGGGGTGGATGGCTGGCTGTTGGCACCCTGTTGTGGGGTGGTTGGCT
Organism: Pelophylax lessonae; assembly: GCF_965119305.1. Classification (NCBI taxonomy): domain Eukaryota; kingdom Metazoa; phylum Chordata; class Amphibia; order Anura; family Ranidae; genus Pelophylax; species Pelophylax lessonae. The sequence continues at coordinate 157,977,583 of NC_138773.1, forward strand.
GGATGCTGACCTGGGACCCTGTTGTGGGTCTGTGGCTGATGCCTGGTAGTGTGGTTGGCCTGCTGGCACCCTGTTGTGGGTGGCTGGCTTGGTGTCACCCTGTTGTGGGTGGCTGGCTGGCTTGCTGAAACACTGTGGTGGGTTGCTGGCTTGGTGACACCTTTTAGACCCCCCAGACACAAAATCACACAAAAAAAAGTTCTTAAAAATTGTATATTTTGATAAAAAAAAGCCAATTATTGAAAAAATTAAAAAAAAAAAGAGATTTTTTGATTTTTACTTTGGATTTCAGATCTGGGGGGTCTAAAAAGTGTACAAGTGAAGTTTCAGCTCTGTAGCATGTCCAGAACCATAAAAAAAAAGATAGTTTGTATTAGAAAACTTTCAGCACAGGAGTATGGCTTCGCTGCTGTAACACCTTGCCGGTTTAATAGAAGGCATTTTTTGGGGTTCTTTGCAGTCAGGAAAAACATCTGAACTTGTGTATAGTGGTACTGTGCACAAGTTCTGATGTTTTGCCTGCCTCCAAAAACTCCCAAAAAATGCCAGCAAAAACACACCTGGGCATTTTTTTTTTTGACGCTAGCGTTATTTTTGGCATTTTTTGGGGTTCTTTTGAGGCAGGCAAAACATCTGAACTTGTGTATAGTGGTATATATACACACATAATTATATGTATATAGACACCTAGCCATATATAGGTGTGATAGTAGCAGAAATATATTACTGTAAATGATTTCATTAGCGCAAGCATATATTTCTGCTACTATCACACCTATATATGTCTAGGTGTGTATATAAATATATGTATGTGTGTATATACACCACTATACACAAGTTCAGATGTTTTGCCTGCCTCAAAAGAACCCCAAAAAATGCCAAAAAAAAACGCTAGCGTCAAAAAAAATGCCCAGGTGTGTTTTTGCTGGCATTTTTTGGGGGTTTTTGTGTGATTAATAGTTAATGGGGCATGACCCAGAACCCTAGGGACTTTTTAGGGGCATTTATTGGGTTTTAGGGTTTAAAAATTGTGTTTTTTGATTACCGAAGTTCGGGTCCCATTGATTTCAATGGGGTTCTGAAATCCGGGCCGAACTTTCGGGAAGTTCGGATGTTCTGGCCGAACTGAAATTTTCAAAAGTTCGATCATCCCTATTGTTTACTATCTAAGCTTTCTCACCCCCACCTGTCCTCCCCAGGTATTGGTGCTTTGAGAGATCATGATGGCAAGACAGTTACCACTCAAGAGCTGATCATGATTGAACTGGTCAATTATTATTCCACCCTTTACCTCTCTAAGCAATCCCACTCAGAGGACCAACTGGTTTGATATGTGGATGCTGTCCCTTTGCCATCGTTTTTTTTCTGTGGACCGAGACATGTTAGATGCACCACTGACATTGGAGGAGTTGAGGGGGGTGACTAGTCTGTTCCCTTACTCAAAGGCCCCTGGAGAGGATGGGTTGCCAATAGCGGTGTACAAGATCTTTTGGGATGAGATCTTACCTAAATTGCTACAGGTGTTTATTGAAGCCAGGGCCAGTGGTTGCCTTCCTCAGAGTATGACCAGGGCTAATATTATCCTGTTGCCGAAACCTGGGAAGGATCCGCTGGATCCAGGGTCCTACAGGCCCATTTCGCTTTTACAGAGCGACATTAGTATACTCGCAAAGGCATTGGCCCTGCGACTAAACAAGGTTATTGCATCTATCATACATGATGATCAGGTGGGCTTTATGCCACAAAAATCTACATCAATTAATCTACGCAGACTATTCCTAAACTTACAATCTCTAGGGGATAATGTGGGTGACAGAGGGTTGCTGTCACTTGATGCTCATAAGGCAAGGCTTTGACAGCATTGAATGGAAGTACTTGTGGTCAGTAATGCGTAAATTTGGCTTTGGCGAAGGGTTTATCTCATGGATTAAATTACTTTATTATACCCCAAAGGTGGCCATTAGGAAAGCAGGCAGGATGTCGGCCAGCTTCGATCTCCACAGGGGAACAAGACAGGGCTGACCCCTGTCATCGCTCTTGTTTGCACTGGCTATTGAGCCTATGGCTGTGCTCATTAGATCCAATGTGAATATTTGCGGGTTTAAATATGGACAGGTACAAGAAAAAATGTTATACGCAGATGATACCATGCTCATGTTGGGTGATACTACAACCTCTCTTGAAGAAACAATGTCGGTAATCTCAGAGGTTGGCACGTACTCAGGTTTGCACATAAACTGGTCAAAGTCCTCCCTGATGCCCCTGGAGGTTACATCACAGGTTACAGCTAAACTTACCCAGTTCCTCTCAAATTAAATATCTTGTATTCAGATCACACCTCACCCTTTGGACTATATAACCCTAAATCTGACCCCCGCTTGCCAAATTTAGGGATAGAGTTAAAATATGGGAAAAACTTAAAATGTTTCTAGTTGGTCAGACTAACCTTATTAAGATGATCCTCATGCCACAACTGTTATACATACTCCACAACTCCACGGTGGTTATTCCACGAAAAATGTTTCGTATCATTAACAATATATTTAGATCGCTCCTCTGGTTATCCAAAAACCCAAGGGTGAAGTTGGAACAATTTCAGAGACCTCAGGATGCAGGAGGTTTGGCTCTTCTAAAACCCCTGGCTTTATTACCTGGCCTCCCAAATGCAGCATATTGCATGCTCCATGCACTCCTCCACTAATGAAAGCGGGACCGATCCCTCTGTTAAAGTAATTACCCACACAGTAGGGGTGAAAAATGTGGCATGTGGTCTGGAGGGACCTAAGTTTGGCAAATCCAACAAACTATACCCCACTTATGCCTTAATGCAAAAAACTTGGAATAAGGTTAGGCAGTTGCAACAGATAATGGGTTTTACTAGATTTAGTCCCATCTGGAACAATGAGTACTACCTGGAGTTGGATAGGATGGATGGTGGTGCGAGATGGTCCCCCTATGGGATCACTCACCTACACCATATTTTCACTAATGGTAAGCTGTGCTCCTTTTCGGAATTACAAGAGAGGTATAAACTCCCTGTCTCAATGTTCTTCTTTTACATGCAGCTATCCCATGCAGTGAAAATGCAAGGTGGGCCCTATTTGTGGGTACAATCGCACGCTCCGATATTCAATTACATGTATGAGGTTGATTCATACAGAGGTTTCATCTCCCAATGTTACTCAATGCTATTAAACAATTTCCTAAAGGAGCACCCCATGAGTGTGGTATCCAAACGGGAAGGGGATGTAGGTTCTTTGGGTGAGGAACAGTATGAGGAGGCTCTCCTGGCAGTCAAGCAGTGCTCCCTGGATGTGGCACAGCATCTGTCACAGCTATATTTACTCCTACAGGTCCACTACACCCCAGTGAGGTTATTCCGCATGGGAAGAAGGGAATCCCCTACATGCTCCAGATGTAAAGGAGACCAGGGAGACTTGATTGACCTTATGTGGCGCTGCCCAAAGCTGCATAGATATTGGAAAGAGGTCACTGCTAGCATTGTATTTCAGGTACATATACCTGAGGATCCAAAAATTTGTGTGCTGGGAATCCAGAGTGACCTACAGATAGAGGATGCACCCAGGCAGACCATAGTGAGGGCATTATTTCAAGCGCGGAAGGTAATACTTCGCCATTGGATCTCTGCAGACTCCCCTACCTCAATGAGAAAAGAAATGGTTGGTTCAAATGCGGGATACCCTCAGATTAGAAAAATATGTTTTTCAGCACAGAGGCTGCTATGATAAATTCAATAAACAATGGGCACCTCTGTTAGACACACCTGGACTAGCACGAGTGGACTTGACTATGGACCGGCTGGTCATCATTAGTAGAGGGTAATTATGAATTGGTTTTAGAGGTTACCCTTGGGTAATGGGGTGTGCGGTTATGGGCATATTCATGCAAGTCGTGTATCTGTTAATGGTTACGATTTATTATGTTTAAATGGATGTAATACTTTTATGCTTTTAAATCTTTATGTTGTATTGTATTTTGACTGAGCTGGAGACTGTAATGCTGGCACAATTTTTCAATTGTTCATTCAATAAAATTTTGCTTGAGAAAAAAAAAATTGCGATCTCGATTCAACCCCGTCAAGATCTTCAGTGCAGAGCCATTCTCTGCCGACAAGAGACAGCTGTCAAAGAAAAAAAAAAAAAAAAGCTGGCAAAATTTATTACAACATTGCTAAATGCTGAGAGATAAGGAGAAACATTGTATCAGTTTGTTCTGTTAGATCAAAGGGATGAACTTCGGTTTGTAAATGAGGTCAGTTTAACCACTTAAAGACTAAGGCTTTTTCTGACACTTGTTGCTGACTGTCAAGGCCTTACCTTGCCTTCCTGTTGGCAGCCATCTTGGACATGTGCAGACTGCTGTCTCTTATAAACTCTGTTTGCATCATCTCTTGGCTGCTGCCTGGGCGTTGCTCAGTGATGATGTTGCACACCTGACTATATATATCACCTGAGGGATTGCAGTCCTTGCCTTTGTGTTTGTGCTCCAAGGTGCCTCACTGCTAGCAGTCTTCTGTTCTCCGTGTTCCTCCGTGTGTGACCTGGCTTGGCTGATGACTTTCCTGGCTCTCGATTCTGCATTGGCAGATGACCTCACATCGGCAGAAGATCCAGCATTGACAGACTACCTGCTACTGGACTCGATCCCCGCTTGGATGACTACCTGCTTCTGGACTTGACCCCCGCTGTTCCTGAGTTTGCTCCTCACTCTTGCTGTGCGTTTATTGTTGTTGTCCTAATAAACTGCTTTATTTTACCAGCATCTTCGTGTGGTCTGGTTTCCTGGCAGCCTGACAGTACACAAAGGCCAAGAATCCGGACGATGCAGGTGCTCCTACGCTCCCCATGCTGGTTACCAGGCTCGATCAGCAAGATCACCTTTTGGGTCACTTCACTCAGGCGTTACAGACGTTGTTTGAATGCACAGCACACCTTGCTCCTGGTGCTGCTGAGTCCTCCTGCTGCTGCTCCTGTTGCTGCTCCTGCCCCTGCAGCTGGAGTCACTGTTACCAGAGGGATGACTGGTTCAGCCCCCCTCCCGCAATAGAGGTGAACTGAGTCAGTGTTGTGGCTTCCTAAACCAAGTGGGCATTTATGTTGGGGTGGTTCCTCAGGCGTTTCCCTCTGACAGGTCCAAGGTGGGCTTCCTAATCTTGTTGCTCTAGGACAAGGCCTTGGCTTGGGTGAATCCCTTATGGGAGAAGGATTATCCTGTGATACTCGATTACCCGAGTTTTGTTGCCTCCTTTCGTAGGGTATTTGATGTGCCTGCTCGCTTTGCCTCTGCTGCTAAGCTGCTCCTGTCCATTCAACAGGGTATACAAACCCTTGCCGAGTATGCCATTGAATTTGGTACCCTGGCAGCAGAGGTGGGCTGGAATAATGAGGCTCTGGTGGCTGTCTTCTCTCATGGTCTCTCCGATGCATTGAAGGGCGAGATTGTGGCCAAGGATCTCCCTGACGAGCTTGAGGCTCTCATATCTTTCCTGATTTTGATTGATACCAAGCTCAGGGAGAGACCAATGTTTAAGGAGCGCCTGCAGAGGCCTCCTACCAGATTGGCTCCTACGTTTTCTTCCTCACCCATTCCTCCCCCACCTTCCACGCCTCCTGGGGATGGTGCGTCTGGCTGTGAACCCATGCAGCTAGGGTTCCCTCGCCTTTCCAAAGCTGAGTGGGCCTTTAGGAGGAGGGAGGGCCAGTGACTGTATTGCGGCCATGGTGGGCATTTCCTGAAATCTTGTCCTACCCTTCCAGGAAATGCTCGCACCTAAGGTCCTGTCAGGGGCAGACCTTAGGTGGAATTTCCTCGTTCCTGGTTTCCCGTAATGATAAACTGCTAATCACAGTTGTCCTCTCCTGGGCAGCAGGTTCGGTGGTTACTCAGGCATTGGTAGACTCTGGTGCTGGTGGTTACTTTACAGTACGTTTGCTACTGCGAATCCCATACCCTTGCAGCCCGTGTTTCTCCACTAGTCCTCGAGGCGATTGATTGCAGACCCCTGCAACTGGCACAGGTTACCCACAAGACCGGTTGACATGGCGATAGGGGCTTTTCACAGAGTCAACCTGTTTCCATGTTATATCATCCCCACACTACTCTGTTGTTTTGGGGTACCCTTGGCTTCAGAAACACAATCCGACCTTTGATTGACAGTCGGTCGAGATCCTCTCTTGTTCTCCACAGTGTGGCGCTGTTTGTATCCATGGGCCTGTTAAGCAGGGCCGGCCCTACCATGGGTCCCGCTGGGTCCATTGGACCCAGGCGGCACTTTAAGAAGGGCGGCATTGCACCGCTAACACTCTCGGCTCAGCACTGCGCATGCCCAGTTCTGGAGCCGGCTGAGAGTCTCCAATGAGCATTCCGAGTGCTTCTGCTGTTATTTGTTCCCTCCCCCTTGCCCAGCGCGCCTCATTTGATTTCATCACAGCAGATGTCGGGAGGGGGAGGAGTGGAGCCTGCAGTGAGTGGAGGATGAAGTTCAGCCTAGTAGAAGGTAAGCTGCTTCTGGGCTAAATAGTAGCGATGTCGGTGGATTGTCTTGGTGGGCAGGAAGAGGAGGAGGGGGACTCTCTCTCTTCAGCAGACTCCACTGATGCTGTTAGATCGTTTTTTTGTTTTGTGTGTCTGCGCTGCTTCTGAAGAGAAGATGTTTTCTAAGATCTCCCCAAATCTCTATTACACCTCCCTAGAGTCCCTACTCACTACCTGCTAACCAGTCCAGTACACAGGCACATCCACCTCTCCTGTATGACCATCTCATGTCTCTGGGGCTGGGGCACTACAAATCCAAGAATGCCAGGTGAGGGGAGGCAGCAGCAACATGACAGATCAGGTTGATTGTTAGCTGAAAAGTGCTGGTGTACAATATTTGTGAGTGATGGAGCGAAGGATAGAGGGATGGGGTGATGGAGCAAAGGATAGAGGGATGGGGTGAAGGAGCAAAGGATAGAGGGATGGGGTGATGGAGCAAAGGATAGAGGGAAGGGGTGATGGAGCAAAGGACAGAGGGATGGGGTGAAGGAGCAAAGGATAGAGGGATGGGGTGATGGAGCAAAGGATAGAGGGATCGGGTGAAGGAGCAAAGGATAGAAGGATGGAGTGATGGAGCAAAGGATAGAGGGATGGGGTGATATGGAGCAAAGGATAGAGGGATGGGGTGATTGAGCAAAGGATAAAGGGATGGGTTGAAGGAGCAAAGGATAGAGGGATGGGGTGATGGAGCAAAGGATAGAGGGATGGGGTGATGGAGCAAAGAATAGAGGGATGGTGTGATGGAGCAAAGGATAGAGGGATGGGGTGAAGGAGCCAAGGATAGAGGGATGGGGTGACGGAGCCAAGGATAGAGGGATGGGGTGACGGAGCAAAGGATAGAGGGATGGGGTGACGTATCAAAGGATAGAGGGATGGGGTGAAGGAGCAAAGGATAGAGGGATGGGGTGACGGAGCAAAGGATAGAGGGATGGGGTGACGTATCAAAGGATAGAGGGATGGGGTGACGTATCAAAGGATAGAGGGATGGGGTGACGTATCAAAGGATAGAGGGATGGGGTGAAGGAGCAAAGGATAGAGGGATGGGGTGATGGAGCAAAGGACAGAGGGATGGAGTGATGGAGACAGAGTAATATATGGATGGAAGTAATGGAGAATAGAAAGGGTGGAGGGAAATAGGGCACAAGGATTATTGGATGGATGGTATGGTGGAGGGATTGAGTATGAGCTAAAAGGATGTTGCGATGGAGTTATGGAAAGATGAAAGGAGGGATGGAGGGAGGGATAGAGTATCAGGATGAGAGTGATGGAGGGTGAAGAGGTTGGAGGGACCTACAACAGAGGGATGGTAGGATGGACAGTTGGATAGATTGATGGAGACAGGTGATGGAGTGATGGGAACAGGAGGTGAAGGAGGAATGGAGGGATGCAGACAGGAGGTGATGGAGTGATGAAGGGAGGAGGTGATGGACACAGGAGGTGATGGAGACAGAAGATGCTGGAGACAGAAGGGGATGTAGGCATGTTAAGGGGGGACTCCTGATGTGAAGTAGGGTTGCTTCCTGATTTATTTTAGTTTCCATGATATAAAATAATAGATGTGGGGGCCTTTTGGTGGGCTTGTTTTTTTTTTTTATGGGGGGGTTGGGGGGTGGCAGCATCAAATTCTTGGACCCAGACAGCACAATATCTTGGGCCAGCCCTGCTGTTAAAGTACTTTGTACCTCCTCGGATTCAGTGTTGCCTACTGAATATCATGAGTATCAAGATGTATTTGACAAGGTGCGCGCTGGTACTCTTCATCCTCATCGCCCGCACGACATAGACTTGCAACCTGGTGCCATTCCCCCTCGTGGCAGGGTTTATCCTCTCTTGGTTGCGGAGAATAAGGCCATGGAGAAGTATGTGGCAGATGCGCTTGCCCGGGGGCACATTCGCAAGTCCACTTCTCCAGTGGGTACCGTTTTTTTCTTCATAAAAAAGAAGAGGGTGAGTTGAGACCTTGCATTGATTATAGGGGCCTCAATCGCATCACGGTCAAGAATGCATACCCGATTCCGTTGATTACTGAATTGTTCGACCGCCTCAAGGGAGCAATGGTCTTTACCAAGCTTTACCTAATGGCCGTGTATAACCTCGTAAGGATCAAGGAGGGCTATGAGTGGAAGACCGTGTTTAATACCAGAATACGTTACGAATATCTAGTGATGCCCTTTGGCTTGTGCAATACCTGCTACTGGACTCGATCCTAGCTTGGATGACTGCACGCTACTGGACTCAATCCCGGCTTGGATGACTACACACTTCTAGACTCGATCCTGGCTTGGATGACTACCCGATTCTGAACATGGCCCTGGCTGTTCCTGATTTCGCTCCTCACTTTTGCTTTGCGTTTATTGTTGTTGCCCTAATAATCTGCTTTATTTTTCCTGCATCTTTGTGTGCTCTGGTTTCCTGGCACCCTGACACTTACAAGTGAAAATCAGTATTTTTTTGCTGGAAAATTACTTAGAACCCCTAAACATTATATCTATCTATCTATCTATCTATCTATCTATCTATCTATCTATCTATCTATCTATCTATCTATCTATCTATCTATCTATCTATCTATCTATCTATCTATCTATCTATCTATCTATCTATCTATCTATCTATCTATCTATCTATCTATCTATCTATCTATCTATCTATCTATCTATCTATCTATCTATCTATCTATCTATCTATCTATCTATCTATCTATCTATCTATCTATCTATCTATCTATCTATCTATCTATCTATCTATCTATCTATCTATCTATCTATCTATCTATCTATCTATCTATCTATCTATCTATCTATCTATCTATCTATCTATCTATCTATCTATCTATCTATCTATCTATCTATCTATCTATCTATCTATCTATCTATCTATCTATCTATCTATCTATCTATCTATCTATCTATCTATCTATCTATCTATCTATCTATCTATCTATCTATCTATCTATCTATCTATCTATCTATCTATCTATCTAACTACATACATACATACATACATACATACATACATACATACATACATACATACATACATACATACATACATACATACATACATACATACATACATACATACATACATACATACATACATACATATATATATATATATATATATATATATATATATATATATATATATATATATATATCTTAGCAGAGACCCTAGAGAATAAAATGGCGGTCATTGCAATATTTTATGTCACACTGTATTTATGCAGCAGCCTTTCAAACGCAATTTTTTAGGAAAAATACACTTCAATGAATAAAAATAAATAAACAGTAAAGTTAGCTTAATTTTTTTGTATAATGTGAAAGATGATGGTACACTGAGAATTGTGATCTTTATTTTAAGCAAAAAAATTGTGATTTTCATTTTATCCAGAATCGTGCAGTTCTAGCTTGTATGAATATTTCATGGCTATCGTATATTCTATATTTTAGGTTGGAGGTTAATGCAGAGTGCCCACAAATTGCCTCCTTTCAATACAGAGTGCTCACAGCGTGCCCCCTTAAATGCAGAGTGACCACAGGGTGCCCCCTTTCAATGCAGAGTGCTCACAGAATGCCCCCTTTCAATGCAGAGTGACCACAGCATGCCCCCTTTCAATGCAGAGTGCCCACAGCGTGCCCCCTTTCAATGCAGAGTGACCACAGCATGCCTCCCTAAATGCAGAGTGCCCACAGCGTGCCCCCTTTCAATGCAGAGTGCCCACAGCGTGCCCCCTTTCAATGCAGAGTGCCCACAGCGTGCCCCCTTTCAATGCAGAGTGCCCACAGCGTGCCCCCTTTCAATGTATAGTGACCACAGCGTGTCCCTTTCAATGCAGAGTGCCCACAGCGTGCCCCCTTTCAATGCAGAGTGACCACAGCGTGCCCCCTTAAATGCAGAGTGACCACAGCGTGCCCCCTTTCAATGCAGAGTGCCCACAGCGTGCCCCTTTCAATGTATAGTGACCACAGCATGTCCCTTTCAATGCAGAGTGCCCACAGCGTGCCCCCTTTCAATGCAAAGTGCCCACAGCATGCCCCCTTTCAATGCAGAGTGACCACAGCGTGCCCCCTTTCAATGCAGAGTGACCAGAGCGTGCCCCCTTAAATGCAGAGTGACCACAGCGTGCCCCCTTTCAATGCAGAGTTCCCACAGCGTGCCCCCTTAAATCCAGAGTGCCCACAGCGTGCAGAGAGACCAGCATGCACTTACCTGATGCAGCGGCGGCTTCTCCTCAATCCTCCGCGTCTCCCGAGTCCTCCTCCTCCTCCTTGGCCAATGGCAATTGTTCACCTTTCGGCCAATCAGGAAATGGGTTTCGAACCCGCTTCCTGATTGGCCAGGAAGAGGATCAGGGGGAGGATCCGTGTGACAATAGCGAATATTCATTCGCTATTGTCACACAATGGGTGGGCTCAGGGCGCACTGCTCTGCGCCCCGGGTCCACCCTTTTCTTACAGCACAGCCCTTACCATCCTCATCATTCCACTCACAAAATGCGAGCAGGCGAGTGGAAATTTTGAAGGCTGTATATATGTATGTATATCTATATATATATATATATATATATATATATATACTTTAACTTTTTTATAGTTATTTATTATATTATGATTTTGTGTTTCAAACTTTATCATACCCGAGATGTTATAAAGAAGAACGCACAGTAAAAAATAATCATATGTAAATAGTTGGTTTGGGCTGCTCGTCCTTAAGAATTACATGCAAAATAATGGTACCACTTTCAGCACCTAAAATCGGAAACAATCATACCGCCAGGTAGGTTGATAAGTGAATAAACAGGTCTGCACATTTAGGGCTTTGGATATATTTTTTATATCCTTTTCCATCTTTATAAAGTTCCATTTTGTCTTTTGACAATTCTTTTCTGCTCCCCATGGCTCAGTATCTAGCCTGCTCAGTGCAATCACATGAGAGCTAACAAACTCATTGACAATTTATACACAGACACTAATTACAGTTTAAAAAGCCATAGATGTGGGAAAATACCTTTTAATTGCCATTTTAATCTGTGTGTGTCATCTTGTGTGTCTGTATCAAGGCCAAATATTCCAGGGTATGCACATTTTTGATCAGCTCAGAATAAGGTGCCACACCCTATTAATTACAATCGCAAAATAATAAAGCACCTTGGCTTTTAAGGCACCAGGTATATCAACATACATTTTTACATAATAGAAAAATATTGTCGCCAGCAGTTTAGACATTAATAGCTGTGTGTTGAGTTATTTTTAACCACTTGCCGACCGCTCACATGGAGCGTACTGCGGCAAAGTGGCTCGATATCGTCCAGCGACGTAGACCTACGTCGCTGGACCCCTCACCTTGTGGGCAGCGCGCACGTGCCGCCGGAGGCTCGCTCCCGCTGTATTCAGACGCATCGGGAGACGGGCCAGGGGAGGAGAGGCGGTGATCACCGCCGCTCTTCCCTGATCGTCGGGGATCGAGTGAGGAGATCCGCCCGCTTGTGTAAACAAAGCGGGCGAATCTCCTATGTGACAGGCAGGGACAGATTACAGGATTTAGCATAGCCTGTGTCACACAGTCCCCTCCCCCCACACACGTCAGTAAGCACCAGGCATATATTTAACCCCTTGATCACCAATAAAGTTAACCCCTTCCCTGCCAGTGTCATTATTACAGTAACAGTGCATATTTATAGCACTGATTACTGTAGTAATGTCACTGGTACCCCCAAAAGTGTCAAAAATGTCAGTTAGGGGTCCGATCTGTCCGCCGCAATGTCGCATTCCCGCAAAAAAAATTGCAGATCGCCGCCATTACTAGTTAAAAAAAAAAAACAATAAAAATGATTCAATTTCCCGTAGTTAGTAGCTGCAATAACTTTTGCGCAAACCAATCAAAATACACTAATTGCGATTTTTTTTTTTTACCAAACATATTGTAGCAGAAAACAAATTTGCCTAAAATGTTAAAAAATTTTGATTTTTTACATTATTTTGGGGGATATTCATATAAAAAAATGTGAAAAATATTGTTATTTTTTCAAAATTGTCGCTCTTTTTTTTGTTTATAGCACAAAAAGTAAAAATCGCACAGGTGATCAAATACCACCAAAAGAAAGCTCTATTTATGGGGAAAAAAAGACATGCATTTAATTTGGGTACAGCGTCCCACGACCACGCAATTGTCCGTAAATTTAACACAGTGCCGAATCGCAAAATATGGCCTGGTCAGGAATGGGGTAAAATCTTCCGGTCTTAAAGCGGTTAAAAATACACTTATTGAAAATTTGTTTGTCAAAGACATGTAGCTAAATACATTTTGGGCTAAATATATGACAAAAATTTAATATATTGGATATTTTTTAACTGTCAAAGTAGAAAAATATTGTTATTTTTTCAAAATTGTGGCTCTTTTTTTATTAATATCGCAAAAAAATGAAAAGCGCAGAGGTGATCCTGCTAGTTCCTGCTTGATTTCCCTTACTTCAACTGTAAGTGTTTTTATTGCTTGCTACTTTAAAAATTTTTACCTACTACACTATGAGTGCCCCCTCTTGTCATTTTGATGATCGAGTGGCATAGGAATATACCAGGATACAAGTCCCCATAAGGAGAGGAATTTCTACTACAGACAACCATTTTATGATCTGAGGAGATATCCACTGTTCATTCCCAGTTATACCTCGTTGGATAACCCCCTGATGTCCTTGATGGTGATCTAACACACCAAAAACGCTCTTTTGAGTGTTAATGGAGGTCAGCGGCCATTGCACTTAATGTAGGATTAGAGCTCACGAAATCATCACACACGAATATCACTGGATGAGATTCTCAGTTTCATTCACTGGAACACCCTTGAACTTTTACACCTTCTTTTGCATTTATTTATGTATTTATTTCTGTGCACATCATCCAGTGACACATGGACTATTTATGCTGTTAGCATCTTCACAGTGTTGTTGATTGCTACTTTATCGCATCACTTGCACTTTCATTTATTTTCTGTTTAGCATTGTCACAGTCACTTTTATGTGTTGATTCATTGCATCTTTTGCACTTTTATTATTATTTATTCATCACTCCACCAGCACCTTAGCACCTTTTGCTGATTTGCATATTTTGGATATTTTAGCACCATATCAGCGATTTAGCGATATTGATTCGTTTCATTTTTATGATTATTTATTCATCACTCCACCAGCACCTTTTGCTTATTTGCATATTCTGGATATTTTATCACCATTATCAGCGATTTAGCGATTTTTATCATCTTCATTGTTATTTTATTACTTATATTGTCTATCTTGGATTTTGTTACACCTTTCATCCACTTTGTGGTCCACCATTTTAGAAATTGAGCGCCAATTCCCCCTCTTCTTTTATGTTTGAACAGTATGTGGTGACACTACTACAATAGGAAGCTAATTTCGGTGCCCCACACGCTCTTTTCTGCTATTGATCTACCTCATTTACCTCTTTGGTAGAGCATTGGTCACTCCCATTTTGTCTGTACTCAAGATCATACACATACCTCATCCTGACCACTACAATTGGGGCATGCCGAGTTCTTGATTCAGCTATGAGAATCTGAATTACAAAGAGGCTAGTGAGCCCAAAGAATTCTGTTGCTGCTGCTGAGAGAGTTTAAATTACCAAGGGGCTAGTGTGCCCAAATAGTTCTTTGATGCATTGTTGCCGTTAGGGCTAGGAGCCCTTTTCCTTGATCCCTTCTATCCTTGCAAAAGAAGATAAGAATCGTCGAAACTGTCATAGCTTCATCATCTGGGAGAAAGAACTTCTGCCACAGAGGACTTTTCCTGTTAAAGCCAGGGGCTGCTACCTGGAGGGGGTAAACCCCTAGTTCACAGAGATACCTTGCTACAGGACACTTTGTGAAGATCTTTTGGGCCATAGGTCACTAATGTTGCTAAAAGGACTGAGAAAGGACATTTGCGAAGGTACTTTATTTAAAGGACACTTTGCGAAGAATCCTTTGGTTGAGTAATGTTGAAAGAAACTTTGTGCGAGTTGCTACCTTGTGAGAGAAGGGTAGTGGCTCATTGTCTCTTCAGAGAGAGGGATGTGTTGCCTCAGGTGTTACAGAGAGAAGGACACTGAACACCAGTTGAGTGGACTCCGCACTTCTTCCTCCTAGCTTCTGGGTCTGATAAGGAAATAGTATTAGTCAGTGCCCTGGTGATTGAGAGGGATGTGCCTATTGTTAGTCATATGGTTCCCAAATGGAACAAGTGCAGAAATGTTTAGTTAGTTAGATTGGCAAGTTGTTCTGTTTGTCTGTTACTGGAACACAACAGGACGACGAGTCAGGCATGCCCTTAAGGGGCCGGATGCATTAGAAGTCGTTAGTGTTAGAGATTCTGCAAGTTCGAATATCGCCTCTGCGGAGAGGGCAGTCTCACTGTGAGTATATAGGATGTAGAGTTTCTACATGCTCTCCCTTTTTCTTTACAGGCTTGTAGGGGATTTAAATGCCTTTGAAAGGTTACCTACTGCCTATCTTCTATATACAGTATCTGACAAAAGTGAGTACACCCCTCACATTTTTGTAAATATTTTATTATATCTTTTCATCTGACAACACTGAAGAAATTACTTTGCTACAATGTAAAGTAGTGAGTGTACAGCTTGTATAAATTATCTGTCCTCTCAAAATAACTCAGCACACAGCCAATAGTGTCTAAACCACTGGCAACGAAACTGAGTACACCCCTAAGTTAAAATGTCCAAATTGGGCCCAAACTGTCAATATTTTGTGTGGCCCCCATTATTTTCCAGCACTGCCTTAACTCTCTTGGGCATGGAGTTCACCAGAGCCTCACAGGCTGCCACTGGAGTCCTCTTCCACTCCTCCATGACGACATCACCGAGCTGGTGGATGTTGGAGATTTTGTGCTCCTCCACCTTCCATTTGAGGATGCCCCACAATTGCTCAATAGGGTTTAGGTCTAGAGATATGCTTGGCTAGTTCATCACCTTTACCTTCAGCTTCTATAGCAAGGCAGTGGTCGTCTCAGTCTCCAAAAGAGAGGGGATCATATTCTGCTTCAGTATGTCACAATACATGTTGGCATTCATGGTTCCCTCAATGAACTGTAGCTCCCCAGTGCCGGCAGCACTCATGCAGCACCAGACCATAACACTCCCACCACCATGCCTGACTGTAGGCAAGACACACTTGTCTTTGTACTCCTGACCTGGTTGCTGCCACAGACGCTTGACACCATCTGAACCAAATACGTTTATCTTGGTCTCATCAGACCACAGGACATGGTTCCAGTAATCCATGTCTTTAGTCTGCTTGTCTTCCGCAAATTTTTTTTGCAGGCTTTCTTGTGCAACATCTTTAGAAGAGGCTTCCTTCTGGGACGATAGCCATGCAGACCAATTTGATGCAGTGTGCGGCGTATGTTCTGAGCACTGGCAGGCTGACCCCCACCCCCCACCCCTTGAACCTCTTCAGCAATGCTGCCAGCACTCATACGTCTATTTCCCAAAGAGAACCTCTGGATTTGATGCCGAGCATGTCCCCTCAACTTCTTTGGTCGACCATGGCGAGGCCTGTTCTGAGTGAAACCATTCCTGTTAAACCGCTGTATGGTCTTGGTCACCGTGCTGCAGCTCAGTTTCAGGGTCTTGGCAATCTTCTTATAGCCTAGGCCATCTTTATGTAGAGCAACAATTCTTTTTTTCAGATCCTCAGAGAGTTATTTGCCATGAGGTGCCATGTGCAACTTCCAGTGACCAGTGTGAGAGAGTGAGAGCGATAACACCAAATTTAACACACCCGCTCCCCATTCACACTTGAGACCTTTAGTAGAGACATTACTAGACATTAGTAACACTAATGATTCACATGACACTAATGATTCACATGACACCGGGGAGGGAAAATGGCTAATCTAACTTTTTCAAGGTTAAATATTATACTTTTTTATAATTTTTTTTATTTTATTATACTTTTTTATAATTTCTTTTTATTTATTTCAAACCTTTATTTTTTTTTACAACTCGTAAATACTGCATCTCCACAGCAACAGGCCCCCACCCCCGGAGACTCTCTGTCATATGACTTCCTGTTTCGGCCAGATTACTCATTGTAGATATCGCATCTCCACAGCAACAAGCTCCCGCCCCCACCCCCTGAATCCCTCAGCTATAAAAACTCCCGCCTGAGGAAGGAGCACGCATGCTCCGAACGCAAGCACCCCCCTGCCACTATTGGATGTAAGCCTGGATACAGAACGCTGCCAGAAACACAGGAAGTGCCAGGACCACATTTCCACCACAGTGTACTTCCCTAACATCCCTACAGTGTTGCAGATGAACCATCACAATTTTCTGATCAACTATTTCCTATGTGTGAGTTACTACATTGTTTTTATGTAATAAATAACCTTTTAATCTACACTGAGGTGGGGCTGCTTTTCTTCTCCTACCCCTTTTTGTCTGTTGCAGAGTCCCTCTAGCTCTGTATGAAGCCTGCAGCCACCTCAACCATCCATCTCCACTAACCCCAGGGATTGAACTATCCTGCATACCTCCTAAAAAGACTACCTACAGCCACAGTTGAAACTTTTTTCATAAGATCGAATGTACTTGACTCTTTCACTGGCGCAGATCGAACGTTGTGTATATGACTGAATGAATTGACTCCATACAGAAAGTATGAACATTCAGAAACTGGTTTAGAGCTTTGAGATCCAGAATAGGTCTTACATCCCCGCTTGGTTTGGGGATTATGAATAGGTTTGAGTAAGAACCCCTGAACCTTTAGATCCCTGGAAGATTCGTTATCACTCTTTGGGCCCTCAGCTGGTCTAACGCCAGAAAGAAAAACCTTTTTATGGGGATCTGTCGGTATACCCAAAATTCCAGTTTTGTACCCCTGCGAAATGGTGGAGATATTCCAGTTGTCTAGGATCGTTTCCACCCAATCCTTCCAGAACGGAAGCAGCCTTCCCCCCACCCAAGTGAGTGGGGCGTCCCTTCACAGAGTAGGCTTAGAGGAAGACTTGGCTGATGTCTGGGCCCAGGGCTTTTTCTAACCCTGCCCTAAAGGCTTGGTTCTGGACCCAGATAGCTGAGGCCGTCGTCACCGTCTGGAATTAGAAGCACTGGTAGTTTGAGTGCTGGGGATCTTTGCTCTTCCTTTTTACAGGTAGCAACGTACTCCCCCCCCCCCCCTCCCCCCCAAATCTTTTGGAAGTACTTATCCAGATCGTCACCAAAAAGGCATTCTCCCTGAAAAGGAAAGCCAGCCAGTAACCTTTTACCTGGTAATTCCGCAGACCAGCTCTTTAACCAAAGGATTCTGCGCATATATGCACTGTCATCAGAGCAACTCGTGACATTTGCCTTATGGAGTCCGTAAGAGCATCCACTGTAAAACATAAAGTGCGAGACAGATCTTCCACAGACTCTCCTTGAGAAGGAACTATCTTGGACACTCGCTTCATACGGTTTTTAACCTCCATGGCGGTATGATTATGTCAGGAATTATGTACCAAAAGGGGTACAATTTTTTGCATGGAAATTTGGTGTTATCTATTATAGGCCTACAATTCTTAGTAATTACTGACTTAAACCTGACCAAAACAAGACTCTAGTAGACATCCCAGATGTGATAAATATTTATTATATAATATAATATATATATATATATTATATATAATAAAATTATATTATTGATTAGATTATAAATCATGCATTTTATATATATATATATATATATATATATATATATATATATATATATATATATATATATATATATATATATATACACACACATGCATATATATATATATATATATATATATATATATATAATATAATATAAATATTATGTGTTTGTGTTTTGTGCAACATTTGAATTTTCCTCCCAGTTCCGCTCCCATGCACCATTGCTGCTGCAGGAGACGGAACCACAAAGTCATCAGACCGACGGACAAGCGTCGGGGATCTCGGCTGGCGATCACAGCAATGGGAGATCATCGCTGGATCACCAGGAGAAGATAAGGAACACCGCTGCACGCTCTGCACATCTACCCCGAGCGTGACTCGGGGATACCGCTAAGTTAGAGTTAAAGACTGACACACTCCTATGGCCACTACTGCTGGTTATATCGCAGATTCTGCAACCGCAAAGGAGGCTTCCAATAAAGATTCCAACCTCTTATCTGCTGGATCCTTAAAAACCTGGGCATTATCCACAGGGCAGGTTAAACTCTTGTTGACCGAAGAAATGGCAGCATCCACAGTGGGTATGTAGCACTGACCCCCGAAAGGGCTGCTGGTTTGATCTGGGCCTGCACTCTACCAATAAACCCCATTAACTTGGCTCAATCCACTTGGCACAGCTGTGATGCAATGCAATACAATACAATGTAAGACAGTACAAAATACCTGTATTGTCACTCCAGGATAAGACAACAGCACAATGGATTTCAATATAAACAATTAGAAAGAAACAGTATATATATATATATATATATATATATATATATATATATATATATATATATATATATATATGTCTATACCTGGGAGCTCCCCCTACTTTATAAGCTATGTGTGAGATCTCACTTTTTGACAGTACTTAGTCCTGGATCTTCTTTTCTTCGCTAGCTAAAGTGGCTCCTTGTGATTTGTAATCCACAGTTTTGGTGAATTAAATTGAAAATGCTTCTGGTGTAGCTGTAACAACTATTTAAACATTTCTTGGTAGATAGGCCTCAAGCCTTCTCAGTATCAGTTGCTCTGCTCCTTCGTGGAACTATAATTTCCAGTGAGGCCTGTATATGAGTCTAACTGCATGTGAGATTTAACAAACTGTGGGCCGTGACCCGCTCACCCACTGCATAGAGGCGCTGTGTGGTGACTTTTGTCCGGTGACTGAAACTTGCTTCTCCATCAGCTGGACCAATCGCTCCGTTCAGCCCCACTGGGTGGATCCCGTCCTCTGATGCTCGGATTAGTGTCTCTGGGTCTCTGCAATCTGGCCACCGTCTCCCCACAGGTCCTCTCAGGCAGGCCACATGATTCCAAGCCCCCTAAAATGGCTGCTGGCCCCTTTTATCCCCTACCCAGCATGCCCTGCACAAGAAGGTGTTCATGGGTAGGTCATCAAACCAACAATCCCTTCCTGTCTCTTTCAGAAAGAAAAACATAGCTGCATTACCAGTATTGGTCACTAGATGGCTCCAACTACTCAAACATAGCAATGTCCATGGACGTTTCATTGAAGTATACAGACACACATCAATATAGGAGTATATCAGCGCTACAGGTATATTCCATTTCATTGTAAATTTTTCCTCAATAGGATACAATAGTGAAAACCCTTTAGGAGAAACAAAAATCCTATCAGGATTGTCCCAATCATTATACATTTCTTATTCCAAAAGCGGATGTATGTGAAACGTCCAAGGACTATGAGGGGGGCGCAATGAGCCTAGAGAGGAAAAAAAAAATTCAACTGTCTCTAAGGGAGGTAATTTGTGTCCATACCGGACTATTTCATTAACCTCCCTGGCGGTATGATTCTTTTGGATTTTAGGTGCTGAAAGCGGTACCATTATTTTGCATGTAATTCTTGTGAATGAGCAGCCCAAACCAACTGTATACATTTATTATATATATATAGATACATATATGTATATATGTATGTATATATATATATATATATATATATATATATATAATGTATACAGTTGGTTTGGGCTGCTCATTCACAAGAATTACGTATATATGTGTATATATATACATATATTTACATAAAAAGTACAGTAAAACTGCAGGAAAGGGCACTGGGGGGCAATGTAATGTGATTTTATTTTATTTTGAATGGTATCAGTGTGTTTGGTGTGTTTTACATTTGAATTTGCCGCCGGTTCCACCCCCCGGCGGAAGTCACGTCGCCGGAGACGGAAGCCGGGACTCGCAGACGATCGGGAGGAAGCTCTGCCGCTGCATACCGCCCGAATTCTTCGCTGGATCCCGGAGAAAAGGTAAGTAAAACCTCTACCAGGATCCAGTGATCTTCCTAGCGGTACCCCGAGTGTGGCTCGGGGTTACCGCTTTTGGCTCTAAAATCTAACCCCGAGTCACGCTCGGGAATACCCCTAGGAAGGTTAAGAGTCTGAACCAACAATCTCTGGGTTTGAGAGGCTGACAGAGACTCCTCTGACCCTGACTCCCCAGAAGTGGAAACCTCAGCTTGATCTTCTATAGGGTCATCATCAGCTACTTCTTCCACATCCTCTGCCCAATCCTAAAAATAAATTTCACAAGAGACAGTCAGAGACTGCATACATGGCACAAGAGATGATCAGAGACTGCATACATGGCACAAGAGATAATCAGAGACTGCATACATGGCACAAGAGATGGTCAGAGTCTGCATACATGGCACAAGAGATGGTCAGAGACTGCATACATGGCACAAGGGATATTCAGAGACTGCATACATGGCACAAGAGATGGTCAGAGACTGCATACATGGCACAAGTTATTGTCAGAGACTGCATATATGGCACAAGGGATAATCAGAGACTTGCATATTTACAGAGAACAGCACACACATGCAAAAGAAATTACTATCAAATATAAAGGCAATCAATAAATAAAAATGGGGATTTGGTCCCACCATATGGCCATATCGTGCTCAAGCCCACCACTACGTCAAAGTACCCCATTGTCAGTGGGTCCTACACTATCCATAAAAAAGAAGGATGTATCCAGCCTCTCTAAACCATTGGCGATACTTACTCCTTACTGGGAGAGATGTGCAACTGCACTTTAAGGGACTCCTCCTATATCTGCTTACTAGTGGACACTGATAGAGTACAGGTGTGGGAGGGTGGGGTGTTCAACCCCAGAAGTCTGGTCAGACCGAATACATAACAAACAAAGAGCTGGGGGGGCACACCCTGAACATGCATTTCTAAAGCTGGTGCAGCTATGACCCAAGCAACATGCATATTTACAGAGAATAGCGCACACATGCAAAATAAATGACTATCAAATATAAAGGCAATCAATAAATAAAAATGGGGATTTTTTTATTTATTTATTGATTGCCTTTATATTTGATAGTCATTTCTTTTGCATGTGTGCGCTATTCTCTGTAAATATGCATGTTGCTTGGTTCATAGCTGCACCAATTTTAGAAATGCATGTTCAGGGTGTGCCCCCCCAGCTCTTTGTTTGTTATGTATTCGGTCTGACCAGACTTCTGGGGTTGAGCACCCCACCCTCCCACACCTGTTCTCTATCAGTGTCCACTAGTAAGCAGATATAGGAGGAGTCCCTTATAGTGCAGTTGCACATCTCTCCCAGTAAGGAGTAGGTATTTCCAATGGTGAGAGGTTGGATTCATCCTTCTTTTTATGGATAGTGTCGGACCCACTGACAATGGGGTACTTTGACGCAGTGGTGGGCTTGAGCATGATATGGCCATATGGTGGGACTAAATCCCCATTTTTATTCATTGTATGCCTTTATATTTGATAGTCATTTCTTTTGCATGTGTGCGCTATTCTCTGTAAATATGCATGTTGCTTGGTTCATAGCTGCACCAGCTTTAGAAATGCATAATCAGAGACTGCATACATGGCACAAGAGATGGTCAGAGACTGTATATATGGCACAAGTGATTGTCAGAGCCTGCATATATGGCACAAGGGACGATCAGAGACTGTATACATGGCACAAGAAATGGCCAGAGACTGTATACATGGCACAAGAGATGGTCAGAGACTGTATACATGGCACAAGAGATGGTCAGAGACTGCATACATGGCACAAGAGATGGTCAGGGACTGCATGCATGGCACAAGAGATGGTCAGTGACAGAAAAGCACAGGGCACCACCTGAAGACCTGCCAATTCTAATGTTCAATGGCAAATGCTAATCGGGCTCCATGGTGCTGGGCAGTGAGCACAGACAGGGCCGGTGCAAGTATTTTTGACTACACAGGCAAAGGTGCATTTTGGTGCCCCCCACACATTCTTCCTCCCACTCCATCCTCCCTTCCCATATGGTATACACTTTATTTGTGCTCCATTAAGCTATAGTGGTTCTGCATGCATGGCACACAAGACGGTCAGAGACTGCATACATGGCACACAAGACAGTCAGAGACTGCAGGCATTTAACAAGAGATGGTCAGAGACTGCATACATGGCACAAGAGATGATCAGAGACTGCATACATGGCACAAGAGATGATCAGAGACTGCATACATTGCAGAAGGGATGATAAGAGACTGTATACATGGCACAAGAGACGGCCAGACACTGTATACATGGCACAAGAGACAGTCAGAGACTGTATACTGTACATAGCACAAGAGACAGTCAGAGACTGTATAAATAGATAGTCAGAGACTGTATAAATGGCACAAGAGATGATCAGAGACTGCATACATGGCACAAGGGATAATCAGAGACTGCATGCATGGCACAAGAGATGGTCAGAGACTGCATACATGGCATAAGGATAATCAAAGACTGCATACATGGCACAAGAGATGGTCAAAGACTGTATACATGGCACAATTGATTGTAAGAGACTGCATACATGGCACAAGGGATAATCAGAGACTGCATACATGGCACAAGAGATGGTCAGAGACTGCATACATGGCACAAGAGATGGTCAGAGACTGCATACATGGCACAAGAGATGGTCAGAGACTGCATACATGGCACAAGTGATTGTCAGAGACTGTATACATGGCACAAGAGATGGTTAGAGACTGCATACATGGCACAAGGAATAATCAGAGACTGCATACATGGCACAAGAGATGGTCAGAGACTGTATACATGGCACAAGTGATTGTCAGAGACTGCATACATGGCACAAGGGACAATCTGAGACTGTATACATGGCACAAGAGACGGCCAGACACTGTATACATGGCACAAGAGACGGTCAGAGATTGTATACATGGCACAAGAGACAGTCAGAGACTGTATACTGTACATAGCACAAGAGACAGTCAGAGACTGTATAAATAGATAGTCAGTGACTGTATAAATGGCACAAGAGACGGTCAGAGACTGTATAAATGGCACAAGAGATGATCAGAGACTGCATACATGGCACAAGGGATAATCAGAGACAGCATGCATGGCACAAGAGATGGTCAGAGACTGCATACATGGCACAAGTGATTGTCAGAGACTTTATACATGGCACAAGAGATGGCCAGAGGCAGTATACATGGCACAAGAGATGGTCAGAGGCTATATACATGGCACAAGAGACGGTTAGAGACTGTATACATGGCACAAGAGACAGTCAGAGACTGTATACTGTACATAGCACAAGAGACAGTCAGAGACTGTATAAATAGATAGTCAGAGACTGTATAAATGGCACAAGAGACGGTCAGAGACTGTATAAATGGCACAAGAGATGATCAGAGACTGCATACATGGCACAAGGGATAATCAGAGACTGCATGCATGGCACAAGAGATGGTCAGAGACTGCATACATGGCACAAGTGATTGTCAGAGACTTTATACATGGCACAAGAGATGGCCAGAGGCAGTATACATGGCACAAGAGATGGTCAGAGGCTATATACATGGCACAAGAGACGGTTAGAGACTGCATACATGGCACAAGGGATAATCAGAGACTGCATACATGGCACAAGAGATGGTCAGAGACTGTATACATGGCACAAGTGATTGTCAGAGACTGCATACATGGCACAAGGGACAATCAGAGACTGTATACATGGCACAAGAGACAGTCAGAGACTGTATACATGGCACAAGAGACGGTCAGAGACTGTATACATGGCACAAGAGACGGTCAGAAACTGTATACTGTTCATGGCACAAGGGACAGTCAGAGACTGCATACATGGCACAAGAGAAGGGGAGAGACTACATACATAGAACAAGAAACAGGCAGAGACTGCATACATGGCACAAGAGATAGTCAGAGACTGTATAAATGGCATTAGAGAAGGTCAGAGACTGCATACATGGCACAAATAATGATCAGAGACTACATACATGGCACAAGAGATGGTTAGAGACTGTATACATGGCACAAGAGATGATCAAAGACTGTATACATGGCACAAGAGACGGTCAGAGACTGTATACTGTTCATGGCACAAGGGACGGTCAGAGACTGCATACATGGCACAAGAGAAGGGAAGAGACTGCATACATGGCACAAGAGATGGTCAGAGATGGTATACATGGCATAAGAGACAGTCAGAGACTGTACACAGGGCCAAAGGGATGGTCAAAGACTGCATAAATGGCACACGGGATGGTCAGAGACTGCAAACATGGCACACGGAGTGGTCAGAGATTGCAGAAATGGCACACGGGATGGTCAGAGATTGCATACATGGCACACGTGATGGTCAGAGATTGCATACATGGCACACGTGATGGTCAGAGATTGCATACATGGCACACGGGGTGGTCAGAGATTGCATACAAGGCACCAGGGATGGTCAGGGACTGCATACATGGCACACGGGGTGGTCAGAGATTGCATACATGGCACACGGAGTGGTCAGAGATTGCATACATGGCACACGGGGTGGTCAGTGATTGCATACATGGCACACGTGATGGTCAGAGATTGCATACATGGAACACGAGGTGGTTAGAGATTGCATACATGGCACAAGGGATGGTCAGAGATTGCATACATGGCACACGTGATGGTTAGAGATTGCATGCATGGCACACGGGGTGGTCAGAGATTGCATACATGGCACACGTGATGGTTAGAGATTGCATACATGGCACACGGGGGGGTCAGAGATTGCATACATGGCACAAGGGATTGTCAGAGACTGCATACATGGCGCACGAGGTGGTCAGAGATTGCATACATGGGACATGGAGCGGTCAGAGATTGCATACATAGGCCAAAAGAAATTTGCGATGCTTGGCACCTTACTCCTGCCATCAGAACCAAGGTTCTCAGACTACTTCTGTCACGGGACTCATACTTGGCATCCCCAATGGCTAGACCTTGCTGCCCTCTACGACCGGGGTGGTCGACATAACACTGTAAACACAAACACAAAAGAAGGGTGCACCAGCCTAGCGCGTTATCCTCAGTAAGGCTTTTTATTTATAAAAGATTAAAAGGTGTCTACTCAGAGACAGGTGATGTAAAACAGCATATCAGATCCAACTAACAACGTCCATGATATTGGAGTCCACAATCTTAGTCAAGGATATCGGCTAACGCGTTTCGAGGCGATGCCTCTTCCTCAGAGCCTTCCTCAGTCTCTGAGGAAGAGGCATTGCCTCAAAACGCGTTAGCCGATATCCTTGACTAAGATTGTGGACTCCAATATCTTGGATGTTGTTAGAAGGATCTGATATGCTGGTTTACATCACCTGTTTGTGAGTAGACATCTTTTAATCTTTTATAAATAAAAAGCCTTACTGAGGATAATGCGCTAGGCTGGTGCGCCCTTCTTTTGTGTTTGTGTTTACATTGCATACATGGCACATGGGGTGGTCACAGATTTTATACATGGCACATGTGATGGTCAGAGATTGCATACATGGCACAGGGCAGGACTGAAACAATAATATACAGCACAGCTTGCTCGCCTCACTTTCCACAGACAAAGGAAAGATAAATCTTTACATACCTCCCAACATTTGAACTTCGGAATGAGGGACACTGAAAGAGGAACAAATACTGCGGCGCACAGAGCGTGCCGTGGCAAACTGTGGGTGTGGCCAATCGCTTAGCAGTGGGACCCATAAAATATGCTTTGATTGCTCAGCCTACCTTAAAGAAGAACTTCATTAAAATAGTCAGAGACTGAATAGCAACCAGCAACTGTAGAGACAATGAAGACTTTGGTGAGAAGTATATAATGTACAGTATTATGTATATAGTGCAGGAGAGTGTAATGTACAAAATGCAGGAGACAGGAGTATGTAATGTACAAAATGCAGGAGGCAGGAGTGTGTAATGTACAGAATGCAGGAGACAGGAGTATGTAATGTACAGAATGCAGGAGACAGGAGTATGTAATGTACAGAGTACAAGGGACAGGAGTGTGTAATGTGCAGAATGCAGGAGACAGGAGTATGTAATGTACAGAGTACAGGGGACAGGAGTGTGTAATGTACAGAATGCAGGAGACAGGAGTATGTATTTTACATAATGCAGGAGACAGGAGTATGTAATGTACAGAATGCAGGAGACAGGAGAATGTAATGTACAGAATGCAGGGGACAGGAGTATGTAATGTACAGAATGCAGGAAACAGGAGCATGTAATGTACATAATGCAGGAGACCGGAGTATGTAATGTACAAAATGCAGGAGACAGGAGTAAGTAATGTACAGAGTACAGGGGACAGGAGTGTGTAATGTACAGAATGCAGGAGACAGGAGTATGTAATGTACATAATGCAGGAGACAGGAGTAAGTAATGTACAGAATACAGGGGACATGAGTGTGTAATGTACAGAATGCAGAGGACAGGAGTATGTAATGTACAGAGTACAGGGGACAGGAGTGTGTAATGTACAGAATGCAAGAGACAGGAGTATGTAATGTACAGAATGCAGGAGACAGGAGTATGTAATGTACAGAGTACTGAGACAGGAGTGTGTAATGTACAGAATGCAAGGGACAGGAGTATGTAATGTACAGAATGCAGGAGACAGGAGTATGTCATTTACAGAGTACAGGAGACAGGAGTGTGTAATGTACAGAATGCAGGAGACAGGAGTATGTAATGTACAGAGTACAGGGGACAGGAGTATGTATTATACAGAATGCAGGGGTCGGACTTGGCACCATCCACCCCCCAGCTCTATCCACCCCAAATGCCCACCACAGCTTCATCCACCCACCCAGCTCAATACACCCAAAATGCCCACCCCAGCTCCATCCACCCACCCAGTTCTATACACCCCAAATGCCCATCCCAGCTCCATCCACCCCCCAGCTCTATACACCCCAAATGCCCACCCCCAGCTCCATCCACCCACCCAGCTCTATACACCCCAAATGTCCATCCAAGCTCCATCCACCCCCCCCCCAGCTCTATACACCCCAAATGCCCATCCCAGCTCCATCCACCCCCCCCCCCCACCAGCTCTATCCACCCTAAATGCCCACCCCAGCTCCATCCACCCCCCAGCTCTATACACCCCAAATGCCCACCCCAGCTCCATCCACCCCCTCACCAGCTCTATAAACCCCAAATGCCCACCCCAGCTCCATCCACCCCCCCAGCTCCATACACCCCAAATGCCCACCCCAGCTCCATACACCCCCCTAGCTACATCCCTCCCCAGCTCCATACACCCCCCTAGCTACATCCCTCCCCCAGCTCCATCCACCTCCCAGCTCCACCCCCCCCCTCAGCTACATTCACCCCCTTCCCAACCTCCCATCCCAGCTCTATCAATCCCAAACACCCAACCCAGCTCCATATACCCCAAATACCCAACAAAGCTCCATCTACCCCCAGCTCCATAAACACCAAATGCCTACCCCAGCTCCGTACACCCAAAAAGATCCCACCCCAGCTCCATACACCCCTCCCCCAGCTCCATCCTCCCCCCAGCTCTATCCACCCCAAATGCCCACCCCAGCTCTATACATCCCTCCGCAAGCTACATCCACCCCCCCTCAGCTACATTTACCCCCTTACCAACCTCACGTCCCAGCTCTATCCATCCCAAACACCCACCCCAGCTCCATATACCCCAAATACCCAACAAAGCTCCATCTACCCCCAGCTCCATAAACACCAAATGCCTACCCCAGCTCCGTACACCCAAAAAGATCCCACCCCTGCTCCATACACCCCTCCCCCAGCTCCATCCTCCCCCCAGCTCTATCCACCCCAAATGCCCACCCCAGCTCTATACATCCCTCCGCAAGCTACATCCACCCCCCCTCAGCTACATTTACCCCCTTACCAACCTCACGTCCCAGCTCTATCCATCCCAAACACCCACCCCAGCTCCATATACCCCAAATGCCCAATAAAGCTCCATCTACCCCCCCCAGCTCTATACACCCCAAATGCCCATCCCGACTCCATCCACCCCCCAGCTCTATACACCCAAAATGCCCACCCCAGCTCCATCCACCCCCTCACCAGCTCTATACACCCCAAATGCCCACCCCAGTTCCATTAAAACCCCCACCAGCTGCATAAACCAAAAATGCCCACCCCAGGTCCATTAAGCCCCCCCTAGCTACATCCCTCCCCCAGCTCCATCCAACCCCCAGCTCCATCCCCCCCTCAGCTACATTCACGTCATTGCAAGTTGCCGAGGACCGCACTGCAGGCGGCCACGGCCTCTCCAATATCGGTATCGGTTTCCTGTGTCCATTAGTTAACATCTAACTGTAAGTGCACTGGATACTTTTGTTTTAATAAATTGTCAAAGGTACTGCGCTATGGTCTGATTCTGTTTCTATGAGATACACGTGGAAGCCCTCACCTGTGCGGAGAGTAACACCCAGAACAAGAGTGGACCGGGATTGGGTTGAGACACCGAAAGATCAGTGAGACAGTCGCCTTTTGGTTTGAGCGATCCGGTAAGAGGCCACACTTACTATCTGTATAACAGGGGGGAGTACCGCGCTTAAAAGGTGCTTAGTGCATGTTATTCGTCCATTAAATAATTTACTTTCAGTGCTTTCAAATGTTTAAAATAAAATGTAAATATTCTCCAGTGTATAAAATTATATAAATATTCTTCAGTGCATAAAAATTAAAAAAATCTCATTAATAAATAAAATATTTCTTACAAGTGATGTAAATATGTGCTATAAATAATCCTTAAATATATCAAAATTTATAAAAATGAAACATAAAAATAAAATGCCAGTGATAAATTATGTGCTTATAAGTTTCCAATAATTAGTTCAAAAGTGAAAAAGTGCCAAAGTGTCCTTGTATATATAAATAAAATGGTGTATATTCAAACGCCTTTTCTTTCCCAAAATTCATGCAGGTGCTCTTCCATGCAGTGGCCACTAGGTGTCCTAAGCGCTCACCTCAATTGGCTTTATAACCAGCTTTGTATGGTATCATGTGTAATCCTCCTTTTCTATGGTTAATGGGTTCGGTCACTGATTCTCACACTTATCCCTTTTCACGCGATATTCCAGGGGGTGTGTATGGAGCCTTTGAATCTCCAAAATAAATGGGGCCACAATAGTGAGGTACCGTTTGGTGATTTTATTAAAAGAGATAAAAATCACAGACTCACATTTTCCTTCGTCTTTGCCAATGCATAACAATTGTACTGTCGCTACGTCACTTCCGGTTTGGCGTCCTACGCGTTACGCTGCGTGCCCACACAGCTTCTTCCAGGGATACCTTGCCTACCATTGTGACGTTCTATTTATATCACTGAAGCCGGAAATAGGTTTTCCGCCATATTTGTTGTTTAATACG
Source organism: Pelophylax lessonae (assembly GCF_965119305.1). Classification (NCBI taxonomy): domain Eukaryota; kingdom Metazoa; phylum Chordata; class Amphibia; order Anura; family Ranidae; genus Pelophylax; species Pelophylax lessonae. Next base: position 158,007,594 of record NC_138773.1, read on the forward strand.
ATTTAATAAGAACCGGAAGTTATGCTATGGCCATTTTCTTGGAGTCTATTACGATATCGTTCCCCTTACTCTCTTTTTCTCCACATCTATAAATAATACATTAATAATGCATATTCCCCTTACCATTAAAATCCTTTTTATTCATTGTAAAAACTTTAAAATCCATATCTAAACCCAAATTAATCTAAAATAAAAACCGGAAGTGATGTATCGGCGAATCCATATACTCAATGATATAATATTGTATACAATCACTATATAATATGTGGATCATTATACATTATATTTGATGTATTATTGTTCTTATATATCTTAGATCTACCCTTAACTTTATACTGGCCTATTATTATTATATTATATTTCATCTTCACCTACTATTACTATGCTCCATTTATATTATTATTATATCCAACTTTTTTCCTTATTTCTTATTTTTGTCCGACTTAAGTACACTTTTATTTCTTTTCTTATATATATTAGGACTTTTTTTGGGGTATATTTTCTCTACGTTCTTCGTCCACTATTTTATAAAACCTAAAATTTTAAAAGATTAAAATCTACCTCAAAATTAATTTTCTAAAAATTACTTATAAAACAATTCACATCAAATTCAATATTTAACCCATTTGGTGTTAAACAATCCAGTGTGTGAATCCAGTATGATTCCCTTTGACTTAACGTACGGATTTTATGACTTCCTCGCCAATGCCTCTTGTATGGTTCAATTGCCCAAAATTTCAGATGTGTGGGGTCCCTTCGATGGTATTTATCAAAATGCCTGGATACACTGTGTTTATCATAACCATTTTCAATGTTTTTCACGTGTTCCTTTATCCTGATTCTTAGTAATCTCTTAGTGCGGCCTACATACTGTAGACCGCAACTGCACTCTAGACAATAGACTACTCCTTCTGTATTGCATCCGATGAAATCTCTTATTTTGTATATTGTGTTCGTTCTTGTGGATTTAAATTCATCTATTTTTCCTTTTGGTTTTCTTGTGTGGAGGCATGCATAACATCTTTTGCATGGATAAAATCCCTTTCCTGTAAAAAATGTAAATTGTGCTTTAGGTGGATCCATAACTGTTTTCACTATCATGTTTCTGATGGTTGGTGCCCGTTTGTATACAAATGCTGGGTGTTCCGGTAATGTGTTCTTCAAATGTTTGTCTCTCTTTAAGATGTGCCAGTGTTTTTTTATAATTTTCTCCACTTTCTTGTGTTGCATACTGTACTCCATTACTATAGGTAATTTTTCCATAAACTTACTCTGAGTTTTGTTTTTATCTTCTAATAGATTTTTTCTTTCAATACTTCTGACTTCATTGATCTTTTCTGTTATAAATGTTGTTTCATAGCCCTTTTCTATAAATCTTTTGCCTATGATATCTGCCTGTTGTTCAAAATCTTGGTCCTTTGTGCAATTTCTTTTTATTCTTAGGAGTTGTCCTTTTGGGATGTTGAATAGCCAGTTATTGTGATGACAGCTGTTTATTGGCAGGTAACTGTTTTTATCTACTTCTTTAAAATGTGTTTTTGTGTTGATCTTTCCATTTTCTTGTGTGATAACTAGATCTAGATATTTTACTTCCAGATTGCTTATGTCCCATGTCAATCTAATGTTCTTATCATTTTCATTTAATTTATTTAAAAATTCAATCAAAGTTTTTTTACTCCCTTGCCATAAAATCAGTCCGTCATCTATAAATCTCTTGTATAAAATCATCTCCTCTGGGTTATTATTAAAAATATTTTCTTCTTCCCACTGTGACATAAAAATGTTAGCGACGCTTGGAGCGAATTTCGAACCCATGGCTACTCCTACTTTTTGGTAATAATAAGTTTTCTTGTACCAAAAATAATTTTTCTTCAGGCAGAAATCCAGGCTTTTAATTATAAATTTTCTTTGCTTACATACCAAATTGGTATATTTTCTTAATGCCCATTTTACTGCTTCACATGCTTCAGTGTGATTTATAATGGTGTACAATGCTGCGACATCTATGGTTGCCATATATACTTTCCTATCAAAGTGAGGTAGATTTTCAATTATTTGAAGAATGTGTTTCGTATCTCTCACATAGGCTGTTGTGGCTGGTATTATCGGTTGTAAAAACGTGTCTATATATTGGCCTAATCTTGCTGTTAAGGACTCTATTCCATTGACTATCGGTCTTGGGGGTGGGTTTTCTCTGTTCTTATGTAATTTTGGGATTGTATATATGATTGGGGTTCTGCATGCCTCTGGTGATAAATATTTAGCTTCTTTCTTCGTTAACACTTCTTTTTTTAAACCAAGATGAATTAATTTTTCCAATTCTTTTTTATATCTTCCAAGAGGATTACTCGATAGTTTTTCATATGTGTTTTCATCTCTTAACATTTCCATCATTTGTTCTTCATATTGTTCTTTCGTTACAATCACAATACCTCCTCCCTTGTCCGCCGGTCTTATAACTATGTCTTTTCTCTTTTTCAATTTATTGAGGCCTGTTTTCATTGCTCTGGATTCATCATATTTGTTTATTTTCAAATTTTTCACATCTTCTAAAACCAAATCCTTAAAAACACTAATAAATTTATTGTCTGTATTCTGTGGGTTAAAAACTGATTTATTGCGTAAAGTGCTGTGTTGGATATCATCTTTATTTGAGGTAGTAGTTGTTTGTCTTGCTGATTGTCTGGTTGTGGTGATCGTTGTATGCCTAACCGGATTGCTTAAAATATACTTTTTTACATTTAGTTGTCTCACATATTTCTGAATGCCTATATATGTACCGAATCTATCTAAATTTTTCTTTGGGGCATATTTCAAACCCCTATCTAAAACAGTTAATTCTTCTTGTGTTAAAATTTTCTCACTCAAATTGAATACCCCTTGTCCTATTTGTTTCTTTTCCTTTTGTTTTCTCTTTCTTCCTCTACTTCCTCTCTTTTTTCCGTGTTGTTTTTTTGATTCTTTGGTTCTTCTTTCTTTTTTGGTGTGTGAGTGTTCTGGCCCTTCTCTAAAAAAGGCCTGCTTTGTTCTTTTTCTTTTTTTTGTGATTGTTCTTTACTTCTCTCTTCTTCTCTATATTGATTTTGGGGTACTCTTCTATCTTCTTCCTGAAGATCTCTTAATGGAGCATAGTAATTGTGTACTGGTATAGGACTTCTTTCTTGTTCGTGATAATATTGTTCTGGTGGTCCTCTTCTTTGTCCATTATAATATGTCTGATCTTGTGGTGGTCCCCATCTGGGTCCATTATTATAGTATGATTGATCTTGTGGTGGTCCTCTTCTTGGGCCATTATAATAAGGTCTTCTATTGTTCCTCCAATAAGGTGGTCTTCTCCACCCATTATTTGGGGTATGTTGACCCCTAGGTGCTCCATATTCCATATGTCTTGGCGGGTGATTGTAGTAACCTCCATTGTTATTTTGGTTATAATAGCCTTGTTGATAATGTGGTTCATCATATCTTCTCTGTTGGTCTCTTGGTTCATATGGTGATCTTCTTTGTTCATATTGATTCGGACGTAGTGATCTTCTTTGTTCATGTCCACTTTTCCTTCTTTCTTTTTGTTTAGGGGTTCTTGGACTATTTTCAGTTGTATTTTGATATAGTGTGTAATTACTATCTTCTTCCGAGGTGCTGGGGCTTCTTTGATGGGATCTGGGTGTTTCTAATATACTGACTGGTCTTATCGGTGTTAGATCCAGTCTGACTGTTTTTTCTGGAGTTGAGTATGTGGAGATTGGGTCTAATTCTTCTAATTTATTTTGCCATTTGAATACCTTATCTTCCTTGTAATCATTTATGTCCCTCATATATTTTTTAGTTTTCCTCTGTTGTACTTCTTTGTCTTTGGACATAAGATCTTTGTTTAATTGTGTTGTTAATCTTCCAAATTCTGCTGTTTCCTTAAATGGCTCCAGTGTCTCTTTTAGTTCAGTTATGCAATTTTCTATTCTTTTTAACTTTCTTTGTTTCCTTTTAAGTAGGAACTGTATCAATTCTAGGCCCTTATCGTTAAAGAAATGATACCATTCCTCAATTGCTTCTTTGTCTACTAAACCATCATTTATTGGCACTTCCCATCTTAATCTTCTTGGGACTATTTTATCTTTTAAATATTTATCAAATGTATTGATGTCCCACCATAGACTAATTTTCTTCTCCATATTGTGTCTAAGTTTCCTAATTAAATTATTTACATCACCTTCCTTATTACCACTTTTAGAATTCTCATTGAATATCTCATCCAAATCAATCTTTCTTTCTTCTACAAAGTTAAAGATTTCCATGACTGCTGCAAGAATTAATTGTTTGGTTTACAACTTAAAAGATATTAGATTGGTGAAATTCTCGCGCTGTCACTTTATATGAATCCTAAAATCCTTTAAAGCTGCAGGTACTGTTATTGGTAACCTACACAATTCAGAAATGTATAACAGGGGGGAGTACCGCGCTTAAAAGGGGCTTAGTGCATGTTATTCGTCCATTAAATAATTTACTTTCAGTGCTTTCAAATGTTTAAAATAAAATGTAAATATTCTCCAGTGTATAAAATTATATAAATATTCTTCAGTGCATAAAAATTAAAAAAATCTCATTAATAAATAAAATATTTCTTACAAGTGATGTAAATATGTGCTATAAATAATCCTTAAATATATCAAAATTTATAAAAATGAAACATAAAAATAAAATGCCAGTGATAAATTATGTGCTTATAAGTTTCCAATAATTAGTTCAAAAGTGAAAAAGTGCCAAAGTGTCCTTGTATATATAAATAAAATGGTGTATATTCAAACGCCTTTTCTTTCCCAAAATTCATGCAGGTGCTCTTCCATGCAGTGGCCACTAGGTGTCCTAAGCGCTCACCTCAATTGGCTTTATAACCAGCTTTGTATGGTATCATGTGTAATCCTCCTTTTCTATGGTTAATGGGTTCGGTCACTGATTCTCACACTTATCCCTTTTCACGCGATATTCCAGGGGGTGTGTATGGAGCCTTTGAATCTCCAAAATAAATGGGGCCACAATAGTGAGGTACCGTTTGGTGATTTTATTAAAAGAGATAAAAATCACAGACTCACATTTTCCTTCGTCTTTGCCAATGCATAACAATTGTACTGTCGCTACGTCACTTCCGGTTTGGCGTCCTACGCGTTACGCTGCGTGCCCACACAGCTTCTTCCAGGGATACCTTGCCTACCATTGTGACGTTCTATTTATATCACTGAAGCCGGAAATAGGTTTTCCGCCATATTTGTTGTTTAATACGATTTAATAAGAACCGGAAGTTATGCTATGGCCATTTTCTTGGAGTCTATTACGATATCGTTCCCCTTACTCTCTTTTTCTCCACATCTATAAATAATACATTAATAATGCATATTCCCCTTACCATTAAAATCCTTTTTATTCATTGTAAAAACTTTAAAATCCATATCTAAACCCAAATTAATCTAAAATAAAAACCGGAAGTGATGTATCGGCGAATCCATATACTCAATGATATAATATTGTATACAATCACTATATAATATGTGGATCATTATACATTATATTTGATGTATTATTGTTCTTATATATCTTAGATCTACCCTTAACTTTATACTGGCCTATTATTATTATATTATATTTCATCTTCACCTACTATTACTATGCTCCATTTATATTATTATTATATCCAACTTTTTTCCTTATTTCTTATTTTTGTCCGACTTAAGTACACTTTTATTTCTTTTCTTATATATATTAGGACTTTTTTTGGGGTATATTTTCTCTACGTTCTTCGTCCACTATTTTATAAAACCTAAAATTTTAAAAGATTAAAATCTACCTCAAAATTAATTTTCTAAAAATTACTTATAAAACAATTCACATCAAATTCAATATTTAACCCATTTGGTGTTAAACAATCCAGTGTGTGAATCCAGTATGATTCCCTTTGACTTAACGTACGGATTTTATGACTTCCTCGCCAATGCCTCTTGTATGGTTCAATTGCCCAAAATTTCAGATGTGTGGGGTCCCTTCGATGGTATTTATCAAAATGCCTGGATACACTGTGTTTATCATAACCATTTTCAATGTTTTTCACGTGTTCCTTTATCCTGATTCTTAGTAATCTCTTAGTGCGGCCTACATACTGTAGACCGCAACTGCACTCTAGACAATAGACTACTCCTTCTGTATTGCATCCGATGAAATCTCTTATTTTGTATATTGTGTTCGTTCTTGTGGATTTAAATTCATCTATTTTTCCTTTTGGTTTTCTTGTGTGGAGGCATGCATAACATCTTTTGCATGGATAAAATCCCTTTCCTGTAAAAAATGTAAATTGTGCTTTAGGTGGATCCATAACTGTTTTCACTATCATGTTTCTGATGGTTGGTGCCCGTTTGTATACAAATGCTGGGTGTTCCGGTAATGTGTTCTTCAAATGTTTGTCTCTCTTTAAGATGTGCCAGTGTTTTTTTATAATTTTCTCCACTTTCTTGTGTTGCATACTGTACTCCATTACTATAGGTAATTTTTCCATAAACTTACTCTGAGTTTTGTTTTTATCTTCTAATAGATTTTTTCTTTCAATACTTCTGACTTCATTGATCTTTTCTGTTATAAATGTTGTTTCATAGCCCTTTTCTATAAATCTTTTGCCTATGATATCTGCCTGTTGTTCAAAATCTTGGTCCTTTGTGCAATTTCTTTTTATTCTTAGGAGTTGTCCTTTTGGGATGTTGAATAGCCAGTTATTGTGATGACAGCTGTTTATTGGCAGGTAACTGTTTTTATCTACTTCTTTAAAATGTGTTTTTGTGTTGATCTTTCCATTTTCTTGTGTGATAACTAGATCTAGATATTTTACTTCCAGATTGCTTATGTCCCATGTCAATCTAATGTTCTTATCATTTTCATTTAATTTATTTAAAAATTCAATCAAAGTTTTTTTACTCCCTTGCCATAAAATCAGTCCGTCATCTATAAATCTCTTGTATAAAATCATCTCCTCTGGGTTATTATTAAAAATATTTTCTTCTTCCCACTGTGACATAAAAATGTTAGCGACGCTTGGAGCGAATTTCGAACCCATGGCTACTCCTACTTTTTGGTAATAATAAGTTTTCTTGTACCAAAAATAATTTTTCTTCAGGCAGAAATCCAGGCTTTTAATTATAAATTTTCTTTGCTTACATACCAAATTGGTATATTTTCTTAATGCCCATTTTACTGCTTCACATGCTTCAGTGTGATTTATAATGGTGTACAATGCTGCGACATCTATGGTTGCCATATATACTTTCCTATCAAAGTGAGGTAGATTTTCAATTATTTGAAGAATGTGTTTCGTATCTCTCACATAGGCTGTTGTGGCTGGTATTATCGGTTGTAAAAACGTGTCTATATATTGGCCTAATCTTGCTGTTAAGGACTCTATTCCATTGACTATCGGTCTTGGGGGTGGGTTTTCTCTGTTCTTATGTAATTTTGGGATTGTATATATGATTGGGGTTCTGCATGCCTCTGGTGATAAATATTTAGCTTCTTTCTTCGTTAACACTTCTTTTTTTAAACCAAGATGAATTAATTTTTCCAATTCTTTTTTATATCTTCCAAGAGGATTACTCGATAGTTTTTCATATGTGTTTTCATCTCTTAACATTTCCATCATTTGTTCTTCATATTGTTCTTTCGTTACAATCACAATACCTCCTCCCTTGTCCGCCGGTCTTATAACTATGTCTTTTCTCTTTTTCAATTTATTGAGGCCTGTTTTCATTGCTCTGGATTCATCATATTTGTTTATTTTCAAATTTTTCACATCTTCTAAAACCAAATCCTTAAAAACACTAATAAATTTATTGTCTGTATTCTGTGGGTTAAAAACTGATTTATTGCGTAAAGTGCTGTGTTGGATATCATCTTTATTTGAGGTAGTAGTTGTTTGTCTTGCTGATTGTCTGGTTGTGGTGATCGTTGTATGCCTAACCGGATTGCTTAAAATATACTTTTTTACATTTAGTTGTCTCACATATTTCTGAATGCCTATATATGTACCGAATCTATCTAAATTTTTCTTTGGGGCATATTTCAAACCCCTATCTAAAACAGTTAATTCTTCTTGTGTTAAAATTTTCTCACTCAAATTGAATACCCCTTGTCCTATTTGTTTCTTTTCCTTTTGTTTTCTCTTTCTTCCTCTACTTCCTCTCTTTTTTCCGTGTTGTTTTTTTGATTCTTTGGTTCTTCTTTCTTTTTTGGTGTGTGAGTGTTCTGGCCCTTCTCTAAAAAAGGCCTGCTTTGTTCTTTTTCTTTTTTTTGTGATTGTTCTTTACTTCTCTCTTCTTCTCTATATTGATTTTGGGGTACTCTTCTATCTTCTTCCTGAAGATCTCTTAATGGAGCATAGTAATTGTGTACTGGTATAGGACTTCTTTCTTGTTCGTGATAATATTGTTCTGGTGGTCCTCTTCTTTGTCCATTATAATATGTCTGATCTTGTGGTGGTCCCCATCTGGGTCCATTATTATAGTATGATTGATCTTGTGGTGGTCCTCTTCTTGGGCCATTATAATAAGGTCTTCTATTGTTCCTCCAATAAGGTGGTCTTCTCCACCCATTATTTGGGGTATGTTGACCCCTAGGTGCTCCATATTCCATATGTCTTGGCGGGTGATTGTAGTAACCTCCATTGTTATTTTGGTTATAATAGCCTTGTTGATAATGTGGTTCATCATATCTTCTCTGTTGGTCTCTTGGTTCATATGGTGATCTTCTTTGTTCATATTGATTCGGACGTGGTGATCTTCTTTGTTCATGTCCACTTTTCCTTCTTTCTTTTTGTTTAGGGGTTCTTGGACTATTTTCAGTTGTATTTTGATATAGTGTGTAATTACTATCTTCTTCCGAGGTGCTGGGGCTTCTTTGATGGGATCTGGGTGTTTCTAATATACTGACTGGTCTTATCGGTGTTAGATCCAGTCTGACTGTTTTTTCTGGAGTTGAGTATGTGGAGATTGGGTCTAATTCTTCTAATTTATTTTGCCATTTGAATACCTTATCTTCCTTGTAATCATTTATGTCCCTCATATATTTTTTAGTTTTCCTCTGTTGTACTTCTTTGTCTTTGGACATAAGATCTTTGTTTAATTGTGTTGTTAATCTTCCAAATTCTGCTGTTTCCTTAAATGGCTCCAGTGTCTCTTTTAGTTCAGTTATGCAATTTTCTATTCTTTTTAACTTTCTTTGTTTCCTTTTAAGTAGGAACTGTATCAATTCTAGGCCCTTATCGTTAAAGAAATGATACCATTCCTCAATTGCTTCTTTGTCTACTAAACCATCATTTATTGGCACTTCCCATCTTAATCTTCTTGGGACTATTTTATCTTTTAAATATTTATCAAATGTATTGATGTCCCACCATAGACTAATTTTCTTCTCCATATTGTGTCTAAGTTTCCTAATTAAATTATTTACATCACCTTCCTTATTACCACTTTTAGAATTCTCATTGAATATCTCATCCAAATCAATCTTTCTTTCTTCTACAAAGTTAAAGATTTCCATGACTGCTGCAAGAATTAATTGTTTGGTTTACAACTTAAAAGATATTAGATTGGTGAAATTCTCGCGCTGTCACTTTATATGAATCCTAAAATCCTTTAAAGCTGCAGGTACTGTTATTGGTAACCTACACAATTCAGAAATGTATAACAGGGGGGAGTACCGCGCTTAAAAGGTGCTTAGTGCATGTTATTCGTCCATTAAATAATTTACTTTCAGTGCTTTCAAATGTTTAAAATAAAATGTAAATATTCTCCAGTGTATAAAATTATATAAATATTCTTCAGTGCATAAAAATTAAAAAAATCTCATTAATAAATAATGGAATAAAAATGGAATAGAGTCCTTAACAGCAAGATTAGGCCAATATATAGACACGTTTTTACAACCGATAATACCAGCCACAACAGCCTATGTGAGAGATACGAAACACATTCTTCAAATAATTGAAAATCTACCTCACTTTGATAGGAAAGTATATATGGCAACCATAGATGTCGCAGCATTGTACACCATTATAAATCACACTGAAGCATGTGAAGCAGTAAAATGGGCATTAAGAAAATATACCAATTTGGTATGTAAGCAAAGAAAATTTATAATTAAAAGCCTGGATTTCTGCCTGAAGAAAAATTATTTTTGGTACAAGAAAACTTATTATTACCAAAAAGTAGGAGTAGCCATGGGTTCGAAATTCGCTCCAAGCGTCGCTAACATTTTTATGTCACAGTGGGAAGAAGAAAATATTTTTAATAATAACCCAGAGGAGATGATTTTATACAAGAGATTTATAGATGACGGACTGATTTTATGGCAAGGGAGTAAAAAAACTTTGATTGAATTTTTAAATAAATTAAATGAAAATGATAAGAACATTAGATTGACATGGGACATAAGCAATCTGGAAGTAAAATATCTAGATCTAGTTATCACACAAGAAAATGGAAAGATCAACACAAAAACACATTTTAAAGAAGTAGATAAAAACAGTTACCTGCCAATAAACAGCTGTCATCACAATAACTGGCTATTCAACATCCCAAAAGGACAACTCCTAAGAATAAAAAGAAATTGCACAAAGGACCAAGATTTTGAACAACAGGCAGATATCATAGGCAAAAGATTTATAGAAAAGGGCTATGAAACAACATTTATAACAGAAAAGATCAATGAAGTCAGAAGTATTGAAAGAAAAAATCTATTAGAAGATAAAAACAAAACTCAGAGTAAGTTTATGGAAAAATTACCTATAGTAATGGAGTACAGTATGCAACACAAGAAAGTGGAGAAAATTATAAAAAAACACTGGCACATCTTAAAGAGAGACAAACATTTGAAGAACACATTACCGGAACACCCAGCATTTGTATACAAACGGGCACCAACCATCAGAAACATGATAGTGAAAACAGTTATGGATCCACCTAAAGCACAATTTACATTTTTTACAGGAAAGGGATTTTATCCATGCAAAAGATGTTATGCATGCCTCCACACAAGAAAACCAAAAGGAAAAATAGATGAATTTAAATCCACAAGAACGAACACAATATACAAAATAAGAGATTTCATCGGATGCAATACAGAAGGAGTAGTCTATTGTCTAGAGTGCAGTTGCGGTCTACAGTATGTAGGCCGCACTAAGAGATTACTAAGAATCAGGATAAAGGAACACGTGAAAAACATTGAAAATGGTTATGATAAACACAGTGTATCCAGGCATTTTGATAAATACCATCGAAGGGACCCCACACATCTGAAATTTTGGGCAATTGAACCATACAAGAGGCATTGGCGAGGAAGTCATAAAATCCGTACGTTAAGTCAAAGGGAATCATACTGGATTCACACACTGGATTGTTTAACACCAAATGGGTTAAATATTGAATTTGATGTGAATTGTTTTATAAGTAATTTTTAGAAAATTAATTTTGAGGTAGATTTTAATCTTTTAAAATTTTAGGTTTTATAAAATAGTGGACGAAGAACGTAGAGAAAATATACCCCAAAAAAAGTCCTAATATATATAAGAAAAGAAATAAAAGTGTACTTAAGTCGGACAAAAATAAGAAATAAGGAAAAAAGTTGGATATAATAATAATATAAATGGAGCATAGTAATAGTAGGTGAAGATGAAATATAATATAATAATAATAGGCCAGTATAAAGTTAAGGGTAGATCTAAGATATATAAGAACAATAATACATCAAATATAATGTATAATGATCCACATATTATATAGTGATTGTATACAATATTATATCATTGAGTATATGGATTCGCCGATACATCACTTCCGGTTTTTATTTTAGATTAATTTGGGTTTAGATATGGATTTTAAAGTTTTTACAATGAATAAAAAGGATTTTAATGGTAAGGGGAATATGCATTATTAATGTATTATTTATAGATGTGGAGAAAAAGAGAGTAAGGGGAACGATATCGTAATAGACTCCAAGAAAATGGCCATAGCATAACTTCCGGTTCTTATTAAATCGTATTAAACAACAAATATGGCGGAAAACCTATTTCCGGCTTCAGTGATATAAATAGAACGTCACAATGGTAGGCAAGGTATCCCTGGAAGAAGCTGTGTGGGCACGCAGCGTAACGCGTAGGACGCCAAACCGGAAGTGACGTAGCGACAGTACAATTGTTATGCATTGGCAAAGACGAAGGAAAATGTGAGTCTGTGATTTTTATCTCTTTTAATAAAATCACCAAACGGTACCTCACTATTGTGGCCCCATTTATTTTGGAGATTCAAAGGCTCCATACACACCCCCTGGAATATCGCGTGAAAAGGGATAAGTGTGAGAATCAGTGACCGAACCCATTAACCATAGAAAAGGAGGATTACACATGATACCATACAAAGCTGGTTATAAAGCCAATTGAGGTGAGCGCTTAGGACACCTAGTGGCCACTGCATGGAAGAGCACCTGCATGAATTTTGGGAAAGAAAAGGCGTTTGAATATACACCATTTTATTTATATATACAAGGACACTTTGGCACTTTTTCACTTTTGAACTAATTATTGGAAACTTATAAGCACATAATTTATCACTGGCATTTTATTTTTATGTTTCATTTTTATAAATTTTGATATATTTAAGGATTATTTATAGCACATATTTACATCACTTGTAAGAAATATTTTATTTATTAATGAGATTTTTTTAATTTTTATGCACTGAAGAATATTTATATAATTTTATACACTGGAGAATATTTACATTTTATTTTAAACATTTGAAAGCACTGAAAGTAAATTATTTAATGGACGAATAACATGCACTAAGCACCTTTTAAGCGCGGTACTCCCCCCTGTTATACATTTCTGAATTGTGTAGGTTACCAATAACAGTACCTGCAGCTTTAAAGGATTTTAGGATTCATATAAAGTGACAGCGCGAGAATTTCACCAATCTAACACACTTACTATCTGATTATCTCACGGTGACCTCCCTGAATTCCCAAGACACTACTGGGCTGATTATCCGTCCTTAACCTCTTTTCTCTATGGTAAGGGGCTAATCCCTACAAAGGTGGTGGAACCCATCTGCACCCCACGGATCTAGAGGAACCCACAGAGTGGATTTTACTTTAGCCTGTAAGGGGACGATTGGGACTTTATGCACTTTTATATGTATATGGACTATACACTGAGGTGGCAACCATTGAAATATTGGACACTTTTTCTTTGAATTACTTGTGCACTTTGTTGGTTTATGTTGGTATCACATTATCCATTTATCATCACCTATTCACCATAACACACCCAAGTATATGCACCAGGGTGCATAGTATTTACTGTACACCCGTTCAAGTGCACATCAATTTTGGAAACACATCACAGGTATATGGGGGACACTCATTATAGTGTCACACCTTTTCCTGATTTGTGACACCAGTGAATTTTAGCGCACCTGATTTCTTTTCTACACATTCACCCCCTTCCCAACCTCCCATCCCAGCTATATCCATCCCAAACACCCACCCCAGCTCCATATACCCCAAATGCCCAACAAAGCTCCATCTGCCCCCAGCTCCATACACACCAAATGCTTACCCCCAGCTCCATACACCCCCCCCCCCCCAGCTACATCTCTCCCCCAGCTCAATCCACCCCAAGTGCCCACCCCAGCTCCATACATCCCTCCCCAAGCTCCATCCACTCCCCCCTCAGCTACATTCACCCCCTTACCAACCTCCCGTCCCAGCTCTATCCATCCCAAACACCCACCCCAGCTCCATATGCCCCATATACCCAACAAAGCTCCATCTTTTTTTTTTTTTAAAGGTATTTTTATTGAACAAACAAAACACAGTACACCAAAAGAAAAAGGGCAGTACAGCATAAAAGAGAGCATACGCATAACATACAAAGCATCCTCTCAAATCAGATGGCAAAATAAAAACAGTACAGAGAATATACAGCAGTCATGGTAAAAGGAGCACAGCAAAGAACCCCTAGGGGGGGAACACGATATCACATGCAATATATCAATACATTCACAGCAAAAGAAGGCACTTTAGACATCGCCTAGGTAGTATCAGACACGAGGAGGCAGTAAGGTCAGAGTCTACCCAGAAAGACCAGATCTTCCGGAACTTCTTTGTACAGCCTCTGGCCTCATACGTCAGTTTATACAAAGGCAGAGCCTGATTAACAATAGAGATCCAAAATGGAACATCAGGGGTCATGGAAGATTTCCAACGGAGAGCAATAGCTTTCCTAGCATAGAAGAAGAGCAAACGCAAAAATAGTTTTGTGCGAGCAGGGGCATCCTCATCATCCACATACCCTAATAGACAACGAAGGGGGTTACAAACATTGGATAACTGAGAGATATTATTTATAAAGGCCGTCAACCCCGACCAAAAGGTGCGGATAGGTGGGAAATCCCAAAACATATGAAAAAAGGATCCCTCATCATCAGAGCACTTAGAGCAAAGGGGGGAGGATAATTTACCGATTTTATGAAGGAACTGGGGAGTGTAGTAAGCTCTATATAGGAATTTCAACTGTATGACTCTATCCCTGGAGGAAATTACAACCGGGATTTGTTCAGGAAGGACGTCATGCCACACCTCCTCCGTCAAGTCCGGGACGTTTTCACGCCACTGGGACTCAACCACCGCCAAGCGCTTAGACTTAGAATGCAAAAGCCTACAGTAGTATGTAGAGACCAGTTTCTCATGTGAAGAGTCAGAAAGGAGATATTCCAAGGGGGATGGCTCCAGCGAGACATCCCGGAGGCCAAACTGTGCGGCCGCCGCATGTCTCAGTTGTAGGTATCGAAAATGAGCCGTAGACGGTACGGCAAAAGTGGACTGCATGTCCGCAAAGGACCGGAAGGTTCCCCGGACATACAGGTGGGCAACAGACTTCACCCCAAGGCGGGCCCAAAAAATTCCGTCGTCCCGACCGAAAAACTCCCGAAACCGAGGATTATGCCAAAGGGGGGCATTAGGGGAACACAACCCCGGAGGGTCAGTGTCGCCCAAAGTGGTAGCCGCAAAAATCCGTAGAGTGACAGAGATAATTGCAGTGTTCGGTCTGCCCATAGTAGATCTACGGTGCAATAAATTTTGTAAAGATTCATAGGATGTAAATAGCCGCCTCCAAGGCCGCCGCAGCATGATTTTCCTCAGGGTGAAACCACCAATGTGCGTGTGCCAACTGGGAGGCCAAGTAATAAAGGCGTAGGTTGGGCGCCGCCAATCCTCCCGCAAGCACTGGCAACTGCAGAGCGTCTCTGGCTACACGCGCCGACCGACCCCCCCAGATAAACGAAGTGAGGAGCAAATCAATGACCTGAAAGCGACGCTTGGTGACATAAACCGGGGAGTGACTCAACACGTACAGAAAGCGGGGAAGAAATATAATTTTAAAAATATTAAACCTACCTAAAACCGTGAGAGGAAGCTGGGACCAAAGCTGCAAAGAGGATTTCAGTCGAGCGACCAAAGGATCCAGATTATTGGGGAGGAAACGAGACAAGGGAAGTTGAATTTCAACACCCAAGTATCGAAACCGATCCACCACCTGCAGAGGGCAAGATGTGAGAGAATGGGGCAACAAAGCTCCATCTACCCCCCAGCTCCATATACCCCCGCAAGCTCCATACACCCCAAATGACCACCCCAGCTCCATACACCCCCCCGGCTAAATCCCTCCCCCAGGTCCATCCACCCCCCAGCTACATCCCTCCCCCAGCTCCATCCACCCCAAATGCCCATCCCAGCTCCATACACCCCCCCTGGCTAAATCCCTCCCCCAGGTCCATCCACACCCCCCAGCTCCATCCACCCCCCCAGCTCCATCCACCCCCCCAGCTCCATCCCTCCCCCAGCTCCATCCACCCCAGCTCCATACATCCCCCGGCTAATTCCCTACCCCCAGGTCCATCCACCATCCCCCTCCTAGCTCCATACACCCCCCAGCTACATCCCTCCCCCAGCTACATCCACCCCAAATGCCCACCCCAGGTCCATTCATCCCCCCCTAGCTACATCCCTCCCCCAGCTACATCCACCCCCCAGCTCCACCCCCCCCCCTCAGCTACATTCACCCCCTTCCCAACCTCCCATCCCAGCTATATCCATCCCAAACACCCACCCCAGCTCCATATACCCCAAATGCCCAACAAAGCTCCATCTACCCCCCAGCTCCATACACACCAAATGCCCACCCCAGCTCCATACACCCCCCCCCCCAGCTACATCCCTCCCCCAGCTCCATCCACCCCAAATGCCCACCCCAGCTCCATACATCCCTCCCCAAGCTCCATCCACTCCCCCCTCAGCTACATTCACCCCCTTACCAACCTCTCGTCCCAGCTCTATCCATCCCAAACACCCACCCCAGATCCATATACCTCAAATGCCCAACAAAGCTCCATCTACCCCCAGCTCCATACACCCCAAATGCCCACCCAGGCTCCATCCACCCCCCCTAGCTACATCCCTCCCCAGGCTCCATCCACCCCCCAGCTCCATACATCCCAAATGCCCACCGCAGCTCCATACACCCCTCCCCTAGCTACATTCCTCCCTCAGCTCCATCCACCCCCAGCTACATTCACCCCTTCCCAACCTCCCATCCCAGCTATATCCATCCCAAACACCCACCCCAGCTCCATATGCCCCATATACCCAACAAAGCTCCATCTACCCCCCAGCTCCATACACCCCCCCTTCCAAGCTCCATACCCCCAAATGACCACCCCAGCTCCATACACCCCCCCGGCTAAATCCCTCCCCCAGGTCCATCCACCCCCCCAGCTACATCCCTCCCCCAGCTCCATCCACCCCAAATGCCCACCCCAGCTCCATACATCCCCCCCGGCTAAATCCCTCCCCCAGGTCCATCCACCCCCCCTCAGCTACATTTACCCCCTTACCAACCTCCCGTCCCAGCTCTATCCATCCCAAACACCCACCCCAGCTCCATATACCCCAAATGCCCAATAAAGCTCCATCTACCCCCCCAGCTCTATACATCCCAAATGCCCATCCTGACTCCATCCACCCCCCAGCTCTATACACCCAAAATGCCCACCCCAGCTCCATCCACCCCCAGCTCTATACACCCCAAATGCCCACCCCAGCTCCATCCACCCCCTCACCAGCTCTATACACCCCAAATGCTCACCCCAGCTCCATTAAAAACCCCACCAGCTGCATAAATCCCAAATGCCCACCCCAGGTCCATTCAGCCCCCCCTAGCTACATCCCTCCCCCAGCTCCATCCACCCCCCAGCTCCACCCCCCCCCTCAGGTACATTTACCCCCTTCCCAACCTCCCATCCCAGCTATATCCATCCCAAACACCCACCCCCAGCTCCATATACCCCAAATGCCCAACAAAGCTCCATCTACCCCACAGCTCCATACACACCAAATGCCCACCCCAGCTCCATACACCCCCCCTAGCTACATCCCTCCCCCAGCTCCCTCCACCCCAAATGCCCACCCCAGCTCCATACATCCCTCCCCCGGCTAAATCCCCCCCAGGTCCATCCACCCTAGCTCCATCCATCCACCCCAGCTCCATACATCCCCCCGGCTAAATCCCTTCCCCCAGGTCCATCCACCATCCCCCTCCCAGCTCCATACACCCCCCCCAGCTACATCCCTCCCCCAGCTACATCCACCCCAAATGCCCACCCCAGGTCCATTCAGCCCGCCCTAGCTACATCCCTCCCCCAGCTACATCCACCCCCCCCCCCTCAGCTACATTCTCTCCCTTCCCAACCTCCCATCCCAGCTATATCCATCCCAAACACCCACCCCAGCTCCATATACCCCAAATGCCCAACAAAGCTCCATCCCTCCCCCAGCTCCATACACACCAAATGCCCACCCCAGCTCCATACATCCCCCCCAGCTACATCCCTCCCCCAGCTCCATCCACCCCAAATGCCCACCCCAGCTCCATACATCCCTCCCCAAGCTCCATCCACTCCCCCCTCAGCTACATTCACCCCCTTACCAAGCTCCTGTCCCAGCTCTATCCATCCCAAACACCCACCCCAGCTCCATATACCCCAAATGCCCAACAAAGCTCCATCTACCCCCAGCTCCATACACCCCAAATGCCCACCCCAGCTCCATCCACCCCCCCCCCTAGCTACATCCCTCCCCCAGCTCCATACACCCCCCCAAGCTCCATACACCCCAAATGACCACCCCCAGCTCCATACACCCCTCCCCTAGCTACATCCCTCCCCCAGGTCCATACACCCCCCAGCTACATCCCTCCCCCAGCTCCATCCACCCCAAATGCCCACCCCAGCTCCATGACAGACCTCAGATTAGAGGACCGTTGTGGCAGCTCACTCCCCGGCTCCTCCTCTGTGTACAGAAAAACACAGGAAGGAGGAGGGGCGGGCTCAGTGCACTCCGCTCTCTGTCTCTGCATGTTACAGGCAGCTGAGAAGAGAGAGCAGCTGCTATATTGCTCGCGGCGGTGCGGGAACCAAGCCGCACAGCACCGCCATTCCGGGACTCAGCCCGGATTCGCCGGGACCCCGGGACACTGACCATTTTCCGGGACAATCCCGGCGAATAAGGGACGGTTGGGGGGTATGTCTTTAATCTCTGACTGTGCTGTACAACCACTGCCAATCATGCTCCTCCTGGGCCTTCTGCTGGCCTTGGCCCCTCCCCCTGGTCTCACTCGGCTCTAGGCTCCTCCCTGGGCTCCCTCTCTTCCCACACACTCTGTGTGCTGCTGAAATGGAGGCATTCTTGACCCTTTTTTTTTCATGTTCCAGTGATCCTCGCCTCGAGGGCTAAAGATAGGGGGGTGGTCTTCAAGTATTTTAGAGTCGCGCCCTGTGCTGCAGCTGGCAGAGGAGGAGTGCAGTAGGCAGATCACCGGAGATTCGAGCGGGTGAATTAAACAACGCCTGGCCGTGGCTGGAGCTGTGCTGCGCCACCTCCTGTCAGTATACTAAGCTGGGCCGGGTACGGTTGCGAGCAGGGCTGGCCATTGGTGCCAGCAAAAGGAACTATAAGGTAACCCCTGGCTTTGGTGCCCCCTCTTCTCCTAGCACCCTCAGGCGGCTGCCTTGGCTGCCTTATGCTGGCGCCGGCCCTGAGCACAGGGCCCACTAGAGGACGACGGTCCCTCAGGCCAACCTCATGAAGTCTGTTTCGGATTGTTTGGTCAGAGACATTTACACCAGTGGCCTTCTGAAGGTAATTTTGAAGGGTTCTGGCAATGCTCATCCTGTTCCTTCCTGCACAAAAGAGCAGATACAGATCCTTCTGATGGGTTAAGGACTTTCTATGGCCCTGTCCAGCTGTCCTAAAGTAACTGCCTGTGTCCTGGAATCTCCTCCATGCTCTTGAGACTGTGCTGGGAGACACAGTAAACCTTCTATCAGAAAAAAACAACCAAGTAGACCTGTCTCATGATATAAATAAAGAACAGGGGTTTAGTTGACACGCATTTGCAAACGCATGTGTAAGCTGCAGGGCCACTACACAGCACCTTTTTTACCTGCAGTCCTAACACTTTCTAATTTGAAAGTCCACAATGGAAGCACATGGCTGCTAATGGATAGATGGGAGACATATGGGAGGGAGGCAGCCCAAACCTCCCCTAACCCACCCCCAGCCATGACTGGTCTAATATATCAAAACTCTAATAGCAATGTTGTAGCGATGGTACAAACTGAGAAGGACCAGTTGAAAAGCATACCTCCATCCCCTTGGCAGGTGCAGTATAAAACACAGATTGGGACTTTATATGAGGCATTGGCCTGTAAAGCACAGTGCCTCTATCCCTAATTTCCTAAAATATTTGGGACTTTACATGAGACAAGCAGGTCATGCTATTGGTCTCCATCCCTGTATATGAAAAAACTGAGGTCAAATCAGACTGCATCCACCAAAAACGCACGAAAATCGCACCGTGCAATTTTCGTGCGTTTTTGGGGGATGCAGTTTGATTTGAGTTTGCCACTCTAGTCTAAAAAATGCTCAATGGCACCACTATACTGTTTGGCTGCCATACAGAAATTTTAATTTTTTCTGTATTGTAAGTAAATCCTAAACTTAGGTGTACAACACAGTGATTACACATGGGAAATATCATGCTAATACAGTATATGGTTTGTACTTGTTGGTAATAACTCATTAGTCACTACTAATTACTCACCAGTGAACAAGACCTGGCTTGTTTAGATTGTGCAACCAAATACAATTACATCCATCTTTCTGTTCTCTGAAGTGTACTATAATTATTTTTTAAAAATGTAGCACTGCCCCTGTAGCTGGATACAAACTCTGCATGCTCCTCTGGTTACCAACACATGGTTATAAGTAAATACAGTTCCTACATTCCTCTTGGCTCTTCACTGCAATAAACAGTCCAGGGGTATTGGTTTTTTTTGTTATTTATTTTGTAGATTGGGATAGGAGAAGGGAATAGTGGGATACTACAATTTATCTATTCACAATATCTGAGGACTTCTATCTTCACAACTCCACTTGTAGATATGGAACAGCCAGGCTGTTAATTCATCCTGCCACTTTAGATGAATAGTGTTAAGTCTCTTGCTTTCTTTATCCTCTCTCACTAGAAGACTTAGTGAACAATATCTTATCTTCGGGATACTCTCCCTAGCATCCTCTTTCTTCTGAGACCCATCCACTGACTGTCCTATGAGCAGGGGTGCCCCCCCTCAGATCAGGCTACTTGACACGGGTTCCTGTACTCACGATAATGCAGAAACAGGATCTCCGGTGTCTCCCCTCTCAGTCAGCTCCCCTGGTCCTCTGGGTTCAGCTCCTCTCAGCCGCTCCTCTGGCCCTCAGCCACCCGCTCCCTCCGGGACTACGCTCTAAAACAAAAGACACACATGTGCTCCTAGCTTTTATACAGTATCCCAGCATGCACCCAGGCGACCTGCCCTCTGCCAATCATCAGGACTGTATCAAAAGCCTATGCACCCATTTGTCAGGTTTCCTCCCACTGTCCAACATGCCTCCCTATTGGACCAGCGTGAAACACTCTCTAGACAGAATGAGTTGCACTCTGAGCATAATGAGCAGACTTCACTAACAGATCCTGCTCCCTGATAGGCAGAGAATAATATAGATTTACCTGCAGCCCTTCTGGTAAGCAGACAGAGCTCAAAACTATACTCTCTCACTAGCACCTACCCAGGAGGGTGCTACAAAAAGAACAATTGCGTACTGTTACAATAAAAAAAAAAAAAAATGCTGGAATATTCTTCTGTTCTCCACAAAGAGCCCATGGCATTACTGCACTTGCTAATTATACCTGTGTATATGATTTGCTCTGATTTCACAATTTGTTATTTATACAGTCTAAAAAGTGTAACTGGTTCTTCTGGTTTTGATAATCCCTACCTCCCACAGTGAAAAGGTCTGTAAATTTCTGCTGAAATCTTCTCTCTCCAGGATTACCAGGACAATCACTTACACAAATCGATATGTTTTTGGTGGAGTCTGTTACATTACATTAGCAGGCAGACTTGACTGCAGTTCAGTTATTCATGCATTCCTGTCATTCACATTGCCTCTTTCTCAAGCAGTGCCCATAGACATAGCAAGGTGATAAACTGTGCAGGCTTGGATTACTGTTCCCTAGCAAGTCTTACAGCAAATGGTGCCATAAGTACACTTATCATAGCTCTATTTTCTCAAATAAAACACTTTAACGACTTCTGAACTGGAAGGTTTTACCCCCTAATGACCCATATTTTGCAATCCGGCACTGCGTTATTTTAACTGACAATTGCGTGGTCGTGCGACGCTGTACCGGAATAGAATTGATATCCTTTTTTTTTTACACAAATAGAGCTTTCTTTTGGTGGTATTTGATCACCTCTGCGGTTTTTATTTTTTTGCGCTATAAACAAAAAATATGTGACAATTCTGAAAAAAAAAAAAAAACAATATTTTTTACTTCTGCTATAAAACATCATCAATTTAGGCCAATATGTATTCTGCCACATATTTTTGGTAAAAAAAAAAAAACCCCAATAAGTGTATATTAATTGGTTTGTGCAAAAGTTATCATGTAAATCATGTTATCGTAAACTAGGAGATAGATTTGTGTCATTTTTGTTTATTTGATTTTTTTTACTAGTAATGGCAGAGATCTGCATTTTTTAGCGGGACTGCGACATTGTGGCGGACAGATCGTATACCTAACTGACACCTTTGACACTTTTGAGGGGACCAGTGACATTACAGTAACCAGTGCTAAAAATATGTACAGTATTGTTACTGTACCAATGACACTAGCAGGGAAGGGGTTAACACCAGGGGCGATCAAAGGGTTAAGTGTGTCCCTAGGGGATGCATTCAAACTGTGTGGGGGTTGTACTTACTAGATGAACATAGAGATCTGTGTTCCTAAATAGCAGGAACACAGAATCCCTGTGTTCATCTCTGACAGAACAGCGGTCTGCCTTGTTTACATAGGCAGACTGCCATTCTGTCTCTATGGGGAGCGTCCGCCGGACCCACTGATTGGCTCCCCCTCTGACCAATCAGCGCACATGTGCGCTGCCACTGGCTATTACATGAAACGACATACAGGTACAATTTGCATATGTGTTTTAAAACTCCTGGGAAAACCAGTTTAGCTATGAAAGGGTGCTGGTCGGTAAAGTTGAGCTATCAGTTTGAGCCGAGCAAAAATTCGGCCTGAACATCGCCTGTTTTCCAGTTCGGTGAACACCGGAATTTGTGGGGGGCTCCATACGGTCAATTCTAGAGCCCTGATTGGGCAAAGCAATGCACCTGACCACTGGTCAGGTGCCGGGTTTCGCCCAATCAGAGCACAGAGCACTTCAGACCCATGATTGGACATGATGAATCATGATGACTTTGCCCAATCATGGTTCACTGCTCATAGTCCCACCCCACAATATAAAAGGTTCATTCCCACAGAAAGCTTTTGCAGTGTGTTGTTGGAGATAGATAGAGCAGGGCTCAGTTTGCTACTAGTGAGTTAGTGTGCTATTGTGACTCAGAGTGTAGAGTATTAGTGTCATGTGAGTATAGTATGTCAGTATAGTATAGTGTATCAGTATAGTGTGAGTATAGTGTTTTAGTGTAGTGCAGTGTTTACCACAGCATTACATAACATTCAGTGCTGTATACCTTTTTTTTTTTTGGTTGCTGCCACCCTATTCCATAAGATTGTGGAGCTGGTATCTCCTGGTCCACTTCTCCTTGTCCACATTCAGTGCTGTATACCTTTTTTTTTTTGGTTGCTGTGTGTGCTTTTTTTTTTGTCCCCTTCCTGCCCCCTTTATTTTTTAAATTGTCCGCCCACAGTTTTTGTGACTGCAATGCTTATGTTCCCCCTTTTTTATTACCTAATTTTTTTTATAGTTTTTATATTTCTGTCAGCGGCAGTCCTCAATTTAAAGTGCACCAAACTCCACTTTTTATTCAATAAAGTGCATCCAATCACTCATTTTCCAGTTTCTATTAAGTTTGGGTAAAAAGCCCCCCCCCCCCAAATGTCTGGCAGGCTGACAAAGAAAGGCAGATGTTCCCAAGGCACTATGAGGGGTCCAGCAGCCTCTGTGTTTACAGGCAAAGGTGGACGTGGTTCGTCCTCAGGCAGAGCACATTTTTCCCTGTTTAGTAATGTTGCCCATGCTATCTAGCCACAGCATGCAGAGGAGGTGGTGGACTGGCTTACTAAACCATCCTCATTATCCTCATCCTCTATGACCCAAGCTGACACTAGTGCGCAATCCAACGCAGCTGCCAGAGCGGCTTATTCTGCCTTCTTGTCCACAGCTTCTCCTGCCATAGCATCATGCATTGAGGAGTCAGCTGAATTATTTGGACACAGCATTAGCCACTTGCTTATTGAGGATGCACAGGCATTACTTGATTCTGATGTTGGTTCTGAGGTGGAGGAAGGGAGGAACATGAGCCTGCAGAGAGGGGAGAACACTTATAAACAACAAATTGGCAGTCATGTTCCCCCCAGCCACAGCATATTGCCAAGTTAGCTACAGTGAGGATGAGGGTGGAGTGGATGATGATGATGAGGTCACTGACGTGACTTGGGGGCCACATAGAGCTGAGGAGGCCAGTAAGGGGGAGGCACAATCCCAACCTCTCCAGAAGCAGCCATCATGGAAGAGAAATAGCAGCCACCCTATTCCATAAGATTGTGGAGCTGGTATCTCCTGGTCCACTTCTCACAGCTCAGCTGTGTGGGCCTTTTTTTAACAAATGTGCAGCCAATTGCACTGTTGCAATTTACAATCTCTGCTACAAGCAGAGCAAGCGTGGCAAAAACACCAGTCATTTGGGTACCACATGCTTGAAAAGGCATTCAACCTCCCACCACTCAGTCCATTGGCAAGAGTATCTGAAAGCCACACAAAAGGGACACAATTCTTCTCCTCCTCACTTCTCACCTTTCATGTCTACCCCCCACTATAACTCATTACCTCTCAGCAGCCTCCACTGACAGGGATGAAGGTGTAGTCGGGATCAGACTACTTTTATGAACACATGGATTTATCATTGTTATTTGAACTGTTCCTGTGCCCCTTTAATGTTAATTTCAATGGAATCGTCCTCTGGCAGGAAGTGGAAGATTGGGATTGTGGCAGATGTAGTTTCTGGCAGAGAGCTGATTATTGTTTGGAGACCCGAGGAAACTATCTTCCCAGAAGGCTGAAAGGGGAGCTGAGCATCATGGGAGAATATATAAAACCATCTGCACTACAGCTTGAAAACTATCTTGCTCCCGGGATTTATTGAGTGCAGACCAGCTTGCTTAGTATGTGACTGACGGCAGCTGTGGCCCAGTGCACGAGGCCTGACCCGCTCACGGACCTCAGCCTCAGCAAAGCGGATGCTGGTCACTGTACTCTGGATGCTTTCACAGTGTTGCGGAAGGAGACAGAGTGGAGGTTGGTTGGACATCCTGTGGTGGCAGAGCGCAGCCTGTTCCCAGACCCTGGAGTGTGGGAGATAGCATCGCCTATCCTGCAGGGCACTCATGGACGAGCATCTCAGAGTGAGAGAGGGTGTCTTCGTCTGGTTCAGACCGCAAGTATACCATCTCATCATTACACTGACTGCAGACATTACAGCAAACATCAATTCTCTTAGGAATACAATTTAACCTTTGATCTTCTTTGTGGTTGAATGCCTACAACCACAGTGGAAACTGTTTAAGAGCTCCAACTGCCGGTAAAGAACGTAGCAAGGCCTTGCTACAGGAGGGATATTGATACACATAGTTCTTAAAGGGGACACGTTCTAGTTTATGGTTATACGGCTGAGTAGTATACTGATAGCATAAATTAGCGTAGAGTTTTTTAGCTTAAAGTTTTCCATGAATCTGATATTGCTGCATCATTCCAGGAAGTAGCTATACATGCTTAGAAGATAGAACGTTGCTCACTACTGTATTATAACTTACTGTTTTCTGTTGTTTATGTTACAGTCTTGCTGAACCCTGGTGGTTTAAGCAGGGATTCAGCTGACTGTCAGCTGACTGACATCATTTCACTTGCTTACTCACTAAGTAAAAGTCAAAACTCATTGGTACCGTGTCATTGTAATAATCCTTAAAGGTATACGCATAATGTCTGAACCTAGAGTGTCAGGTGGGCTGGAAGGTTTACAGGGTCACAGTAGTGCTGAAGAACACCCATCAACCAGCAACCCCCAAGGGGGCAGTGCTACAATGATTTAGCAAAGGGTGTCACAGGTCTTCACAACACGTCTGCCAGCAGAACACCTCCAGCTGTAGAGTATAGCAGGCAACATTCTCTACCCCAGCTGCTCATTGAAAAATAAAAAATACACTCCCTGCCACCCACGTGCCCAGCGTCTAAATTCCAGCTTGTCCAAATTGCTGGCTTTAAAACTCCTGCCTTTCTGTCTGGTAGATTTTACCCCTTCCATGAATTTTCAGAATGTGCTGTACCAGGTTCCCAGGTGCCAGGTACCAGGTTATGAGGTGGCAAGTTCCCAGTCGCTATTTTTATTCACGTAAGGCCATTCCAGCGCTGTACCATCACATGGAAGGCAGTGTTTTGGTATCATTGGGCAAGGCAGTCAGCAGGAAGGTCCACATTACTGCTGACATGTAGTCCAGCAAGCATGGTCAGGGAGTATGTATTTCATTCACAGCGCACTGGGTAACTCTGCTTGCAACTAGTAAGGATGCAGGACAGGGCTCAGTGTTGGAGCTTGTTTTACTGCCAGCCTGCCACGTCTCAATGCAGCTGGTGGTGATGATGCGAGATCTGTCAGCTCCACCCCCTCCTCCTCCTCCTCCATGCCCTCCTCTGCTTAATTGTCCAAAGAACCACCAGTACCCCCTAAGCGAATAAGGGGCTATTCAACGAGTCAGGCTTCAGCTGGTCTGTTTAGGGGACAGGAGCCACACCAGAGCAGAGATTCTTTTAACTCTGCATGGGCAGGCCCTAATGTGGTTCACTCCACGGCAGCTTGAGCCAGGAATGGTGGTGTGCGATAATGGCACTACCCTTCTGCCTGCCCTTCGATAGGGAAAGTTGACACATGTACCATGCCTGGCACATGTCCTCAATTTTGTTGTGCAGCATTTCTTAAACAGGTACCCAGGGTTGCAATATCTTCTAAGGCAGGACAGGAGTATGAAGCCATTTCAGGTGGTCATACACAGCCAGTGTTCAGTTGGCTGAAATTCAGCAGGAATTCCACCTGCCCATAAACCGCCTGATTTGTTATGTAGGTGGAACTTAACTTTGGCAATGCTGCAGAGGCTGCACATGCAGCAGAAGGCCATCAACAAGTGCCTGTGTGAGTATGGCACAAGGACAGGCTCAGGGTAGCTTGCCTTTTTTCCTACTCCAATGGCTTCTGATAAAGGACTGTACTATCAGCATTTGAGGAGGCGACAAGGATGGTGAGCCGTGGCAATGCATGCATCAGTGATACAATCCCTCTTGTGTTCCTGCTGAAACATACTCTGCATGGCATTATGGACAGGGCACTCGAGGTAGAGTAGTGGGAAGAAGAACTTGCCCAATATGCAATTGAGCTGCCCTGCATCCAGTCTGCTTTCTGAATTCGAATTCAGTGCTGCCAGAGGTTTTGTGACAGATAAAAGAGTGCGTCTCTCAACAGACTACATTGACCGGCTGACATTTGTCAAAATGAATCAGTCCTGGATGGGGATGGGCTGTGTGTTCGAGTCGAACATAATACAATGTTTGGGGAATCAGCTGGATCGCAGGACACAGGCGTTTCAGTCAAAGAAATGTTTATTAACTTAAACAGGTTTCATAGCAGTTTCTCACCGACTTGAAGAGTTCAGATCTGCCTTTACAGTTAAACAGTCCCCACTTTTGGAGAGGGTAACTTCCCCTGGCAACAGGTTTCCAGTCAGGACACTGTCATGCACCCTCTCGGCTGTACAAAAGTCCACCATCCACAGTCTTCTCTATACTTCACCACACCACACCACACCACACCTAAAACTTCCTGTCTTCCTTAAACCCACTTCCTCTGACCAACGATTTAACCCCTTTTGTTCCCTTAACCTCCCTGGCAGTCTGATTATGTCAGAATTTTCTATTTTAAAAGCGGTACATTGTTTTGCATGGAAATCTGTTGTTTTATATTTTAGGCCTGTAATTCTTAGGAATAACTCACTTTA
This sequence comes from Pelophylax lessonae, assembly GCF_965119305.1. Lineage (NCBI taxonomy): Eukaryota > Metazoa > Chordata > Amphibia > Anura > Ranidae > Pelophylax > Pelophylax lessonae. Next base: position 158,035,339 of record NC_138773.1, read on the forward strand.
ATCTGTCCAAACAAGAGTCTAGTAGACATCCGGGGTATGATAAAGTTTGAAACACAAAATCATAAATTATTATATAATAATACATTTCATCAAATTAATTAAATTTTACAGCAAGGCCAATTCTTGTTTTTATCAAGAATATCTTTAGAAGATTATGGGGTGAAGGCACTGTCAACACCCAAAGACCAATTGTTCTGCACCTGTGTGACAGGGGCATCAAATTACAATTTTTTACAGCAAGGCCAATTTTTGCTTTCTTCAAGAGTTGCCCCTAGAAGGTTATGAGGTAAAGGCACCACAAACACCCAAAGACCAATTTTTCCACAACTGTGTGACAGGGGCATCAAATTTCAATTTTTTACATTTTTTTAGTCCAATTCTTGCTTTCATTAAGAGTACCTCTAGAAGGTTATGGGGTAAAGACACAACCAACTCCCGCACCTGTTACTATCCAAAGTCTGTGAAAGATACACCACACTTAATCTAAAGAAAATTGTTAATCTTGGCCTGAGTGTACTATAATTTGGCTTCTTCACATAAGGCACAGGTGTCAAACACAAGGCCCGCGGGCCGAATGCGGCCCCACAGTTAATTGTATGTGCCCCTCGCCTCTCCTGCAGCTGCAACACCCCCCTTGCCTCTGCCCCCACCTTGTCTCTGTAGTCGGCAGTAGAGAGGACAGAACTCCTCTCCTAGATCCTGCACTCCTCTGTGCAGCTGCAGAAAGGCTCATCTTTGCCCACCCCCCATCCCCTCCCTTCTCAGCAGTCCGTAGTAGAGAGAAGGGCAGAACTCCTCCTACAGATCCTGCACCTCTCTGTGCAGCCACAAAACCACCTTGCCCCTGCCTTCCCTGGTCTCACCATTCAGCAGATTCTGGAAGCTGACTCCAGCCCTCTTCTGGTTCTCCTCCAGACCCTGTACTTCTTCCCAGATCCACCTGCATCTTCTTCCTGGCAGCAGTACAAGATACGGGAGTGCATTGTGATGTGTGGAAGGGTGGGTGACTCTTGACTTCTGATGGTGGGGGGGTTCTTGACATCTCATGTAATGGTAAAGAGGGAGTGGGGTGCTCTGGACATCTAACCCTACAGATATAACCGGCCCTTTGAGGGCAACCATAATGCGGCCTGCAATTAAATTGAGTTTGACACCCCTGACATAAGGCTTGCTCACTGTGGTGCTAAACTTTGTTATTTCCATCTAAAGTACTTCAAAGAGACCTCGGAATTTAACAAAAAAATCTCTAATCTTGTTCTTAGTGCACTAAATTCTGGCCCTATCTTACAGACTGATTCCACAAGCTTGCAGGGAAAATCTATTTTAATGTCATTTTTTTTTTTTATAATATATGGCAGTTTTGCTGCAGCAGTTTCTATACACGGTACAGGTGCACCACTTTGCAGGCAGACTAAGGAGCCCCCCCCCCAGGCACTATATTTAAAGGAATTTTTCATTTTTATTGTTTCCTTTAATCACTTCCCACCTGTGCTATAGCTGACACTAGTGTGCAATCCACTGCAACTGCCAGAGCAGCTTATTCTGCCTCCTTGTCCACAGCTGCTCCTGCCATAGCCCCAGCATCATGCATTGAGGAGTCAGCTGAACTGGACTTGGCTGATCACAGATCAGGGTAGAGGGCCAATCACAGCCCTTTACCTCATGATCAATAACAGCTGATCACACGATGTAAACAGAAGCTGGTTTTCTGCTTTTTTTTCCCTCACGCTGAGAGCATGAGGAGAAAAGAATAAAGGTGATAACCGGCTTCTGTAAAAGGGACATCCATCCCAACATTTGTCCACCAGGGCTGCTAATCAGTGCCCACCAGTGCCACCTACCAGTGCCCATCAGTACTGTGAATGAATGCCCCCAGTGCCACCTATCAGTGCACATCAGTGCTGCCAATCAGTGCCTATTAGTGCTTCATCATCAGTGCCACCTACCAATGCCTATCAGTGCCACCTACCAATGCCTATCAGTGACCATCAGTGCTGCATATCAGTGCCCATCAGTGCCGCCTATTAGTGCAATCTGTCAGTGCCCTTATGTGCCGCATATCCGTGCTACATATCAGTGCAGCCTCATCAGTGCCTCCTGATTAGTGCCACCTATCTGTGCATCCTATCAGTGCACATCAACAAAGGAGAAAAATTACCTGTTTGCAAAATGTTTTTTGCTTTTTTGTTTTCAAAATCTTCATTATTTTTTTGTTTGTTTAACAAAAAAAATAAAAAACCCAGTGGTGGTTAAATACCACCAAAAGAAAGCTCTATTTATGTAAAAAAAATGATAAAAATGTCATTTCATTTTTTAAATGACTGGGCAGTTGTCATTCAAAGTGTGACAGCTCTAAAAAACTGAAAATTGGCCTGGTCAGGAAGGGGGAATTAGTGCCCAGTAAGCAAGTGGTTCAAAACAATATTTTTCAAAAGTTTTTTTTGCATTGCTACGCATCCCCCAGGGCAGTACCCGGGCACCCATACCCTTTTTATGGCCAATAACTTGCATATACTGTAAGCCTTCAAAATGGGGACTTTTGATTTTTCAAGTTCTGGTCCCATAGACTTCAATGGGGTTCAATGGGGAGAAAACACCTTGATTTCTCCTATCCATAAAAGTTTGCAGATGGGAGAAACTGTCTGTGAAAATATATTGGCTGGCTGCAGCATACGGTACAGTGTGTCTGTTACCCTCTTGCAGAGCCCAGAAGTCTCTGCCTTCCCTTCTATCCTCTGTGTTTGCCCACATTCCAACCCAATGCTTGGCACCACTGTGCCTGTGAAAGGGGTTGTGTGGGCATATGTAAACATATGCTCTTATTCCCTCCTGCCTCTCTTTCTTTCCCTCCACCCTCTCTCTCTTTCCCCCTCTCTCCTTCCTAGTTGTTTTGACAGGGACACGCTCTCTCCTTTCTCCCCCTTCTCTATTGAGAAAAGGGTAATCAATGAAAAAACTTTTTTTAAAAGAGGAGTAGGAAGGAGGGAGCGTGTCCCTGTCATTTATACTGCTGTTCTGCCTGAAGATCCAAAACTGTTAACCATTGCAGCACCAGAAGTTCAGGGAGAAGAAGGGGACAGGCATCCCTGCACTGAAGACTTCTCTAGGATCAAGCTGGCTGCATAACATGGGACATATTTCACTACAGGCAAGAGTGTTGTTAGGGACCCAGGTCACGTGTCTCGCATCTCCCGCAGAGCTGGTTCAATATCTCTATGGTTAAATCTCTTTTCCTCCAGACGTAAAGAGGGCTCTCTTGTCTGTAGTGACCTGAAAGTAAATAACTCAACACCAAGTTCACTATATGAACCCCTTATGTAATCATGTATATATGGTGATCATATCCCTCCTCAATTGACTTTTCTCAAGAGAGAATACATTTAGTACAGCTAATCTTTCCTCATAGATAAGCTCTCCCATGCTTCTTATCAGTTTGGTTGCCCTTCTCTGCACTTTCTCCAGTTACCTAATATCCTTTTTACAAAGAGGTGCCCTAACCTGAATTGCATATTCCAGATAATAACTTATTTTTTTGTATGGTGACATAATTATGTTTCTCTTTCTGGGATCTATACCTCTTTTATCACAAAAAAGTATTTTGCTAGCTTTATAAACTGCAGCTTGGCATTGCACACTATTATTAAAGTGATTTTAAAGGGATTTTTTAAAAGAACAAGCGTGGTATATGTATCTGCTATGTGCAATGGTATTGCACAGAGAGGCCCCGAACCTCCTCTTCTGGGCTCTCCCACCAGCGATCTTGCCTTCTCTTCTCAGTGTGCCCCCATAGCTGCTTTCTAAGGGGGCGCACCTGAGGGCTTGCTCCCAGGCTGGGCCATGTGCATCTATTGACACACACAGTGTAGCTTGGACCCTCCACCAGCTCCCTCCTCACAGCATTTGATTAACAGCAGCTGGAGTCAATGGCTCCCACTCCTGTCTCTGAGCCTGTGTAAGGGAAGAGAGAGAACCAGTGCTGCTGTAAACGGGCACATCACTGGATTGATCCAGGATTTAGATAAGTATTTGGGGAGGAAAGTGGACAGAGCAACTAACGGAAGGTTTTTTACCCTAATGCAGGCAAGGCATTAAGGTAAAAAACCTTCTGGATTTAGAATCCATTTAAGATTATGATCTACCAGAATGCCCAGATCCTTCTTGAACATTGACTCACTCAAATCTTCTCCTTTTGTCACATAGTTGCCAATTAAATAGTGCATTGGGGTTAGCATGTAAGTTGGAGACATCCTGTAAGGATGTTATTCCAAGTTGGAGACATCCTGTAAGGATGCATACTAGCTCATTATGCCTTTGTCCTGCAAGGATACAACCGCTTTAAGCTACACCCCTAACAACCAAATCGCCCAAAACCTTATCACACCTATTAAACATACTATGGTGTTGATATAGGGCAAGTTCCATAAATCATACTGAATACTTTATTTTCTGTACGTATTTTCCATTTTCCTGTAATGATAATGTTTCACTGTATTTGTATGTGTATGTTTTTACTATTGATGGTCCTGCGTGACAGCAATTAGTGCCGGTCGTGTTCTTTTTGCACTTTGGGTTTTATTTTGTATTTTTGTATTTGCCTTATAAAAAGCACAATAAAAAGAATTACAAACAAACAAAAAAAACCTGCTGTGGTGTTAACTGATGTCCACCTTTGTCCAGCATCTAAAAAAACAGGACATGTGGTTAGTAGAACTTAATGTAAGTAACCCATGGATGTTCAGATGCTATTATTATTATTATTATTATTATTATAATACAGGCTTTATCTAGGGCCAACAGTTTGTGCAGTGCACAATACGTCTCAATACAAGAGGAATCATAGGGCCCTGCTTGTTAGAGCTTGTTATGACATTTGTTTCAGAAAGTTGGTGTGAATGGTATGTTAGGCTGGCCATACATGTTTAATTTTCTTGAACAATTTTCTGTTAGATTTACCACAAACCACATAATATGAGATCAAAACTAAACAACACTTTCACTTGTATCTAATTAGGCAGGCCTTTGTACTACATAGTTGGAGGTACATTTCAAGAAAATTGTAGAGAAAATTGTAAGAAAATTATATTGTATGGCCAGCCTTAGTAGAAGAAGCAGTTAATGAGAATAGTGATGGCCAAATCTTTGCAGGTTCGATTAGCCAAGGTTTTGGCAAATCTTGTTCAATATTCAGCAAAGTCTATGGGAGCAAATCTTATACTTAAAGTAGAAGTTCAGCCAAAACTAAACTGTAAAACAAAAATTGCTATACATACCTTTTCGGCAGCCGCTCCGGTCTGGTCCTATGCTGAACTGTCAGTGGCGGTACAGCACTTAGAGGCGCCTTGCCTTTTTTTCTCATTACCTTTAGAGCTGCTTCTCCTCTCAAGTGCTGCCCAGGTGCAAGATCCACGGAAGTGCTATTAGATATAACCTTTTGGGGCTAAACAAAGTACAAGCAGACAGTCTGTTGTTTCACTGAACGCTGCTTTTCTTTCAGAGCAGGAACTCTTCTTTATTACTCTTTTGAGGCCTAGACAAAACATGAACTCACAAATGTAACACTGCCATCTAGTGGTCATACAATGTAATAGGCACACAGTAATGACATACAGTGGTTGTTGCTGATTAAATACAAACCTTGTATGCTAACACCCCCACTCAACAACTACTATCTATGTCAATCCCATTTCTGATCTAAGATCCACAAATCTGGTTCTAGCTAGTGGCTTTGTCAAAGCATCAGCAATCATTTTTTTCCGACTCACAATACACGTACAATCACTTTCTGATCAACTAAGTCATGAATGTAATGATGTCTGACATCGATGTGCTTGGTTCTTCCATTAATTTTCTCACTTGTTGCAAGCTTAATGCAAGCCTGATTGTCCTCAAATAAGACGGTAGGTTCTGATGTTGCTTCTCCAAGATCCTTGAGTAATTGCTGTAACCACACAACTTCTTGACTGGCATAAGCTGCAGATATGTATTCAGCTTCTGTAGAGGACAATGCCACTGACATCTGTTTCTTGCTGGACCATGATATAGGACTGTCTCCCAATTTTAATAAGTAACCACTTGTGGATTTGCGTGTGCTGTGATCACCTGCCCAATCGGAGTCCACATATCCCACAAGGTTTAAACCACCACTTGCTGATAGTTTCAAATTTAAGTCTTTTGTCTGTTTCAGATATCTCATAACTCTTTTGATCGCATTCCAGTCTCTTTGACGTGGTTTATCAACTCGCCTGCAAAGAAGAGACATGCTGGCTGCAATGTCTGGACGTGTAGTGGTTGCAATGTAGAGAAGTGCCCCCACTGCTTGTCTGTATTGTTCATTGGATGTGAGAAGATCATCTTCTCCTTCTAACTTTGGATAGACTGTATCCATAGGTGTGCTTGCTCCTTTCGCCTCTGTCATGTTGAATTGCTGAAGAATAGATTCAATTTTTGCACTCTGATTCAACAGGAAACTTCCATCTTTCTCACGCTGGATGTCAATTCCAAGATAATATGTCACTTCACCTAGGTCTTTAGTTTCAAAATGCTTGTTGAGTACTCCTGTTAACTTTGCAATTTCATTGTCGTTTTTGTGAGCAATGATCAGGTCATCTACATAAATTAGCAGATACATCCACTCAGTGTCTACTTGTTTAGCATATAGGCACGGATCAGCTTTGCTTCTTGTGAATCCTTCATTTAGTAGAACTTGATTAATCTTCAGGTTCCATGCTCGAGCTGATTGTTTAAGGCCATAAAGAGATTTATTCAACTTGCAGACAAGATGCTCTTGTCCCTTTTTCAAATATCCTTCTGGCTGTGACATGTAAATTTCTTCTTCAATATCACCATTAAGAAAAGCTGTCTTAATATCGTGATGTTTCACAATCATTGTACGCATGGCAGCCACTGTCATTAGTGTTCTGAAAGTACTTTGTTTAGCAACTGGAGCAAAAGTAGCATCATAGTCCTCACCGAACTTCTGTGAGTAACCTTTAGCAACCAGCCTTGCCTTGTACCGACAGACTTTCCCTTCAGAGTTACATTTGGTTTTAAAAACCCATTTACATCCTATGGCATGTTTACCTTGAGGTAGCTCTGAAAGTGTCCATGTCTGGAGATCTTTGAGTGATGTCATTTCTTCATCAGCGGCTTTATACCATACTTGTTTCTCATGCATTGGCAGTTTCTGCATCTCTTTCCATGAACCTGGTTCAGTTTGAACAGCTCTGCAAGCTATGTAAGATAAAGGTTCAGCTGGAACACCTTTATTTTTTCTGGTTGATTTTCTGACTGAAGGTATTTCTGGTTCAGTTTCAGGTTTTGATTCTTCTGCAGTTATTTCTATTTCTGTATCACTTTCCTTATTTTCTTGAGTGACTGATGTTGATTCTTTCTCAGTTTGAATAGTTTGTTCAAACTTTGAGCACACAGAACTTTCATCAATAATCACACTTCTGCTGACTGTTACTTTGTTCGTGTCTTGATGTAAAATCCTGTATCCTTTTTGAGATTCACTGTACCCCACAAGTACACCTTCTTTTGCACATGCATCACATTTTGTACGTTTTTCTTTTGGAATGTGTACATAGGCTTTACTTCCAAAAATTCTGATGTGTCTTAAATCTGGTTTCCTTTTGTTCCACAGTTCATATGGAGTTTTTGTTGTTGCTTTTCCCGGCAAACGATTTTGAAGATAACATGCAGTTGTGATAGCTTCTCCCCAGTATGTAGTTGGCATATCAGCATCAAATAGCATGCTCCTCCCACTTTCACACAGTGTGTGGTTCATTCTCTCTGCAACTCCATTTTGCTCTGGGTTATATGGAACTGTTGTCTGGAACATAATTCCATGCTTCCTGAGAATGGCTTGTGTTTTACCACTTGTATATTCTGAGCCATTATCTGTTCGTAGCACTCTGGGCATTCCGCCAAAAATATTATTTACTTGAGCGAGATACTCTTCTAATTTCTCTGGCACTTCATCTTTATTGTGAAGTAGAAATACTGTGGTATATCTGGAGTAATCATCAATGAAGGTCAGGAAGTACTTTTTCTTTCCTGGAGTCATAGTTTTCATTGGACCACAAAGATCTGAATGTATTAAGTCCAGAGGTTTTTGGGATTTGCTGTTGGTCTGCTTGGGAAAAGGTGTCCTTGCCATTTTTCCTTTAATACAGCTTGTACAAATCATTATGTGATCACATGGATTAATCTTAATACCACTGGCATAGTTATTCTTAACTATTTTATTTATTGTATCAGAATTTCTGTGCCCCAATCGTCTGTGCCAAGTGTGGATGCAGTTTGAATGTTTATCCTCTTTGGCTATTTTAACCATTTCACTGCAGTTCAGCTGATACAGTTCATCTATGATTTTAGCCTTTGCAAGCAAGCAATCCCCTTTTGTTATGATACAACTGTCACCCTGAAATGTGACTACATTGCCTTGGTTAGTAAGTTTCTTTACTGACAAAAGGTTGCTTTCAAGATCTGGCACATACAGAACATTCCTCATATGGATCCTTTTAGTGATATCTGGAGAGATAGGACAGTATAGAAAGCCATCTCCTATTCCCACTGATTTCATAAATTGTCCATTAGCTGTAGTTATCCCTTCTGTTTTGCTTTCATCAAGCTGAGTGAAGAAACTTTGGTCATTTGTCATGTGACTTGTAGCACACACACCATGTGTCCACACACCATGCTTGCACAGAGGTGACACCATTTTTGGATCCGAATGCATACTCCTTTGTTTCTATGACATTCTTAGCTTGTTGCAATGCACTTTGTTTTTGCATTCTAGCTTTCCAGATTCTACAATCTGCTTTAAGGTGTCCTGGTCTCTTGCACACAAAGCATTCCCGCTTTTCTAGGTGTACGTTACTGTGTTTATTTTTGATTTTTGTCTTTAAAGCTGTCTCTGAACACACACTCACATTACTCATGCTTTCAGTTTTGCGCTTGTATTCATCCACAAGCTTGCCTTTAACATATTCCAGTGTCAGATCATCATCTGGACGTGCATCTAGTGCTTTGACAAGTGTCTCATAACTTTCAGGAAGTCCACTTAATAACAGCGCTGCAACATGGAAATCTTTTATCTCTTCTCCAGTCCCTCTCAGTCTCTCCACCATCTCTAAGGTCTGTCTTATATAGTCCTGCATGTCCTGGTCTTTCTGTAGCTTAGTCTGATAGAGCTTTCTGATTAAATACAGTTTATTGCTGAGATTAACTCTTTCATGTGCTTTCTGTAACTCTTCCCACATGTCTTTAGCAGTCTGACAGTTACATATATGTATGATTTGATCATCATCTATGCACAGGGAGATTGTGCTCTGTGCTTTCTGATCTCTGTCTAACCACTCCTCTGTGGGCTGTCCAGGTCTTGGTTCATTTATACATTTCCACGTACCTTCTCTTATAAGCAGCATTTCCATCTTGAATTTCCAAGATTGGTAGTTCTGATTTGTCAGATTTGCAATGGAGAACTTCGCTGAGGGGATGGCAGCAGCCATTTCTGTTGTTCGTCTTTCTGTTGCTGTTTCCTGCACTTACTTGCTTTAGCTCACTGTATCTGGCTATATCCGGGGGTAATCTGTATTATATCCTGGGCTTCTGTAACATGTCCTGGGCCCATAACCTATTAGATATAACCTTTTGGGGCTAAACAAAGTACAAGCAGACAGTCTGTTGTTTCACTGAACGCTGCTTTTCTTTCGGAGCAGGAACTCTTCTTTATTACTCTTTTGAGGCATAGACAAAACATGAACTCACAAATGTAACACTGCCATCTAGTGGTCATACAATGTAATAGGCACACAGTAATGACATACAGTGGTTGTTGCTGATTAAATACAAACCTTGTATGCTAACAAGTGCCCATACAAAATCCACTTTTGGCTTCTCTGTGTAGGCGTGTGCAGAAGAGGTAACTGACAATTGAAGGCCAATAATAACTCCATCAGTGACGTCACTTCCCAGACATTTCCCAGCTCCTGGAGACTGGACTGGATCGGCTTCAAAAAGGGTACTGTGTGTATACATATTTTTGCTTTACAGGGTTAGATAGATTAGTCTTAGAATGTGTCTGCCAGTAGATTTATGCCCCATACACACGTGCAGATTATCTGCAGACTTTTGTCTGCAGACTTACCTTTTCTATGTAGTGCAAGGGCCTGCCGGATTGCATACAAATTGAAAGTGTTTAGGTTTGACCTCATATTATATGGTTTTGGTAAGTCTGCAGACAAAAGTCTGCAGATAATCTGCACGTGTGTATGGGGCATAAGAGTTCGTTTTTGGCTGGCTGAACTTCCACATTTCACACACTTCCAACTCTGGCTTAAACTCTTACTGTCAGGCAGTGAAATATACCGTACAGTGGGGTGAGGGTATTTCTCTGTGACTTCAAGGGCAACATTGAAAATACACTGAGCTATTAAATAACAAACTTTTGGAATGCCCTAAAGTATAACTAAAGGCAAAACTTTTTTTTTTCTTTAGTTTTGGATAGAGGGGAGATGGATTTTGGCCCCTGTGAGTTTTTATTGCTGGCTATGCCCTCATTGGGGAGATTTACCCTCTTTATTTGTCCTACTTTAATGTAGGAACACATGGAGCTCATATTTAAAGCTGATTTCCATGTTTTTCCATTAAGTATTTTCTACACTAACACCGCTAGGCATGTTGTATAAACTGTATGTAGCCTCATCGACATGCAGTATACAACCTTGTGTTTTGGCAGTGAGACGAGACCCCCCTCTCTCACACAAAAATAAGTTGAGCTGAGCGTTGCTCAGCTATTCATAGACAGCTTTGTATATCTGAATGTATGAATACAAAGCATGCTCTGATTGACAGAGGAAGGTTTGTATTCATTCAGAGAATATAAAGCTGCCTATGAATAGCTGAGCGCTGCTCAGCCCAACTTAATTTTGTTCCAGGTGTGAGATAGGAAGGTCTCATCTCATTGCTGAAATACAAGGTTGTATGCTGTATGTAGCTGAGAATACATACAGTTTGTACAGCGTGCCCTGGAGGGGTAGTATAGGAAATTGTTTGGGTCAGCTTTGCCCAAACAAACTAGTTAGAAGCACAGTAAACTTGAAAATCAACTTTAAAAGCAATAAATCCAAGTGGGCACATTTTTATATTATAGCAGGGCAGTAAAAACTCTAAATAAGGCTCTAGTAAGGAATGCAGTTCAAATGATTTAATGATGTAATGTGAGTGTGACAGAACAGGTACAGAAAAGGTAAAAATGTTTTCACACAAAATTCACACAACTTTTATCCAGAATTTACACACTTTTCATATTTATTCCAATTTGAAAATGTGTGACACTTTGAAGAAATCTATGTGAATCTTGTGTGATAACTTGTATAAACTTAAAAAACAGACAAATATTTCAAACAAACATATTGCACACAAAGTAATTTTAAGGTTTTCTTTATAAAACTAAATGATAATTTGAAATTAAAGGAAAAATTCATAAAAAAAGATTTTTTTCATTGTATAAAATTCAAGAAGCTTTAATCACAGTATAAAATCCATTAAACACATGACCGGTAAACTTAAATGTATAGAAGCAGAGACTTTTATGTTAAAATATGATTGCTTAATTTCCCTCTTTTTTGAAAATAAGAAGTAAGACAGACAATAATTTTCTTCAAAAATCCGAACTGGCTTCTTTAGGCATTCATCATAGCCTTTTATACTTCCCCAGATGATGATTGCAGTTTGGACAAAAGTGGTCAACATCCTTACAGCTGTCCACACAAAAGGGAATGAGGCAGCATCCCAGCCAGCAGCTGCAATACAGAATAAAATAAACAGATATAGTTATATTTTCTGACATATTGAAAACAATGTGGTAAATTTTATGTAAAAAAAAAACCTTGCAACTTTGTATCATTCTAATGAGATAAAAGCAAAATGTTGCATGATTTGAGGTTACCTTTAAAAGTACAGCTGTTAGAGGTTGGGAATATTTGAGTTCAATTATGAGGGGAGCTTAAAAATAAATTCCTATAATTTCAAAAGATATTAAATTCCAATTAACTAGTATCTGAAATAATCTTACCTATCCCCCAGTTTCATGCTTGTCTTTCTTTCAAACTTCTATATATATATATATATATATATAGAGCTAGGCACATCACGGGATGCAAACCTCAACTTCAGTTCAGAAAATTGAGCTCAAGCCCATACTTTCACTGCTTCACTACTGGTCAATGAGACCTCCCTCTTTCTGAATTAAGGTTTTTAGATTTACCCTGTTTTATAACAGATGTGTAAACGTAAGTACTGTACAGACACCAATAGATGTATGATTTTCAGGGATATTAGAAGGTTGTTAACTCAATCACTTGCTGGCCTCAGGTAGAGGCATAGCTTGAAACTTGTGGGACTGATGCAAAAGTGGACCTGGGGCGCCCCCCCCCCACACAACACCAGACACTTCCACTGCATGCCAGGATACCCCAAGTGGCTAAAGAGGTATGTCAGATCTTTACATATTCAAACGATTATGGAGAAACTGTCCACATTTTGACATGCCTCTCCAATTCTTTTGAAAAATCTGGAGCAGGGGTAGCCAAGTAGCCAACCTTTGAAAGGTGGAGATCTACCGGGACAACATAAAAGAGATCGAAGATCACTCTTTTTTTTTCATAAGAAATTAAGGCCTAAATACATAGTAAGGAAAATTTTGAGAAATATAATAAAACACATTGGCACTGTAAAAATATAAACTTAGCCTACCTTAAAAGTGGACAGTGTCAGTCAGTGGAGCAGTGGAGCAGTGGACAGTGTCAGTAGAGCAGTGGACTTTGTTAATAGTGTAGCGGATAGTGATATTACGGCAGTGGACCGTGTCAGTAAAGCAGTGGATGTGTCAGTAGGGCAATGGACGGTGTCAGTAGGGCAATGGACGGTGTCAGTAGGGCAGTGAATAGTGTCAATAGGGTAGTGGGCATATCAGTAGGGCTGTGGATGGTGTCAGGCAGTAGAGCAGTGACTTGCCTGACGAAGGGGCCCTGCATGGCTCTGAAACATTGATGTATGTTTATCATGTGACTACAAAATAAAGCTTTGGACCCCTTCGAGGAATCCTTGGTGTGCTGATGACATTTCTTCACTTTAAGTATCCATGGTTTCCAACCTATGGTCATTACAGCACCCAGCATCACTGAACAGCCAGTTATGTTGAAAGTGTGCGTGGGGAATATTGCATTTGGATTAGGCAGTAGAGCAGTGGACGTGCCAGTAGAGCAGTGGATGCTGTCAGAAGGGCAGAGATTGGTTTCAAAAGGACAGTGGATGGTGTCAGTCAGTATAGCAGTGGAGGGTGTATGTAGTTTTTTATTTTGTTTTTTTAATTATTTTTTACCACTTTATTTTTTTTTACAATTTTATTTTTTTTACAATTTTTTTTTGAGTTGGGGGCTTTGGTGAAATATCAGGGGTCTAAACAGACCTCTGTTTTTTCACCTTTAAGACAGAGAAAAGAGATTGAGGACACAGCCCTCAATCTCCATCTCTGAAGCGTCAGCAGCACAGAATGAATGAACAGCAATTGCTTCCCGTTCATCCACAAACTGAAGCATAGTAAACACAGTTTACTTTGCTTTTGTTATGAATGAACACAGTGAATTATTGGTACCATCACTCACTGTTCTCTCAGAAAAAGAAGGGGCAGGTGAATTACATATTTACTAGCCCCTTCTACTGCTCTCCATCCTGAAACATCCCCCAGCAGCGGCTGGCAGGAGAGGAGCCCACAGTGCTGTGGGGGGGGGGGGACCAGGGAAGCACACAGTGGGCCTGGGCAGCAGGACACAAGTAACCTGGGCAGGAGGGACAGCATATACAGGAACTGATCTCTCCATTTTTCTCCTGCAACCATTTAATTCTGGTGGGAGGTAAAGGAGGAGAAGCTGGCTTTTAGCAGTTGCAGGTGGAAAGTGGAGGAGATTGGTTCCTGTATATGCTACTCCCGTCACCCCTCCTGTCCAGATGTAGAACCAAACCATGTGGCCTCCCTGGAACATGGGGCCTGGTCACAATTGCAACCCCTGACACTACGCCAGTGGCTTTATAAAAAATTTTATCATGATCATTGCTGCAGTAGTAATAATGGAAGTGATATAAGGCAGGCCATACGCAGTGTGAATTTTTTTCCTTCAACCACCCAGCAGGGGTTGCGGGGCAGGCGGGGGAAACTGTCTTTGCCAGGAGAAGACAGTGATTATCGCTAGCAGCTATAGCAGCCGCCAGCAATAATCCTAAGAATCCGGCTGGATGGTTGTACCCAAGTTGATCGATCAATCAATTTGGTACATTCAGTCAGCCCATTAACAGTTCAAATCACGACCGGTACAGCAGCAGATTTGAACTATATCGGCGGCCTAACTCTCAAGAGCTAGCCCACAGGGCTGAAGGCCTTTGATAGGAGTACTGAGACAGGGTTTTGTGATGTTTTTATGAAGCTATTTACAGGCCATTATTTGCCTTAAGAAGAAGCACAGAAAAACAGTAATGACGTCACTCGTATGTTTAAATAAGGTATTGCTGTCCAAAAAAAAGATACAGGTTTGTGATAAAAACTACATGTTTTTTTTTTTTTGGCGTGTCCTGAACATGGCGGCGTGAGGAAGCAAAGTATCTGAGCTCCGGCCATCTCGCCCGTCCTAAGACGTTTAAACTGCCTATTACTACACCGGAATGAGCACCGGCCGCAGGAGAGGACCAAGGAAGCCTCTCCCTAACCCGCCCGACTCGGAGCTGCACCGCTACTTCCCTGTGACCTCTTCAGCCCGCGCCGGCCAGCCTAAGGCGCACGTGGCCCGCACTCCTTCCATGGCATACGCTCCAGTATCGCCAACCGCACCTATCCTCTTCGGTCCCGGATCACAGTCGCCGACCTCACCGGCCCAACCCATGGACTCTGCCTTAATGCCTATCTCTAAGGGAGACACGGGAGATCTCCGGGCGCTGATACAGGCCTTGCCCACCAAGAAGGACTTTGAGGCTTTGGCTCGGCACCTGAAGGAAGCTCACGCTAGGGACTTGCAGGCGGTGCGCTCAGACGTTCAGGAGCTCTCCGTTTGGGTGTCCACAGGAGAGTCCTCCATTGCTACTCTGGAGGAGAGGATCACCCATCTGGAGGCAGCCCGGACGGAACAAGCCACTCATGTCGGGGATCTGCAACTGAGACTGGAGGAGATGGAGGATAGGAGCTGCAGGAACAACTTGCGGCTCCGTGGGCTCCCAGAAGCCACGGGACAGGAGTCCTTACAGCACACGGTTAGGGCGATCTGCCAACGTTTGGCCCAAGACCTCCAGTCTCCCCCCCTGGAATTCAATAGGGTGCATAGGGCTCTGGGCCCCCGGTCCTCGGACGTTGCCCGGCCGCGCAATGTTATTTGCCGGCTGCATCGCTATGCACACAGGTAAGCCATCATTAGACAAGCATGGGAGGCGGGAGACATCGACTTTGATGGGGCCAGAGTCCGGATTCTGCCTGACCTATCAAGGGCAACCCTTCATCGCAGGGCCCTTCTGCGTCCCCATCTGGAACGGATCCGGCAGCTGGGGTGTACCTACAGGTGGGGATTCCCCATCTCCCTCACGGTGCGTAAGGGGGCCTCCTCATTTTTGGTCCGCCATCCGGATGACCTCCCGGGTCTATTTGCCTTTTTGGACATAGAGCCGATCGTGGTGCCCAATTGGTTACGCCATCTGCCTGGATTGGGACGCGGTCCACCTTCTAGACCGGCCCGGGACAGAGGACTTCCTCCCCGCACTCCCCATGGACGTCGTCGGCTGCCGAAGGAATCGGCGGCAGCGGTAAGGGAAGATTGATCGGTCTCCGTGCCGTGCCCTGGAGCTCTACTCCCCTTTGTCCCTGGTGCCAGCCACGATGCCCTCCTCCTGACTCTGACTTTTGGCCCTGACTGAGGATTAAGTGGCCGAGTGTTCCCCCTGTGATCCTGTGGCCCCTACTGATCCGCATCCTCTCCCCCTTGGAACTGCTGAGACTGTGGGGGAGCGGCTGTGTGACCCCTTCCCCTTGGCTCCCGTTCTGCCCGCCGGTCCACGTGTGAGGATCAGGTTGGCTCCATCACTCCTACTGTCTGCCCTTTCCCCGGACGTATTTGTATAGTGGAGCCCATATCCCCATTCCCCCCTGCCCTGGTGACCCCTGGAGACTGCTGGGGGCCGACCCGGCCTGTCCATTTTGCCCTTCCGGAGCGCTTTGGTCTGTAGCGACTGTGGCCCTTTGCCTCCCCGCCCCCCCTCCTTATCATGCTCCCGGATGTGCCTTGGTTTTACTCGATAGGATTGTTTTTTAAGTTTTCCTGTTGATGATGTTTATGCATTGCTCTGTATGGTTTGTTGGGCTCATGGGGGGGTGCGGGAGGACGTGCTGGGCGCCCCTGGTGTGTCTCGTCCAGCCGATGGGGTGGGGGGGGCTGGGGGGGTCTGGGGATTGTCCGCGGGCCCTGGTTTGGCCGCCCTTCTCCCCTAGTCCGCCCGGCGCCTTTTTGCCGGACTTGGGGGGGGGGGGGGGGCTGGCTGGATCGGACGCCGGGTTGCTGGGGCTGATGGGGGGGGGCTGGTTGGATGGGTGTGCCATGATGTAGAGGTTGGGGCTGGGCCCGCTGCTGGGGGTCACCTGAGCCCCTGGGGTATATGTCTCGAGAGAGGGGCGGAGCGCTGGGCTTGACGGGGGCGATGAACGGCCCCCGCTGGCCGATGGGGCCCTGCGCTCTTGCCCACGACACGGTGTTGGCTACTTGGATCAGGACGGGTCATTAAGGTGGGGATGCACTCACTGGCTTCTCTGTTACCCCCACGGGTGGCTGCCTGGGAGGGAGGTCCACCCGGAGGTTTGGTCCCCATTGGGATCGTTGGGGGGCGGAGGGCTCGCATCCCTTGGGATGCCGGGGGACGGGATGGGAGCACCCTAGACCCCCTTTGGCACCATGCTGATCGCGAGAGACCTTACACCACTCTAGCAACCAGCTACCGCTTTATAGATGCTCTGCTCATTGTTTAAATGTTTATCTATGGTTATGGCAGTTAAGATTTCTGTTTATGCCTTTTCCTTCTGGTATTGACACATTGGACGGGTTGAGCTCTGACCGCACAGCTCGCCTTCCCCAGTTTTGCACCCACTTTCAGGCCTTTACCCCCTTTAGGCCCACACCCCTGATAGGACTCCGACCCTCCAGGAGGAGGATCCTCGGGGTGTCTTGGTTTTAGTTTTCCTTAGCTCTCTCCCCACCTACCTAACCTTGACCACCCACCTTTCCCCCCGGGTACGGTCACACCCCTTCCCCCTCTCCCCTCCATTTCCAGTTGGTACCACATCCTAACTCTGTACTCTTCCCTGACCCTTCCCTGACTCTTCTTTGCCCTCTCCCTTTTCTAACCTCCTCCTCTACCCTTACCGCCTCCTCCTTTGGATTGTGCGGGGACAGCACCTTCTTCCTTCCTCTCCCCTTTCCCTACTCTTTCCTTCTCTTCTTCCGCTGCTTCTCATCCCCTATACCTCATGGATCCCGTGCAGGTGACCTCGCTTCACGCTAGGGGTTTAAATGTACCCGAGAAGCGGCGAGTGCTCCTGGGCGAACTGCGCCGTCTCTGAGCGGCCGTGGCTTTTATCCAGGAAACCCACTTTAGAGTAGGCAGCTTGCCCCTCCTTTAAAATAGATTCTATCCGTGTGGGTACTATGCTGCCAACCCTGAATCCAAATCTCGGGGAGTGTCCATCTTGATCTCCAGCCATTTACCCTGGACCCTCTTGGAGCGCAAGGAGGACTCCGGGGCAGATTCTTGTTTCTAAAGGGCCGCTTGGGGGAGGTTAAAGTTACCCTAGCCACGTATTATGCTCCTAACTCACACCAGGAGAGTTTTCCCTGGAAAGCATTGTCTTCCCTTATGGATTTTGTGGAGGGTAAGCTTCTGTTGGGTGGGGACTGTAACGTCCCGCTTGATCCTTCTCTAGACACCTCCACGGGTACCTCTTCGGTACCCGGGACCGTGCGTCGTTGGGTCCAGGCCTTGTTGCACGATCTCCAACTTGTTGACGCTTGGCGAGTCCTACACCCGAGAGAACGGGACTATACCTGTTACTCCTGCCCGCACCGGGTGTATCGCCTTCTCCAGTCCACTGTGGGTGTGGAGACTGGTCCGATCACATGGTCGGACCATGCTCCGGTGACTCTCACGATCAACATTAGTGGCACGAGTAGAGACTCTGACTGGCACTGGAGGCTCAATGAGAGCCTCCTTCAGGACCCTGGGGTATTGGCTGACGTCACCCAACAGCTACAGACTTTCTTTCAGCTGAATACCACTCCGGACAGTGATCCCGGAGTGATCTGGTAGGCCCACAAGGCGGTGATTAGGGGGGTCCTCATCAGCCACGGAGCTCGCCTCAAAAGGGAGAGGCACGGTTGGACAAGCTGCTTGAGGAGGTGGCAGTGTTGGAAAGTAGACACAAACGGATTCACGATCTGGACGATGGGGCTGCACTGTCCCGCCTCAGGGACCAAATTGCTAACCTTCTACACTACCTTGCTAAGGCGGCGCTCCAGCGTTGCAGGAAAATCTCTTATGAGTCTGGGGACAAATGTGGGAGGACACTTGCTCGCTCCCTCAGGGAGCAGCAGGCGGCCTCCTATGTCCGTTTCTCGTGGACCCGGGGGGTGCAAAGGTTCATCTCCCCAAGGAGATCTCGCGCCGCTTTGGCGCCTTCTACGCGGACCTCTACGGCCTCCCTCAGCGGACTTCGCAGTTGGCCTCCCTGTCTTCCTATTTGGATTCGGTTGAGTTGCCTTGCCTCTCGGCCTCCGACTGGGAGGAGTTGGATCTGCCATTTTCCCAAGAGGAACTCCTTGGGGTTATTACCTCGGCGAAAAAGGGGAAGGCGCCTGGACCGGATGGTTTTACGGTATCATACTACCAGGCGCTCCACTCTCTCCTGATCCCTCCGATGCTGCAACTTTTAAATTCAGTGGGAGATACCTCTTCGTTTTGCAAGAAAGCCCTTAGTGCCCACATCTCTGTCATTACCAAGGAAGGGAAGGACCCTTCAGTATGCGGGAGCTACCGACCGATTTCGCTCCTCGCGGACTTGAAATTCTTTACCAAACTCCTAGCTCTCCGACTCCAGTCCTTGGCTCCCGGAACTGGTCCATGTGGACCAGGTGGGCTTCGTCCCTACGTGGGAGGCTAGGGGCAACACCACAAAGGTCATCAACCTGATACACGTTGCCCGTCGCTCTTCGGCCCCGTCGATTTTTCTGAGTACCGACACCGAAAAAGCGTTCGACCGAGTCAGTTGGCCCTATATGTTTGGAGTCTTGTGTCGAGTTGGGCTGGGTCGGGGGAAGATTTCTCGGATCCTGAGCATTTACTCTAATCCTAGTGCGAGGGTGAAGGCAAATGGAGTCCTTTCAGATCCGATTCGTATACTAAACGGCACCCGGCAGGGCTGTCCACTTTCGCCCTTGCTCTTCGCGCTTTCTCTGGAGCCCTTTCTGGCCAAGATTCGCTCGAATCCAGACATCTCTGGGGTCCCTGTGGGGCCTGACACATATAAGGTCTCAGCCTACGTGGATGACCTCTTCTCCCTTTCACAGCCCTTGATCTCCCTACCCTGTCTCTTGCGGGAGTTCGAGGTGTTTGGCGCACTCTCCAACCTGAAGATCAATTTTACCAAGTCGGAGATCATGGGAGTTGCTCTCCCACCGGCTCTAAGAGAGCTTTTGGCTCACAATTTTCCTTTTAGGTGGGCAACGGAGGGCCTGCATTACCTGGGCACCTGGCTCTCACCCAACCCAGCGGTTTTGTTTCGACTTAACTTCCAACCCCTTCTCACGACTATACGGACGCTGCTTGACAAGTGGTCGAAGGGGCTTCACTCCTGGTTTGGACGCTGCAACAACATAAAAATGTCCGTGCTGCCCAAGCTTCTGTTTTTGTTCCAGGCGTTACCTATCTTTATCCCAGCGTCATTTTTTCGGCAGGTGGAATCTGCCTTTACCAAATTCGTTTGGCCCGGGAAGAGGCCACGGTTGGCACGTCGCTTCCTCGTTTTGCCTAAATCACATGGAGGAGTGACGCTGCCAGACCCCCGCCGCTATTACCAGGCAGCCATGCTGACGAGGTGGATGGATTGGGCCCGACACGCTCACCTGAAACAGTGGGTGACCTTGGACTTGTCCCTCTTCCCGTTTCTTCTACACAGGGCACCTCTGTTGCCTCGGGACGTGCCTAACGCGTCTAGGCTTCACCCCACAGTTGGCCTGACGCTTAGGGTATGTGCTGCTGTGGCCATTGATAAGGGCCTCTCGGACGGACACTCCCCGCTGTACCCGATTCTGGGACACCCGGGGTTCATCCCGGGATGTGCCGGGGACAGGTTTGGGGAGCTTCTTCGGGAGGGTTTGTTCCAAGTGTCCCACTTTGCCATAGGAGGGAATTGGCCGACCCTCGCTCATTTGACCGCTACAAAGGGGAGGTTCCGTCTGGCGCCTTGGCAGGCTCTGCAGCTGCTCCATTTTTTAAGGGAGTTAGGCCCCCCATCACAATTTGAGAGGGATCTGACGCCCTTCGAGCATATCCTGAAAACACGGGGTGTCATGCCCCATGCCCTCTCTCAACTGTATGCCCTCCTTTCGCTTCCCCATGAGGATTTTGTTCTTCCGGGAATCCTTCAGTGGGAAGGGGAATTACATAGGACATTCTCCTCTAGCCAGAGACGCAACATCCTTCGGTTTTCCTTGAAATCTTCGATATGCACCCGTATCCAAGAATCAAACTACAAAATCCTTACTCATTGGTATTACTCTCCGGTCCGACTCCGCCGCATCTTCCCAGAGGCTTCTGATAAATGCTGGCACTGTGAACAAGACAGGGGTACGATGTCCTACATCTTCTGGAGCTGCCCTCAGCTCCGGGATTTCTGGTTGGAGGTACGTAGGGTTACTCAGCTAATGACAGACTACGTTGTCCCGGATGACCCTGCGTTCTTCCTTCTGCATTGTTCCGGGATGGCCCTAAATCGCTACAAACGGTCTGTGATCTGACATCTCACTGACGTGGCTAAGTCATGCATTAGCCTCTGCTGGAAGAGCAAGACTCCCCCGTCAATCTCTTTCTGGCTGCGCAGAGTAAAGTGGATTCGGGATTTGGAGGACCTGGTACTCTCCGCACAGGGTAGACGGGAACAGTACTCTAAAACGTGGGCATGCTGGAATATGTTCGTTCTTTCTGATGAGGGGCAGGCCCTGGGTGCTTCCTCCCCACTGGACACGGGCTGAATAGTGTCGAGGTCGCCCGCACAGGTGGTTCGTTCCACCTCCCATCTTATGCTATCTATAGCCCTTCTCCCGCCTTAATATTTCTCGCCTTTGATCTTCCCATACCTCTATGTCACTTCCTCGTCCTTTCTCTTTTTCCCGCCTGTCTTTTTCTTGACCCTAGCCTTACACCCTTCCTTTCTAGGCACGGCTATTACGTGTTATAACATCTAAAGCTTGTGAACTCATTTGGTATGGCTCCCAACGCTCATGCCACATCGTATATCCCGCGGATATCCGACACCGTGCCTATATGCTTTACCTGTTGTGATACATATACATTTGGTTTTTGTATATTCCAGTCCATTTACATGGGTTCTTTGTCGCTAAGTATACACATCTGGTTTTTGAATATTCAAGACCATTTGCATTGGATCTTTGTTGCGACGTACTATCACGTTTGCCTTTGATGTGACCTGAATTGGTTTATACACAAGTTGTACTATATGTTCCCTCTCTATTTGTTTAAATAAAGTTGAATTTGAAAAAAAAAAACGATATGTTTTTTTTTTTAATTTAGTAAAGTTTTAATGGAAGGGGATGGAGGAGGAACACTGAAGGCAAACTATATTCAGATTCAATTTCAGATTTAATATGCTGGTTCTGTCATCCATAGTGGAGCTCACAGTCTGTGTGCACCAAAACAAGACTCAATAAACTTGAAAGAAGATGACCAGCATCTCTCTATCTAAAATAAAATCAGCATAATGCATAATGCATAACAGCATAATGCAGAGATATGCATTTGGACCCAGATGTCTTTATTTATTTATTTTTTATAATGTTGTACCTTCTTGTACTGCTGTGATGTTTTTTTAATGGACCTCAATAAATGCTGATTTACTTAATGTGGAGTCCCTGATCATCTCCTTTCAAGTACTTTAAAGGTGGCAGATATGAAGACACAAGTTAATGCAGCTCTGTATGCATTAATACATCATACATTTTTTTAATGCAAATAGTGCAAATACACGATTTGGACCAGATAGAAGTAGCACAAGGAGCTATAGTGTTCATGTCATACAAGGAGCATGCTGATAGGAGAAGAAAGCTAATAAAGAGATGAGCTCATTAGTCTGGTGCTTCTAGTCCTCTATCCAGTCACCGGTAGGTGAGGGACAGGACCTGCAAGTGCCTTCCCATTCACACTGGCCCACATGGTAAAACGCAGGGCTTTATTGTGCTGGCAGCTGTCAGTGTGAGGTGCGTGAAAGGGATTGCAATGTATATGGCACAATGTCATTTTTTTTTTTCTTCTTCCAATTTTATTGAAATGTCAAAATGGCATTTCATTCATTTCTATGCTGTGATGCATAGAAACTGATTCCTTCTGGTAAGCTCCAATCCATGGTAGAAAAAAACATTAAGGCTGGGTTCACACCTGTGCGCTTGCAGATTTTGCATGTGATTTAAACTGCATTGCTGTGCAGATCACATGCGATGTCTGTGCCATGCAAATTCAGCTATACAAACTGTATGGCTGAAATTGCATCGCATTCGCACCAAAATGGTTCCAGACTTTTTTTTGGTCAGCACTGGAATCGGATTGCATGGGTGTTCACACCTATGCGACCTGATTCCGGCACCATTTGACAGTTTGCATTGTGATCTCTGAACCGATCTGAGGGTGTCATTAGCTTTACATTGACACCCCCAGCGGTTTACAGATGTCAGTGTGAAGCAGTGTGCGGTTCAGGTGTGATGCGGGAACTGGCACTGAATCACAGTGCACCAATGTAAACCAGGACTCACTGTGCATTTTTCAGCACTGCACTACTCGGCACCCAGGGGCTCCAATGTAGTGTGAACAGGGCACAAAAAAAAAACAACAAATGTTTCCTTTGTGCCCTTGTGCGGCGATTGGTGTTGATCCGATGCAGGAAAACCGCAGTCCCCACATCTAATATGATTAAAGCTGGATACACACTATTCAATTGTCTTTAGATGTTTTCCTTTAGATTTACCAAAACCATATAACATGAGGTCAAACCTAAACACTTTCAATTTGTATGCAATCAGGCAGGCCCCTGCACTACATAGTTGAATGTAAATCTAAAGCAAATCAAACAACAAAAGTTGTATAGTGTGTATCCAGCTTTAGCCCTTACATAACTGCAGCAGTGATAAATCGGGTCTTCCTCCCTACCAAGCAGGGTTAATCTATGTGGCAGAGCTATGTGAATCTCAGGGCTGAATGGACAGATAAAACAACTCCCTTGAATGTATTTATTCTGTGTATTTGGTGGTTTGCCTGGAGTTCATCTTTAGGTTCAGAAATAGTATATGCTGTGAAAGTAAGTTATATAGAAGGTAATAAAATGAGAAAACATTTTGTATACTAGTTATTGCACTTGATAAATTAATAATAGTTGTATCCAGAACAAGGTTGTGATGTTTACCCGAAAAAGAGCAGAATGCCAAAGATAAGCCAGGTAAGAAGGCCCGTGTTATATTCCACTCTTGACACTACGTTCTGGCGACAGACTGGACACATGCAAGCGGTAGGTGTATCATGGAAGGAGGTCGTCATTATCACTGTTGTTGAAGTGACGGGAGCCATAACAACTGAATGGACAAAAAAAAAAAAAACGTATTACCCTGTAGGGCTTATACCTTTTTGTATGCAACAGTAAAACCAATATAAGCCAAAGCATGTGTACAGCAAATGTATGCTAGCGATACCAATATTTATGTAATTACAAAGAATAAGTTCAAGGGCTGCTAAAAATATCCCTGATTTTATAAAGTGTTATAAAACTTGCCAAACAATGTAATAAAAATAATAATAAACTTCTTCTGATTATCTAAATTATCAGTCAAAGTGTATAAGAATCTCTTACAGGTCACACCAGCAATATAGTCTATTGCAATTTACTTTACAGTTGCAATCAAACTCACAGCATGGCAATTTCCACTTACCAGATAAAAAGGAAACTTCATTGCATCATGAAATCATGCATTACGTTCAACTGTGGTTTTACTGTAAAACTTGGTAACAAGCCACCCTATAGGGCAGAAGGTGGGATACCAGAGTTCCGGTATGATGCCAGCCACAGTTAGATTGTTTATAGTTTTAATATACAACTGTAGTAAGTTTTATTATTACAATTAAAAAGCACAAATTCTACACTGTATATATTACTATAGTAATTATATTATTAATGTATTATATTAGAAAAGGGTCCTGTACAACTTTGGGGCGACCTGGAGGCGACTTGCATTGACTTTAATGATATGAAGTCCGTGCATGTCGCGCCGAGGTCGCGATGCACGCTGTGACTTCACAGGTCGCCCCGGCAAGTCGTGTCGCCCCTGTGTGAATGGGCTCTTAAACTAATCCATAAACATCTGCTACTTAAACTTCACTCTATCAGTCAACATTGACTATTTTTAATCCTTATGCTTTTAGCATTACTATATAGATAGGAAGGTATATCACATTTTCATTTGTTAACATTTTTTTTCCACTTCTGTATTTACTTCCTGGTTTCCAAGCCAAGTAAAATGATGTCATACACTGTGGGAGGGCAGGAGGAGTTTTCTCGGCTAAGCACACCCTCCTGAATGCATGCCTGAGCTAAGGGCAGATGGATTATTGGAAGTAAATGGTGACTTCTCAGCAAAATAAAGCATGACAACATGGATGGATGAGTGAGTTTAATAACTAAATATTAATCAAATAGCGTTTTTGGTTTGTGGTGCTCAAATGCAGTGTTTAACCACTTCAATGGGGGGCGAAGGTACTTTCACCTCCTTCCTCCCCAGGCCAATTTTCAGCTTTTAGCGCTGTCACTCTTTGAATGACAATTGCATGATCATGCAGTACTGTACCCACATTACATTTTTATAATTTTTTTGAGACAGATAGAGCTTTCTTTTGGGCTATTTAATCAACGCTGAGTTTTTTTTTTTTTTTTTTTGCTAAACAATTGTAAAAAGACCAAAAACTTAAAGAAAAAAAAATTATGTTATAAAATTTTGCAAATAAGTAATCTTTCTCGTATAAACTCAGAAAAAAGGATTTTTAAGGTTTTGGCAATTAATATACCAAAGATGTATTCATAAAGTCACAAAATGTTATCATAGATATTGAAAGTTAAAAACAGTCATAGTCTTAAAACCATCTCGGAAAATGTATGCAGTCACAATGTATTGTATATACAGTGACTTCAACTCAACATGTTTCACCATTCAATGCCTTCCTCAGGAGACCATTCATAAATTCAACATCATACCACCAACATCATTGATTATATGAACTGATGACATTAATTGGTATATAAATATATTCATGTAATTTGCATGTTTGATTCACATGATTTTTTTTTTCTATTTATCTGTGGTGGCATTTTGTACAGTGCTTTACAAGTCTCACGAGGAAGTCATTAAATGGTGAAACATGTTGATCTGAAGTTTTAAGCTGATGATAGATTTAAGACTATGACTGTTTTTAACTTTCAATGTCTGTAATAACATTTTGTGATTTTAAGAATTAATCTTTGGTATATTAATTGTTGTTGCCTTAAAAATCCTGTTTTCTGTGTTTATACATATTTTTTGTATTTCTGGGATGTGTTTTAAGTAATTAAAAGTAAAGTAATAGTTTAAGTAATTTTTCTTCTGCACTGATGGGCATTGATAGGTTGCACTGATGGGCACTGATAAGCTGCAGTAATAGGTTGCACTGATGGGCACTGATGAGGCAGCATTAATGAGGTGGCACTGATGGGCACTGATGAGGCAGCACTGATGGGCACTGATAGGCGATACTGATGGGGCTGCACTGAAAAGCAGAACCCTGATTATCAGTGCCCTGTCAGAAATGTGCCCTGTCAGACTTGCGGGTTACTGACTCTCCTTTCCACAAGCTGTGACAGCACATGAGGAAAGGACTGCAGATAATCAGCAAGTCTGTTTACATGTGATCAGCTTTGATTGGACACAGCTGATCACATGGTAAAGGGCCTCTGTGATCGGCCCTTTACTCTGATCTGTGATCAGCTGTGACTGAAAGACAGGGTCCTGGGAGAACAATAGTGCTGTGCCGTCTTTTTGCTATAGTGAAGTACTGAAGCCCTTAATATCCCTGTAACTGGTGTTAATAGTACTGCACAGGTGTCAAACACAAGGCCCGGGGGCCGAATCTGGCCATCCAGGCCATTTCATGTGGCCCTCGCACCTCTCTTGCAGCTGCGCCAATTCCTTGTTTCTGCCCCCAACTTGTCCCAGCAGTCAACAGCAGAGAGGAGGACAGAACTCCTCCTCCAGGTCCTGCGCTTCTTTATGCAGGTGCAGAGAGGCTTGTCTCTGCCCCCCCCTCCCCATCTCTGCAGTCAGAGGAGGACATAAAACCTCCTGCAGATCCTTCACCTCTCTGTGCAACCACAACACCCCCTTGTCCCCACCTTTCCCTGGTCTCAGCATTCAGTAGACCCCAGCAGCTGACTCCAGTCAGTCTGGTCCTCTTCCAGACCCTGCACTTTCTGCTTCCCAACTCCAGCCTTAGCTTCTTCCCGATAGCAACATAAGATAAGGGGGATGCACTGTGATGAAAGGGAGGGTGGGGGACTCCTGATAGTAGGGGGGGGCACATCATCTGATATAATGGGGGGGGGGGTGCTCTGGACATCTACTTTTACAGATACAACTGGCCCTTTGAGGGCAGTCATAATGCAGAAGCGGCCCACAATGAAATTGACTTTGACACCCCTGTAGTACTGTAAACACTGTAGCTACTTTGATAACGCTGCAACCTATCTCTCTTTAAATTGTTTCCTAATGCGGTTTCTGCCTCCTGGTAATGTCCTCTTTGAGCTCCTAAACCTCACTCCCCAACCCACCCCCCACACGCACACACACTTCTGTTTTTTTGGAACCAGCCTTACATGGACGTACAGTCGCACTGCTCTATGTACACTACAAATCCCATTATCTACAGTCCATCTCATGAGTGAGCAAGATTGGGTAACTATATTCAGTGGGACCGTACAAAACAAATGTAGCATCATAAAAGGAAGTTGACAGCAGCAAAAAAAGGAATTTGGATGAGACTGAGACCCCAGATGTCTCAACCCTGTCATTCTTTATTGCTTTCACAAGGGATTTTACATTTTTTGGTAACAGCAAAATTATAAAAAAATAAATAAAATTAAAGGGATAGTGTTCAAATAAAATGTTTTAATAAAATAATAAAAAACTACATTTTAAGCACCCCATTCCCCCTTGCTTGCTCGAATGCATTCGTAGGTTGCGCACACATATATAAACGCGGCTTACACCACACATGTGCAGTATCACCACAAATGTTATAGCTAGAGCAATAATTCTAGCCAGGGCCGCCATCAGGGAGGTACAGCCAGTACTCCTGTATGGGGCCCCGGCACATAGGGGGGACCGGACAGCAGGAAGATCGGTAGGATGACAGCATACCTCCCAACCTGGGCAGGACTGTCCCGCTGTCCCGCTGTACAGAAGCTTTGTCCGGCATAATTCTGGTGATAAATGTTACCTCTAGCTCAGAAGGACCTGCAGCAGTGGGAACATTTAGAACAGCCAGGGATTGGCTAACAAACCAGCTGGGTGTGCACTGTGCAGCCACAATGAGAGACTGCACCTGTCAAATTCATGCTGTGATGTCGGTAATGGGCAGGACTGCTACTCAGACCCACCCCCTGTCAAGCAACAAGTGCATAGGGAAGAAGGAGAAGGAAGATATGGCAGCCAGCAACAGAAAGGTATTTTAGAAAGGTAATCATGTGGAAGATGGGGGACTTTTGGGGAAGATAAGGGCAGAGGAGAGGTGTGTGTCTTGTAGGTTGTAGCAGCTGGGAAGAGGTGCAACACAGAGGCATTTACGTACATTCGCTACTATGTACAGCTTGGTATGGCACTACTCCCGATTTTTAACACTGTCCTCAATGGAGAATCTTGGTCACCTTGGTATAGCACTACTCCTGATTTTTAACATTGTCCTCAATGGAGAATCTTGGTCACCTTGGTATAGCACTACTCCCGATTTTTAACATTGTCCTCAATGGAGAATCTTGGTCACCTTTGTATAGCACTACTCCCGATTTGTAACATTGGCTTCAATGGAGAATCTTGGTCAACTTGGTATGGCACTGCTCCCTGTCTAACATTTGCATCTATGGGAAATCTTGGTCAGCTTAGTAAGACACTACTCCCTATCTAGCACTCTCCTGAACCCTGTGCATAATGCACTCCAGAACCCTGCATTCTGTATCTAGCATTCTCCTAAACGTATTCCTGACCCCTGCACTTTGTAGGTAATGCATTCCTGACCCCTGCACTCTGTATGGGCCCGGGATGGGGTTGTGAATTTGTGGAGGAATTTGGGGGGTTTCTGCTAGGAAGAGGGATTGGGGGAGGGGGTGATAATATAATTTTGATATTTTTGGTGGAAGGGGGGGGGGGGAGCCCTGTCAGGTAGGCTGTATGGGGCCCCAGGATTTCTAGCGGCAGCCCTGATTCTAGCTCTAGACTTTTGTAACTCTAAACTGGTGACCTGTAAACATCTTTAAAGCGTTTCCTATGGAGATTTTTAGGTATCGTAGTTTGACGCCATTCCACAAGTGTGCACAATTTTGTAGCTTAACATGTTAGGTATCTATTTACTCGGCATAACATCATCTTTTATATTTTACCAAAATGTGTTGACATATATATATATATATATATATATATACTGTATATATATATATATATATATATTGTGACAGGTGGAGACTCTGTCACGGTGAAAGTGGTCATTTAAAGGACACAAAGGACACAGAGTGTGCACATTGGCTCTGTGCAGGACTACAGAGCGCAGATGTACAGTGGAGAAAATTGCTGTTGCAGCTTTCTCCAGGTTTTGGTAGTCCTGAAAGGGGCTCTGTAGTTTGGAGATTTCATAGTGTCTTGGGACGGAATCTCCAACTCCGTGTCCATGTTTTGTGGATGACCAGCAGGGTGTGTGCTCAGGCGCACACAGCCCTTATAATGAAGGTTTAGTAAAACATCAGGGCTCCAAGTTGGAGACTGCTTCATCCAACAGACAGGAGGTCTGTTTGTGGGGAGTCAGGAGGACTCCAATGCTCTCTGGGAATCAGGGGCTGCAGGTGGCAGCCAGTGCACGTGTGTTTGCAAGAGACAGGTGACGGCACAAGGCCAGAGTGAAGCTGCCAGCTTTGTGGAGTTCATGGTCTGGGGACCAGTGAAAAGAGCAGAGGTACTGCTGTTGGAAGGCTGAGTAAAAGCGGGAGAGCCAGCTGGGCTAGCATTTTCAGTTTGATATATATTGACTGGAGAAGAACCCCTGCGTGGGAAACTATGTTATGGACTTTCCTTATTGTTTTAATAAAAATGGGCTACCATGCCCTTAAACCACAGTCCTGACTACAGTGAATCACTGAAAAATGCATCTGCCACTGAGCTAATGGTCCCCCATGTTACAATTGGTTCTCAGATGCAGGCAGCTGATGGTGGAATCCAGGTCTGTGCTCCAATGGTGAGTTAATGTCAGGAACTGTTGGCTGTGTGTGGAAGTGCAGCCAGGCAATAGGCATTGTGTGCAGGTGGTGTACCTGCGAAAGAAGATTTTTTTTTCTGGTGTGAACTGTATTTCAAGTTGTTGTGTGCATGACAGCAAGAATGGGGCGGTCAAAGCAGAAAAAGGAGGCAAGATTTGCTGAGATGAGAGACAGAGCTCTGTGGCTGGAGGGATTGTTACCGACAGAATAAGCCCCAGACTGGTGCAAGATGCATATGGCCACACTGGAGCAAAGCAAAAAGGAAAGCAAGCCATCACTCAGTGCACAGGTGAGGGACATTGTTCCTGGCAACCTAAATCCAAAGGTGTCACAGCATGAGGCAAAAAGGCCTTTACGCTGCATGCGTTGCAGTGAATGGGTACATGCTATTGACCAGTGCCCCTTGTCACAGGATTGGTCGTGGAATAACCAAGCTAGATGGGAGGTTGAGGATTCCTGGAATTCACCTGCCAAAGAACATTACCAGGGGCATCCCAGAGAGAGGGATCAAGTAATATGTGTGTCTGATTTCATACAGCCTATGTTAATTGATGAGCACATTGAGGACTTCTTGGATGAATTTGAGAACATGGCTTCCTATGAAGCGTGGCCCAAAAGCCGCTGGGCTGAATTGGTGCAGCCATTTCTCACAGAGGAGTACCAAGATGTGTACTGTGGGATGATTTATAACCGAGATGACTACGACAACTACGGAGAAGCAATCCGGTCTAAAGAGCGCTGGACAAATTCTGCAGTGAGAATGCTGTATCCCATGGGAGTGGAAAAAAGTCAGCGTGTTCCTGAGGAGTACAGAGTTGCAGTTACCCCTAGCAACCAGGAGCCCATATTTCTTGCAGAAGGTGCCAGAGTGTCAAGAAGGGCTGCAGTGGCGCCCCGTGACCACATGGGGGAATCAGCCTGGGCCACAGCTGACAGACAGCGCACTCAAGTGAAAGCTTTAACATCAGCTACAGGATATGGTAAGACTGTTGCAATTTTGTGGGACTGATCCCAGTGAAGTAAGAGTGTGTCCAGCGGGGAGATCCGCACTATATGTGAAAATGGACTTGCTGCAGTGTCATACCCAGAGCAGTGGGGAGACACAGGTTGAAGCTCAACCTGCAGCAAGGTTAAGGACTCAAAAAGACTGTATGTATGTGCCTGGCATAATCCAGCAGAGTGCTGGGAGAGATATACTAGGGGTGACCAAAACAGTTTGTGCGCCAGGTTCCCTAGTGACAGGTGCTGCAGAGATTCCCAGGGAAATCTCCCATGAACCCACAGTGGTGAGGCACGTGGTTTCCAAAGGACAACTGTGGAGCCGCCCTAGTGGGCAAAAGTATCTCTTTGGAGAGGAAGGGTGATGTGCTGAGTGGTAATGACCAAAACGGTCCCCCATGTTACAATATACAGTATATATATATATATATGTGTATGTATGTATATGTGCGTGTGTGTATATATATATATATATATATATATATACATACAGTATCTCGTGAAAGTAAGTACACCCCTCACATTTTTGTAAATATTTTATTATATCTTTTCATATGACAACACTGAAGAAGTGACACTTTGCTACAATGTAAAGTAGTGAGTGTACAGCTTGTATAACAGTGTACATTTGCAGTCCCCTCAAAATAACTCAACACACAGCCATTAATATCTAAATAGCTGACAACAAAAGTGAGTACAATCCTAATTAAAAATGTCAAAATTGGGCCCAATTAGCCATTTCCCCTTCCTGGTGTCATGTGACTTGTTAGTGTTACAGGTGTGAATGGGGAGCAGGTGTGTTCAATTTGGGGTTATCACTCTCACTCTCTCATACTGGTCACTGGAAGTTCAACATGGCACCTCATGGCAAAGAACTCTCTAAGGATCTGGAAAAAAAGAATTGTTGCTCTACATAAAGATGGCCTAGGCTATAAGAAGATTGCCAAGACCCTGAAACTGAGTTGCAGCACAGTGGCCAAGACCATACAGTGGTTTAACAGAACAGGTTTCACTCAGAACAAGCCTCGCCATGGTCGACCATGCACGTTAAGTGCACGTTCTCAATGTCAAATCCAGAGGTTGTCTTTGGGAAATAGACGTATGAGTGCTGCCAGAATTGCTGCAGAGATTGAAGGGGTTGGGGGTCAGCCTGCCAGTGCTCAGACCATACACACTGCATCAAATTGGTCTGCATGGCAGTCATCCCAGAAGGACGCCTCTTCTAAAGATGATGCACAAGAAAGCCTGCAGACAGTGCTGAGGACAAGCAGACTAAGGACATGGATTACTGGAATCATGTTCTGTGGTCTGATGAGACCAAGATAAACAGAAATATGAACATCTGAAAATGTAATATGATAAAATGAAGATAGAACGTGACAAATTATTGGAAACATATGCAAATATTCATAAACAGTTGAGGAGTTTACAAGGTATCCACGATGTAAATATAGATATAGAAAAAGGTATAAATCCTTCAGATCTGTTTTGAATGCAAACTATACCTACTAGGGGTGAATTAGCATGGAAGGACAGTGCTATTGAGTCTTTGTTGGAGAGTTTTTTTGTCTTTCAGATGTTGAAGATGTGAGAATCTATATGGCCAGAAATACTCATTTGCAAGTGAATTACAGGAGCAGAGAAGTTTCTGACATTGTTTGCTAGTGAGGGGAGATAAAAGGATAGATAAATGTGTAATTTGTGCTGGGATTACAATACAATGAACTACAAGGACTTTTAAAATAACGGACTCCCCGTTTTAAGCACTGGACTTTATATTGTGACTTTTTTCTACCTCCCTACTTTTTCTTTTTTTTTTCTTCTTCCTGATCTATTTTGCTTTTAATATTTGATTTTCATTATGTTTTTTTTTTTTTTTCTTGTATCTTTATCTAAAAACCAGAGAGAAGCATTTAAACCCAATAATCATTATCATGACATTAGTGTATACAGCACATGTAACATCTGAGGTGAGAGGCTACACAATGGTTTTGAATAGCATAACTTACTGGGTGTCTGAGTATTTGCAGATTGATGCTCAGACTGGGTAGAATAAAATAAGTTGAGGAACACTTTCTCAAAATTTATAAGAGGGGTGAGTGAAATGTATCACTCTAGTTGTAAGTAGAATTTTGTTGAATCAGTTGTTTATAATATGCTGAAGGCTATGACACATATAACATACAGTATATGGATGTAAAGAACTTTCTAACTTTCTAGACAGATGATCTGATAAACATTAATGCCAAGCTGATACTATCTAAACCATCATGTGGTCCCATTCAATGGAATTATGTACTGAATGATCCAAGTAACTGCTTTATTGAAGGAGATGTGGGGTAGGTCTACAGCAAATTACAAAAGCAAATTGTTGCTTGCAGAAGTTTAATTTTGGACATGTGATGAAGATTGCTAAAACTGAACAATTCATCTTTAAAAGTAAAGCCCTGAGCCTGGAGATGGAGAAAATCCTGGATTTATGTGGATTGGAGCTCCTTGAGCAGTTACACCAAGCATTACTTTCCATGAGATGGTGAGAGATGACTCGTGTAACAAAGTTAAACCCAGGACTGGACTATGACATTAGGTTGTCTTTATGAAATACACAATAACCTTGTGTGAACTTTCAAATAGAAATTTCGAGCTATGATAGTGCCTAACAGCTATATGAGCCACTGATATTTACCCTTTGCTTGTCATGGTCAAAAGTTATATTATTTAATAACTGGTTAATAGGGGTATTTTAAAGGGCTGGCGAAGAGAGATATAACCAGTTTCAATTTCATATTTTATATTAGCCATTGTGGAGCATCAATTACCTGTTTTGTGGATCAGTTCTGGTTAGAACCAATCCAATTGTAAGAATGTAGTATATCGCAAATGTAATTTTTATATTTACACACATATATATACATTGTGACAGGAAGTCAGGTAAATCTGTGGATGTAGTCACAGACAGGAGATACATTTCCACCTGGTTTAGAAAATTCACCAATTACTATAGGGTGTCGGCTGCAAAGGCAGCAGGAAGGTGTAAATAAGTTGAAAGACCTTCAGCTGTTCGGAATGAGGAAGTTAAGGCCTCTATAATTTGTCCAAAGGAAGTCTATTGATTGCTGCCTCCTGACGCTGTGTGAGCTGGGGAGAGGAGGACATTCAGATGTGTGCCTCCCGACGCTGTGTGAAGCATGGGAGAAGGATTGCTGCCTCCTGACGCTGTGTGAGCTGGGGAGAGGAGGACAGTCAGATGTGTGCCCCCTGAAGCTGTGTGAGCATGGGGAAGACCTCCTGGAGCGATGTGCGCTGAGGAGGGTAAAAAGTGTGAAGACTTCTCAAGGTGAGAAAATGAACTATTTCTATGTGAAGAGTGTGAAGAGAAAAACCAATGGATGTTTCTATGTGAAAGGAAAGACCAATGAACATTTGCTGGGTGAAGAGAAAAGGGACATTCTCGATGTGAAGAGATAATAAATGGACTATTGATAGTCTGCTGTATGATCAGCCAAGTCTGCCCAACAGTAGGTTGGGGACAGACTTCCGTAGCTAGGTTCCTGTATGTGAGAAGGTAGCCGCCCACAGTGGCAAGGATTTATTTTGTGTTTTATTTTTATTTTGATGTTTTTGAGGCTTGCACTTGTGTGAAGAAAATTGCAAGAATAAACCTTAAACTGTTGTTTGCAACCACTTCTCGGCTATCTCCCTGTGTAACGAATCCCCCCAAGGGGTCATCCATGCCCGCCACCGAGCTAGTCCCCTCACAATATATATATATATATATATATATATATACGGACAAGGTACATTTGTCCATTTACACATTAGAAGGGAGGTCATCAACACAGAAATGACAGGCTATTCCTATGTTAATTCTAAAAAGGGTAATTGACCAAATGGGCAATAGTTTACTCTTCTGGGTAAAGGGGGTTGTAAACACCACAGCTGGCCTTAACTGGTGTTTTCATCTTGATTAACAACAAGATCAAAAGTATTTGGTCAGTTAATCAGGAACCCCTTCCAGTTCAGACACTGGTATATCAGGGGAAGTTTTTAGCTGTTAAAATTTATTCATCATTATTATGGAAGCACAGGTCTAGATAATAACACACATTACTTCATGCATGAAAGCTTCCTAGGTGCATATTATAAGTTGGACATATATGCTGGAGGATGTAGTGTCTCTATGCTTGCTATGACATGAATGACGAATGTAACTCTGAGGCCCCGTTCACACTGGGGCGATCCGACTTCCCGGGGCGACCTCACAGGTCGCGGCACGCTGCTCGCACCGCGACCTCGGAGCAGCCGGCACGGACTTCATAACATTAAAGTCAATGCAGGTCGCTCCAGGTCACCCCAAAGAAGCTCTGGACCCTTTTTCTAAGTCGGAGCAACTTGTGTCACTCCTATTAGAATGGGTCCACAGCTTCTCTATGCCAGGCGACCTACGGCGACCTGTCAGGCGACCAGGTCGCCTGACAGGTCGCCCCAGTGTGAACGGGGGCTCAAGGGTGCTGTTCATTGTATATTTACAAATACTCTGTGGATTCTGTCATCTGTTGCAAGTACCTTATGTATGAAATCCAATAAATGTCACTCTCTTGGAAAGGACCATGTTGCTGCAGAGATTTGTTTTACATTTAGGTTTCCTAAAATGGGAATACTCTGGAAGAGTAATAAGGCTAGCACAGGGGCCAGAACCTTGTTAAACACTTGAGGTGAACATAGTAGGCCAAATGGTAGACCTACAAACTGGAAGTGTTGAGTGGACGCACTAGAAAGATGAGGATATGCATCCTTGATTTCAACCAATGCTACAAAGTCACCCTTTATATTTTATCTGAGCAATAAAACGTATTTGTATCTTATTTTATCATTTGTCTTTGTCCTTTATTGACAATTTTTAATAAATAAAGGGGTGCGGTTGCCATACAAATTAGTAACGTGTGTCACATTCATTACACCAAATAATATACACATCTGCAGGAATGTCAGAGAATGGAATGGAGTCCTCCATTCACTTTGAATGTGTAGATGGGAGAATCGAAAAAATACTAAACCATGTATGGCTAGCTTTAGCTTTAGTGGGTCGTGAGTTGGAGCATCCTGATGCTACAGGACCGATGATTCCCTTGTGCTTGGGATCTGATATCTTTTACTGTATTAACAGAACAACTAGAAGAAAACACCAGGTAAAAACCTTGCTTAACTCCCAACCATTTGTTTAAGCAGAATCTGTTAAAGGCCAGAGGTGACTAGGTAGCAAAGACTAGTGTAGGGAGAGGAACCCTATTAGCCAGAAACAGAGGATTCGTGTTAGGAAGAGGTTCCAGTGTGAGAAGGGAAATAGTAGGGAATACCGCTGCACAAACCACATAGCCACCAGTGTCTATAGCTCCAGCCACTTCCTGCTCCAGCATGCCCAAGCCGCTGCTACTACCTGTTCCAAGCCAGCAGAGCTACTACATTTATCAGCCGAGCTACTACATTTGTCAGTCGTAACCCCTCCAGCAAATGCATTCCAATGATGTAGACTGTAACTGTACTGTGACCTTCTGTTCCTGAGGATATACCACTGTGACGAAGGGCTGTATTCTCTTAGTACTGGCTGGCCTAGTGCTTATTTACTCCTGTGCCATTTTTTTTAAAATGAAGCCTAAAGTGGCTGCACTAAAACTAAACACTGTAATTGAACAAAGAAAGTGCACTTAGAGTATTTCTCTGGTCCACCTCCCAAATGAGGTAGGACCTCTTCCCTGACCCACCGAGGTGTGAGGCTCATCACAGGAGTAAGGCACACTCAGGGTAACCTAGCCAAAAGGCGTGATGGACCCCTCACCTCATGATCAGCTGAAGCCAATCACCAAGTACTAGATGAGGATCTCTTCCAAAGAGAGACTCCCCAAGGTAGGGAAGGAAGGAATCTAATGGTCACACATTCCCCCTTAGACTTTAGAGTAGGCCAGTGGACCCACACCCTCCATCCAGAGTGAAAAGTCAACACAAACTCCTGTGCCATTAAGGATTGTGATTAGCACCCTGCTGAGAACTGTGCTGTGACTGAGTGTAGTGGCAATTATACCAGTTAGGGTCCTTTCACACGGTGCGCTGTCCGACGAGGTCCATTCTGCTCAGCGGGGGATCGATCTGCCAATCCCCGCTGAGCAGGCGGATGACAGCTCCGTCTCCGCTCTGTGTGCACAGACAGAGCTGTCAGATCCCGGCTGTCCTCTATGGGGAGATCAGATGAGGACGGACCGCCAGTCTGTTCTCATCCGATCCCATCCAAACCGATCCGCCAGACGGATGGAACATAGGGTTTCCATCCGTCCGAATTTCACGCACAGGATCGGATCGGAGAGCAGTGGGTGTCAGCGGACATGTCTCTGCTGACATCCGCTGCCCCATAGGGATGCATGGAGCATCCGATCAGGCCCGCCTGAAAAACTTACATGCGGATCGGATCGCCCGTGTGAAAGGATCTTAATGCAAGTGTTACTGAGTCTGTTATGGCAGTGTTCCACACCTGATGTCAAAGATTAATCCTATGGCTA
This sequence comes from Pelophylax lessonae, assembly GCF_965119305.1. Taxonomy (NCBI): domain Eukaryota; kingdom Metazoa; phylum Chordata; class Amphibia; order Anura; family Ranidae; genus Pelophylax; species Pelophylax lessonae. The sequence continues at coordinate 158,072,791 of NC_138773.1, forward strand.
GCATGTGTGTCCTTCAAGCAACCTTGGTATTTTCTAACCTGAATTTTCTAAATACAATAACTATTAACCCTTTGTGTACCCTGTGGGGTTGATTGACTAAAACTGGAGTATGCAAAATCTGGTGCAGCTCTACATGGAAACTAATCAACCTCCACATTTTATTGTCAAAGCTTAATTGAACAAGCAGAAGTTATAAGCTGATTGGCTACTATGCACAGCTTTTTGTGGAACTGGATGAAGTGAGGCAGATTTTATAAGGTAAAGTAATTAGCTGTCTTTTAACAACTTACAGTATGTTTATATTAGATAAATTATATATATATATATATATATATATATATATATATATATACACTGTATATACATTTATTTTGATTATTATTATTATTTTGACTTATTATTATTTTTTTTCTTAGTTTTTTTTCTTTTAGCATTTTTTTTTTTTTACCAAACTTTGTATAGCAGGTGATAAAAATATCTATGAAACTTTACCTGTTGGTTGAGGTGGTCCATAGGCTGGAGGGGGTGGATAAGCAGCTCCTACACCTTCACAAATAAATTGAATATGTATAGTAAGTTTACACATGAATTTAAAGCATTATTATAGAAATCAAGTTAGTCTGCTAATTTTAACAGTAGTTGTTCATGTACACCAACATTGCAAAATTCAAATATCTTGTCTCACGCACTTTGGACATTTTGCCTTTTCTCCTGGCAGCAGTGTTTTGGCAGAAAACATGCTTGACGCTTGTCAATGTGTGTTACGCATTAAGGAGCGACAAGAGCTTGGGCATTAGTTCATTTCATTGACCAGAATAATAATTTATTCTGGGTATAGAAATTAATTAATGCTCAAGTGCTAAACGTGGATTTAGATGCGTTTACACATGTCAATGTTTTGAAAAAAACACTGCCAGCGCATCCAGGAGCAGCAACGTTTTATCAGAAAAAAAAACATTGATGCGTCTAAATGCATCTAAACACACGTTAATATACAGTATGAGGCCTTAATGTTCATAACAAAATCTGTATACTTTTTACAACAAACAAGAAAAATGTGAGTTTATTATGCAATATATTTTCCAGTGTCCCTAGTCATAGTCTGTAGTTAAGCTGTTTAAATGTTCTATTCTAAACTGTGAATTATGTGTCAGATTGATGACACTGAAATAAATATTTTATTTATATTTTATTTTATATATTTTTTTTTAATAAATCTATTGACATAGCACTGCCAATTTTTCTATATCACTTTGCCCAGAACACTGTTGCATTCACTAAGTCCTGGGCAAGATATCAAATAATAAGGACTCAGAGGGTAATGTAACTTTTACACTGTTTAGGTTGTCCTTTATTGAAACAGATACTATAGGACTGATTCATCTAGGTTGTTTGTTTCATAATAAAAATGGAAAATTGTTTAGTATTATCACATAGATAACATCAATTGATTTTATAGAAGATTCAGGCAAAAAAAATAAGCATTACATAACTCTTGCTGGAAAAATCTGTATCAATAAACATAATCAAAAAGATTATATCTGTTAACAACTGCCTGAGGCTGGTCTTGTGACTGCACACTCAATTCTCCTTTTTGCCATTAAATGGAATATATATATATATATATATATATATATATATATATATATATATTGGTTTTTGTATGCATTTTCTTTATTTATTATGGTCAGATCTAACACAATATAATGTTCATTTTTTTCTAGCCAGGTTTCTCCTAAATAACCAACTAAGCCTGTGAAGAGAATAATGGGGAGCTTGTGTTCCCTGTTTTCTAAAATCTAATTTCTCTAGCGCTCATCGACAGACGTAGTCCTCGGTGATACACCACCTTCGGGTTATGTTACCTCCGCAGGAGCAGGACTAGACAGGAAATTAAAAAGCTCTGGCCACACCCTAGGGGCAGTCCCAGAGGGTATATCCTCTCTCTCTCTGCCTCAGCAAATCAGTTATTTTCTGTCTAGTTAGGAGTAAGGACCTAGACACCTTGCTGGGATCTTAGGTCCTGGCAAGAATTTTTTCTTAAAGGATTTTTTTAGACAGCTTTTTCTCCAGTGTTCCTGTGAGATCTTCAAGCAAGAAGCTGAACTGGGCGACGGGCTGGATGTTGAGATCCGGTGGTCACCCCAGTTCAGCCTACGAGCGCGTGCAGGCCATAGCTCCGCGCTGGGTCGGCCGCGACAAAGTCCCATTAAAAGGACTGAACCCGCGAGTTAAACGTCTCGCTGAAACGCCAAAGACCATGAGTCACGGCGTTCGTATCGGTCGACAGCCCTCCCGCCCCGGTGGAGAGGGGTACTGTCAGGAGTTGGTGCCCGCCTGGTTCCGGTATGGTGAGTAGTATGTTCCCCCTTTCCCTCTGACGGGTTTTGTGGTGAACGCGGGCCCCTCTCGGTATGGTAAGAAAGAGTCCTTTCTATCCTATAACATGTCACAGATCCTCCTACTTTGAGTGTGATTTTTTGTGTACAAAAAGCCAGGAGGCTTGGTTTGGGAGCTAACAATCTATTGTATACATGTTTAAAAGATGTAATCTGTGGCATTCTGGGAATCTTATGGGTTAAGTATAAGCTACCTACCAGTCAGAAGCCACGGACATGTAGACTGCCTTCCAAATCAGATCTCCAGCTATTAGCAGGCCTCCCGAACGGCCATGCGGTCCGCCAGGGGCCGATACCGCCAACCACGCCATATCCCCAGGCAGAGACAGTGTTGTGTGCAGCACACCGACATTCAGCAGGCCGCCGCCATTTTTTCTTGCAGGATCGCACGAGCCGCCATTTTGGCGTAGCCTCGTGTCTCCAGCATGGGGGCGGCCATGTTTGAGGTGATCCTACACCTCGTGGAGCTTGGGGGAGGCGCCGGAAGGCGTGCAGAGGGGCGGAGCCGCCTCCTTTCTTCCTGGGCAGCCAGCCAAAAGACTTCCTGTTTGTCAAGACAGCGCTGTAAGCTGTTGCAGTTTAACTCTGAGCATCAAGTGGTGAGCCTGGGGGTCTATCTCTCTCTCTCTCGATCGATAGGGATCCCTAAGCAGGTAACACTAAGGGGCTTTTTTGTGGCGCTGGGGGTAAAAAAAAAAAAAAAAAAAAAAAAAAAAAAGTTTTTTTCTTTACTTTTGAATTACATTATCCAGGAAGTAACTGGAGTTATTATGGACCCTGCCACACATATTCCCCCACCTGTTTCCCTCGAGGGGGCCTCGGGACCCGCCGGTGCACAGAGTATAGAGTCATTTACAGCAATTTTGGAGTCTATGGTGGCTCGGGTGGAGGCGGCCTGTCAGGGACGGGGGTCAAGGAAGCGACCCCCGCCTACCCCTATACCATCTGACACCTCTGACTCAGATTCAAAGATGGTCACGGCAGTTGCAGGTTCCTCTGCAAGGGCTGTTATCCCAGGTAAAGCCCCCTCAGACAGTGAGGAGGACGCTTCTTCTCTTGCTATAATTCAGGAAGAAGCATTGGTGGACGCACTAGTTGTGGCTTTTCCTGTACCTAAATGTTTTGGTAATCAGATTAAAGGAGAATGGGAGCATTCTAAACGTACCTTTACTATTTCCAAGCGTATTGCTAGACGCTATCCGTTTGAGGAATCCATCATTAAGAAATGGACGGTACCACCAGTCGTGGATCCGCCTATTTCCAGGCTGAATAAAGCCACGGTTATTCCAGTGGAGGACACTTCGTCCTTTAAGGATCCGGTGGATCGAAAGATAGAAGCAGAGTCCCGCACTATCTTTTCTCTGATAGGGTCAGCATTTAGACCAGTAATCGTTATTGGTCTAGTTTCCCAGACACTTACGGAATGGGCGAAGATGGTACGCCAAGATCTTAGGGGAAAAGATATTCCCCAGGAGACATCTGATTTGATGGAACAGATCATACAAGGGCTACGGTTTATCTGTGACGCAGCCTTGGACACTACTCCCCTATTAGGGCATGCATCTAAGTTAGCAGTGATCCTCAGACGTGTGCTGTGGTTAATGCTGGTCAGCTGACCTAGGTTCCAAAAAGACCTTGACCAATCTCCCCTTTCAGGGGAATCGTCTATTTGGAGCCAACCTAGATGAAATCATTAAGGATGCCACTGGGGGCAAGAGCACTTTTTTGCCACAGGCTGCAAAAGCTAAGGGACCTCGCAACAAGCGAGGACCTTTCTTTACCGCCCATAAAGGGCGCCCGGCTGGTACTAGCGGGAAAGGCAAGACTCCTCCAGGAGGGTTCAAGAAGGGGACCAACCCAGCCAAACCCGAAGCAAAGGAGTACACAGCCTGAAGGTGCGCCCCCACCCGGTTTCAGGGTGGGGGGACGTTTTCACCGGTATTCAGGACATTAGATCGAGCATCAACCACTACTACCGGTGCGATTCTTCCCTTCCAACATTTAAGTACCACAGGAAGCGGTAGTTACCGTTCCCTGAAAAGATCTTTTCCTTTACCTTTTCCTAAGATTAGTCCCGATACCTCACAGGAATCGGATCTGGTTGACCAGATAGGCCAAGCAGCCTCTAGTCGGGTGACTTCGGTCCCTGAGGTTCAACCAGAAAAGATCACTTTTCCTGATAACTATCAGGTATCTGATAAATGTGTGGGAACAGAAAACGACCAGACTTTCTCGGATGGTCGGGGCCAGATAGCTCTAGGGACGCCTGGTTCAGATCCAATCAGCGCCAGTGGTCCTAGAAATTCTAGGCTGGCCTCCTCAAGCCGGCCTGGCCGACTTGGACATGTTAGTCGCAGACGTTCCGTGGGAACTTCGTCTCAGGGAGTGTCTGTGGTCTCAAGGACCAATTTACCTTCGTGCTTTACAGTCGCTGGTTTTAATGGCCTGGCCATTGAGACCCAAGTACTGAAGGACAGAGGTTTGTCTACTTCAGTCATTCCTACCCTTATTAAAGCAAGGAAAGCGACTTCCAGCAAAGTCTATTATCACACATGGAAGACTTATATTGCGTGGTGCGAATCTTTAGGATTTCCTCCACGTACCTATTCGGTGACTCGAATATTGGTTTTTTTGCAACAAGGGGTTGAGCAGAAGCTAGCCTTGAGCACCATCAAGGGTCAAGTTTCAGCATTAGCAATCTTCTTTCAGAAGCCTTTAGCTACCAAATCCTTGGTGCGGAATTTCATCCAGGGGGTGCGGCACCTGGCTCCTCCAGTCCGCGCGCCCTTACCGCCCTGGGATCTTAATTTGGTTTTGTCGGTTCTTCAGAAACCTCCTTTTGAAAACATCAGGGAGATTCCCTTGCTTACTCTATCCCAGAAGGTGACCTTCTTGGTGGCTATTACTTCTGCTCGCAGGGTGTCAGAACTGGCTGCATTATCATGCCAGTCACCATACCTAGTGATTCATAGGGATAAGGTAGTACTTCATCCTAAGCCATCTTTTCTTCCCAAGGTGGTTTCAGATTTTCATCTGAATGAAGATATTGTACTACCTTCCTTGTGTCCTCAGCCCAAGCATCATCGGGAACATGCGTTGCATTCCTTAGATGTGGTTCGGGCAATCAGGGTATACCTGAAAGCTACGGAATCATTCCGTAAGACGGATTCACTTTTTGTGATCACGGATGGCCCCAGAAAGGGTTTGCCTGCATCTGCCGCGACCATTGCCAAATGGATTAGACAAACGGTGGTACAGGCTTATTCTATTAAGGGTCAGAGTCCTCCGTTCCCTGTTAGGGCGCACTCCACTCGAGCGCTCAGTACTTCCTGGGCCTTTCGCCATCAGGCGTCAGTGGTCCAGGTATGTAAGGCGGCCACCTGGTCGTCGGTACATACCTTTACAAAATTCTATAAAATTGATGTAACGGCATCGGCGGATGCCTCATTTGGCCGCAAGGTTTTGCAGGCCGCAATTTGAGGAGACCGGTGGTCTACCTCGAGGGATTTTTTCTGTTTGAAAAAAAAAAAAAAAAAAAATTGTTTTCTCTTTTTTTTGGTTGAGTCTCATCATTAAGGATGAGCATTGTAAACTTCTAGTTGGCACCGGTTGGGCCTTCTAGATTGGGATTTGATTTCCATTTTCCCGCCCCTCAGTTGTGATACTGCTCTGGGACGTCCCGAAGGTGGTGTATCACCGAGGACTACGTCTGTCGATGAGCGCTAGAGAAAAATGGATTTTTGTAAAATCTTACCGTAAAATCCTTTTCTCTTAGCTCATCGACAGACGTAGTCCCCGCCCCTCTGTTTTGGAGTTGGGTTGGGTTAAATTCTCTAAGCACTGCTTTTTCACATAACTGATTTGCTGAGGCAGAGAGAGAGAGGATATACCCTCTGGGACTGCCCCTAGGGTGTGGCCAGAGCTTTTTAATTTCCTGTCTAGTCCTGCTCCTGCGGAGGTAACATAACCCGAAGGTGGTGTATCACCGAGGACTACGTCTGTCGATGAGCTAAGAGAAAAGGATTTTACGGTAAGATTTTACAAAAATCCATTTTTTCAATGTGAGAGAAAATTAACCCTTGTAGTGTATACCCCATTACAGACATTTACTGCATTCCAGTCAAATTAATTATATGCTTGAGTTGGGTAAAATGTTATGCAAGTGCAAAATAGAATTCAACCTGACACTAGAGAAATGGATAGCCATAAATTATATGGAAACGTTGAATCGTGTGAACAATGAAAAGTGATCTTATTATTTCTTTGTTCACTATTTTTAAATTCAAGCCCAGGATTTTTAGCACAGATTATTATACTTAGTGTGCAATAGACTGGCCATAGGCAGACATTCCCTTAGAATAACGGTCAGATGGACAGAAGTAGCCTGTGCATTATAAATATCTTCCTTCCCTCTTTCAAAAGGGCAATTATGCCAGTTCATAACAGTTTCCATACTTGATATCACTCCGTCTAATGACCCAAAACACTTAGATCTCCATTCTTAACAGGAACCACTTGCGAAGTAAAGACAAATTATTTACAACCACCCATACAGAGTAAGTGTTATCCATCATTAAAAATAAGTTTCTATATACAAACCTGGCTGTGGGTAAGATGGTGCTGATCCTGGATATCCTTTATCTGGTTCTGGCTGATACATGGTTTATCTGCCTACATGACAAAAAAGGAAACCAAATTAAAATTAGGAATTAGAAAATACCTGCAATTTTCTATTATGTATTTAAATATTCTGATACCTAGTGTTAGCAGGGGCAGTTCAAGTCCAAGTTAACGCTAATCCATGTTGAGACTTTCTGTGTTTTTTTGTCCTATTTGGTCCTAATTACTTTTTAATGATAAATGCTCCCTATTTGTGAACATTGTTTTAATGCAACTCATTAAAAGAAAAAGAGTAGCTTTTACTCTCTACATCAAAACCCTAAAGTTCTGATAGGCTGTTGAACTGTCATTCAGTTTTCTAATTACATCCCACGTGCCCCCCCACACATGACAGAAACTTGCATTTAAGTGGTTCTGAACAGATAGATGTTAGGAGCATGTGACAAGTCTTGCCTTGTCTTTGAATTGCCCCTGTTACTGAACCTAAATAATGGATTACTTTTCTGATCACCATCTGCCCTGACCTGTGTTTGGATAACTGATTACACAACTGATTGCCACCTGCTCTGACCCTCGCCTGAATATGGATTTCACTATTGATTGCTGCAACAGTTCTCAATACAAACAAATAAAATTACATATGTGATCAGTAAATGTGAAAATCTGCAACTGAATACAATCAAAAAAGTCCATATAAAGTTCACAATGGTAAGTGCACGTGGAGTAATTCAAAACAGAGAGGTGAATCTTGATACGGATATCCCATCACCAACATCAAAATAAAATTGCGCTCACCAGATGCTGTTGACCCTGAATACCATATAGCATGAGGGTCAAAAAGGCTGTTAGGATGGTATAGGATTCCTGAAATGATCTGCAACCACGGATGTCTCCCAGGTGTATATCCAGCAGGGTAGGTAGAAAGGATCACTCAAAGAAATCCAGACCCATGTGGAAATAAACCAAAGGAAACAGACATAGTGTAAAACCCAAATATCGTTGGGATCGTGCCTGTTTAGCCAGACTTGCATTTGTTTCTGCCTTTACCATTGGAAATTTTGTGAGTGTTTTTCCCCTTTTTTAATAAACTTTTTATTTGGGTTTTACACTATGTCTGTTTCCTTTGGTTTATTTCCACATGGGTCTGGATTTCTTTGAGTGATCCTTTCTACCTACCCTGCTGGATATACACCTGGGAGACATCCGTGGATTTTGGCCCATGTACACAAGATATATCTCAGCTTGCTAACTGCATCAAAGTGACCCCCCTCTGGCCAGTCATTGCTGTATTGAGCAGTTTACTACAAAGTGCTGGTTAGAGATCAAAAAAGGTAAAGATGTCTGACGTTACTATATTCTTTGATACTATGAAGATGGTGGGAAGGCCAAAAGTCACCACAGCCCATTAATTAGTCAACAATTCAAACAATAAAGAGTCAGACGTTTAAGGTGGCAATAAGAAAACATAACCATTAAAATAAAATACATTTTGATCATACAAAAATTGCTGGTTTAAAATAGTAATAATTAACCACTATACAGTAGTATACTTGTTTGCATGCAGATTCAAGGCACCTTTAGAGAGTATTACTCTTGAAACAACCACTGAGAGTAACATGTAAGGCATATTCTACAAGATTCATACTGGCTTGAAGCAATTTCCAGCTCCTCCCATATTGTTTTTTTTTTACAAAATAAAAAAATTGTACTATCAATAATAGCTTCTAAAATTGTTATCAAACAAAAAAAGATAACAAAAGTACCTCCATATAAAATATATAAAAGTGAGCCAATGAAGCTGTAATATTATAAAAATACATTATACTTCTAGAACCAGGGCCGGCGCTACCACTAAGGCAAATATGGCAGCCGCCTAGGGCGCCCGGCCGGTGGTTTCCCTACTCAGTCCCCCTCTCCCAAGTCCCGCCGCCTCCTATGCTGTGCAGTCGCCCTGGACTATCACTAAGTGTAGGTGCCGTGGCAGCATTGAGGAACAGACCTGATGTCACGTTCTCCTGAGTCCTGACAGTCTCCAGAGACCTGACAGTGACAGAACAGAGGCGGTCCGCACCTCTATGATCAGTGACAGACAGGTCACAGTCTGTGACCTGTCTGTCTCTCTCTCAGAAACTCTCTGGTGCCAGTCCAGCTTTGGAAGTGGTGATCGTCCGATTCGTCCATCCCTGGCTGGTCCCTCCCATCAGTGCCATCACTCTCATGATGAGCTCTGCTCTGCCCTTCTCCCCTCCCCAGCCACAGAGCAGAGCAGAGTCACGTGATGTGACATTCAGTGGTGCGGGCTCATTACCTGGCTGGAGGTCGTGAGTGTGTCAGCTGGAGGACTTTGAGCCTGGACTGGAGACACTGCTGAGGCAGGGTTTGTGCCTGGAGAGTGGAGACTGAGAGAGAGCCCTTGGCAGCAGAGCCCTGGTGGTGAGTGAACAGTATAGAACACAGTAAGTTTCTTTAACTGACTGTTTAGTGTGTATACTCCTCAAATGCGTGATGTCATCTCTTCCCCCCTTCCTTCCTCCTTTCCCCCCTCATCCTCCCCCATTCCTCCTCCCCCCTCATCCTCCCCCATTCCTCCTCCCCACTTCCTCACCCCCTCCTCCTCCTCCTCCACCACCCTTCTCCTTCTCTTCCCCTCCATCTCCCCCCCCCCCTCCTTCTCCCCCCTTGGTAGCAGTCATTAAAAAGATAGGGGAATACATTGGCAGGGCAAAGGAGGTGGAGTCAGGGGCGGAGCCAAGGGGCGGCACCAATGGGGTGGCAAAATTAGTTTTCCCCTAGGGTGTCAAAGATCCTTGCACCGGCCCTGCCTAGGACAATTTGTTCCTAGGGCATTACTCTTGTGACAGGGAGTATTGGATTATCTAACATGAGGCTGGGTAATTTTTAATGTTTTTAAGCTCGTGGTGAGTCTGCTAAGGAAATAGTTGCATATTTTTGATATTTATGAATAATAAAAACTGTGCATTTTACACCTTTTTCTATTGTTAAGTTATATCCTGCATTGCATAGAATTTCTAATTCATAACAAGTCTAAGAAGTGATTGACTATATCTATATTTTAGATGGAAACACGATGTCATACTTGAGTCAATTATCCAGAATATTTGGCATTTTTATATAGCTCATATATCATTGCTGGATATTACAGATTTTGCAACATATAGAAAAATGGAAACCTTCCCAAAGTATTCTTTTTGATACAGCGGAGCAGGTGTTGTAATTGAGAGGTTTCTCCCTACATAGAACTATAACTTTGGGTGTCTCCTACATGGGACAGTGGTCTCCGGGACAACAGATGGGCGCATGGAAAGCAGTGAGACCTGACAGAGGTGCTAACCCTTCCCTAATCCGTGCAAACCTAGAAACCAACATTTTGTTTAGAGTTAAGCTGGCCATAGTTAATTTCTTGTTTTGAATCCCCCCCCCCCCCCCGCCAAATTATTGTATTCTAACAGCAGTATTTTCTGCTTTCCTACTGTCAGAATACACTTTACAGTGGCTGCAGCTGTTTCCAACATTCTTGTTCGACAGAAGTTGATATAAATATCGAGACTTCTGTTGAGCAGGTATGGCTACACATGGATCAAATTTTGACCAGTCCCTGCTGAACCAGCTAATTAATAATCCATTTATGGTCAGCTTTACATAGTTACATAGTTAGTGAGGTTAAAAAAAAAGACACCAGTCCACCTACTGTAGTTCAACCAACGCTACACACTGTAAAAGAGTTGGAGATGATATGAGGGAATGTTTATATAGGTGGCATAGCTATGGCTTAATTCCACTATGGTTTTCCTAAAAAAACAATATTTTGTCAAAGCCACAGGTAAAACTATTCTTGAAAACACTCCTATTCCCTTTAGTGTGTCATGCACACAGCATACAGCAATACGCTTGATAAGATGTTGCTATGTGTATATTCCTTCTTCCACATGTTCCTCATAAGATTTATTGTAAAAGAAATAACTATGCAGCAAAAGGAATTGAATTTAGTTGACATTTTCGGAAAGGTGATACAAACAGATGGGTAAAATGAACACAAAGAAACCCACAGTCCTTTTGAAACAATAGAGTCATTTTACAGAATCACACTTAGTTGCCAAGATCACAACACTGCAAGAACAATAGTTTCACGCTTCGCCACCCCTATTCTTCTTTATAAGTAAGGCAGAATTTCTTATTAAGCCTAGTACACACCATTCGTTTTTCTGGTAGGAGCTGCTGTACTAACAATCTTATGTTTGCACAGTGATCTTCCCTGTTGTGCTATTGTGTTCTGACAGGGTCCCCCTGCCAGAACACTCTGGTCAGCGCTGATCTGAAGCCGGTCGGCTGCTGGTTTTCCAGCATGCTCTTTCGACAGAAGGACCTGCTGCCATACACACAGGCTGAATGTTGGCCGTTTTTTTTTTTGAACCGGCCAATGTTGCCCGACATTCGGTCCATATGTACTAGGCTTTAGAGAATACATATATAAGCAGACAAAAATACTACTGTTCACATCTGCCAATTAGAGTGAAAACAAATCCATATAATCACAAGTATAATACAATGTATAATACAGTGTTGTCCAAATGGCTTTTTAAAACTGTGATAATAAAATATGCGAGACCAAGTTAGTATCAGAGGAAAATAAGCCAATTGACACATCAGATGGAAGCACTGCCTAACAACAGCAGTCTGAATGCTACAAGCAGCAAGCAGAATATGGCCTCTTGAGCCCTTTTAAAGATGTATGGACCCATCAGGAAGTGTAAACTTGGCTAAGTCCTTCCATCGGCACAATTTACCTGAATGGACAATAGGACAGATATGCTCATGTAAGAGCACAGGAAAGGAGCTTGGAGTATAGAAAAAAACTGAGAATATAGGAAAAACCAGGAGAGGGAGAAGGCATAGTAGCAACAATCAGACAACAGGACAAGAGAAAACAACAAAAGATTAAACAGGAGGATGCAGCCTGGTGACATCTTTAGCACCCTAGCACCCAATATACTTGGCTGTGCCATAGATTGAGAGGCAGACTGGTACTGACCATTCTGACATGCTCATTGTGACAATAACATTTTATTATTTTACAATTTGTTTACAAAAGAGTGAACAACGTTTAAAGTAGTCCTTTGTCTTCTTTGTTTCATGGTGAGATCCCCTCTACAATGAGAATCTCCATGCAGTGACCTCCATTCCTTCTTCTTGCTGCTCCACTCGCAGCTCTATCTAGTAACCAATATGTGGTATATTTTTTCACTGAGATTTTGCAGAAAACTATGCCGAATCTCAGCCACAATATTGAATTGATGATACAGGAGTTAATCTATTAAAAAATATACAGGGAAATGTAGTTTAGTTTGCACAAATGTTTCTGACATTCTTGCAACAAATGCTACAAATAGACCTGGGGCATCAGGTAGGAAACCCGGGATGTTGCCCCTGGTGCCAAGGTCTAGCAGTGCCTATGACATTTCCTTTATCCAAAATACAAATTTTGGGTTGAGTTGGGCTTTAAAAAGCATGATTTGTGCTTGCCCATTATTGAATGAATGATTGAAGTGAATATAGCTTGACCTGTTTAATAAGCTTAGTGAGAATTCAACATATACTAAATACTAGGGGGGTCAAAACAACAACATGATACAAAACATCTTAGAGATATATATATATATATATATATATATATATATATATATATATATATATATATATATATATATATATATATACATATATATATATATATATATATACAAATATCTCCCCAGGCCTAATTGACATCTATTTCTGACATTGCGTGTAAAAATGCAGAATATGGCTATGAAAAGCAAACTAAGGAGTTAGCAATTGCCACGAAAGATAAGATTATAAGATTTATCCTGATGTCGACACTCCCAAAAGTATTTTACATACAAGATCTGCTAGAAAAAAACTGCCGTTTTAAATTTTATCTATGCTTAAATCATAAAGATGTAACTCATTCACCAATAAACCAAGATAGTGACATTCCTGACATTCCTGCAATATTTCATACTTAGTCTACAGACATGACAGAAGGAAATGAATACTTAAACTGAAAGGAAACCCTCCTATCGTTTTCAGCCAAGAAAGCTGCCATCTTGGCCTCTGTTTAACCACTTCAGCTTCAGAAGGTTTTACCCCCTTAATGGCCAGGCCATTTTCTGTGATTCAGCACTGCGTTACTTTAACGAAAAATTGCACGGTCGTGCGACGCTGTACCCTAATGCAATTGATGTCTTTTCCGCACAATTAGAGCTTTCTTTTGGTGGTATTTGATTGCCTCTGCGGTTTTTAGATTTTAGGCTATAAAAAAATAGCGGCAATTTTGAAAAAAACACAATATTTTTACTTTCTGCTATAAAACATTCCCAATAAAAAAAAATTAAAAATCACATTTTTTTTTATCAGTTCAGGCCAATTTGTGTTCTGCTACATATTTTTGGTAAAAAAAAATCCCAAAAAGCGTATTTTAATTGGTTTGCGCAAAAGTTATAGCATTTACAAACTACGGGATAGATTTTTGGACTTTTTATTTTTTGTTTTTATTAGTAATGGCGGTGATCAGGGATTTTTAGCGGGACCGCGACATTGCAGCAGACAGATCGGACCCCTAACTGACATTTTTGACACTTTATGGGGACCAGTGACATCAATACAGTAATCAGTGCTAAATATTATGCACTGTTACTGTATAAATGACACTGGCAGGGAAGGAGTTAACACTGGGGGGGGGGATTAAGGGGTTAATGTATGCCTAATAATGCTTACTGACTGTGGGGGGGGCTCTGTGACAGGCACAGAGAGATTGGGGTTTCAGCTTAGCTGAAGCTCCGGATCTCTCTCTGCCTGTGTGACAGAAGACCCAAAGACAGAAGTACTATTCATATGATTACATTTTATATTCACTAGTTATATATTTATTAATTTTGTTTGCTATCACTTCGATCTTACAGATATTGATTGCGCAACACCATTATTGCACTTAGAAGACCGCCTGCTTTGTTTACATAAGCAAGCGGGTCTTCTGTCAGTTTCTGTGACGATCTTGGGAGGTCGCCGCTCCTCCCACGGTCTGACTCCCGCTGTGTCTAATTTGTTAATCTTCAACTGCCATGATGCTCCACATGTGATTAGGTAGGACACCAGCCAATTGGATGGTTTGACAGTTTGGTTGAGAGCACATCCAATGTGAGAACTACGTTCCTGGCATGTGCCGGAAATTTAACTTTTCTTTTGTTTAAACTGTTAAATCTATGGATTTACTTCTAATTTAATAAAGGTTTGCGTGACAATGAGAAGAGTGGGTGGTGAAAGAACTTCTCTCTGGTAGCAAGCTTGCACTGGGGCCAAGAACCTTTATTAAAACAACACACTCCACCATCTAGTGTTCTACTCTCTCTCCCAAAAATAGCAGGTGGGCGGGTCTGGGTTCAGTTGTCTGTCCTCAGGTGGAAGAGGAAAACAGGGCTTAAAGATGGTAGACCTGCAGTCAGGGCCGCCATCAGGGGGGTACGGGCAGTAGCAAATGGAAGAGCACAAAAAGCCGCACAACCGGTTGGAGATGCAAAAGATAAAATCCAAATTTTATTGTAGACAAAAATATAAAATCATCCAAAATGAGACCATGACAGTCAGAGACATGGGGGGGAAAAAGAAAAACACGGTGGTTGACACGTTTCACGGAGTCTTCCGCTTAGTCGTAACCATGCTTATACAATACAAAACACTGCTATATATAGAGGAAAAGACATTTCAGTTCAATTGACATGTACCTCCCAGATTGTGCTTGATTGAGCCCACACAGCTGCAGATAATAAATCCCAATTAAGGGCACCCAAAGAACCAGCAGGAATTGTATGTTTGTTTCTGTTTCACCTTTATCCATGCACAAAATTTTTTTTTTTATTTATTATTTTTTTATCCCCTTCCCCCCCCCCCCTTTTTTCTTTTTTTCTTTTTTTTTTTTCTTTTTTTCTTCTTTTTCTTTTTCTTTCTTTTCTTTTTTTCTTTTTTCCTTTTTCTTTCTTTCTTTCTTTTTTTTTCGTTTTTGGTTTTCACCAGTTTTTATCCTTTTCTTTTATATATACTTTTTCTTTAATACTTTTATTGCACAAGATACATAGTTTTGTTTTTTGTGTTTACATGTATAGAAGTTTTTGCTATGTGCATGGATAAAGGTGAAACAGAAACAAACATACAATTCCTGCTGGTTCTTTGGGTGCCCTTAATTGGGATTTATTATCTGCAGCTGTGTGGGCTCAATCAAGCACAATCTGGAAGGTACATGTCAATTGAACTGAAATGTCTTTTCCTCTATATATAGCAATGTTTTGTATTGTATAAGCATGGTTACGACTAAGCGGAAGACTCCGTGAAACGCGTCAACCGCCGTGTTTTTCTTTTTCCCCCCATGTCTCCGACTGTCATGGTCTCATTTTGGATGATTTTATCTTTTTGTCTACAATAAAATTTGGATTTTATCTTTTGCATCTCCAACCGATTGTGCGGCTTTTTGTGCTCTTCCATTTGCTGCTGTCAGGATTGCGGATCCGTGCCTGCACCTGGGTTGGATACGTTTGGAATTGCCCCCTCACCTGAGCGGTTCTCTGTCCTCCTGACCATTTGGGTATGGGCAGTACACTTGTAAGGGGCCCTAAGCTTCCAAGGGGCCAGGCTCGCACACCCTACATGCAGGGGTGGGGAACATACGGCCCGCAATATCATTTGGTCTGGCCCCCGTGCCGCTGAGTATGTACCTGACTCAACTAAACTGATGTTTCCTGTATAGTTCCAGCTCCGTCCTGACAAGCGGAGTTATGTCGTATGCACTCTGCCTGTGAGAAGACTGGCCGAGATACAGGAAGCATCTTCTTCCAGTGCGGCACCGCTCCTGAGTCTCTAGCCAGCATTTCCCACCAGCAGTACCCACAACAGTACCAGCTAGCACTACCAGACTGAGCCAGCAGTACCCACAGAAGTACCAGCCAGCAGTACCAGATTTAGCCAGCAGTACCCAAAGCAGTACCAGTCAGAAGTACCAGCCTGAGCCAGCAGTACCCACAGCAGTACCAGCCAGCAGTGTACCAGCCTGATCCAGCAGTACCCACATCAGTACCAGCCAGCAGTGTACCAGCCTGAGCCAGCAGTGGCCACAGCAGTACCAGCCAGCAGTACCCACCAGCAGTACCAGCCAGCAGTAACAGCCTGAGCCAGCAGTACCAGTCAGCAGTACCCACAGCAGTACCAGCCAGCAGTACCCACAGCACAGTACCAGCCAGCAGTACCAGCCTGAGCCAGCAGAGCCCACAGCAGTACCAGCCAGCAGTACCCACCAGCAGTTCCAGCCAGCAGTAACAGCCTGAGCCAGCAGTAACAGCCAGCAGTAAAGGCTAGCAGTACCAGCCAGCAGTACCCACAGCACAGTACCAGCCAGCGGTACCAGCCTGAGCCAGTAGTACCCACAGCAGTACCAGCTAGCAGTACCAGCCTGAGCCAGCAGTACCAGCCATCAGTACCCACAGCAGTGTACCAGCCTGATCCAGCAGTACCCACATCAGTACCAGCCAGCAGTGTACCAGCCTGAGCCAGCAGTGCCCACAGCAGTACCCGCCAGCGGTACCAGCCTGAGCAAGAAGTACCCACAGCAGTACCAGCTAGCAGTACCCACAGTAGTACCCACAGCAGTACCAGCCAGCAGTACCAGACTGAGCCAGCAGTGCCCATAACAGTGCCAGCCTTAGCCAGAAGTACCAGCCTGAGCCAGCAGTACCCACAGCAGTACCAGCCTGCAGTGTACCAGCCTGAGCCAGCAGTACCCAATGTAGTACCAGCCAGCAGTACCCACAGCAGTATCATCCAGCAGTGCCAACCTGAGCCAGCAGTACCCACAGCAGTACCAGCCTGAGCCAGTGGTACCAGCCAGCAGCACCCACAGCAGTACCAGCCAACAATACCAACCAGCAGTACCCACAGAAGTACCAGCCAGCAGTACCCACAGAACAGCACAGTACCAGCCAGCAGTACCCTAATCAGTACCAGTCAGCAGTACCCACAGCAGCACCAGCCAGCAGTACCCACAGCAGTACCAGCCAGCAGTACCCACAGCACAGCACAGTACATGCCAGCAGTACCAGTCTGAGCCAGCAGTACCCACAGAAGTACAAGCCAGCAGTACCAGTCAGCAGTACCAGCCAGCATTACCAGCCTGCAGAAACCACCAGCAGAACCAGCCAGCTTTACCCACCAGCAGAACCAGCCAGCAGTACACACCAGCAGTACCAGCCAGCTGTACCCACCAGCATTACCAGCCAGCAGTAACAGCCAGCTGTACCCACCAGCAGTAACCATCAGCAGTACCTCCCAGCAGTACCCACCAGCAGTTCTTTTCAAAACTTACCACCGCAAAGAGTTGACTGTGCTCCAGATTGACCGACGCAAATGTGGAAAACCAGTTGCGAGTAGCAACATCATCAATACCAGTTAACCTCACACACCTCACCAAAGAGAAGCAGTTCCAGCCATCACATTAGGGGTGAGTTAATTAAATGTTTGACCAAATATAACAGGCTAATTTTTAAGTTGATAATTTTGTACGGCCCCCGAATGATGTTATATATATCCAAATGGCCCTTGGCAGAAAAAAGGTGCCCCACCCCTGCCCTACAGAATCATCCATGGTTAATTTTACTGGCACTTATTTACTGAATCATCCTCATCCTTTTTCACAATGCAACTCCATCATCCTCATCCCCACTCAGGCCAGATTCATCCATCCCTCTCCACAATATATCCCCATCATCGCCCAGAACTATCCATCCCTCTCCAATGTATACCCACCCTCGCCCAGAATTATCTATCCTTTTCCACAATGTATCCCGATCCTTGCCCAGAATAATCAATCCCTTTCCATAATGTATCCCCAACCCCACCCAGAATTATCCATCCCTTTTCACAATGTATCCCCATCCTCACCCAGAATTATCCATCCCTTTCCACAATGTATCCCCATCCGCACCCAGAAATATCAATCACTCTCCACAACAATCCCCATCCCCGCCCAGAATTATTCACCACTCTCCAGGATTCTGGGCAGGGATGGGAATACATTGCGGAAAGGGATGGATAATTATGGGCGGGGATGGGGATAGATTATAGAGAGATATGGATAATTTTGGGTGGGGATTATTATTATACAGGATTTATATAGCGCCAACCATTTGGGCAGCGTTTTACAATGTGAGGGAAGACAATACAGTTACAATACAATTCAATACAGGAGGAATTAGATTGTGGAGAGGGATGGATAATTCTGGGCGGGGATGGGGATACATTGTGGAAAGGGATGGATGACTCTGGGCGGGGATGGGGATACATTGGGGAAAGGGATGGATAATTTTGTGCGGGGATGGGGAATAGTACAGTTTTCATTTTCATATATTAAGTTTTAAGAGTGTTAAAATAAAAGTGGGTGCACCGAAGGACGCGGTCAGATGGCCAGTGGGCAGATTTGGTGGCAGGGCAAGTGGGCGGGCCATGGGGAATGTTGGTGGTCAGGCCCCGGGGGGCCCAGGCTTAGAGCTTTGTAAGGGGCCCCAAAACTTCTGATTGCTGCCCTGCCTGCAGATGTTGGTAGAGGTGGAGATACCAGCCAGCAAATGAGCTCTGTTTCAGAGTTATCAGAACCTCACCTGAGTGGTCAACTACTGTGAGAGCAACCACATCCAGGTGACAGCTGCCCAATCAATATTTGGCTACTGGCTGACAGGAGAGAAGAGGCACACATTATACAAGAAGCGCAGGCTGCTGCTGGTGCCATTCAGGCTCAGAGGATGAGAAAAAATGAGAGCAAGGAGGAGGTGGCTACAGTGCTCTGCTGCAGCTCCTCAATAGGAATGCCCATAAATTGAGCTTAGGCCTGGGAAGGAGCTAACAGGCAGCAAAGACAGAAATAAACATATGTTTTTATTGCACAATGTGGCTATGGAGCAGAACAAGACCAACTGCTACATGCACATCCCCTGGGGGATTCAGCAATAATTTTCAAGTTTTGGTGAACTTCTTTTTTAATCATTGTTAAATATACCTATAAGAGCAGGAACTTGATGTTCTCTGGCTTTACTCTTACAGTTTTTTTTTACTAACAAAGGGTGCACATTCTTTTTAAGTGTGTAAGTATGAGATTATAATATTTCAGAAAAAAATGCTCATTTCCTTTCTCTACAGATGGAAGGAGTCATCTGTGATAAAACATATGGCTTTTTAAAAAATGTATACTGCTGCTATTGGTTATAACACATGTCGCTTGTAACAGTCACATTCAGCTGGATTCTGTAATATTGAGGAACATCTTGCTACTCATTCAAGTAACTTCCTCAGCTCTGTTGGGCGTAAACAACATACTTCCGCATTTATAGCCACATGGGTAGTGCATTCACCCTAATCGAATCCCCATGGTATGTGTTAAGGGAGATGTCGAATGCCCAAGGCAATCACTGCCATTAGGCACTTTAAATAGTAACAAAGTTTGCAGCTCCTATGTACATTTTTATGTGTGTGGGAATGATGCTGTATAAATATCAATACCATTGGAGAGTCTAATCCCTGTACTAAGTCATAAGTACAAAAATATTGTATAGGACTTTTAATACCCCCCCCCCCCCCACCCAATGGACAAATATACGCATCAACAATTGTTAAAAATACATACAAATCTTTATTTCGTTCAATAAAAGTTAAGATAAAAACATGCAACGTCTGTACATGGACATTAATATTACCAATCATCTTCCACTAAGAAAAATGAAGGACAAATAGCAAGGTAGTCTTCAGAGGTTAGGATATGTAGGTCGACACTTCCTCAGGACATTAAATCCCATATATAAGAACAGCTGAACACTGGAAAAACTCTAAAATTAGGAATACATATAATGCATATAAGTCATTTATCATTCACATATGAAATCACATTGTCTAAGAACAATTAATACAATTTGAGTGATAAACAGCTGTCCCCAAGGAGAAAACTGAGGAAGCATTTTTTTTCCACGAAATGCATCAACCTACATATCCTAATCTCTGAAAACTACCATGCTATATGTCCTTCACTTCCCTTAGTGGAAGATGATTGGTAATATTTATATCTATGTACAGACATTGTATTTTTTTATCTAAACTTTTATTGGATTAAATAATGATTTTATATACATGTTTATCATTTGTTGATACATGTATTTGTCCATTGGGGGGTATTTAAAGTCCTATCCAATATTTTTGTATTCATGTCCTAAGTAGAAGAACTCACAAATGGATGACATCTCAAGGATACTTGGATGTATCCAAATATTGCTATTTACACTTGCTGTGTCCAGCTGATGATAAAAGTTTAATTTTCAAAGCTTTCACTGTATGCCTGTAAGACTGTTCTAAAAGTAAAACATAGAAAATGTATAATCCATCATCACAAACACTAGCGGAGCATATTCTCTAATTATGTATTATGTAAAAAGATTCCAGTTGACACCCTTCCAAACATGTAACATGTGATAAGAATGTCAGTTGTGTAGACACTGTGTAATCTTAAATGACTTTTTAGGCTGACATTGTTTTAATTTGTAGCACAATATATTACTGTAAGCTTTTGTGACCTTACCTAGATTATCATGGAATCTTTCAGAATAGAGATATATAAACTATCATTGCTCTTAATGACAGCAAGCGGGCTCTCATCCTTGTACAGTATCTCCAGTACACCCCCCAAATTTTTGTAAATATTAAATTATTATATCTTTTCACGTGAAAACACTGAAGAAATGACACTTTGCTACAATGTAAAGTAGTGAGTGTACAGCCTGTATAACAGTGTAAATTTGCTGTCCCCTCAAAATACCTCAACACACAGCCATTAACCACTTAAGCCCCGGAAGATTTTACCCCCATTCCGACCAGGGGGTATTTTGCGATTCGGCACTGTGTGACTTTAACGGAGAATTGCGCGGTCGTGCGACGCTGTACCTAAACGAATTTGGCGTCCTTTTTTTCCCACAAACAGAGCTTTCTTTTAGCGGTATTTGATCACCTGTGCGATTTTTTGATCACGCGCTATAAACAAAAAAAGAGCGTCCATTTTGCAAAAATAGCAATATTTTTCCCTTTTTTTTATATGAAATTCCCCCAAAAAAAAAATGTAAAAATCAAAATTTTTTAAAATTTTCGGCCAATTTGTTTTATGCTACCTATGTTTGGTAAAAAAAATCGCAAAAAGCGTATTTTGATTGGTTTGCGCAAAAGTTATTGCGTTTACTATCTAAGGGAAAGATTTTTGTCATTTTTGTTGTTTTTTTTTTAACGCGTAATGGCGGCGATCTGCGATTTTTTTTGCAGTACTGCGACATTGCGGCGGACAGATCGGACCCTTGACTGACATTTTTGACACTTTTGGGGTTACCAGTGACATTTCTACAGTAATCAGTGCTATACATATGCACTGTTACTGTAAAAATACACTGGTAGTGAAGGGGTTAACTTTATTTGAGAGGGAGGGGCTGTGTGTGTCCCTAGGGGCGTGATTCTAACTGTGATTGGCTGGGGCTTCAGCTGTATGCAGAGTGATCAACGGATCTACATAGTAGATCCATGTGATCAGCTCTCATACAGCGAGGAGAATGACAGGCAGCTTGTTTACACAAGCTGCCTGACTTTCTCCCTCTCCCCCGCCGATCGCAGAGTGGCCGGCGGACATCGGGTCCGCCGGTCACACGCGCGGGGGGGGTCCGTGACCACTCGGGAGCGGGAGCGCGCCTCCGGGGGCGCGCGCTCGCTCCCTAGACCCTCACAAGCTAGTGACGTAGCCCTACGTCACTTTGCCTGTGAGGGGCTGACCGCCGACGTAGATAGTCGTGCGGCGGTCGGCAAGTGGTTAATGTCTATACCGCTGGCAACAAAAGTGAGTACACCCCTAAGTGAAAATGTCCAAGTTGGGCCCAATTAGCCATTTTCCCTCCCCAGTGTCATGTGATTCATTACTGTTACAAGGTCTCAGGTGTAAATGGGAAGCAGGTGTGTTAAATTTGATGTTATAGCTCTCACTCTCTCATACTGGTTACTGGAAGTTCAACATGGCACCTCATGGCAAAGAACTCTCTGAGGATCTAAAAAAAAGAATTGTTGCTCTACATAAAGATGGCCTAGGCAAAAGGAAGATTGCCATGACCCTGAAACTGAGCTGCAGTACGGTGACCAAGACTATACAGCGGTTTAACAGGACAGGTTCCACTCAGAACAGGCCTTGTCATGGTCGACCAAAGAGGTTGAGTGCACATGCTCAGCCTCATATCCAGAGGTTGTCTTTTGTATGTATGAGAGCTGCCAGCATTGCTGCAGAGGGGTTGAAGGGGTGAGGGGTCAGCCTGTCAGTGGTCAGATCATACACTGCACACTGAAGCAAATTGGTCTGCATGGCTGTCGTCCCAGAAGGAAGCCTCTTCTAAAGATGATGCACAAGAAAGCCCGCAAACATGGATTACTGGAACCATGTCCTTTGGTCTGACTAGACCAAGATAAACGTATTTGGTTCAGATGGTGTCAAGCGTGTGTGTGGCGGCAACCAGGTGAGAAGTACAAAGGCAAGCGTGTCTTGCCTACAGTCAAGCATGGTGGTGGGAGTGTCAAGGTCTGGGGCTGCATGAGTGCTGCCGGCACTGGGGAGCTACAGTTCATTGAGAGAACCATGAATGCCAACATGTACTGTGATATACTGAAGCAGAGCATGATCCCCTCCCTTCGAAAACTGGGCCGCAGGGTGGTATTCATAATAACGTAACATAATAACGACCCCAAATACACCTTCAAGACGTCCACTGCCTTGCTAAAGAAGCTAAGAGTAAAGGTGATGGACTGGCCAAGCATGTTTACAGACCTAAACCCTATTTAGCATCTGTGGAGTATCCTCAAATGGAAGGTGGAGGAGCGCAAGGTCTCTAACATCCACCAGCTCTGTGATGTTGTCATGGAGGAGTGGAAGAGGACTCCAGTGGCAAACTGTGAAGCTCTGGTGAACTCTATGCCCAAGAGGGTTAAGGCAGCACTAAAAAATAATGGTGGCCACACAAAATATTGACACTTTGGGCCCAATTTGCACATCTTAACTTAGGGGTATACTCACTTTTGTTGCCAGTGGTTTAGACATTAATGGCTGTGTGTTGAGTTATTTTGAGGGGACAGCAAATGTACACAGTTATACAAGCTGTACACTCACTACTTTACATTGTAGCAAAGTGTAATTTCTTCAGTGTTGTCACATGAAAAGATAATAAAATATTTACATAAATGTGAGGGGTGTACTCACTTTTGTGAGATACTGTATATGCCTTACTACTGATTTTAAAAATGTGAAACAGACATGAGCGTATCCAGGAAATGTGATCACTACATACTTGTGTAAAAGTTTGGAAACTCTGCGCTTATGGTCTATATGGATATAATGAAATGTTAGGCTGCAGCCTCCCTAAACTATAGTTAAACGACTATATAAAATGAAAAAGGAAGGTGGGGAAATGGCGCTGCCTAGTAAGAGAGAATGTTTGTATAGTGTTAATAAAGTGCTTGTGTGCTGAGAAAGGGAATGTGGTGCACTATAAATCTAACGAGAAAGAGCACTGTGAGTGCAAGTGTGTATTGTGATCCAAGAACGTAATATGGCAAGAGTGTCACAGATATATGTATATAGTTCAAATAAATTGGAATTACTGTAAAGTGACACATACATATATATTCTGAGGGGATGTGGCTGTTATAAAGTATAGATAAAAAGGTGCAAATGTGTATAAGTGCCAATGCTCAAAGTGATGTGTGCGTAAATAACTGCTCAGAATATTATATAAAATGTAAGACCATACATTACATCAAAAAAATATATATAGATCATACTATATAAAACCTTGGACAAATAGAAGTGCTATGTGCATACAAAGTGACTGGTGCCCAAAGAGCAAGTAGGAAATAAAAATAAATTAAAATGAATTAAAAGAAAAGGAATAAATATAATGTGACAAAAAGTGCCCAAAGTGCAACGATTATCTATAGTATGAGGGTTGGATGACAATAAACAAATAAAGGAATATAGGTGATAGAAAGACCAATAATTGTTAACAGGTGACAATATATGGGTGAGTAAATGCCAAATTTAATAAATAGAATGTGAGATGATACGTGAAGTCCAATATTAATAGCAGGTGACAATAGCAGGTGACAATCCTGTGTACACAACTACGGTAGGTGACCCCATGGTGGGCAGTGTGGTGCTTGGTGAGCCCTCTGGTGAATAACACACTCACCAGAAATACCCACCCCACACAGGGGTATAGAGCGGGTATGTGTGTAGATCCTGTAGGCAGATCTTGGTCTCCTCTGCAGGGCGTCTTGGGAGATCCTAGAAGGGTCCTATATCAAAGGAGGATTCCCCAGGGAGGATGACTAGATTCTAATGGAGTCCGATGGGAAATAGGCTTCCGGATGTCCACGGGGGGTCACTCATGATATTATACCAGGGATTCAGAAATACAAGGAAGGCACATAGTGTGATACCGTCTTTAAAGGTTTATTTATTAGGTATAACATAGGAGAGGTACTCACAATTAGTAAATACAAGCAGAATAATCGTGCCGATGGAGCGTGATGTGGTCTAAGCCTTGATATCAGCAAACCAGAAGTGATGCGACACGCTGTACGCGTTTCGTAACAGTACATCTTCAGCAGCGTCGGGTCACTTCTGATGTCCCTCCTAATATACATGCAGTTACTAGGCAACGCAATATCAACAGGTCTAGTGCGGGCTCCGGAGGCGGAACTACGGGTAGCAGGCTTCACCAAAATGGTGGTTGCTCTAAATGTAAATCGAATCAAAAATCAATATAAATATACCAACATATTGCCGATTCCGGACCTGTACATCCTAATCCATGTACTTAGCACATATGTCAAAAATATATTAAACCTGGATGAAAAATTGGTGCATTTAAATTAGTTCGGTGCCCAAAAAATGTATTGATTTTGCATGTATATTATCGAGGAGCAAAAATATGGGTGAGGTATCTAAATCCTAAATGACATTATATATACACATAAACTTTATTGATGATGCAGATAAAAATAAAAATAAAAAACAATTAAATGGAAAAGCTGAAGGAAGTAAGGAGGACATCTAGTGGTATATGGTATAAAGTGCTCTAGAGGTATGAGTTTATATTGGCAAGGTATGGATAAAATATAATAATACATAGTGGATGTGTCTGTGGGTAAAATATGATAATATGTAATACATAGTGGATGTGTCTATGTGTATATATAATGTCATTTAGGATTTAGATACCTCACCCATATTTTTGCTCCTCGATAATATACATGCAAAACCGATACATTTTTTGGGCACCGAACGAATTTAAATGCACCAATTTTTCATCCAGGTTTAATATATTTTTGACATATGTGCTAAGTACATGGATTAGGATGTACAGGTCCGGAATCGGCAATATGTTGGTATATTTATATTGATTTTTGATTCGATTTACATTTAGAGCAACCACCATTTTGGTGAAGCCTGCTGCCCGTAGTTCCGCCTCCGGAGCCCGCACTAGACCTGTTGATATTGCGTTGCCTAGTAACTGCATGTATATTAGGAGGGACATCGGAAGTGACCCGACGCTGCTGAAGACGTACTGTTACGAAACGCGTACAGCGTATCGCATCACTTCTGGTTTGCTGATATCGAGGCTTAGACCGCATCACGCTCCATCGGCACGATTATTCTGCTTGTATTTACTTCCACAATTGTGGGTATCTCTCCTATGTTATACCTAATAAATAAACCTTTATAGACGGTATCACACTATGTGCCTTCCTTGTATTTCTGAATCCCTGGTATAATATCACGAGTGACCCCCCGTGGACATCCAGAAGCCTATTTCCCATCGGGCCCCATTAGAATCCAGTCATCCTCCCTGGGGAATCCTCCTTTGATATAGGACCCTTCTAGGATCTCCCAAGACGCCCTCACTTAGGACCTGCAGAGGAGACCAAGATCTGCCTACAGGATCTACACACATACCGCTCTATACCCCTGTGTGGGGTGGGTATTTCTGGTGAGTGTGTTATTCACCAGAGGGCTCACCAAGCACCTCACTGCCCACCACGGGGTCACCTACCGTAGTTGTGTACACAGGATTGTCACCTGCTATTAATATTGGACTTCAAGTATCATCTCACATTCTATTTATTAAATTCGGCGTTTACTCACCCATATATTGTCACCTGTTAACAATTATTGGTCTTTCTATCACCTATATTCCTTTATTTATTTATCGTCATCCAACCCTCATACTATAGATCATCGTTGCACTTTGGGCACTTTTTGTCACATTATATTTATTCCTTTTCTTTTAATTAATTTTAATTTATTTTTATTTCCTACTTGCTCTTTGGGCACCAGTCACTTTGTATGCACATGTCCAAGGTTTTATATAGTATGATCTATATATACGTATATGTTTGATGTAATGTATGGTCTTACATTTTATATAATATTCTGAGCAGTTATTTACGCACACATCACTTTGAGCATTGGCACTTATACACATTTGCACCTTTTTATCTATACTTTATAACAGCCACATCCCCTCAGAATATATATGTATGTGTCACTTTAATTCCAATTAATTTGAACTATATACATATATCTGTGACACTCTTGCCATATTACGTTCTTGGATCACAATACACACTTGCACTCACAGTGCTCTTTCTCATTAGATTTATAGTGCACCACATTCCCTTCTCAGCACACAAGCACTTTATTAACACTATACAAACATTCTCTCTTACAAGCAAGCACCATTTCCCCACCTTCCTTTTTCACTACATACTTGTGTGTCACGCAGCAGTTGATTACATTAAGGTTGGTTTACTAAAGGAGTAAAGATAGTTTATTTTGCAAAGTAAATGTTCACTTTGTAAAGTGAGTATCAGTTAACCACTTCCTTCCCAGCATACGTATTTACACTTTCTGGGCAGTATGCCGCAGCAATGGTTGTGGTATCATTTTCTAAAGTCAGTGATCAACTTTTCCAGTAAAAGAGATCCAAGTGGTCCAAGAAGTGGCAAGAAGTGACAAGGATTTTGTCATATCCAGTTTTAGTGTTGTCTCGATCTGTACAGCCAGGGAAGCATCTGATCAAACAGATCTTTGCTTGATATGATGCTTTGAGTGGCAGGGGAGAAATCAGGTGTCTAAAAGATCTCTGATGTCCCAAAAAACAGTACCTGTCACTGTGCAAATCGATCATAAGGGGCTTGCCCCCCCCCCCCCTGTGATAGCAATAAAGTTAAATGAAAAAAAAAAATAATAAAGTGTAAAAAATAAATCAAATAAAAAAAAAATAATTTAAAAAAATTTAAAAGCATCCCCATGCTTGCAGGAAAAAGCAAACGTGCACTTACATCCAGCACGCATATGTAAATGGTGATTGCAGCATCATGTGAGGTATCATTGTGAACAATGTAGTCAGAGCAATAATTCTTGCACCCGAGCTCACATTTCACTCTAAACGAATAACCTGTAAAGGCTTATAAAGCATCACCTATGGACAATTTACCAGTTTGTGTCTTTTTCAGTGGCGTGTGTAATTTTTAATCTTGACCTGTTTGGTATCTATTAACTCAACGTAATATTATATTTTATATTTTTCCAAAAAAGTTGTGCATTACATTGTGTTTGTGTGTACTAAAATTCATCTAAGTGTTTTTTTTTTCTAAACATTTGTTTAGAGAGCTCAGAGAGCTGGGCCAAAGTGATGACATCAGCTCTGCTCTCTAAAGCAACACGCTTTAAGTGTAGAGTGCTGTGCTCAGGGTGCGTGGTATGACAGCCTGCACTTGCAGTCTTTCCTTAAGCTCGCCATACATGACTCTTCCTTTTTCGATCAGGCAGCAGACTGATCAATAACACTGAATGGATTCCCCAATCCACACAAGTGAGGCAAATGGCGGATTTTCCCAGCTGCACTATTGTATTCTTATAGCGGGGACTCCCCCACTGTCAGAATACACTTACCAGTGCTCAGAGATGTATAGTAACTAAGTAGAACTACTTCACTACTGTACTTAAGTCCTGAAAGGCGGTATCTGTACTTTCCTAGAGTAGAATTTTTTTCTCCTACTTCGACTTTTACTTCACTACATTTTTTCGATGATTTCAATACTTCTACTCCGATATTTTTTTTTTTTTGTGCTTCATAGTTACTTGTTACTATTATAAAAATTACCACTGCCAGAACAGTAGATGGCAGGTTTCATGAAGCTCAAAACATGTGTATTATCAGCGCATAGGAAAATAAATGCTATTGTATGTATAAATAAAAGCTGCATTTGAAATAATAAAAAACAATATGATGTTCAAACTTTTGACTTCTTTCTTTAATAACTACATAACACAGTACTTGTACTTTTACTTTCAGTACTTGAGTAGCAATTTTCTTTTCCAAACTACTGGCACTTTTACTTTCAGTACTTGAGTAGCAACATTTTTAAAAAAACTACTTGCAATACTTAAGTACAAAAAATGTTGAATACTTTAGTACTTCTACTCAAGTCACTTTTTGATCGAGCACTTCCACTTCTACTCAAGTCACTTTTTTGATCGAGCACTTGTACTTTTACTCAAGTATGGGTTTCGAGTACTTTATACAACTCTGCCAGTGCTGCAGCCAATTGGATGCAAGTGCTTTGAACGAAACATACCACCATTCCCATTCTGTAGGAGTTAATCTCCTCTTAAACTGGGACAGCCATAGATGGAACAAAATCGGGCCAGTCCCAATGAACCGGACAAATTTCAATCCATCTATGGGCAGCTTTAGTCTTAAGTTTTGAGTGTTTGGGTGATGCTGAGAGGCAGTTGTTGAGGACATTTTGTGGAAAGAAGAGGAATTGCAGGGAACAGCTCCAGAATAAAGGTGAGTATCACAGCTAAAGCTGTTTTTTTTTTTTAACCAAGGATGATGTTTTTTAAAAAACTAGCATGTAATTACTATCATTCACTGTGCAAAGTAAATAAACACTTTGCAAATGTAACAATCAATTTAATTTTTTTTAGATAAACCGCCTATATTCCTTTAGGAAATCAAATTCATAAATGTCACAACAACTGAAATAGGAACTTATGTAATAAAGTTTCTAGGAGCATGCAAGTCGTACTTTATTTCATAACTTCCTCATAGCATGAACACAATTTACAATATAGATGTGTATCATGAGGTTAACTGCAGATATACATAGAGTGTTTGCAATGTGTTCTCTGACTCAAGGACACTTCTTTTATGCTTCACAAATTGTCAGACCTCACTCCCATAAAATCACTGCAATAAAAGCTTTGTGAATAATAAAATAAACCAGTGTGTTGCCAAGTACTTCAAAAACGTCCAACTGAAATGCTGCTGCCCACACCTACAGTGAAATAAACCAATAATCAAATAAACCTATACAATTAGTGTAGCGCTGCAATTCTCAAAATAGTCACTGAGAGCAAAAAAATATAACTAAATAAATCACAGTAAAGGCAAAGAAACAAAAATGCCACAGGCATAGAAAGAATATAAAGTGGATACTGTGTCCAAAATCCCAGCGCTGCAAAAACCAAACTAAAAAATATTTTATTTATAAACGTAAGTCCAAACCAAGTGAAAAATAAAATAAAAAACAGTTTGTAATTCACAAGATGAGGTGAGTCACTCTTTGCCTCCTAATAACTGCGTACACAATCCCAGTGCTGCAAAACTTGTCAGCATGCAGAGAAATTTCTGACACCTTCAGTGTTCAAGGTAGACTCTGACCTTCAAACCAGACCTCACAGGTCACGCCACGCCTTCCCCATTCTTGGGATGTCAAAGACAATTATACAGGATCAGATTCACCTCTTCCTTCTCCAAATCTGATGCTGTTCTTTAAGCCAATCGTTATGTGGGTGTAGGTACTATGGATACTCAAAAAAACAAAACGCCCACCATAGTGATGATAATTTATTTACAAGGTAAAAACTAAATGCACTCACATAAGCATGAAGATACACAGTATGTAGTATGAAATTAGCAAGCCAGGATCGCATCTAACTTCCGACAGCAAGCACCGCTTATGTCAATCAAAGTCCAGTCTCCTGATCATGTGATCCCTGTATTAAAGTATAAATAACCACGCTAAGCACAAAAACATACAATGATAATTATGTAAATGACCAATAAAATAAGCAGCAGCTGTAGTGGGAAGCACTATAATCAAGATTATAAAGGAAAGCCGCGCTATGGTGTACGTTTAGTAAACTGAGAAGTTTTCTCTCAGTTCACTTCTCGGCAATTCTCGGAGAAAAGTTATCAACTCTGGCACCCAGTTTAGGTGGTCGAGAACTTCAATTCCCAAAGGGTGATCAGAGGAGAATTTTTTTCTCAGAAAACGGCCGTGATCCCTGTATAACTGGGTGGACTGTCTATAATCTCACGAGATTTTGTGAGATTACAGTGCCGCCAAGTTTTAAAAGTGAAACCAAAGTCTAAAAGCACTCGTAATGACATGTTTTGACACATGGAAACTAACTGAATATCTATCTATTTACACACACACATATACAGTATACATACATATATACATACAGTGTATATACATATGTACATACAGTATATATATATATATATATATATATATATACATACACCAGTACATACAGTGTATATATATATATATATATATATATATATATATATATATATATATACACACACACACCAGTACATACAGTATATATATATATATATATACATATACCAGTACATACTATATATATATGTATATATAGTATATATATAGTATATATATATATATATATATATATATATATATATATACATACACCCATACATACATACCATATATACATATATATATATTTTTTTAATTTTTTAATTTTGAACCCACTGGTGCTGATATATCAGAAGAAAGAAGTCTTCTTCCTCTGATCACACAGCTTCTCCCCCTGATTCTCCACCTCTGAGCTGGAGAATCTGGAATGGAGATATTTCAGAATAACGGCTGTGTGATCTTCAGATCTCACTTTTCTAAACTGGCCGTTTGTGACAGAACGGTCATGTACTGTGATGAGAAGAGAAGAACGTGTTCTCTGCTCCTCATCTCAGCAAACTAAACGGTAACTCATCAGAGATCAGTCGTGATCCTCAGGATCACGGCTTTTCTCTGTTTATTAAAAGTACACCTATATCTGAGATTGTAAAATGATCTAGCTGACAGATGGTAAGTGAACATATAAATCAAAAATGTCCAAATGCTTGACACAACATGTGATCCCTGCAGTGGCGGCTGGTGAAGTTTTAAGATGGGGGGGCGCAAGACCCCGCCCTTCTATTTTGGCCCCTCCCATTTCTCAGAAGCCACACCCCTTATAGACCCCACCCATTTTGTCCCCTGTATTTTGCTTGCGTGAACCAATTCTCCCAATATATCACATATTAAGGGCTTCATCAGTACTAGTATATCCCATAATAGGGAGCAGGGGCCCTATTATGGGATACACTGACAGAGTGGCACAAACCCCACAGTACAGGCCCCTTGTACAAACCCCACAGTACAGACCCCCTAGCACAGACCACACAGTACATGCCCCCTTTCAATGTAGTGACCAGCGTACATGCCCCCTTTCAATGTAGTGACCAGCATACATGCCCCCTTTCAATGCAGTGACCAGCGTACAGGCCCCCTTTCAATGCAGTGACCAGCGTACATGCCCCCTTTCAATGTAGTGACCAGCGTACATGTCCCCTTTCAATGCAGTGACCAGCGTACATGCCCCCTTTCAATACAGTGACCAGCGTACATGCCCCCTTTCAATGTAGTGACCAGCGTACATGCCCCCTTTCAATGTAGTGACCAGCGTACATGCCCCCTTTCAATGCAGTGACCAGCGTACATGCCCCCTTTCAATGCAGTGACCAGCATACATGCCCCCTTTCAATGCAGTGACCAGCGTACATGCCCCCTTTCAATGCAGTGACCAGCATACATGCCCCCTTTCAATGCAGTGACCAGCGTACATGCCCCCTTTCAATGTAGTGACCAGCGTACATGCCCCCTTTCAATGTAGTGACCAGCGTACATGCCCCCTTTCAATGTAGTGACCAGCGTACATGCCCCCTTTCAATGTAGTGACCAGCGTACATGTCCCTTTCAATGTAGTGACCAGCGTACATGTCCCCTTTCAATGCAGTGACCAGCATACATGCCCCTTTCAATGTAGTGACCAGCGTACATGCCCCCTTTCAATGCAGTGACCAGCGTACATGTCCCCTTTCAATGTAGTGACCAGTGTACATGTCCCTTTCAATGTAGTGACCAGCGTACATGCCCCCTTTCAATGCAGTGACCAGCGTACATGTCCCCTTTCAATGTAGTGACCAGTGTACATGTCCCTTTCAATGTAGTGACCAGCGTACATGCCCCCTTTCAATGCAGTGACCAGCGTACATGTCCCCTTTCAATGTAGTGACCAGTGTACATGTCCCTTTCAATGTAGTGACCAGCGTACATGCCCCCTTTCAATGTAGTGACCAGTGTACATGCCCCTTTCAATGTAGTGACCAGTGTACATGCCCCCTTTCAATACAGTGACCAGCGTACATGCCCCCTGCAGAGGTATGGCAGTGGGAGAGATGGGATCAGGCAAAGGGATGGCGGTGGGAGGGATGGTCATGGGATGAGGCAGAGCAGAGGGGGACGGCGGTGGAAAGGCTGGATGGATGGATGGATGGATGGTCATGGCCCATGATGACCATCCATCCAGCCTTTCCACCGCCATCCCCCTCTGCTCTGCCTCATCCCATGACTCATGGGATGAGGCAGAGCATAGGGGGATGGCGGTGGAAAAGCTGGATGGATGGTCATGGAGGACTGACAGGACAGGAGGACCACGAGGACTCACCGGTGGTGATGTCTTCTTCCAGCAGATGACCTCCGGTGGTCTGGTCTCCTCTCCGGTGCCGCCGTCACTCCCGTCCGGTGTCCACCCGAGTCCGACTCCATCGCCCGCGGTCCGGTCCACTGCTGCGAGTGACGTCAGCGGGGTCAGCGTTGGATGTCCTGGATGCTGTGATTGGTCCAGGCTGGAGGCTGGACCAATCACAGCCAGGAATCCACGAAGTGGGGGTTTCCAAGGAATCTGCCTTGCGCCCAGGTTACGCCCCCCACGCCCCCCAGAAGGCAGCCAATCGGCGCCTCTTCTGGGTGGTAACCCCACCCCCCCATCCCCTCCACATCGGCTGGCGGCGGCGGCGGCGAACGCAATTTTTTTTTTTTTTCAAACTTTATTGCTCGTTTTGCAATCTTTTTTTTTTTTTTTATCTTTTTTTTTTTCTTCCTTTTTTCAGGGGGGGCGGCGCCCTGGCGCCCCCTATGCACCGGCCGCCACTGGATCCCTGTGTTCACCCCAGTGCTGTTTCTCCTCTGTGAAGAGGAAAAGTTACATTGTATCTTTTTCTCCCCTCTAAAGGAGAAATCTGTTAAAAAAAAAAGAAAAAGTGCTTAAAAAAAATATTAACTAGATCAAGGTTTGATCTAGTTTAATGAGTGTCAGTGTAATTGTCAGTTAGTGGCAGTGTTAGGATCAGGGTGTTTTAGGTGGGCAAAAAGTATATTATACTGTCAGTGTGAGTATTAGTGTTGGTATAAGTGCTTGCTATTGTTTCTTGGCCCACTACAGGTATGCACATACAGTATATGTAGAATTATTGTTATTGTCAGGGCGTTTGCATGTTTTTTTTAGTGGTGGGTCATGGTAATGGCATAAAAATAGATTCATGTAAAACTAATATTTTTATGATTTTGGGTCCAATTTTTCTTTTATAATAAAACAATTCAGGCAATATCCATTAACATTAAAGGGGTTGTAAAGTCAGAAGTTTTTGTATCCTAATGCATTCTATGCATTAAGATAAAAAAAACTTCTGTGTACATCAGCCCCCCCTAATGCTTACCTGAGCCCCCTCTCGATCCAGTGATGTCCACGACAGTCTCAACCGTCTAGGACATCCCTCCTCATTGGCTAAGACACAGCATTGGTGCCATTGGCTCCCTCTGCTGTCAATCAAAGTCGGTTAGCCAATGAGGAGGGAGAGGGGGCAGGGTCGAACCGCAGCTCTGGGCTGTCTTTAACTCAGGGCCAAAGGGGCAGCTGCCCCAGACCCAGTCATTGTTGTGAGGCCCAAAGCAGCTGCCCCTTGAGCCCGCGCTGTCTGCAAATAGTTGATAAGTGAATTCAGGAGGGCCAAAGAAAATGTTTGCCCAGGGTCCAATCAATATTAAAGATGGCCCTGCCGCAGCTCCGTGCCTAAATGGATACACAGGGCTGTGACTCAGCTCATGTGCCCCCTAAAAAAATCTGCTTGTGTGGGGGCACTCAAAGGGAGGGAGGGGCCAGGAGAGCCGAAGATGAACCCAAGGAGAGGAGGATCTGGGCTGCCCTGTGCAAAACCAACTGCACAGAGGAGGTAAGTATCACATGTTTGTTATTGTTATTGAAAAAAAAAAAAGAGACTTTACAATCACTTTACTCATCAAATGAACGCCCAGTCTGTCCTGAAAAAAGAAGGTATAATCCACCTGGATACACTAAGTAGTTGTGATGGTTGTCAAAGATGCATATTGGGTTTGGGTGTTAAAGTATAACTAAAGACACAACTTTTTTTTTTTCATTTTGGATAGAGTGTAGAGGGATAAGAACACCTGTCAAGTTTTTATTGCTGGCCAAAATAATACCCCCTGAAACAAAAGCCCATTCTTTTAATCGGAGCCTTGTAGCAAAAAACGTTTTCTACGGAGGTGACAGCAACTAAAAGTGCCCATTAACCTCAAATCAACAACAAAAGTAATGAAAGACAAAAAATCCCAAAATAATAAGAACAAAAAAAAAACAAAAACAAAAAAAAAAAAAAAAACAATAAAACTGTTGATTGCTAAATAGCTAGCAATCAGAATTAACCCCTTCATGGCAACGTAACACATATACAGGTGCATCTCAAAAAATTATAATATCATCAAAAAGTTAATTTATTTCAGCAATTTTATTCAAAAAGTGAAACATATATTTTATATTGATGCGTTACACACAGAGTGATATATTTCAAGCATTTCTTTATTTTAATTTTGATGATTATGGCTTACAGCTAGTGAAAACCTAAAATTCAATATCTCAGAAAATTCAAATTTAGAAATTAGAAAAAAGAAAAATTTGCGTAAGTTAGTGCTTTGGCCAGTATCAGTACTGATGTCAGTTTCATTGTTAGTGTCAGTGTTTAAGCCCCGGTTCACACTTATGCGAGTGCGGGGTTCGCATGTAATGTCGGAGCGCACTGCTCCTTCATTACATGCGATCGGCTGTGCGGTGCGAGTTTAGCCATACACCTTGTATGGCTAAATTCGCACCGCAGCCGCAGCAAACACGCACAGGACCCTTTTTGGAAGCCGCATCAGGATCGGATCGCACAGCGGTTCACACTTGTGCGATCCGATCCTGTGC
The DNA here is from genome assembly GCF_965119305.1 of Pelophylax lessonae. NCBI lineage: Eukaryota > Metazoa > Chordata > Amphibia > Anura > Ranidae > Pelophylax > Pelophylax lessonae. Next base: position 158,108,452 of record NC_138773.1, read on the forward strand.
GAACTGCACGATCGCACTGCGATATGCGATCAAACTGGGGGTGTCGTTAAGATTACATTGACACCCCCAGCGTATCGCATATGGCAGTGTGAACTGCCGGGGGTGCGTGTGCGATGCGGGAACAGGCTGCGGATTCGCAGCCTTCCCGCACTCGCATAAGTGTGAACCGGACCATAGGGAAAAAAAAGTTTTATATTTCAGTTTTTTATAGAAAGATTTACTTTTACATAGTAGGGGTGTGTAGAGTGCCTACATTTTTTTTAAAATGGCAAGAAGGCTGTAGTGTTGAAGAGGCATGTGCGCTCCTGTGCTCGGACAGTTAAGCTGAGTTGGTCTCAGAAGATGAGAATTTCATCTGTGACAGTGAAAGTGTCACTTTAGGCAGCTCCTCCGACTCTGAAAAGTCCAGTACTAGCAGACAACAAGAGGACAGGATAGCACCACATCTGTTGCTGCACGGCAGTACACCTATCAGTGGATACCAGCAAGAGCTTTCATCCCCCAAATACCATCATTTATGGCTTCACCATGAATAATTGGGAAAATTTGGGCCCTGTGGATTTCTTCAAGGTATTCATGGGTGACGAGCTTCTAGAGCATATCGTTGATCAATCTAATCTTTATGTCACCCTGTTTCTGGTGCAAAACCTGACATATTCTCACAGGAAGAGATGGGTGCCAACACACCTCACAGAAATAAAAATTGTACTGGGAGTTTTACTCAACATGGGCCTGGACCTATAGTCCCATTCATGCCACGCCATTCTTTCCCACAATTATTTCAAGAGACCGCTTTAATGTATTGCTGTGCTTTTTGCATTTTAATGATAATTCATAGTGTCCCCCAAGCAGTGACCCCAAATATTACTGCCTTTTCAAATTGTGACCCCTAATTTCTAATAAGTTTATATCTCGAAAAAAGATATTTCCATTGATGAATCCCTAATGCATTTTTAAAGGCCGACTGCATTTTAAGAAGTTCATACCATCCAAATGTGCCCAGTATGGCATAAGATTTTACAGACTGTGCAAAAGTACAACAGGGTATACACTTGGATTTCTAATCTATGAAGGACGGGACAGACAAGTGAACCCCAAGGGTTGCCCAGACAATTTTGGAGTCAATGGGAAACTTGTCTGGCAGCTGATTCAACCTCTGCTCCACCAAGGCTACTATCATTATGTCGACAACTACTACAGCAGTGTGCCACTTTTTAGATCTCTGCATGCTGGTGGCACAGGAGCTATGGGGCCATGTAGAAAAACCGCAAAGATTTTCCATAGCAGCCTCTGCAGAGAGGCACATCACTCAGTTACCAACAGGAGGAAATTATGGCTGTCAAATTCTTGGACAGAACAGATGTCTATATACTGACAACACTCTACCCAGAGGGCACAGTGACTGTAAAAGAACAGGGGTCAGCTACACAGAAGGAAAAGCCACTGTGCATTTTGGCATACAACAAATACATAGGTAAAGCTGACCTCTCTGATGAGGTCTTGCAGCCCTACCTGGTGCTGAGAAAATCAAACACCAAAACCAACAGAATGCCTACAAGGAAGTGATGTGTATGCAGCAGAAATGGCAGAAGATGTGATACCCGTTACCACAGTCCCACATGCTCTTCCAAACCAGGCTTCTGCATTCATCCTTGTTATGAAATTTACCGCACCATCCCACATTATTAGAAACCAGAAATACAGTGAGGGAGGAGGATAATTATATTATTAGGATACACCGGAAGCATTAAGGGAGGAGGCTAATTTTCCTTGCATATGACCTGTATCTGAAAGCTTGTGGAAGGAGCCAATGTATGTAAAGGATCCTTGTCTGGGAGCAAATAAGAGATCCCACTAAGCATTATTTGACTATTGCTTAACCGCATAGTCGCAGGCTTTAAGGTGAGCGCCCACTCACAAGGGGGTACACGTTTTGCTGTAAAACGTCATTACCTTGGCACTTTGGAAGCACAGGTCACTTTATGTGACCTTGTCATTTGCACTGTTTCGCACTATTGCCACTTTTTGGAGGATTGGGAACCATCTATTTGCACTGATTCAACAAGAACTGTTTTCTGCACATTATGAACTTTGCATGTATTTATAAGTAGTAGTTTAGTCAGTACTATTGGCACTTTATATGAGTTAATAAGAGTTTATTATATAATGGCACTTGTTTAGATTTATTTTAGCATTATAAACTATTGTGTAATGTAATGTTAAAGTACATACAAATTATGGTTGTCACCATGACACCAGAAAATACCATTGGTATGCCAAAAGCACACACAAGAGGTTTTAAACTGTATGCTGAAGTTATTATCTTTATACAAAAGGTTGAAATGACAACACTGTTCACAGTCATAGTGGATTGTTTACTAACTAGCACAACTTCCCTTTTGGCATTTTCTGTTCCTTCCCAGGCAGATGGATATTTACATTTTTAAGCTACAAGCTACATAGTTACATAGTTAGTCGGGTTGAAAATAGACACAAGTCCATCTGGCTCAACCAATAAAAAAAAAAAAAACCAGTAAAGAAAACCTAACTATACAAACCCATATACACAATATTATACCCGCAGTTGATCCAGAGGAAGGCGAAAGCTGAACATAAGAAACAAGTGATTGATACATGGGAAATTTTTAAATTCTCAGTCTTTGAGACAGCAATGTTACAATCCTTTTTTGGTCGTGGATTGAGCTCCTAAACTCCATAGTAGCTGTTTGGGAGGTTGTGACTTTAGTTAGGCACCTGGCTTAAGTGGAATATTCCCTGACCGAATCCTGTAAACAGCAATTTTATAAGATTTATTAGAAACCAAAGAAAAAGTGCAGCTTAGAGGCATCTGTTTGCAATAAAATGTGTTATATGTTTTTTTCCCTGGTGTGGGGCTCAGAAACAATAGTGTGCATTTTACCTTTGAAAAGACATTTTATTCAAGTTTAATTTTCAGGCACCATACATTTAATACAGACAATTTGCGGTATCCAAATAATAGAATGACCCCCCCAAATCATTCCATTTTGCAATCAAGACCCCCTAAGGTATTTATATAGGTGCACAAATCTCTGACCAATCCACCAGGTAGGCCCACAGTAGCCGGTACTGATGGTTTTACCAATGGACTGTCTATGTACATAGACAATTTTCTCCAACCAATTGTCACTTGCCTACCTTCGTACATCAGAGACTCCAGTCAGGTTATAGATGCACTCTATAGAGACACTATAGATGGGAAGACTATCTTTCTATCTATACCTCTATCCCGCATGATATAAGTTTGAGGGCTGTACAACACTTCCTTATTAGTTGTGGCAACATTAACTCTGGGCAGGCCAACTTTTTAGTTGACTGTGTAGAGTTTTGTTTGACCCACAACTATTTCACTTTTCTGGACTGGTTTTATCTTTAGCTCAAGGGAACAGCGATGGGGGGCTAACTTTGCCCCTTGTTACGACGATTTGACCATGGGCCACTGGGAGGAGCTGTACATTTGGGCCAACAATCCCTTCACAAAATCTTGTGTTTTATGGCAGATACATCAATGAAGGCAGGAATACACTGATGGGAGGGAACCCAGGAGAGGCAGACACAGTCATGAAAAAGAAGACCATCAAGTGACATTCTGCACCAAGTACAATCAAAAGGCATTTGCTATTAAGAACATCTTGGAAAAGCATTGGGGCATCCTAGAAAAAGACCCTCTACTCTCAGGAGCAATTCCAAAGAAACCTAAGGTTATCTATCGCAGACCAAGAGACTTGAAGAGCGTCATAGCACCTAGTCGAGTTAAACCAGACAAGAAAGAGCTGGCACCAATGTGGAAGACCATCTTCGACCAGAAGGGATCCTACAGATGTGGAGTGTCCAATTGCGGATTATGCCAATATATGTGGCACCGGAAAAAAGAGGTCATGGGGATAGATGGGAGAGTACATGCCACTAAACAGTTTATTAACTGTTCCACCGAGTTTGTGGTATATGGCCTGGTCTGCCCCTGCGGATTTCTTTATGTAGGACGAACCTCACGTACCTTTAGAACTAGGTTTGGTGAACACAAAAGAAACATCCACAAAGGCTTTGACAAACATTCCCTCTCTTGCCACTTCCGGGATGTACATGACAAAAAATCCATAGGTCTGAGAGCCTTTGGAATAGAGTCCATTACAGGCTACACAGATGCCGGCCTTAGGTTCCAAAAGCTGTGCAGTAGAGAAACATACTGGATTCACCTACTGGGTTCTTTGGCTCCCAGGGGATTGAATGAGGGCTTAGACATCTCAGCTGTGATACGTTGATGTAGGCCGCGTGCCTCCCAACACCGTAGTCATGGAAAAATATAGAGTGATGACGAGATCAGGGAGGAGGGAGGGGGGGGGATGAGGTGGAAGAGATTTCAGGGGTTCACTGAAGAGTTCCTAGTGTTAGGCAGTGACAGCAGTCAGGTTTTTTATTAAATGAGACATCATTTGGGCAGGAGCACCTCGGGTGGACTTGGTCCACAATTCTCTGTTTTTTTTTTTTATAAATTTACTAAATAATATATTTCATATGGAAAGTATTATAATTATAACTGTTATTGTACCACAGCAGACCAATCAAGAAATGGTTTTAATTGTTTTTAGTTGCATCTACATTGGAATGGACTTTATACGGGTTGGATGCATATACAAACTAATGTTTTCCAACTAACCTTAGTCCCATAATTTATACATTTTATATATATTTTATATACTTGTACATATTTTATATACTTGTACATGTGACAGCTATAAGATGCTTGTTCTTGATATATGCCATGAGGGGAGGGGGCGTGATCATTCAGTGCTCGATACGTGTATATGGGTGTGTGTATATATATACAATTATGGGTATACGCACACAATTCATGTACACGGTCAAGTTATGATTGGAATGAACAGATGACATGTTTATGGTTTTCGAGTTCCATTTATACATTCGCCGGTGTGACATCAGGTGTTGAATTAATACCCCCTTCCTAATTTGGGGAGAGGGTCAACACAAAGGGCCTCACATAGGCACCATACTTGGGTGAAGCCATTCCAGCCATATGATGGTTGTAAAGGGTGGGTGTCACACCGACACCATTGGAGTATATGATTTTTGTGCACTGAAAGTGAGATCCGGGATTGGCCCCTACACTCATGTGAAGTGTTGGAGGACACTATCCCTGCACAGCTAGTCTGTTCAGTGATGGAGAGGGGTCCTCCCACCCCTACGTTTGTTGCTTTCCCTGGAGGCAAACTTACACTAACTTAACACTGCTAGATAACATCTTCGGGGTGCAGTACACCACTGCAGCCGCTAGGTGGCGGCAGCAAATGATAAACGAGTGGGGATTGTTTACAGGTTCCCACGGCAACCAGCAGAGGCGGGCCCCACATCGCATCACAATCCCGGAAGTGTGGTGATACAGGTCCCAGGGCGCAGAGTGGCGTGCGAGCGTCCTGAGACCCGGAACCAACGCCGATGCCGATCGGGAGGCATCGGGAGGCTGCGGACACGTGTGTGCAACAGGGGGAGACAGTCACACTGCCGATACCACTGCAGCGTGAAGTGGGAGGACATGGACCGGCAATCATGGCGGGGTATGTGCGGACTGTGTGCAGTCTCCGTGAGTATTGTCAACCATCCAGCTTCCTGTTGATAAATGCCCACTCGGAACACATACACACCAGTAAAAGTAAAAGTAATAATAACAGTCATCCTAGCGGGTCATGTGTCCACATATGCACACTTTAGGGTACAGAGTTCCTGATGGATGCTATATGATCTCTAGGTCAAGAGGAACAAGGGGTTAACTTTCATCTAAGGCTGAGAGAGCCAATATCAGAAGCACTGGATGATCCCGCCCACCTTCTCCTGGGGGGAGGAGGGAGGGAGGGGGATTGAATTGATGCAATTAAAAGTTGTCATATATAGTTGTGATCTGCACGTGGTAAGACCAGCTCTGAGGAAGGGGGCCTGACCCCCGAAACGCGTTAGCGGTCCTGACTGAAGGACTTGTTCCAGTTCACACATGGTGGATTCTTGTAACATGTTTTTATCTCTGCGTCTGTGAGTATGCATTTGGCATTTTTTAATTAAACTATTTGCAACAGTGAACACGGGTAATGCACTAGGTGTTTGCGCCTCCTCTTCTTTTCTTTTTTATGTATCAATGAAGTTCTGCTGATCTGGGATGGGGGTCCGGATGTTTTCTCCTCGTTCGTGGCCCACTGCAACAACAATACCATGGGCTTGTCTTTTACGCATGTTTTGGATGCCGAGGAGCTGGTTTTTCAGGATTTACACTAATTATAAGCAAACAGATCACAGGTGAGGATGGTTACCCTTAATAGCCATTCAAACCACTTTGTGTCAACTTGTGTGCATGTTATCAGGCCAAAATCACCAGGGCATGTAAACTTTTGATCAGGGTCATTTGGGTAGTTTCTGTTGTCATTATGTCAAATGTCCAAGAAAAAATAAATTCTGCCAGGGTATGTAAAGTTATGAGCACATCTGTATACACATTCATGAAGAATCAATAAAAACTATAAAGTTCATAAAATAAGAAGAAAAAAAGTCCACATAATCACAACCAAAAAAGTGTCCATTTAAAAGCCACAATCCAGAAAAGTGCTTGAATTAAAGTGCTTAAAAATTGAATGAAGATAGGGATATCCAGATACCAATAGTCACCAACGTGACAATCCCACCATCAAGAATAAGGGTATTGCGCTTACCAGAAGCTGTGGACCCAGGTACCATACAATAAATGGGTCACACCTGCAGGGATAATTAACAACAACTTGGAAGCCCTGATTGCTCAGGAATCTTCAGTGTGGATATCCACAGTATATCACCACAGTTCTTAAGGGAATGGACCTTGCCTTAGATGGACCATGACTCCAGGTTTAAGCCAGTATGTGAAAACAAGCCAAGTAGTGGCAAGTAGTGTAAAACCATTTAAAACACATTTGTTCAGAAAATTACAGATCACTTACAAAAATCTGCAGAAAAACAGCACTTGCAGTAGAGAATGACCTCAGCAGGAAATATACTCTGATGTGTTTCGTCATACATGACATTCTCATAGGGCTCCATAGGGCTTTATGTTGTCTATGTTCACTCTAATCCTCCCATCACATTTCACCAGAGGACTCACTCCAACTTTATTTTAGTTATCTTTTTGTGATATCTTCTGGATCGTCATGTGATGTGCTGGGTACTAATCTTCTTGGGTCATCTTGGATAGTGCAGAGAGCTGAGTCGACGTAATGACATTAGCACTGCTCTCAGCATCAACACATTGTAAATGCAGGTTGCCGAGCTCAGGGTGCCCTGAGGTCCTGAGCTTACGGTCTTTCCTCAGTCCTCTGGATTGAGTGGTCGACTGACGTTGGGACTCAGTTAACCCAGAAGATTGAGAACATTATATTCTATAGCAAAGAAGAGGTACTGTGATAGGCATCTGCAGATTGAAGGTGAGTATCTCAGCCAGAGCTGCTTTTTTTTAAAACCTCCAGTAGAATGTTAAAAAAAAAAACTGTAATTACTAACATTTACTTTGCAACTTAGACATTTACTTTGTTAGATAAACAGCCTATATACCCCTTTAGTAAATCAACCCCATAATGTAACAAGAGATGAAGTTCAAACTAGATGGACTTAATTGAACTAGATGGACTTGTGTCTTTTTTCAGTCTCACTATCTAACCCATATATTATAGTTTCTAGGAGTATGCAAGTCATACTTCATTTCATACATCCTCATAGTTGTATAGAACACATTTGAGATATTTATAGTGACGTTAATTGCAAGTTCCCACAGGGTGTTTTTTTATCTTACAACATTACTAGAGTCACTTCTATGCTCCAGAGGGAATTGCTAAACGCCTCAACATGTCCATGTTCCAAAATTGTACAATTTACTTTAGACATATCACCAACTATATGAGTTGGGCTCTCCTGGTAGGATATACATTGAATTGATTATACATGTAGGCTGTAGCACTACAAAGCCATGGGTAATTTTTTTTCAATACTTGACTCTCACTTAAAAACATAGGGGAAAAAAACACCCAGGGCTTTCAGTGTAGTTTTAGGCTACACCACAAATGCATTTTATTGCAAACAGATTGCTCTGCTAGAGTGTCTTTTTCTTTAGTTCCTAAAAAAGGGAAAGTAAAAATGTTATTATATTGTAATACTAGGCCACACTGCTGTACCAATACATTCTTATGCATTTACCAACAAAACTAACATTTGTAACGGATATATCCTAATTTTCTAAATAAAAATGGCAGTGGCATGCTATATAATCCACTCATTGCCATATATTTACTAAACAGCTAAGGGAACCTACTGGTAGACAACAGGCTTGGCAGTGGCATGCAATGCCAAGCCGCTGCAAGCAAAGCCAACAGAATACAGGGATGTATAAAAAAGGGGATTCACTCCAGAAATAAAGAGATTATTCTTCCACTCTACAAGACTCTGGTCCGGCCACATCTGGAGTATGCTGTCCAGTTCTGGGCACCGGTCCTCAGGAAGGATGTGCTGGAACTGGAAAGAGTCCAGAGAAGGGCAACAAAAATAGTTAGGGGAATGGAGGACATCAGCTATGAGGAAAGACTACAAGCACTGAACTTATTCTCTCTGGAGAAGAGACGATTGAGGGGGGATATGATATCAATGTACAAATACTGTACTGGCGACCCTAGCATAAGGAACAAACTATTCAGAGAGAGGAGATACAATAAGACACGTGGCCACTCACTAAAACTAGAGGAAAGGCGGTTTAACTTTAAAATGCGTAAGGGGTTTTACACTATGAGAGCGGTAAGGATGTGGAATTCTCTTCCACAAGCAGTCGTATCAGCAGGGAGCATTGATAGTTTCAAAAAACTGTTAGATGGACACCTTAGAGACAACAACATACAGGGTTATACAATGTACGGTTAAAAGCAAACACACACACACACATCATAGGTTGAACTGGATGGACTGATGTATTTTTTCAACCTCACTAACTATGTAACTATGTAACTATATATGTAACTCTCAGATTGCATTTTCTGTTAAAGAGCTACCATTATAAATGTTTAATGTTATTTAGCTACCCAAGGGACTTAGGCCCCTTTCACACTGACAGATAGAATAGAGCTTTTAGCTGCGGATAGAGGAAGTTATCTACCGCAGCTAAACTGAGACAATGCCTGCCTATGACCCTATTCACACACAGCAGTTAGCAGCGGTTTCATTTCATACCATTTTGTACGGTTAGAAAAAATGAATTTTACTGCGTCTAGGACTGATTTATCGCAGCTATCTCAACATAACCATTGGTAATAGCAGTGCACTGTTTCACCTGCGGACAGCGCCGGCAACAAAAGAAAGAAGAAGAACAGAAAGCACATGAGAATTACAAGGTATACCTGGGAATAACACAGTAAGTTGAAGAAGGGAGTGTATAGAGAGAGGAGTGATGGCGGCCCATGATATCTCTCATGAGGTCATAATAGCCCTGGTGCACAACCGACCAGAGATACGAGACCCTGAATAAGACAGAGTCATGAAAAGGTTGAAATGGGAGGAAGTGTACCGATTTCTGAATTCAAACTGGGAAAATATGTCTACAAGTGAACAGGAGAACCGAGGTGAGCGCATTGATGGATATGTCAGGGGACTGGTGTACACATATGTGGGATCAGTTGCCTATAACAACCATACCTTAAAAATGGCAAATGCAGTTTCCTAGGGTAAATTGTTTGCTTTGGTCAATTAGTGCTCCATCCATTATGTTTGTCATATGTTTAATTTTTTTTTTTTTTCATGGAATTTATTGCAGGAAAGGAGATTTGTACAAGATGGAGGTCCCTACGTGACTGCTACAAGAAGGAACTCAATGAAGAGAGGTCTGCAGAGAGAAGCGGTGCACCTTCAACATGTCATAGGCCTAACCCCATGCAGAGACTTTGTCCTTTTTGAGGCGCACCAGTAAGATGCGACTGTAAGTTTATTCTGTCTTTTTTTTTTGTTTTGCATCCAAGAAGCTGCAGATATTGTCTCATTTTACCTTATTTTACCTTATTTTTTTGCTTTGTCTCTGGATAATATTACCCACTGCTATTGTCATTATTTTAGCATAGTATTCCTGCAATTACTTCTTATCTAGAGAATAATCTGATCGATTTTTTGAAAGTTCCCTCAGCTGCTCTGGGCCAATCATGTAGTTTACGCTTGACATGACATATAGTTCTTTCAGTGTTTACATTATTTATTAGAAAATAAATAATGTAAACACTAGAAGAACTATATAGAGACATTATCTATGAATCTTTGAATGCTATTATTTTTAATATGAACAGTCTCAATTGTTCCCACAAGAGCAAAGCGTGGAAGTATGTTATCTGACAATGAAATCGAAGCTGAAACAAACTAAGAGACAAATGCAGAGCCAGTTTTTCCTAATGAAAATCAACCACCCACTCAAGCACCTGTGGTATGTTTCTTTCAAAGTCCCATCAGTGGTGGAACTACCAGGGTTGCAGCAGTCACCATTGCGAATGGGCCCTGGAGTCCCGCCACTGTGGGGGGCCCATCCATTCTGGCTGTGCTACTGTGAGGGACTGGCGGGCTGCCCGCTCCTCGTTCGTTCCGCCGTGCAGGGGGTGCAGCCGACCACGGAGGGGAGGCTGAGCACTGCAGTCTCGGGTGTGTGAAGCCCCCCCTATCCTCTCCAGAGAGAGCGAAGCCATGCTAGGAGGTGGACACCAATAGAATTAAGGGGGAGGAGCTCCCCCCTCTGTAAGAAGACCCAATGATACAGCATCCCTGGAGGTGTAATTGCTAGTGCAACTGATCCCAACCTCCACCACCTCTGCCTCCTACTGATCCGAACCCCCCCCCCCAATCACAGATCTCACCCCCCCCCCCCCATCAACTCTACAACAGATAGGAAAAGTAATTAGATCTGTGGTGGTGGAGGTGGGTGGGAGGATGACACCACCTCTGATCCCCAAGCCCCCTCACCACTGCGATTTACTAAAGCTGGAGCATTTAGAATTACATATAGTTACATAGTTACATAGTTAGTGAGGTTGAAAAAAGACACAAGTCCATCCAGTTCAACCCATGATGCGTGTGTGTGTGTGTTTGCTTTTAACCGTACATTGTGTACCCCTGTATGTTGTGGTCTTTAAGGTGTACATCTAATAGTTTTTTGAAACTATCTATGCTCCCCGCTGATACGACTGCTTGTGGAAGAGAATTCCACATCCTTACCGCTCTTACAGTGAAGAACCCCTTACGCACTTTAGGGTTAAACCGCCTTTCCTCAAGTTTTAGTGAGTGGCCACGTGTCTTATTGTATTCCCTTTCTCTGAATAGTTTGTTCCTTATGCTAGGGTCGCCAGTACAGTATTTGTACATTGATATCATATCCCCCCTCAATCGTCTCTTCTCCAGAGAGAATAGGTTCAGTGCTTGTAGTCTTTCCTCATAGCCGATGTCCTCCATTCCCCTAATTATTTTTGTTGCCCTCCTCTGGACTTTCTCCAGTTCCAGCACATCCTTCCTGCGGACCGGTGCCCAGAACTGGACAGCATACTCCAGATGTGGCCGGACCAGAGTCTTGTAGAGCGGGAGAATAATCTCTTTATTTCTGGAGTGAATCCCCTTTTTTATACATCCCAGTATTCTGTTGTCTTTGCTTGCGGCGGCTTGGCATTGCATGCCACTGCCAAGGCTGTTGTCTACCAGTACCCCCAAGTCCTTTTCCATCCTAGACTCACCCAGAGGTTCACCCCCTAGTGAATAGCTTGATTTCTGGTTTCTGGCACCCAAGTGCATTACTTTACATTTTTCTACATTAAACCTCATCTGCCATGTGGTTGCCCACCCCGTTATTTTGTTCAGGTCTGCTTGCAAGATTTCCACATCCTGCATAGAAGATATTGGCATGCCTAATTTAGTATCATCTGCAAATACTGAGATTGTACTAGATATCCCCTCCTCTAGATCATTTATGAATAAATTAAACAGGATTGGTCCCAGGACAGAACCCTGGGGGACCCCACTTTCCACACCCGCCCAATCCGAGTACTCCCCATTAATCACCACCCTCTGTACTCTCCCCTGGAGCCAGGTCTCTATCCAGGTACTCACCTTATGATCCATACCTACCTTCCTTAGTTTGTACAGTAAGCGTTTGTGAGGAACGGTGTCAAAGGCCTTTGCGAAGTCCAGATACACCACATCCACAGGCTTACCTTTATCTAGGTGGCAGCTCACTTCATCGTAGAAGGTTAACAGATTGGTTTGGCACGAACGATTTTTCATGAATCCATGCTGATTTCTACTTATAATACCATTTTCATTACTAAAGTCTTGTATGTGGTCCCTTATCATCCCCTCCAAAATTTTGCAGACTACTGATGTTAGGCTGACCGGTGCAGCTGTGCATGGTAGCCAATCAGCTGCTAATTTCAACATGTTCAATTAAGCTTTGACAATAACACTTGGAAGCTGATTCGTTTCTATGTAGAGCTGCACCAGATTTTGCACTCTCCAGTTTTAGTAAATCTCCCCCACAGCCTGGCCAATGGATAGCACAGCACTGTCGTGCTCTGTAAATGTTCACTTTAATCAATGAGAGAACTGCGATGTCAGGCTGGTGCCATGTATGACACAGCCTGACAGCATTGATCGCTCATTCATAGAGCTGAAAGATCACTCAATCTATTAGCCAGGCTGTGTATATATACTGTATATATAAAAGCAATGGCTGATAGACACACAGTGCCGCAGACTGTGTTATTCTTTTTTGTGAATGGCAGCACTAGTTTCCAGGGCAGTCACTGCTGCCACTGCTGAAAGAGTGATCAGCACTGTTGGGCTGTGTCATACATGGGACCGGCCCGCCATCACTTTTTGTTCATTGAAGCTATTTTTGGCTGCTTTTACTTCATACAGGGCATCAGCAGATATTTCACACAGAACCACAGCTCTAAGTCATCTTTACTGGTATCAGGGGCATAACTACAGGGGTTGAAGGGGTTGCAATTGCAACCGGGCCCCATGCTCCAAGGGGCCTGTGTGGCTCCCCTGTACACCTGGATAGGAGGGGCGGCGGGGGCAACATGTAGAGAAATCATTGTCCTCCTTTTTCCTCCTGTAGCTGCAGGAGGAAAATGGAGGAGATTGGTTACTCTGTATGCTGCCCCCGCCACTTGTCCTATCCAGTTCACTTGTGTTCTGCTGTCTCTGGGCATTTTAATAATTAAAATACCAAAAAATAAAAACTACTGACACCAGTGGGTGAACTTCCATGATCGCAATGTTCACACTTGCAACCAGGCCCTGGCATTCCACCACCGTGGGGAGGCCCTAAGATGGCAGGAAGGGGGCCCACTGCAGAACTTGTGAAAGGGTCCCACAGCGGGACCATAATAAAGGGCCCCGCAACGAGAGTAAAGGGCCCCAGGATCAGTGGGAGGAACCCCAGGCTTGAAGGGGAAGGCCCCATGGTTTCTTGCACCGGGGAACTGAAGGTTCTAGTTATGCCTCTGACTGGTATGAATGAACAAGCAACACTGATTGGTCTTTTATAATAGTGACAGATCACTTAGCTTATAGGGGGGGCTCTGTGCTGGCTGTACCTCTGCTCACATTAATGCCCGTAATTTGTGCTTCAAAAGGGGGTGGGGCCACAGTCAGCATATGAAGGTGCATTCTGGGGACAATGGGGCCACTGATGAGAATGGGACCAAGTGCTATATGAATTAAAGCAAAAAACAGATACTGCGCTGCATCTATTTTTTTGCTTTAATTTATTTGATTCAAATGTGGGAATGATAGGTGCTATCAGCCGCAATGTATGTTATTTAGCAAAGTAGGTGGTAAGCACCGGAGTATATATAATGTTATCATGTGCTATATGCCCCTGAGGTCCTGGGGGGGTTAAAGAAATATTAAAGAAAAATGATTATTGTTTTTTTTTAATAACAATCATGTCATACTTACCTGCTCTGTGCAATGGTTTTGCTGCACGCAGAAGGTTTTTAATGTCATGTACCTTTCGGGCCTCATCTTAAGGGGAGCTTCAGGGGAGAGAGTGAGAGACTCTGACCATTTCCTTCCAAATATTTATCATTGGCTGGGATGCAGAAATATTCAGAGTATGAGCATGCAAAACCCTGAGGTGGTGAGAGACAGCTCTAAAAAGGATGATGAAGGGTCTTTTGTCAGCCAGGGGAGAATGAGCTTGTGCAGGCCAACTGTGAGAACAAGGCTCTATAAGGTATTGAAAACTATGAAGCCAGCCATAAATGGTTCGAATCTCAACCGGTTCATTAGGGACCGCCCAGGATTCAAACCATCTATGGTCAGGCAGATTGTACCCAAGTCGTTCCAGTCATTCCACAATCAGCATGTCGGATTTTTACATGTAATTGTTGCCAGTGGCACTGTGTTCTCCCAGCAAGGACACCTATCCTTGACCCCCCCCCCCCCCTGCGAAAACACAGTAGCTTCTGAAAGGAAAGAAAGTCGCATCATCTATGGCCTTCCTAAGAACGGGCCTGCTGAACCGGCCGAAATTCAAACCGGGTGTGGGCAGGCCGAATGTACCAAGTTGATTGATCAATCAACTTGGGTACAGCCAGCCTGCCGGATTCAGTTGCGACTATCACTAGTGGCTGCTAAAGCCACTAGCAATAATCACTGTCTTCAGTTCAGTGGTGTATTTAGCTTTTGTGCTGCACTAGGCCTGACTAAACTCGCTCACCCCCAATTTAAATATGACCCACCCCTTCCGGTCATGGCCACACCCCTTCCTGTTTAAGACCCCCCTTGTCATCTGCAAACCACACCCCTTCCTCTTTAGGCTTCACCAATGCAGCGGTTGGTTTGAATGGACCCTAAGCTGTGTTGAGAGGCTTTTGCTTGCTTCAAGTATCTTTTCTATATTAATGCAAGTCTATTGGAATGTAAAATCTGCATTAAACACAGGTAAATGCAGGTCAGAAGGAGGTCAAGTGCACCTGTCAATGAGTTCTGAATGATCACTGAAACATCTCAAATTGATGTCAGAACAATGCTAGTGTTAAGTGATAACAAAAGCACTTTCAGTGGTGGAATTATTCATATTTACCTGCTAAAATACCCCTAAATGACATCACATTGGGTCAGCAGATAGGGTTGGGCTAAATCCATATTTGTGGATTATTGGACATACAGTCAGTGCCACTTATCCCAGGAGGAACACTGGGGATGGGGACCTGCCCAACTACAGTTCCATATGAAGGTGGTCATGTGACATTCACAAACCAGTTTAATAGTCAAAGCATTAAGAATCAGGCCAAAAATTACCCCAAAATTTGTCAACACACAGACTGAAAGATCTTTTACCGGTGTATGTTAAATTACAATACATTTTGCTAAATACAACAGGATTAACTAGCATTAAGATGTTCCTATAGAGTAAAACCTAAGACAAATCAGCAGGTTGCAAAAACCATGAGCAAAAAAAGTATATGTTCCAGCTTTACTTCTCATCCAGAAGACTACAAAAACCTGGTATGCCGCAGAGGAGGGTAGGCAGAGCATTAGGATGCCAAGACCTGCTGCCAGTGCCACACTTACTAGTATTGGCAGCCGCCAGTTTTATTAAGTGCAGCTATTATCATATTGGCAGCAGAGCGGCCGCTTTATGGGGGCACCACACCAATTTGCCTCCTAGACCCTGCCACCCGGCCCAGTCCGGCCCATAAGCCAGGCAAGTGGTGGGGACTCTTTTCGTGCAGGAGCCAGGAGGAGGCTGTTTTTTTCATGCATGGGCAGCTTTTTTGACGCCCCCCCTGCAAAGTGCTGCCCTAGGCCTGGGCCTTGTTGACCTAGGCCAAGATACAGTGTTGCTTCAGTTTATTGCTCGGCAGAAGGGATTTCCCTGTCAGCAGTGTTTGTGTTGATGGGGGAATTGTGTGAATTTCTTTTCTGCAACCCGTGGTTCCAGGAAAGAAATTTACACCGTCTATGGCCTGCCTTAAGCCTCGTACACACGCACCGATTGCTGACCGACCGATCGGCCGTCTTTTGTCCAGTGTTGTTGTGTTGGTTGAAATGTGCTCTAGACTGCACACGAATTTTGTCGGCCAACAACAACCAACTTCATAAGTGATGTCATGTGCTGGTTAACTTTCCATGTGTTTTTTCTTCTCTGAGCATGCCCAGTCTTGCTCATCTGATTTTTTGTCTGCCGAAATCTGTACTGACTGACGAACAATCGGCCGTTTTGTTGACGGCCAACAAAAATTTTATAGCATGCACACCAGATTTTTTTCGTCCGAAAATTCGCAGTTGGTTGTCGGAAGCATCATACTAACAAGCCTACAATCGGCCGATCGGACGTTGGCCGACGATTTACGGCCAACAATCTGTGCGTGTGTACGAGGCTTAAGTCTGAGTCCAGCTGACAGTGTAAAGGAAGGATCCCAGTGATTATACTGAGTGATAATAGATATGTAAACAGGTTTTTTTTTTTGTTTTAAGCTCTTACACACACCACAGTGGACTATCATGAGCTTTATATTACAGATCCCTCTTCAGCTTCTAGTCTGCAGGCAATATCCTTTTAATCATCCATCTTATTTTTTTTTTAATTTCTTTCATGTACCTGTATGGATTCCTGCGAGATCAATAATACAGTAATGATTTGTCTGATATAATAATAACATTTCTGTATGTTTAAAAAAATCATAGGAGAACTAATTACTACACATAGCTCTTCTAATCCACCCAGAAAGCATGGCACACCCTAAAAGAGATTTCAGACCGGCAATTTTGATTCTCTCTAAGCTACATGAAAAGGTCGTGGACAATTCCGGGGCTGATGATATTTTGCCAGGAGCAATACCACAAAAATTCAACTTCCATAATCGTTACTGGAAGGCACACTGATATATTATTAGTCTTGGCAGTGAGAGAGCGACTTCATACAGAGATGTCAACATAATACAGTTTATAGAGTAGTAGCAAATCCCACCAAATACACTGAGCATACATGGCAAGAGAAAAGTGGTACAGTGCTGTGTTTGTGCATACAGAAGAGGAAAGGCTTGAAAATCATACCATACAAAATTGTGCATACACAAAACAAAAATACAGAATTAACTTATGGCCCATACACACGATCCGAAAATCGGACGAAAATTAACGCTTGTGAAAGGATCGGACGATAATCGGATCGTTAGTACACAGCTTACGAGAGGCGATCACAACAGTTCACCCGATATTATCCGGTCGTGCAAGCATAAAAATTTTGATCGTATTATAACACATCGTACGATAATCGTATTATCAGTATGTTGTTCGTCCGAAAAAAATGGTGAGCAGTAGACAGCGCATGAGCAGTAGACATCATTTTCCCCTCACACGCTACAGCCTGGTTACGCATACCGGAAGCTAAGAATTATCGTCCGAGAAAATTCGTATCATGAGTAACCTCTCCCTTTAAGCGAATATTATTGAGAGCTGCTAGAATACGAAAAATAACGGATGGAACGTCGCCCGATTTTCGGATCGTGTGTACTGGGCATTAGGGTCACTTAAAATTACTTATAATAATCTTCCTTCTCCACAAAGCAAATAAATAAATACATTAAAAAAAAAAGTCTCTTCCCTTCCCTGTTGGACTGATGAGGTCTGGGCCCATATCAGCAGACCTGCATATGGCCATATGAGGAAATGTATGGATCATTGGAAAGAGGGATGATTCTCTGGTGAGAGAAATCAAGGGAACATCACACAGGAAAATAAAGGTAAAAAAAAACAGGGTGACTCTTTGGATATTAGAGTGAGTTGACATGACTACTCCTTAGGATAACTTAAGCTGACCAGAATCACATGTCTGACATGGTACTAAGGACTGATATTAGGAAAAACACTGCCATAGGCATAGCAGCCAAATTTATTTGAACATGGGAAAGTATTCATTCGGAATAATATTTCCAAACTCAATACCATAGGTTTATAATTGTGGTCCTAAATGTGATAAATATTGCCATGCCACAACATTATAAAAGAATAGTCTAGAGGTTTGAATATGAATTTTTACCACACTAAAGGCTGGGCATTTGCACAACCCTTACAACAGGACATGACTGTACGGGAGGGATCTATGTGAAAGTGCTTAGCAAGTCAAATACCCATTAGTGCACAATGCTATTAGGATCTGTTATGGGAACAAAGTACAACATAACTGGTTAGACAGGAAGAATGATTGTACCCAGAGTACACTGCAAGTGAGAATGAGCTTTTAAATAGATGTTTTCAAAATCTCACAACATTTGTGGCCAGTAATTATTAGTTCTGTGATGAATGGCCAAAAAAATGTCTTTTAAATCCACAGATTTGAAAAATGTTCTTTATTATCCTGAATATGTGATCAATGGAAATAATAGGATCCAATAGGCAAACAAATCTAAGAATTCTATCAAACGTGAGTGGCAGCAGAAGTCCCTGAGCTATAAAGCAATAAACCAGGTGCTGAAAAGGGTTAAATGGATACAGAATATAATAATCCACCCTTTTAAATAGAGCATTTAGTGAGCAAGGGTCAGACAAATGTTATGTTGTGTTGAAAAAATTAGGTACTACATATCTAAGCTTTTAAAAGCATTTAAAGTAATTTAAACGTGTGCTCTTTACCAAGATAAATGTCACTTCCATTTATTTTACACTTATAAAGCATACACTGGTGAGTTAATTATTTAAAACACATGTACCAGGAAATATCATTTGCAGTGAACATTTGATGAATATTGACTTATTTAAAAATATGCTATAATATGCCTTCCTTATAACCTAACAACTAGAATTATTTCTGGAATACCATAGTACAGTAATGGCCAGAATACACGATAAGAAAATCGGCCGAAAGTTTCCGTTCAGCGAAGGATCGGCCGATATTCTACTCGTTAATGCCCAGCCATCAGTGACCGATATCGATATTGTGACCGAAAAATCCCATTTGAAAAAACCGAAAAAATTCTGTTGCCTCATTTGCAAATGAACGATATTCTATACCAGTGATGGCGAACCTTGGCACTCCAGATGTTTTGGAACTACATTTCCCATGATGCTCAACTACACTGCAGAAGACATGAGCATCGTGGGAATTGTAGTCCCAAAACATCTGGGGTGCCAAGGTTCGCCATCACAGTTCTATACGTTGGTGTTAAGGTCGTTCATTTAAAATCTGTAGAACATCATCACGCATGCACTGTTTCGATGGTCGGCAGTCAAACGGTCGGGCGATATTTGGCCTGTGTATGTTGGCAACGTTTTCGACCAACGAAACTTTTTCATAAGTCGGTGGTCGAATGATCGGGCGATATTCGGCCCGTGTATTCCGGTCATAAGAGTCAAAGTGGTAATAAACTCTGTTCTACCACTTTTACCTACAGGCAAGCCTATAGTAAGGCTTACCTGTAGGTACTGTGAATATCTCCTTAACTTGCACAGTTTAGGAGATATTCAGAGTGCATGCAGTTGCTGACATTACGGCGTATGTGTTCTGAAGGTCTGGCATAGAGTGCTGCATCTTCAGAGCTTGTGCCATGAACGGTGGCTCCTGCGCCCATGCGCTGGAGTGACCTGTTTGCGCCCCCGGCCACTCGTGTAGCCAGAGTACACAGACCCAGAAGGAAGACCAGGGTAAGAAGTCGGCCCTCTCAGCGGTGAAAGCGCAGCGCTGGAGGGTTTCATTCTAAAGTAAGTCTCTCACAATGTGCTAGTATGCGATGCATACTAGCTTATTATGACATTGCCTTGCAGGGGATTTTTTTTTTTTTCATCAATGGCAGTTTACTTACGCTTTAACATAAACATTCAGGAAGTTTTTAGCTAAACATTTGAATAAAGAATTTTTTCTCATGAAAGAAAAAAGGAGGCGCAAACACCTAGTGCATTACCCGTGGACACCTTTAAAAAAGTTTATTGAAATGCCGCACAGACATACTCACAGACATGATGAACAAGAATCGCATATAGAGAATCCACCACATGTGGAAATGAACATGTCCCTGTATTTGGACAAGAATTTTTTCTAACATTTGTTTCCACCTAAACAACAGAAAAGTGACAAGGAGACAGGAGAATATATATACTATCAGCCACAGTGGATTTTTTCCTTATTTTTGATTGCCCATAACAATAATAAAAGAAACAAGTCTTACTTCAAAAAATACATCAGTGCATAATCTCTGCACATAGCACATATAGAAAGTTAGTTAAAGTGAAACATTAGTCAGAAGATTAAGTCCTCCTGGATCACTCCAAACTAGCCCTTTTTGAAGGTATATCTAGGTAAAACATTAAAACTAAAGCCCCGTACACACGTACGGCCGCCGAACGATCGGCCGATTTTCGGCTTGTTAGTATGATGCTTCCGACAGCCCACAGCGCACTTTCGGCCGAACAGAATCTGTCGTGCAAGCATTAAAATTTTTGTATGCCGACACCAGAACGGCCGATTGTTCGCCAGTCAGTACAGAATTCGGCCGACAGACAGCAAATTTGCAAGACTGGGCATGCTCAGAAAAGAAAAAAGACCAGGAAAGTTAACCATCACATGACATCACTTCTGCAGTCGGCTGTTGTTGGCCGACAAAATTCGTGTGCAGTCTTTTGCACTTTTCAACAGACAAGACAGCCCTCGGACAAAAGACGGCCGATCGTTCGACCGACGATCAGTAAGTGTGTACGGGGCTTAAGTGCCCAAGCTGTTTTAAATCCAGTAATGCACAGTCTCACCCTGCTCTGTACATATTCAGTTGCTTAGCATCCATTTTTGGCATTGTGCCCAAAATTAGAGCCACTAGAGGCTGATCTGTTGGCCCCTACTGACGAATTTCACACCCCTGGACGTAACACGTATAGGGATGGAGCCTGGAGTGTGTGACGTCACCTGCAGACATCTGTCTTTGCATGTCAGCAAACAGATACATGTATTTTTTTGCTATGATAGCTAGCACTTCTGAAGTGCCACCAATGTAAGTGCAATCACTTGTTTTTTAATAAATCAAATCTATACAGAGAGCACTAAATTGTGTGTTTTGTTCCCTTGCATATTCTGACCATGAGTTTGGAGGTTGGTATGGCGATATAGGAGACATTGAAGCTGATACATCAGATCCACATCCCAAGTTCCCTTAAAGGGAAACACAACGTGATTTGACCTGCTGGTAGCACAGGGGTCATATGCCAGTGGCAGCCGGTGTATTGAGGGTGCAGGGGCGCCGCCCCCCCCCCATCCATGCGTCCGGCCCCCTAATTTGCTTGCAGGGCGCAGGACGCATGGAGCTTAATGTTTTTTTTTATTTTTTTAAAACACCTGATTAGAGCCAGAGGCTAATAGGGTGATGCAAAGGGTGGAGCCGGGGCGCAGAGCAGTGCGCCCGAGTCCACCCATTGTGTGACAATAGCGAATGAAAATTCGCTATTGTCACACTGATCCTCCTCCTGGCCAATCAGGAAGCGTGTCCGATACGCGCTTCCTGATTGGCCACAAGGCAAACCCCATGCCATTGGCCGAGGAGGAAGCGGGAGCGGGAGGACTGGAGGAGACGCGCCGCCTGGGGACACAGTGAGGAGAAGCTGCCGCCGGGACTGAAGAGAAGCCGCCGCCGGGACTAAAGAGAAGCCGCCGCAGGGACTGAAGAGAATCCACTGCCGCGGCTGCTCCAGGGCTCCAGGCAAGTGCACTGGTCAGGGGGGGGCCCACACTGCATTGAAGGGGGCACGCACGCACGCTGGTCTCTGCATTGATGGGGGCACGGCACGCTGGTCACTGCATTGATGGGGGTACGGCAAGCTGGTCACTGCATTGAAGGGGGCACGGCAAGCTGGTCACTGCATTGAAGGGGGCACGGCAAGCTGGTCACTGCATTGATGGGGGCACGGCAAGCTGGTGACTGCATTGAAGGGGGCACGGCAAGCTAGTCACTGCATTGATATGGGGGCACGGCAAGCTGGTCACTGCATTGAAGGGGGCACGGCAAGCTGGTCACTGCATTGAAGGTGGCACGGCAAGCTGGTCACTGCATTGAAGGTGGCACGGCAAGCTGGTCACTGCATTGATGGGGGCATGGCAAGCTGGTCACTGCATTGAAGAGGGCACAGCAAGCTGGTCACTGCATTGAAGGGGGCACGGCAAGCTGGTCACTGCATTGATGGGGGGCAAGCTGGTCACTGCATTGAATGGGGGCATGCTGTGGTAACTCTGCATTGAATGGGAGCATGCTGTGGTAACTCTGCATTGAATGGGGGCACGCTGTAGTAACTCTGCATTGAATGGGGGCATGCTGTGCTAGCTCTGCATTGAATGGGGGCACGCTGTAGTAACTCTGCATTGAATGGGGGCACGCTGTAGTAACTCTGCATTAAATGGGGGCACGCTGTAGTAACTCTGCATTAAATGGGGGCACACTGTAGTAACTCTGCATTGATGGGGGCACACTATACTTTGATTAATGAAGGCCCCTTTCACACTTTTGTGACCTCGTTTTTTGCTGCAAAGCAATATCAGCAAGGTGAGAGGCTAGAGTGCAATAGATGTTGGTGTGGCACACTATTTTACTGCAAGTCTCACGTGGTGGAAGAGCACAGATACTATTTGTGGAGATCATTTGCAGATTCACATGTTTATGAATTCATTTTTATGGACACTGATATAGATATGATTGAACACTGATTTATGTATTATTTGTATTTTTTGAAACACAGGTTATGATAAACATTACAAGGTATTACGCTACACTATTCATGATATTTAACTGATCTGCTGAGCAAAATGGCAGCATCTGTCAAGAAGAAACAGGAGCAATGCTGGAGGCAATTTACATTACACACTTATTTTGGTATAATTATTAGCCCCAGTTCACACTATAACCCGCATGTGAATTGCACAGGAGCCTCACCGCATTCCTGTGTAATTCATTTGCAATTCAGGGCGGTGCGATTTGAACCTATTTAACCGCATCACACCAAAGTAGCACAGGCACTTTTTATGATGCCTCACTACACCCGGATCATGTGGTCATTTTGTACCAATGCGATCTGGTGCAGGCAAACCGCACTGCATTTGTAGTTAATTTGGGGCATCATTAAATTTGTATTGAGACTCTCAGTGGATTTGCAAACACAGTGCGTGTGGGAATGCACAGAAAGCACAATGTGGGAAATGCACAGAAATTTATGCATTTTCCACACAGTGAACTAATCGACCTAATCGATTTTGTGCCCATCCGCTGGCTCTTCTTCACCTGAAAAGGAATTGGATAGTTAGGGTTATTTTTTTTTTTACTCACCTTGTATTCGTAGAAAGAAATACTCACCTATTCTCCACTTCCTCCCTCTGTGGCCGCTGCCCGCGCCGTCACTTCCGGTTTGCAATGATTCCTGGGAGCTGAACGCCATCACTCCCAGGAATCAATGCGACGGCACCGGCCCCGCTCGTCACTTCCGGTGCGATGCCGCATTCCTTGCTAAACAGCTTCTGGGCATGCCCAGAAGCTGTGGAGCAATGCTGCGCCACACCGGAAGTGACGAGAGGGGCCGGTGCAGGCGCATTCTGGGAGAAGAAGACTCGGAAGAGGACGCAGAAGAGGATCGCGCCGGCTTCAGCTGCCCACAACAGAGATGGCAACGCTGTAGAAGCAGTGGCGGAGCTAGACTTTTAAAACAGGGGTGGCAAAGGGGTGGCTAGGTATTATTTTGGGGGGTCAATATACAAAGTGTAATTTAGTGTCAGATTCGTCCACCGCAATGTCGCAGTCCCTCTAATGATCGCTGCCATTACTAGTAAAGACAGGATACAGGTGGTGGTGATCAGAGGATACAGACAGGATACAGGTTTGCCCCCAATGATTATTGCAGAGTGCCACAGCAATGCACCCAATGATTATTGCAGAGTGCCACAGCAATGCCCCCAATGATTATTGCAGAATGCCACAGAAATGCCCCCAATGATTATTGCAGAGTGCCACAGCAATGCCCCCAATGATTATTGCAGAGTGCCACAGAAATGCCCCCAATGATTATTGCAGAGTGCCACAGCCTTGCCCCCAATGATTATTGCAGAGTGAGACAGCAATGCCCCCAATGATTATTGCAGAGTGAGACAGCAATGCCCCCAATGATTATTGCAGAGTGAGACAGCAATGCACCCAATGATTATTGCAGAGTGCCACAGCAATGCCCCCAATGATTATTGCAGAGTGCCACAGCAATGCCCCCAATGATTATTGCAGAGTGCCACAGAAATGCCCCCAATGATTATTGCAGAGTGCCACAGCCTTGCCCCCAATGATTATTGCAGAGTGAGACAGCAATGCCCCCAATGATTATTGCAGAGTGAGACAGCAATGCCCCCAATGATTATTGCAGAGTGCCACAGAAATGCCCCCAATGATTATTGCAGAGTGCCACAGAAATGCCCCCAATGATTATTGCAGAGTGAGACAGCAATGCCCCCAATGATTATTGCAGAGTGCCACAGCCTTGCCCCCAATGATTATTGCAGAGTGCCACAGCAATGCACCCAATGATTATTGCAAAATGCCACAGCAATGCCCCCAATGATTATTGCAGAGTGCCACAGCAATGCCCCCAATGATTATTGCAGAGTGCCACAGAAATGCCCCCAATGATTATTGCAGAGTGCCACAGCCTTGCCCCCAATGATTATTGCAGAGTGAGACAGCAATGCCCCCAATGATTATTGCAGAGTGAGACAGCAATGCCCCCAATGATTATTGCAGAGTGCCACAGAAATGCCCCCAATGATTATTGCAGAGTGAGACAGCAATGCCCCCAATGATTATTGCAGAGTGCCACAGCCTTGCCCCCAATGATTATTGCAGAGTGCCACAGCAATGCACCCAATGATTATTGCAGAGTGCCACAGCAATGCCCCCAATGATTATTGCAGAGTGCCACAGCAATGCCCCCAATGATTATTGCAGAGTGCCACAGAAATGCCCCCAATGATTATTGCAGAGTGAGACAGCAATGCCCCCAATGATTATTGCAGAGTGAGACAGCAATGCCCCCAATGATTATTGCAGAGTGCCACAGAAATGCCCCCAATGATTATTGCAGAGTGAGACAGCAATGCCCCCAATGATTATTGCAGAGTGCCACAGCCTTGCCCCCAATGATTATTGCAGAGTGAGACAGCAATGCCCCCAATGATTATTGCAGAGTGAGACAGCAATGCCCCCAATGATTATTGCAGAGTGCCACAGAAATGCCCCCAATGATTATTGCAGAGTGCCAGCAATGCCCCCAATGATTATTGCAGAGTGCCAGCAATGCCCCCAATGATTATTGCAGAGTGAGACAGCAATGCCCCCAATGATTATTGCAGAGTGCCACAGAAATGCCCCCAATGATTATTGCAGAGTGCCACAGCAATGCCCCCAATGATTATTGCAGAGTGAGACAGCAATGCCCCCAATGATTATTGCAGAGTGAGACAGCAATGCCCCCAATGATTATTGCAGAGTGAGACAGCAATGCCCCCAATGATTATTGCAGAGTGCCAGCAATGCCCCCAATGATTATTGCAGAGTGAGACAGCAATGCCCCCAATGATTATTGCAGAGTGAGACAGCAATGCCCCCAATGATTATTGCAGAGTGAGACAGCCTTGCCCCCAATGATTATTGCAGAGTGCCACAGCAATGCCCCCAATGATTATTGCAGAGTGCCAGCAATGCCCCCAATGATTATTGCAGAGTGCCAGCAATGCCCCCAATGATTATTGCAGAGTGAGACAGCAATGCCCCCAATGATTATTGCAGAGTGAGACAGCAATGCCCCCAATGATTATTGCAGAGTGCCACAGCAATGCCCCCAATGATTATTGCAGAGTGCCACAGAAATGCCCCCAATGATTATTGCAGAGTGCCACAGCCTTGCCCCCAATGATTATTGCAGAGTGAGACAGCAATGCCCCCAATGATTATTGCAGAGTGAGACAGCAATGCCCCCAATGATTATTGCAGAGTGCCACAGAAATGCCCCCAATGATTATTGCAGAGTGCCACAGAAATGCCCCCAATGATTATTGCAGAGTGCCACAGCCTTGCCCCCAATGATTATTGCAGAGTGCCACAGCAATGCCCCCAATGATTATTGCAGAGTGCCACAGCAATGCCCCCAATGATTATTGCAGAGTGCCACAGCAATGCCCCCAATGATTATTGCAGAGTGCCACAGCAATGCCCCCAATGATTATTGCAGAGTGCCACAGAAATGCCCCCACTGATTATTGCAGAGTGCCACAGCCTTGCCCCCAATGATTATTGCAGAGTGCCACAGCAATGCCCCCAATGATTATTGCAGAGTGCCAGCAATGCCCCCAATGATTATTGCAGAGTGAGACAGCAATGCCCCCAATGATTATTGCAGAGTGAGACAGCAATGCCCCCAATGATTATTGCAGAGTGCCAGCAATGCCCCCAATGATTATTGCAGAGTGCCAGCAATGCCCCCAATGATTATTGCAGAGTGCCACAGCAATGCCCCCAATGATTATTGCAGAGTGCCACAGCAATGCCCCCAATGATTATTGCAGAGTGCCAGCAATGCCCCCAATGATTATTGCAGAGTGAGACAGCCTTGCCCCCAATGATTATTGCAGAGTGCCACAGCAATGCCCCCAATGATTATTGCAGAGTGCCACAGCAATGCCCCCAATGATTATTGCAGAGTGCCACAGAAATGCCCCCAATGATTATTGCAGAGTGCCACAGCCTTGCCCCCAATGATTATTGCAGAGTGAGACAGCAATGCCCCCAATGATTATTGCAGAGTGAGACAGCAATGCCCCCAATGATTATTGCAGAGTGAGACAGCAATGCACCCAATGATTATTGCAGAGTGCCACAGCAATGCCCCCAATGATTATTGCAGAGTGCCACAGCAATGCCCCCAATGATTATTGCAGAGTGCCACAGAAATGCCCCCAATGATTATTGCAGAGTGCCACAGCCTTGCCCCCAATGATTATTGCAGAGTGAGACAGCAATGCCCCCAATGATTATTGCAGAGTGAGACAGCAATGCCCCCAATGATTATTGCAGAGTGCCACAGAAATGCCCCCAATGATTATTGCAGAGTGCCACAGAAATGCCCCCAATGATTATTGCAGAGTGAGACAGCAATGCCCCCAATGATTATTGCAGAGTGCCACAGCCTTGCCCCCAATGATTATTGCAGAGTGCCACAGCAATGCACCCAATGATTATTGCAAAATGCCACAGCAATGCCCCCAATGATTATTGCAGAGTGCCACAGCAATGCCCCCAATGATTATTGCAGAGTGCCACAGAAATGCCCCCAATGATTATTGCAGAGTGCCACAGCCTTGCCCCCAATGATTATTGCAGAGTGAGACAGCAATGCCCCCAATGATTATTGCAGAGTGAGACAGCAATGCCCCCAATGATTATTGCAGAGTGCCACAGAAATGCCCCCAATGATTATTGCAGAGTGAGACAGCAATGCCCCCAATGATTATTGCAGAGTGCCACAGCCTTGCCCCCAATGATTATTGCAGAGTGCCACAGCAATGCACCCAATGATTATTGCAGAGTGCCACAGCAATGCCCCCAATGATTATTGCAGAGTGCCACAGCAATGCCCCCAATGATTATTGCAGAGTGCCACAGAAATGCCCCCAATGATTATTGCAGAGTGAGACAGCAATGCCCCCAATGATTATTGCAGAGTGAGACAGCAATGCCCCCAATGATTATTGCAGAGTGCCACAGAAATGCCCCCAATGATTATTGCAGAGTGAGACAGCAATGCCCCCAATGATTATTGCAGAGTGCCACAGCCTTGCCCCCAATGATTATTGCAGAGTGAGACAGCAATGCCCCCAATGATTATTGCAGAGTGAGACAGCAATGCCCCCAATGATTATTGCAGAGTGCCACAGAAATGCCCCCAATGATTATTGCAGAGTGCCAGCAATGCCCCCAATGATTATTGCAGAGTGCCAGCAATGCCCCCAATGATTATTGCAGAGTGAGACAGCAATGCCCCCAATGATTATTGCAGAGTGCCACAGAAATGCCCCCAATGATTATTGCAGAGTGCCACAGCAATGCCCCCAATGATTATTGCAGAGTGAGACAGCAATGCCCCCAATGATTATTGCAGAGTGAGACAGCAATGCCCCCAATGATTATTGCAGAGTGAGACAGCAATGCCCCCAATGATTATTGCAGAGTGCCAGCAATGCCCCCAATGATTATTGCAGAGTGAGACAGCAATGCCCCCAATGATTATTGCAGAGTGAGACAGCAATGCCCCCAATGATTATTGCAGAGTGAGACAGCCTTGCCCCCAATGATTATTGCAGAGTGCCACAGCAATGCCCCCAATGATTATTGCAGAGTGCCAGCAATGCCCCCAATGATTATTGCAGAGTGCCAGCAATGCCCCCAATGATTATTGCAGAGTGAGACAGCAATGCCCCCAATGATTATTGCAGAGTGAGACAGCAATGCCCCCAATGATTATTGCAGAGTGCCACAGCAATGCCCCCAATGATTATTGCAGAGTGCCACAGAAATGCCCCCAATGATTATTGCAGAGTGCCACAGCCTTGCCCCCAATGATTATTGCAGAGTGAGACAGCAATGCCCCCAATGATTATTGCAGAGTGAGACAGCAATGCCCCCAATGATTATTGCAGAGTGCCACAGAAATGCCCCCAATAATTATTGCAGAGTGCCACAGAAATGCCCCCAATGATTATTGCAGAGTGCCACAGCCTTGCCCCCAATGATTATTGCAGAGTGCCACAGCAATGCCCCCAATGATTATTGCAGAGTGCCACAGCAATGCCCCCAATGATTATTGCAGAGTGCCACAGCAATGCCCCCAATGATTATTGCAGAGTGCCACAGAAATGCCCCCACTGATTATTGCAGAGTGCCACAGCCTTGCCCCCAATGATTATTGCAGAGTGCCACAGAAATGCCCCCACTGATTATTGCAGAGTGCCACAGCCTTGCCCCCAATGATTATTGCAGAGTGCCACAGCAATGCCCCCAATGATTATTGCAGAGTGCCAGCAATGCCCCCAATGATTATTGCAGAGTGAGACAGCAATGCCCCCAATGATTATTGCAGAGTGAGACAGCAATGCCCCCAATGATTATTGCAGAGTGCCAGCAACGCCCCCAATGATTATTGCAGAGTGCCAGCAATGCCCCCAATGATTATTGCAGAGTGCCAGCAATGCCCCCAATGATTATTGCAGAGTGCCACAGCAATGCCCCCAATGATTATTGCAGAGTGCCACAGCAATGCCCCCAATGATTATTGCAGAGTGCCAGCAATGCCCCCAATGATTATTGCAGAGTGAGACAGCCTTGCCCCCAATGATTATTGCAGAGTGCCAGCAATGCCCCCAATGATTATTGCAGAGTGCCACAGCAATGCCCCCAATGATTATTGCAGAGTGCCACAGCAATGCCCCCAATGATTATTGCAGAGTGCCAGCAATGCCCCCAATGATTATTGCAGAGTGAGACAGCCTTGCCCCCAATGATTATTGCAGAGTGCCACAGCAATGCCCCCAATGATTATTGCAGAGTGCCACAGCATTTGCCCGCAATCATTGCAGAGTGCCAGCGTCGTCCCCCCCCCCCCCCCCCCATGAGACCGGCTTACTTACCTCACGGACGGACGGTCATCACAGCAGCTTCTCATCGGTCCGCGGCTCCCTGCATCTTCTCAGTCCTCCCGCCGGCGCCTCCTCGACCAATGGCACGGCATTTGCCATTCGGCCAATCAGGAAGCGGGAGGACCCGCTCCCTGATTGGCCGGAGGAGGATCCATGTGACAATATCCCACCACTGCCTGTGATTCCTCCGCTGTCAGCCTGGATCGGGGTGGCAACAGGGGTGGCAGGGACTTTTTGTGGGGTGTCAATTGACACCCCAGCTAACCCTCTGGCTCCGCCACTGTGTAGAAGAAATTTTATAAGTGAGTATTTCTTCTTGCAGGTAAGTGCGAACCGAGACAGATCAGAGGCTAGCCATTGTGGAATGTACTAGCCCTGACTGTCCCGGGGGTACGTTTATTGAAAAACTGTTTTTGTGCCCGGAACTCCGCTTTAATTAGTTTTGTTCTGATTTAAAGAAACTTCAGACATAAAATAATCTCTCAGATAGAGCTGATTTGTAGGAAAGGAAAGAATATTCTGTATACGTTTCTGATCCAAAACCCCAGAGCTCCACAGATGCATGCAATGTTGTTCATTAGGAGAGTGCAAATCAATTACATAGAAAAGTGTTTTTCAACCTTTTTTCAGTCAAGGCACACTTTAACATTCTGCACATTCTGGAGGCACCCCATTCAAAAATATAAAACACTAAACTAATAGTATTACATATTGCAGCAGTTTAACGACTTTAGCCCCGGAGGATTTGGCTGCTCAATGACCAGGCCCTATTTTGCGTGACTTCAACGGACAACTGCGCGGACAATTAACGGACAATTGTGCGGTCTTGCGACGCTGTACCTAATGCAATTGACGTCATTTTTTCCCCCACAAACAGAGCTTTCTTTTGGTGGTATTCGATCACCTGTGCGATTTTTATTTTTTGCGCTATAAACAAAAAAAGAGCGACAATTTTGAAAGAAATAACAATATTTTTCACATTCTTTTATATGAAATTCTCAAAAAAAAATGTAAAAATCAAAACGTTTTTAACATTTTTGGCCAATTTGTTTTCTGCTACATATTTTTGGTAAAAAGAAATCGCAATAAGTGTATTTTGATTTGTTTGCGCAAAAGTTATTGCGTTTACTAACTACGGGAAAGATTTATGTAATTTTTATTGTTTTCTTTTTAAACTAGTAATGGTGGCGATTTGCAATTTTTTTGCGGGACTGCAACATTTTAGCGGACAGATCGGACCCCTAACTGACATTTTTGACACTTTTGGGGGTATCAGTGACATTACTACAGTGATCAGTGCTATAAATATGTACTGTTACTGTAAAAATGACACTGGCAGGGATGGGGTTAACATTACTGGTGATCAAGGGGTTAAGTGTGACCCTAGGGGCGTGGCTTGTGAGATCATCACAGAGACATGCGATCCTATATAGCAGGATCACATAGCCTCTGTGATAATCTAAGGGAGAATGACAGACGGCTGTGTTTACATCGGAGTCGCCGGTCACACGCGCTGGCTTCCCGGCTGAGGAGCGGGGGTGGGAGCGCGCCGCCGGCGGCGCGCGCTCGCCCCCTAGAGTCTCCTGAGAGAGCGATGTAGTACTACGTCACTTTGTCCAGGAGCAGCTGCCTGTCGCAGTAAAACTGCAGCGGGTGGTGGCTATGTGGTTAACACATGTAGGACACGCAAAGTTAGAGGTGATTTATTCCTTCACCTTTGCACACTAGTACTGAATACTTTTCCTAACTTTTCTCTTCTCCCTTCTCCCCATCTTTCTCCACAATTTTGGGGCAGTTTTAGACACCTCTAAAGAACCTAGATGGCACCTCAGGGTGCCGTGGAACCCTGGTTGAAAAAGGCTGGCATACGGCAACACAAGAAATTCATGTTGCATCTTCGTAGGCATTTCCTTGCCCTGAATGTGGCGCCTCTCCTGGAGAGTTTCTTTATCTATGACCTTGTACATTTTCCCACAAAATTTTTTGGACATTTGGAAACAATTTTTATGTGTTTTGCCAAGGCACCCTTGGTGAATCCAAAAGGCACCCTGGTTGAAAAAGGCTGACATAGAATACAGTTAATCACTCTGGAGAAGAGGCGCTTAAGAGGGGATATGGTTAAAATGTGCAAATATATCAGTGATTACTTCATTAACTAAAAGGCCTCTTGCGCACAATACTCCTGTTTGAGCATCTACTTTTTCATCTGTTTTTTTTATGTTATGTATTTGCACGTATTTTCGCGCATAAGCGTTCGCGCAAATTTGAGTGCATTTTTGCGCAAATGCACGGGTACATATTCTCATGTTCTTGTTTTGTGCATTATGTAAATTGCCATTTGCGCACATTTGTGTGCATGAGTCGTAAATTACTGCCCAAAAAATATAGATTTTTCTATTTTGTTTTAACTTAGGAATGCACGGCGCTCATTTACGTGCCTGTGTGCATAGGCACATTACAATGAATGGGCTGTATTTTAGCTCTGTAAAAAAAAAAAAAGCTGTACTGAGCTTTTTTAAGGTGCAGTGTGCAAAAGACCTTATAAAAGGTCCCTGAAGAGGACAATTTGAGGTTAGGCAAAAGGAGGCTTAGCCTTAGTTTGTGGAAAGTGTTCTTAACAGTTAGAGCAGTAAAATGTAGAACTCCCTCCCTCAGAAAGTGGTACCAGCTAAAAGTGTAAACAACTTCAAAAAACTTTTAGATGTTGTAAGGGTAATCCCAAAACTCACGGGTTTCAGTAACATTTTGACTGTTGAAGCCAGATTGAAAATTATATTTATTTAGACAAACATGTAGATAAAATGACATGTTTGGAGAGCAAGTGAATCACATTACATTCTGTTGGCTTAATGAACATTGCTCTACCTGGCTAGGGTTTCTAATACACTTTTATACACTAAAGTGGGTGGAACCTAGCAATCTAATTTCTTTTGAAGTCCCATCTGGTGACATTTTGGAGTCTTTTGGTATGCGGACGCCCATTCACATAAATGTGTGACTTCCAGTTTCGTTACTTAACTTCCAGTTTCGTTCCTTGAACAAATCGTTAAAGACTTGAGATAGCAATCTTGCAAATGAAGGGCTGAACACAACAGCTGCCATACAATACGACCTCTCACAAAATATAAATCTAATATATCCATGTTTGATAATCATAAGTAAATATTTGATAAATAAAATGGCTGCTTCCCTTTTCCTCATCAATGTCTTTCTCAGGAAGCAGAATATACAGGGCTATGGGAATTGTTGTAGAATACAAATCACACACACATACACACACAGGGGTTGAACTGGATGGACCTGTATCTTTTATCAACCTTTTAAACTTTGTAACTAATTACAGTGACCCCTATCAAGATAATTCCCGATTACCAAGTTAAAGAGTATTTAAACCGAATAACAAACATGTAATGCTGTATGTTGCAGTTTATCAATCTTTAGATGTGGGGGATGCAATCGTTTTCTTTTATCAAGGCTTTTTCCCCTTTATTTTGGTGATCCTGCCAGTAAGACGCTTCCTGCCTTAGGGTGACATTACTCATTCCCTGTACTGTGTCCATGAATGGCAGCATTTGCCACCCCATTACAGAAAGTTTCTAGGACTACAGAACACCACATCCTCTCCTTTGCTTTATAACATGGGAGGGGGGATACTCTGTTATTTATTCATTTATTTATTTATTTATTTCAGGTCACTCTATAGCGCCATCAATTTATACAGCGCTTTACACATATATATTGTACATTCACATCATAGTTACATAGTGTGACAGGAAGTCAGGTAAATCTGGGGATGTAGTCACAGAGAGGAGACACATTCCCACCTGGATTGAAAAGTTCACCAATTACTATAGGGTGTCGGCTGCCAAAGGCAGCAGGAAGGTGTAAAGAAGTTGAAAGGCCTTCAGCTGTTCGGAATGAGGAAATGAAGGCCTCTATAATTTGTCCAGAGGAAGTCTATGGATTGCTGCCTCCTGTCGCCGTGTGGGCTGGGAGAGGAGGACAGACAGATGAGTGCCTCCCGACAAGCTGGTGAGCATGGGAGAAGACCCCCTGAAGTGATGTGCGCTAAGGAGGGTAAACAAGTGTGAAGACTACTCGAAGTGAGGTCTGGGATCGTTTCTAGGTGAAAAGAAACCAATGGACATTTCCTGTGTGAAGGGGAAATTAAGTAAGATTGAAGACTTCTCAAAGGTGAGGACATGGACTGTGTTCAATGTGAAGAGTGTGAAGAACAAAGGGACATGTTCCATATGAAGAGGAAAAGGGACATGTTAAATGAACTGTTTGCTGTGTGAAGAGATTAAAACCTGGACTGTTGAGTATCCGCTGTAGGATCAGCAAAGTCTGCCCAACAGTAGGTTGGGGACAGACTCTTAGGTAGGTTCCAGTGTGAGAAGGTAGCCGCCCACAGAGGCAAGGATTTATTTTGTCTTTTATTTTATTTTGCTGGTTTTGACGCTTGCAGTCTGGTGAAGAAAAATGCATTAATAAACCAAACTGTTGTTTGCAAGCATTTCTCGGCTATCTTCTTGTGAAAACGCACCCCCCAAGGGGTCATCCACGCCCGCCACCGAGCTAATCCCTTACAATAGTTAGTGAGGTTGAAAAAAGACATCCGTCCATCCAGTTCAACCTATGATGTGTGTGTGTGTTTGCTGTTAACCGTACATTGTATACCCCTGTATGTTGTGGTCTTTAAGATGCCCATCTAATCGTTTTTTGAAACTATCAATGCTCCCTGCTGATACGACTGCTTGTGGAAGCGAATTCCACATCCTTACCACTCTTACAGTGAAGAACCCCTTACGCACTTTAAGGTTAAACCGCCTTTCCTCTAGTTTTAGTGAGTGGCCACGTGTCTTATCGTATCTCCTTTCCCTGAATAGTTTGTTCCTTATGCTAGGG
The DNA here is from genome assembly GCF_965119305.1 of Pelophylax lessonae. Taxonomy (NCBI): domain Eukaryota; kingdom Metazoa; phylum Chordata; class Amphibia; order Anura; family Ranidae; genus Pelophylax; species Pelophylax lessonae. The sequence goes on from NC_138773.1 coordinate 158,143,136, forward strand.
TCGCCAGTACAGTATTTGTACATTGATATCATATCCCCCCTCAATCGTCTCTTCTCCAGAGAGAATAAGTTCAGTGCTTGTAGTCTTTCCTCATAGCTGATGTCCTCCATTCCCCTAATTATTTTTGTTGCCCTTCTCTGGACTCATTCCAGTTCCAGCACATCCTTTCTGAGGACCGGGGCCCAGAAATGGACAGCATACTCCAGATATGGCCGGACCAGAGTCTTGTAGAGCGGGAGAATAATCTCTTTATTTCTGGAGTGAATCCCCTTTTCTATGCATCCCAGTATTATGTTGGCTTTGCTTGCAGCGGCTTGGCATTGCATGCCACTGCCAAGCCTGTTGTCTACCAGTACCCCCAGATCCTTTTCCATCTTAGATTCACCCAGAGGTTCCCCCCCTAGTGAGTAGCTTGCTTTCTGGTGTCTGGCCCCCAAGTGCATTACTTTACATTTTTCAACATTACACCTCATCTGCCATGTAGTTGCCCTCCCCATTATTTTGTTCAGGTCCGCTTGTAAGGTTTCCACATCCGGCATAGAAGATATTGGCATGCTTAGTTTAGTACCATCCGCAAATACTGATATTGTACTAGATATCCCCTCCTCTAGATCATTTATGAATAAATTAAACAGGATTGGTCCCAGGACAGAACCCTGGGGGACCCCACTTTCCACACCCTCCCAATCCGAGTACTCCTCATTAATCACCACCCTCTGGACTCTCCCCTGGAGCCAGTTCTCTATCCAGGTACTCACCTTATGGTCACATCAGTCCCTGCCCTCAGGGAGCTTACAATCTAAGGTCTTTAACTCAAACATTCAAACATACACATACTGTGGCCAATAAAAAAATTGGCCAGTGAGTTTGGCACTGTGTGTACCAGACTTAACTCAGCAAAAGAGGCAATATTGTTGCCGGATACAAATACACTTGTAAAAGTATTTATTTTGTTTTAAACCCAGGCAAATAGAAATACTTTGCTGCACTTTCAACCTTTGTCAAGACAACTGTCTAAAGAGGCAACATTTTACAAATTCCTCTTTTTAGTTTGTTGTAGATAAATGGCTCTTCCTTCACCTGGTTATCAGTAGATTAGTAACATTTTAAAGCTCAATACTCAATAAAGTTGCACATGGACATATTCAAGTGAATGAGTTAGGGTCTGAGGTTTAGTATGGATTTAAAGCAGATTTAACTCAGAAGGATATACTGTATAGTGTTGATTTTGGTTTTAATTAACACCAATATTCTTGTAGTAATACTGATGTATTTAAATGAGTTGTAAAGGCAGAAGGTTTTTTTTATCTTAATGCATTATATTCATTAAGAAAAAAAGCCTTCTGTGTGCAGCAGCCTCCCTAGCACTCCTAATACTTACCTGAGCCCCTTCTCAGTCCAGCGATGTCCATGAGTCCCTCAGCTGTCCCTCCTGATTGGCTTAGACACAGCTGCTCCGCCATTGGCTCCTGCCGCTGTCAATCAAAGTCAGTTAGCCAGTCAGGAGAGAGAGGGGGTTGGGCGGGGAGGAACTGCAGCTCTGTGTCTGAACGGACACACAGAGCTGCAGCTTGGCACAGGTGCCCCCATAACAAGCTGTTTGCTGTGGGGGCACTCGACAGGAGGGAGGGGCCAGGAGCAGCAAAGAGGGACCCGAGAAGAGGAGGATTGGAGCTGCCCTGTGCAAAACCAACTGCACAGAGCAGGTAAGTATAACATGTTTGTTATCAGGGGAAAAAAAAAACCGAGAAATTACAATCACTTTAACCCTGTAATCAGCATCACACCATTCCTGCAAACTATCCCTTGGAACTGGAAGGGGATTATTCCTGATTTCTAAGTACCAGATCTTTAAAGTGCTCAGCTTAAGGTGACATAAAATCAGAAAGTTAAAGAATAAGAATCAATTTTAAATGCGAATAACAGGCTAAACCCTAACTAGTCTTAAAATGCCACCTCCCCCCTCCTACCACCTATGCTGACAAATCTATGTAAGAAAGTATGCATGTATATACCTTACCTATTTTCTGTCCACTCTGGTCCAGTCATGTGATCTCCCCTGTGTCAGCCAGTGATGGGTTCAGGGGAGAGGAAAAGAGTGCTTGGCAATGGCTGCTAAAGTGGTAAAGCCAGGAGTGGTGACATCACTTCATTGTTGGCGCTCCCTCCTCTCCCCTGCAGCCGCCGCTGACTGACACATAGAAGCCGAATCACATGACCAGACTGGAGTGGGCTGAAAATTGGTAATTATACAGATCTTTCTTACAAAGGCTTATTGGTTAAACTGGTTAAACTGGTTAAGGTTTATTGGTTAAACTGGATGGACTTGTATTGTTTTTTCAAGCAGATTAACTATGTAACTATGTAATCAGCATATGTGTTAGGAAGGGGAGGGAGTTAGGTTTAGGCTAAAATTACACTTTAACCTCTTATGAATATAACACATTTCAAATAGAGACCGTTTTCATAACATATTGAATTATTTATCCTAGTTACTCCCACTTCACAGTGAACGAATATATATATATATATATATATATATATATATATATATATATATATATATATATATAAAACTGTATGCAGCCTTTCATCTATTATAATTATGATCAGCATAGTTTCACTCTCCATGTAGCTCTAATATATTGCACAATCCTTCATTACCATAAAGCAGATTTAAAAAATAATTAAAAGTACAGGTAGCTGCTTGCTTTAGCTTCTCTTCTGCTACTTGTTTAGAATGACTTTGCAATGACCGTTTCCAGATTGATAAACTAAATAAACATAAATATTATATTCGCCAACGTAACAGTTCTCTCCCCAGCCTGTATTATCAGGCAATTATTACAAATTGAGCCACAAGTACATGTATTAAAAATTATTAACAACTTATTCTTGCATGTTTGGGATTTTGTCAGTTAAAGCAATCGCTCAAGAGATGCCTGTTATGCAAACTCACAATAATAGTTTAACGTTTTTCTAAATAATATGTCTTATGCAAAACACATCCTCATGAGCGTATTTATATTATTTTAAAATGAAACAATATATTTTTTTAAATGGTAGTTTGGATAAATTGCCACAGACAAGAATGTACTTTACAATATATTATACTAGAAAGGTGTTCAAAACATAAAAAAACAGAAACAGATCAGTTAAAAAAAAAAAAAAATGCAAGGAATTTGGTTGGCTACAGATCAGGATGGACACAAAGCACATTAAGATAAATACAATATGACTTAAATGAAATTGTTTATCAGATAAGAAATGCAATGATTGAAAGAGTAACTTACAATTGCAGCTGACTCCAGAGACTCTGCAGCACAGTAATGATGCCTTGTTCCCTGTGAGTAGATATGGGTGTGTAATTTAAGATGTGATGTCATCACTTATTTTACTAGTCCAACCCTATGTTGAGAAATAGCGTAGTTACCTTGAAGATAATTGTATGACTAAACAGTCAGAGTTAATCAGTACAGTAAATATAATATATTGCAGGCTCTTTATAATTTATGTAGCAATGTCATGGTTTAAAAGTACCAGTGACACATTATCATGCTTTTTGATTACACAATTTTAAAAGGAGGAAGAAACACACAAAGGCAGGTAAAACAGGAATTTCTGCCCAGTGTTGAAGAATAGATTTAAATACATGAATGCCCTTTTTTCCCCCCGTTTTTTCTTAACAAATGACCCAGATAAAGGGATTCTGCCCCACATATTGTATCAATAAAGGCCCGTACACACGTACCGATTGTCGGCCGTAAAGATTCGACCGACGACCGATCGGCCGATTGTAGGCTTGTTAGTATGATGCTTCCGACAGCCGACAGCGCATTTTCGGCCGAACAGAATCTGTCGTGCAAGTATTAAAATTTTTGTTGGCCAACACCAGAACGGCCGATTGTTCGCCAGTCAGTACAGATTTCGGCCGACAGACAGCAGATTTGCAAGACTGGGCATGCTCAGAAAAGAAAAAAGACAAGGAAAGTTAACCATCACATGACATCACTTCTGCAGTCGGCTGTTGTTGGCCGACAAAATTCGTGTGCAGTCTTTTGCAGTTTTCAACAGACAAGACAGCCCTCGGACAAAAGACGGCCGATCGCTCGGCCGACGATCGGTACGTGTGTACGGGGCTTAACGCACTTGTGATGTCATAGTCATACATGCAATGCTTGTCTCATTTTTTATTACAATGATACATTTTGTTGGACAAAGAATATGTGTCTGTAATTTATTTGAAAGTTCTTTTAACACATTATAAGTAGAGTTTGGCGAACGGTTCAAGAGCCATGATTGGAGATAGTAATGATGACTCTATCCAATCATGGCTCATTGCTCTTAGTCCCGCCCCACACTAAAAATATTCTCCCCATAGCAGCCATTTGCAGTGCGATATTGGCATGGAGAGAGATAGAACAGGGCTCTGTTTAGTGCTTCTAGCGATTTAGTGTGTTATTGTGCTTCTATTGTCAGTGTAGAATATCAGTTTAGTGTGAATCTAGTGATAGTTCAGTGTTAGTGTAATGTTACCTTTCATTTTTACTTTAGTGTCAGATTTGTGAGTGTAGTGTGAGTATTAATTTTTATTTTAGTGTCAGTTTAATTTGTCAGGGCAGGTTTATTGCAGTACAGTAAAACCTTGGTTTGAGAGTAACTTGGTTTGAGAGCGCTTTGCAAGACAAACACATTTTTAAAATAAATTTTGACTTGATATACAAGCGATGTCTTGATATACAAGTAGGGTCATGTCACAACTGGGTATAAAAGAGAAGAGAGGCGCCTCTAAGTGTAGCAATATGGTTACATTTAATGAAGATTCAATATTTAGCAGCTCACATGGTTGATGATTAAAACAGGCACATCTAAGTATGCAGGCATCCGGGGTGAAGCTGTCCACATAGACCATCCTCCGCACTGCCATCTTCATCACACCCTTCCACGCTGTGCTCCACGAGCGATTCAAAGTCTCGTTTTCAGATCACTCTACTGCAGGGTAGTCTTCCCAATCACAGTTGCAGACTGACATCGGTGAGAGCCAATGGTTCAGAAGATGGTCTATGTGGACAGCTTTACCCCGGATGCCTGCATACTTAGATGTGCCTCTTTAATCATCAACCATGTGAGTTGCTAAATGTTGTACCTTCATTAAATGTCCCCAACCTGCTACCATTAGAGGCGCCTCTCTTCTCTTTTATACTCTGTAGCTCCTGCTGGATTTTGCTTCTAATCCCCTCGTGGAGGTGCCATTTGTGGATGGACATTTTATGATGACACAACCTATCACATTGCTATCGTCTTTGTATATAGACTATAAACTGAAAGACTTATGAATAAATGGTTGTGGAACGAATCATCTGAGTTTCCATTATTTGTTATGGGAAAATTCGCTTTGATATAACAGTGCTTTGGATTAAAAGCATGTTTCCGGAACGAATTATGCTCGCAATCCAAGGTTTTACTGTATTTATCAGTGCATTACAGCACATTTAACGCAGTATATATCAATGCGTTACTGGACATTTAGCTCAGTATGTATCAGTGCATTACTGCACGTTTAACACAGTATATATTTTCATGCTTTACTGCGCATTAACACAGTATACATCCATGCGTCACTGCACGTTTAACGCAGTATATATCCATGCATTACTGTACATTTATTGCAGTATATAACCATGCGTTACTGCTTGTATAACACAGTATATTTGAGTGTGATACTGTACATTTAACACACTTTATATCAGTGCATTACTGCACGTTTAACGCAATATTCTGCGTTAAAATATTTTTTCTGTGCGTTACTGTATGCTTAATGCAGTATATATTCATGCTTTGCTGCAGTATATAACCATGCGTTAATGCACGTTTAAGACAGTATATTTGAGTGTGATACTGTACATTTAACGCAGTATATATCTGTGCATTACTGCGCATTTAACACATAGTTACATAGTTACATAGTAGGTGAGGTTGAATAAAGACAATAGTCCATCCAGTTCAACCTGTGTAAGTGTGTGTGGCTGTAATCATCTCACCTACCCTTGAATGTTCTGATCCTTGAGATGTACGTCTAATGCGATTAGAGGAGAAGCGTTTTAATCTCAGGCAGCGTGGGGGGTTCTTTACTGTTAGGGCTACAAGATTGTGGAATTCTCTACCACAAGAGGTGGTTTCTGCGGGTAGTATGGTGGCTTTCAAAAGACTATTACTATGTAACTATGTAATAGTCTTTTGAAAGCCACCATACTACCCGCAGAAACCACCTCTTGTGGTAGAGAATTCCACAATCTTGTAGCCCTAACAGTAAAGAACCCCCCACGCTGCCTGAGATTAAAACACTTCTCCTCTAATCGCATTGTATGCCTCCGAGTCCTCATGCAATCCCTTCGACTGAACAGCTTTTTTTCTAAGCTGAGATCCCCATTGAGATATTTAAAAATTGCTATCATGTCCCCCCTCAAGCGTCTCTTCTCCAGGGAGAATAAATCCAGCGTTTGCAGACACTCCTCATAATCAAGGTCCTCCAATCCCCTAATCAGTTTAGTTGCCCTTCTCTGGACTCTCTCCAGTTTCAACACATCTCTCCTGAGGACCGGCGACCAGAACTGGACAGAATACTCCAGATGCGGTCGGACCAGAGTTTTATAGAGTGGAAGGATTATAGACTTATCTCTGGAATACATCCCTTTCTTTATGCATGCTAATATTCTGCTAGCCTTGGCAGCTGCCGCTTGACATTGCATGCTGTTGCCTAGTCTATCATCAACCAAGACTCCCAGATCTTTCTCCATTTTTGATTCCCCCAAGGGTTCCCCTCCTAACGTGTATTGTGCTTTTATGTTTCTAGTCCCCAAGTGCAAAACCTTACACTTCTCCACATTAAACCTCATTTGCCATGTCGTTGCCCACTCCGTTATTTTGTCCAGGTCATTCTGTAGGATATCTGCTTCATGCTGTGCAGTTATTGCCCTGCCCAATTTTGTGTCATCTGCAAAAACTGATATCGAACTACTGACCCCGACCTCAATGCTGTTTATGAATAAATTGAACAAGGTTGGTCCCAGGACTGAGCCTTGGGGGACCCCGCTTATTACCTCAGACCAGTCTGAGTATGCGCTGTTTATTACCACCCTTTGGACCCGCCCTTTTAGCCACACTCTATATAAGTGCATTACTGCACGTTTAACGTAATATTCTGCGTTAAAATATTTTTTCTGTGCATTACTGCATGTTTAATGCAGTATATATCCATGCGTTACTGTACGTTTAACGCAGTATATTTGGGTGCACTACTGTACGCTCAATGCAGTATATATCCGTGCGTTAACACAGTAGATATCTGTGCATTCATGCACATTTAACGCAGTATGTATCAGTGCATTACTGCACATTTAACACAGTATATATCTGTTGGTTACTGCGTGTTTCATACACCATATAGCTAAGTGTTAGATTGGAGATGGCTCGGAAAGAATAAGCTAATTAAAGGTACCACATCCCAAAAATGACATAGACAAATGGACAAAAATATTGGGGCATGAGGCGGGATTTTTAAGGGAACCGTCTGTGACCAATAGTAAATAGTATTCAAAGATACAACATAGTATATTAAAAATTAATGAATTTTATTACAGAATCAGGTATAAAAAACATATATACAGAAGAATTGTAGACATAGGACAGGCCAAATAAACAGTGCAAGTCAGTAGAACTATAACATTTGAGCAATTGTAGCAGACCGTGTAGAGAGCCCATTTGTCTATATATATGTGTGTTACTGTATGTTTAACACAGTATATATTCATGCGTTACTGCACATTTAACGCAGTATATATCAGTGCGTTACTGTATGTTTAACGCAGTATATATCTGTGCGTTACTGGACATTTAACGAAGTATATATCAGTGAGTTGCTGCATGTTTAATGCAGTTTACTGTACATCAGTACATTACTTAGTTACATAGTTAGTGAGGTTGAAAAAAGACATCAGTCCATCCAGTTCAACCTATGATGTGTGTGTGTTTGCTTTTAACCGTACATTGTATACCCCTGTATGTTGTGGTCTCTAAGGTGCCCGTCTAATAGTTTTTTGAAACTATCAATGCTCCCTGCTGATACGACTGCTTGTGGAAGAGAATTCCACATCCTTACCGCTCTTACAGTGAAGAACCCCTCACGCACTTTAAGGTTAAACCGCCTTTCCTCTAGTTTTAGTGAGTGGCCACGTGTCTTATTGTATCTCCTTTCTCTGAATAGTTTGTTCCTTATGCTAGGGTCGCCAGTACAGTATTTGTACATTGATATCATATCCCCCCCTTAGTCGTCTCTTCTCCAGAGAGAATAGGTTCAGTGCTTGTAGCCTTTCCTCATAGCTGATGTCCTCCATTCCCTTAATCATTTTTGTTGCCCTTCTCTGGACTTTCTCCAGTTCCAGCACATCCTTCCTGAGGACCGGTGCCCAGAACTGGACAGCATACTCCAGATGTGGCCGGACCAGAGTCTTGTAGAGTGGGAGAATAATCTCTTTATTTCTGGAGTGAATCCCCTTTTTTATACATCCCAGTATTCTGTTGGCTTTGCTTGCGGCGGCTTGGCATTGCATGCCACTGCCAAGCCTGTTGTCTACCAGTACCACCAAGTCCTTTTCCATCCTAGACTCACCCAGAGGTTTCCCCCCTAGTGAGTAGCTTGCTTTCTGGTTTCTGGCCCCCAAGTGCATTACTTTACATTTTTCAACATTAAACCTCATCTGCCATGTAGTTGCCCACCCCGTTATTTTGTTCAGGTCCACTTGCAAGGTTTCCACATCCTGCATAGAAGATATTGGCAAGCCTAGTTTAGTATCATCTGCAAATACTGAGATTATACTAGATATCCCCTCCTCTAGATCATTTATGAATAAATTAAACAGGATTGGTTCCAGGACAGAACCCTGGGGGACCCCACTTTCCACACCCGCCCAATCCAAGTACTCCCCATTAATCACCACCCTCTGGACTCTACCCTGGAGCCAGTTCTCTATCCAGGTACTCACCTTATGGTCCATACCTACCTTCCTTAGTTTGAACAGTAAGCGTTTGTGGGGAACGGTGTCAAAGGCCTTTGCAGAGTCCTGATACACCACATCCACAGGCTTTCCTTTATCTAGGTGGCAGCTCACTTCATCATAGAAGGTTAATAGATTGGTTTGGCAAGAACGATTTTTAATGAATCCATGCTGATTATTACTTATAATACCGTTTTCATTATTAACGTCTTGTATGTGGTCCCTTAACATCCCCTCCAAAATTTTGCAGACTACTGATGTTAGGCTGACCGGCCTATAGTTACCTGGGATACATCTCGGCCCCTTTTTAAATATTGGTACCACGTTGGCTTTTTTCCAATCAGCTGGCACCATACCCGTCTGTAAACTATCCTTAAAGATCAAGAATAATGGTCTGGCAATCACCTGGCTGAGCTCATTAAGAACCCTCGGGTGCAAGCCATCCGGTCCCGGGGATTTATTTATGTTAAGTTTCTCTAGTTTAGCTCTAAGTCTATCTTCTGTTAGCCATGGCGGCACTTCCTGAGGTGTATTATTTAGTTCGGCCTTACAAGCAAGGTTCGTGTAGCCCCCCGATTCTTTTGTGAAGACTGAAGAGAAGAAATTATTTAACACTTCCGCCTTTTCTCTGTCCTCAGTGGCCATATTTCCTTTATCATCTTTTATGGGGCCAATGTGTTCTGGCCTCACTTTCCTACTGTTTATATACTTAAAGAATTTCTTGGGGTTATTTTTACTCTCCTCCGCTATATGTCTCTCGTGTTCTATTTTAGCAGCCCTGATTTCATCTTTACATTTCTTATTACACTCTTTGTAATGCTTAAATGCTGCCAATGACCCCTCAGTCTTTTATTTTTTGAAGGCCTTTTCTTTAGCACTAATATACATTTTTATGTTGGAGTTTAGCCAACCAGGGTTTAGTTTTGCTCTTTTAAATTTATTTCCCTTTGGAATGCACTGGTCAATCCCCTTGTTAAGTATGCTCTTGAAGCACTCCCATTTTCCCTCCGTGTTCTTTGTTCCCAGGGTACTATCCCATTTGATATTTTCTAGCAGCGAGCGCAGTTTTGGGAAATTGGCTCTTTTGAAATTCAGTGTCCTTATATTACCCTTGTGTTTCCTATTACTGTAATTAATACTGAAACCAATTGACCTATGGTCACTGTTTCCTAAGTTGTCCCGTATTTCTATATCCGTGAGCAGGTCTGTATTGTTGGTAATCAGTAGGTCAAGTACCGCATTGTTTCTTGTCGGTGCATTCACCATCTGACCCATGAAATTGTCCTGCAAAACATTTAGGAACTGCCTAGCCTTGGCTGAGTGCGCGGTTCCTTCTGCCCAGTCTATATCTGGATAATTAAAGTCCCCCATTTATAATGACATTTCCCATCCTTGCTGCCAATCCTTTCTGTAACATGAGGTCCGCCTCACTCTCCTCCCTCTGGTTGGGGGGCCTATAGCATACGCCCAATATTACCTTCCCCACCGTGCCTTCCCTTTGAAGCTCTACCCATAGGGATTCTGCCTCATCCATAGCTCCATTATTAATATCATCCCTCATATTTACCTTTATACTGTTCTTAATATACGGACATACCCCTCCCCCTTTTTTACCTTCTCTATCCCTGCGATAAAGGGAATACCCCTGAATGGTCGCCATCCAGTCATGGGAGCTGTCAAACCAAGTCTCAGTTATCCCTACAAAATCTAAGTCCTCCTCAAACATCAACAGCTCCAGCTCTCCCATCTTGTTGGCCAGGCTTCTGGCATTGGTATACAAACCTCTTAATTTTGACCGGTTACATATATCCTCATTTGTTGTTATTAGGCTGTTCTCTTGATTTTTCCCCATACCCACCCTGGGTTTAGGAGCTCCGAACACCCTACCGCTAATGCCCCCATTTCTGCCCTCTGAATCTTGCTTTCCACTGGCTAATTCTACATCTGTACCCTCCCCCCGTCACCTAGTACGGCTGCACCCTCCCCATTTAGGTGCAATCCGTCCCTACCAAAGAGCCGGTGGCCCAGAAGTCGGCCCAGTTCTCCAGGAACCCGAAACCCTCCTTACTACACCAGCTCCTCAGCCACTTGTTAACTTTCCTAATCTCCCGCTGCCTCTCTTGTGTCGCTCAAGGTACAGGTAGTATTTTGGAAAATACTACCTTGGAGGTCTTACTCCTCAACTTAGCGCCTAAGTCCCTGAAATCGTTTAGGACTCTCCATCTTCCACTGCCTATGTCATTGGTACCCACGTGTACCATGACAGCTGGGTCTTCCCCAGCCCCACCCAATAATCTGTTCACCCGATCCGCGATGTGCCGAACCCGAGCGCCCGGCAAACAACAGACTGTTCGGCGCACACGGTCTTTGTCACAGATTACACTGTCTGTCCTTCTAATAATTGAGTCCCCTACCACCAGCACCTGTCTTTCCTTTCCCTTTCTCCCGGCCTCACTGGAGGAGTTCTTCCCCTGGCAGCTAGGGGAGTCGCTCTGCTCCAGCAATGCTGGTCCCTGACTGGTTTCCCCAACATCACACAACGAGGCGTATCTATTGGGGTGCTCCAGCCCAGGATCAGCCTCCTTGCCTTGTCCCCTTCTACCCCTCCTAACTGTCACCCCTCTACTCTGCTCTGATGCCTGCACCTCCAATACTCCGCCCACCTCTGTGCAGACCCCTGCCTGCACCTGACTGGTACGATCCTGGCTCTCCTCTCGTATGGACATTCGTCTCAGTGTTGCCAGCTGCTTCCCTAGATTCAGGACCTGAGCTTCCAGGGAAGCAACGTGCTTACATTTTGCGCATTTGTATTCGCCCTCGATCACATGTCTGAGGAACGCATACATATCACAAGATGTACACCGAGTCGCATCTCCACACCCGCCGGGCATTGTACCTACTAATCTAATGGGGATTCAGCGACTTAAGTCTATCCTATGTGGCTATTTCCTGGCTTCCTAACTCTACCTTCTCACCCTCTGGTACTCCGCTACACTCGCTTGACACTCAGTTGCACAACACTCACAATCTCACAGCCCGGTCAGTCGCACAACACTCAGTCGCACAGCCCGGTCAGACGCACAACACTCAGTCGCACAGCCCAGCCAGACGCACAACACTCACAGTACACTCAGGTAGCAATAGGTACTCCCAGACACTCAGGTAGCAATAGATACTCCCAGACACTCAGGTAGCAATAGGTACTCCCAGACAATCAGGTAGCAATAGGTACTCCCAGACACTGAGGTAGCAATAGGTACTCCCAGACACTCAGGTAGCAATAGGTACTCCCAGACACTCAGGTAGTAATAGGTACTCCCAGACACTCAGGTAGCAATAGGTACTCACAGATATTTAGGTACTACACTACACCCTCAGTCACTGTTCAATCTCAGTCACCAGTCTTACTTACCTAGTGTGTGTCCCTTTAAGCCTGCCACTAGCAGTTCCTGGCGGTGATTCCTCTCTCAGTCAGTCAGTCTCCTCTCAGCACCCCGCCTCCCTCGGTCACTTCCCGGTCAGCTAGTCTCCTCTGCTCCTCTCTGTGGGGAGGGGGGGGGGGTATTGCACGTTTAACACAATATATATTTCCGTGCGTTACTCAAGGAAGACTAAGACTTTGGCTTACATAAGCCACAGGACGAAGCTTCCCAGCAGTTCCTTGATACAATACACCACCAAGACCGTCCCGACTAGCAGGGCTAGACTGGCCTGTCGGGATAGCGGGAAATTTCCCAGCAGGCCGGCTGCCCTGGGGCTGCTGTCGGCTATCAGCTGCTCTGTTTTTTGTTTTTTTTTCCACAAGAGCAGCAACTGGGTGCCGCCCACTCTATTAGAACTGGTGCCTGGTGGAGTGATATGCTTTGGAGTGCAGTCACGCCTCTTTTTGTCAGCTGGCTGAATCGGGGCTTTCACAGTAAGAGCTCCAATAGAAGTGGGCGGAGCTAGAAGAGGTTACACGGCAGTACCAATCACTGCTTCCTGCCCAGCACACTCAGGCCCTCCCTGAGTGAAGATCTGAGAGGACAGGTGGCAGCTTGCATCTTCTCCCTGTGAGTCCTGACCTTCTCTGCCTTCCACCCTATACTATGCTGTCTATAAACCTGCCCTGCGCCTTGCATTGCAGGTTTACTAAATGAGAGCGAGAGAGAGAGTAACTTCCTTGAATAGATTAGGGATATACTGGGACGTCTGAGGTGATACATAGATGTATTCCAAACACACATCTTTTTTAATAGGATATAGTGTGTATATGGAATACATCTATGTATCACCTCAGAAGTCCAAGCATATTCCTAACCTATTAGAAAATATAAGTATAAACAGCAATGAATGTAATTGCATAATAGAGCCAACTCCAGGAAAGTAAAAAAAAAAAAAATACCCCCCCTGCAGTGTAGGTGTGGGGAGGGGGAGAGGGAGAAACGGTCTCTTTTACCCTTTTCCATGTTGTAGCAACCGCCAGCTCCAGTGCTCTCTTCCTCCACAGAAAGCCCTGACATCATCACATACCATACAGGGACAATAACCCTGTATAGTATGATGGGGAGGCTGGAATGTGACCACAGCAAGTAACTTATATAGAAGCTGAAGGGGACAAGTCACAGTATTGGAAGAAATACGGGAGCAAGGAATAAGGTAAAGCTGGCTACACATAAATTGAGATTTCCCTAGTTCAGCAGGGAACTGCTGAATTTTAATCTGAGTGTAGCTCCCCCTGTTAGTAGCCTATCATTAGATCAGCTTCTGTTGAACAGGACTACTGGAAAACCTTGTTCAATCAGCGGGTTTCAGCCAATTGGCTGCAGCACTAATCCATGTATTCTAAAAGTGGGGTGTCCCCATTGTCAGAATACAATGCCCCTGAAAATTAATGTATCCACATCACTTGTGTGGATGCAAGAATCAGCCAGCAATCTGAACAAAAAAAAAAATGTGCATGCATGTGTACCAGCCTAAATGATAAATTCACATTTTAGAACATGTTACACCAGTATTCAGGGTGTAACATGTTCTAGTTGCCCCCCTCTCCTCCTCAGGCGCCTGTACAATGTCCGCAACCTCTGACCATCTCCTGTACCATGTCCGCAGCCCATGACATTTCCTGTACCATGTCCGCAGCCCATGACATTTCCTGTACCATGTCCGCAGCCCATGACATCTCCTGTACAATGTCCGCAGCCCGTGACATCTCCTGTACCATGTCCGCAGCCCATGACATCTCCTGTACCATGTCTGCAGCCCATGACATCTCCTGTACCATGTCCACAGCCCATGACATCTTCTGTACCATGTCTGCAACCTCTGACCATCTCTTGTATCCTGTCCGCGGTCTCTGACATCTCCTGTACTGTGTCCGCAGCCTCTGACCAGCTCCTGTAACATGGCTGTAGCCTCTGACCAGCTCCTGTAACATGTCCGCAGCCTCTGACAAGCCCCTGTAACATGTCCGCAGCCTCTGACAAGCTCCTGTAACATGTCCGCAGCCTCTGACCAGCTCCTATAACATGTCCGCAGCCTCTGACTCTCTCCTGCATCCTGTCCGCAGCCTCTGACCTGCTCCTGTAACTTGTCCGCAGCCTCTGACCATCTCTTGTAACATGTCCGAAGCCTCTGACCATGTCCTGTAACATTTCCGCAGCCTTCTGACTATCTCCTGTAACATGTCCGCAGCCTCTGACCATCTCTTGTCTTGTCTGCAGTCTCTAAAAGGGAGCCTGGAAAGGAGTTTGCTCTTATTTATATATATATATATATATATATATATATATATATATATATAAAGCCCTATTTTGCTTTCATAACTGTCTTATCTATATATAATACACTCTTCAAATGTGTTGTAAAACTAATGGTTTTCCCTGTTATGAACAAGAAAATAATGACGTTATGCCGTTGGGCTGGTATAATAATGCTATGGGGCTGGTATGAAATTATTTCCAGGGCTGAATTTTATTCCCAGTCCGGCCCTGCCAACAGGCATCTACATACAACAAATGGTTTGGAAGGGTCAGCATAGGCCAGAACTGGCACTTGTGTAAGACTCTCTTTTAGATGCTTAAAGGCTTGTTCACACTTCGGGGTCCACTGGTCCTGAATGGATTCACGCGGTCCTCTGTGTCCCATGGAATGCCACTCCTTTAGACTTGACTGCAGTAATTCCTCACCTCCTACTTTTTGCAGCAACTCATTCAGAGGTTTTGCAATCTGTGCAAAGTTCTTCACAAACCTCCAATAATAGGAACAGAACCCAAGAAAGGAACGCAGCTCAGTTATTGTCCTAGGTCTAGGCCAAGTGGTGACAACCTCCAACTTCTGGGGATCAGTGGCCACTCCGTCTGCTGAGACCACATGCCCTAAGTAAGTGACCGACATAAAACTGACACTTCTCTAAGGATAGCTTCAATCCTTCTGCATGCAACCTCTAGAAAACTTTATGAAGTCGAGCTTCATTCTCCACCAGCATCTTGCCGAACACAATGATATCATCCAGGTACACAAGTACCTCAATCAGATTCATGTCACCCACTGTATTCAGGAGCACCCGGCGGTCCCTGGGGCATGTGATCAAATTGGAAGAAACCCAACTGGCTGATAAAAGCAGTCTTCTTTCGGTCATCTGGATGCATGGGTATCTGATAATACCCACTCTTCAAATCCAACACACTGAACCACTTGGCCCCAGAGAGGCATTGCAAGGCATCTTCTATTCCAGTAGTTGTATACTGGTCAGGGATGGTTCGCCGGTTCAGAGTCTGGTAGTCGATGCATTTCCGAATAGTCACATTCTTCTTCCTTACCACCACAATGGGGGAGGCATATGGGCTTCTATATTCTCTTTTGACCCCAGAATTCTTCAGTTCAGCTAATTGTTCCCAAAGATCTTCCAGGTCACTCAGAGGAATCCGCCGAGCTCTTTCCCGAAAGGGCTTGTCTTCACTCAACCAAATTCAATGTTGAGCACTCTTTGCACAGCCCACATCAAACTCATTCTTCGAAAACATCTCATCCCATCTGGCCAACTGACCCTTTATCTGCTCCCCCCACTTGAAAGGTACAGCAGGGCATCAGACTCCTGAATCTTCACTTTGGCCTTCCTCCTCATTCTTCTGGACCAAGTCTTTCAGTGTCACTGGGGTGGCAACATTTACTCGCTCCAACACCATCCGAGGCCTCAGACTGACAGGTTGCCCAGTGATGTTGCGAATACTGACTGGGACTTTTCCACCTGTTCTCAACAGCGTCTTAGTGGGTACTATCTCCAGAACGAATTCTAGTCCCATCTCCTCTCCTAGAGGGTCTCCTTCTAGCATCACAAATGGGCCCGGCTGGTCCCAGGACAACTTGACAGTAGCCTTCATGCACGTTCTTTCTCCAGGCTGCAATACTCACTCTTGAGTATCCAGTCGCCACAGTTTTCCCACCCCTTTGACTGGGGCCTTCTGTTCCTGGATCACCCGTTGAAAGTCTTTCCTTAACTGAGGGTGCACTTCTTCAACAGCTGATCCCCTGATAACCAATGGAGTGAGCAATCTTCACACCAGATCAGTGTTAGTACCTATCAGCAGGGAGTTCTGCTTTGCCCCAGGGGGTTAGGGACAAACCACTGCCAGCGTATCAAAAGTCTCTGTCTTTCTGGCCAAGGAAGGGTCAAAAGCAATCTTGATGGGTTTGTATGCATCGTAGGGAAACTTCTGAGTGCCAAGGCCCCAAATCTCCAACTCTTTCAACTTGCACAAAGGAATGTGTTTCAGGTGTTTGTCATAAAAGTCTCTGTACAGCAAGGTCACCTAAGCCCCAGTGTCAAGTAGAGCTTTGGTATAAATCCCTTCTACTTGCAACAAAATTACAGGGCAATCTCTTTGGCACACTCCCATCTTGAGCATCCCCCATCTGAGTTGCGAACAATCTCCTCTGCACCATCAGAACTGTTTCTTTCATACATATTGGCGGGCTCTTCACTGGTGTCCCCATACTTTTTCAATATTAAACCTCATCTGCCATGTAGTTGTGCGCCCCTCTATTTTAACTAGGTCTTCATATAAAGTTGCTATATCCTGTTGTGAAGTTATTGTCCTGCTTAGTTTTGTATCGTCAGCAAACACTTGAACAATTTACAGCTTTCTAATCTCTATATTGTTTATGAACAAGTTAAACAGAACTGGTCCCAGGACAATGCCCTGGGGCACCCACTCACAACTCTAGACTATAGAGGAAATGTGTGTAGCACCCTCTGGCATTCATAGCGTGAATAATTTTTCATGTTTGATGGTTCCCACTACCTCCATGTACAGGGTGTAGCGATGAGGACATGCTGTGCCCCTTCCTACACCAATCTGTACCTGGGGGTGTGGGAACATACATTCCTCTCAGATGAGGATCTTGTCAGGTATTCAAGCCACATATCCACGTTGCTCAGATACATTGACGGTATTTTTATCATCTGGGAGGTGCCCGAGGATATCCTTATTGAATGTCTTCAACAAATGAATGCCAATGACTGCAACCTAAAATTTACAATGCTACATAACAAACCATTTTTGGACGTCCAGGTCAAACGGGACATCGACGGTCTAGTACTCTAAAGTTTACACCTCACACCTCACATAAATTCAATTCCTTTTGGCCAATACCTCAGTTTATGGAGGAATTTCTCAAATGACACCCTATTCAAGGAAGAAGCAAGCAAACATCAATTCAGATTATTAGAGAGAGGCTATAGTCACTTCTGCCCAGTGGTGGCTGGTGCTCAAAATTTTTTTTGGGGGGGGGGCGCAAACAGAAAAATGTAATAGGCATTGCTTCATGGCAAAAAACGCGGTAAAAAATAGCGTGACTTTGAGGTCACACAAGTGTGAAAGGGGCCTTCAGTAATCAAGGTACAGTGTGCCCCCATCAATGCAGAGTGACAAGTGAGCAGTGCCCCCATCAATGTAGAGTGACCACGGTGTGCCCCCTTCAATGTAGAGTGACCACAGCATGCCCCATCAATGTAGAGTGACCACAGCGTGCCCCCTTCAATGTAGAGTGACCACAGCGTGCCCCCATGAATGTAGAGTGACCACAGCGTGCCCCCTTCAATGTAGAGTGACCACAGCGTGCCCCTATTCAAGGTAGAGTGACCACAGCGTGCCCCCTTCAATGTAGAGTAACCACGGTGTGCCCCCTTCAATGTAGAGTGACCACAGCGTGCCCCCATCAATGTAAAGTGACCACAGCAGGAGCCTAATCATGTCGGGGTGAGGACACGCTTGGAAGGAGCTCCTGATCCCTCTCTCTTAGACCCGAGACAAGCAGCAGATCTTCCCCAGCAGATGAGCGATAGTGAGAAGGCAATCACCGGATAAACCCCTCTCCCCCCTCCCCTCTCTCCGAACACAGTAAGACCGGCTCCTGAACAAGCGGCGCTCGCTGGAGCGTGACTCAGAGCGGAAGGCGGTCCCGCTCTGAGAGGCTTCCGCGGCATCAGGGAAGAGGGCAACCGTGCAGTCCAGAGCAAGCAGGATAAGAGTTGGCGCATCACACATACCTATATAGCATCAAGGGGTATGCAGTTCATGTATAGTCATTAATCTGGTGTAGTTGATGGCTGAAATAGATTACACTCAGGGCCAGCTCAGCTGCAGAGAGAAGTCAGCTCTGAAAGTGAAAATAAAAACAAAAAGCAGAGCGCCTCTAAGTGTTATCAGTTTAATTAAAAGGGTAATGCAGGTACAGGAAAACTGCTCACATTTAAAACAGTATAAAATAGCTCATCTGTTAGGTGGTCTGCAGGAACACAGGGGTCCACGGCTGGATGTTAGTAGCTCCAAGAGATGGTGCAGGGGATGCTGAAGGAGGGAGATGTCTGGAGAGCCAAGAGACCAGATAGTAGGATGGTCAGCAGCTTCAGGAAGGTGTTCTGTTCCTCAGGGAGACACCTGGTGAGCCGAGAGACCGTTAGGTAGAATGGCTGTCGGCTTCAGAAGGGCGCCCTGCTCCTCAGTACATCCGGCGCCAACAGATAGGGGAGCCCAGCGTGACAGATCCAGCAGCCAAACGCACAACGCGTTTCCGAGCGTGCGCAGTAGCCTCACAGGGCGTGCGCGCTCCTTTCTCAAGTGCAGTGGCATGACACAGAAGAGCTGAACAAGTTTATAGGAAGCCAGCACTCAAGCTGGGTGGATACAGATGGACTTAAAGTGGCCATTGTAAATGGGCTGGACAGTGGGACCACAATACTTAAAGCGGCAATAAGAAAATAAACACAAAAAAAAAAAAATCGCATACAAATGAAATCGCATTAAAAAAAAAAAAAAATGGTTATTTAACAAGGTAAAAAGACATACATCGGCTCTAATCATAATATGGTGTTAACATCTAGCTCTTCGTTTAAACCCTTGGGTGAAAGTGAATCCAGGGTATAGATCCAAAATGTCTCTCGTTGGCATAATTTGGCAAATCGTTCGGCCTCAGATGGAAGTTTGGGGATAGACTCTATTACCCAAACCTCCAATCCTGATGTGGACTTGTTGTGGAACTCGAGGAAATGGCGTGGTACGCTATGTTGGTCACAACCCTCCTCCACAAACCTGCGATGGCGACCAAATCGTTGCCGTAGTGGGCAGATGGTGCGACCAACATAGAGTAGTCCACAGGGACAGGTCAGGCAGTAGATCACGTAATCAGTAGAACAGTTGTAGAATTCTTCCAAACGGTAAGTCTTATTCTCATGGGTGAACTGTTTTTTACCATGTCGCACAAAGGCACATGTTTTACATAAAGGCTTGTTACATCGATACATGCCCTTTAAGGGAATGAGGCATAGTGGATTATGGACTTTTTTAGTTTTGAGACGACTGGGTGCAATTTTGTTTTTTAGGGTGGGAGCCCTACGGTAAGTAACTCTAGGTTTGTGACCTAAACTGGGTAAAAGATGGGGGTCCTGTAATAAAATGTTCCAGTGTTTCTGTAGTATGGATTCCATTTTCCTGTAGCGGCAGTGGAATCTGGTGATGAAACTCGGAGTGGATTCATCATATTTAGCTGTATTTTTGGGGGGTTTACCAGGCAGGAAGGTGGTGTAAGCTTGATTGACCAATTGGTCAGGGTAACCCTTATCCCTAAACTAGGCTCTCAAAGCATCACTCTGTGTGATGTAATCTATATCCCTGGTACAGTTCTGTCTAAGGCGACAGAACTGCCCTTTAGGTATATTGTTTACCCACTGGGGATGATGACAACTACTATAGTGTAGGTACGAGTTGCCAGCGGTGGGCTTGGTGTAGTTCCGGGCAAAAATGGAAGTTCCTTCACTACCCAGCTCGAGGTCCAGGAAGGCTAGATGAACCGCATCACAAACAGAAGTAAAGGTGAGACCGAAATCATTGGTGTTGCAGTGGATGACAAAATCATCAATCAAGGATGGAGGACCGTCCCAGATGATGATGATATCGTCTATGTAACGGCCGTAAAAAACTAGATATTGAGCAAAGGGGTTGTTGTGCCAAATGAAGGATTCTTCCCAGAAACCCATGGTCAGGTTAGCGTAGGAGGGTGCAAAGTTAGCGCCCATTGCGGTACCATGGGTCTGAAGGTAGAAGTCGCCATTAAAACAGAAGTAGTTATGCCTAAGACAAAAATCGGTGGCATCAAGGATAAAGGTGGCTTGTTGGTTATTGAGCATAGGATCTTTTAATAAAAAGTGTTGTGTCGCCCGCGGACCTATGTCATGGGGGATGGACGTATAAAGGGAATTAACGTCCAGGGACAACCAAAGATAGCTATCCGCCCAAGAGTATGGGGCTAAGAGCTCCAATAGGTGGATAGAGTCTCTGATATAAGACTGCAGGGACTGGGCGAGTGGCTGCAAAAATACATCAATGTACTGTGACAATCCGCTGGTGATGCTATCCATGGCAGCAACGATAGGTCTACCAGGTGGGCAGAGGGGGTCTTTATGTACCTTGGGAAGGTGATAGAAATAAGGTGTATGGTAGTATTCCTTTTTAAGAAAAGCGGCTTCTTTGGTATCAAGGACTTTATCTCTAACTGCGTTACAGATCAAAGACTCCGCCTCTAATCTAAAGGTGGGGAGTGGATCCTTGGTTAGCTTGACGTAGGTGTTTGTGTCAGACAAGAGTCTGAGGGCTTCCCTGATGTAATCGGCCCTGTCCTGGATGACTATAGCTCCACCCTTGTCGGCCGGTTTAATGACCAAATCTGTATTGTCGGTAAATTTTTTAAGGGAAAGGGTTTCGTTGCGGGTAAGGTTGTGGTGAATTAATTTCTTAGTATTAGAGGGCTGATGACATAGCTGCTGGAGATCAGAAAACACCATTCTGTAAAAAGACTCAATATACGGGCCTTTGGACCTAGTAGGATAGAAAACTGACGGGGGATATAGATTGGTGTGCTTGACAGGGGGAGATGTCTGTAAGTGTTGTGTGTACAAGTATAGGTTGAGGTCAGGGTCATCGGGGTCAGGATCAACCTCATATAAGCTAAAAACATCATCCTCAATGGTAAGCAGTTCAGTATCAGGGGTGCTAGTGGGTATGTCCTTGTCCAGGAGGGGTGTATTGCTCAAGTCCTTCTTGGACTTAATGTTGAAGCGTCTATTGAGGGTCAATTTTCTGACAAATTGATTAAGATCTTTAAATAGGAGGAAAGAGTTGGGATATGTGGTGGGTGAAAAAGAAAGACCTCTGCTGAGTAGGGCTTCATCAGCAGGCGTGAGGGCCTGTGATGATAGATTAAATAATTTTATAGTTTGCGCACCTTGGCTCCTATTATTGTGTTTGTGCCTTCCTCCTCTACATCCTCTTCTATGAATTTTCTTTTTAGCCTTTGCTTTAGGTGGGGGCTGATCCCTAAAAAAGACACAGAGGTGGAGTGAGGTGGTATATCACCAAGCTGGAAATCACCCACTAATATGGTTGGACCTTCAGTGGGATCTGAGCCAGTGTTCTCATTAAGTGAGTGGGGGTCTTGGCTTATATTGTCTGCAGACGGGAGAGGGACTAACTGGGTGGTGCATGGAGGGGGGCCAGTCGGAGGATTAGGTGGGATGCATTGCTGACTGGTGGGCATTGAGGATGTTTTGTTGAGGGGTGTATTCCCTCTATGGGTAGTGGCAGTAGGGGGAGAGGTGCTCACCTTGTGTGTGGCCAACCCACCTGACATGCTTGCAATATTAGTGCCTACTTTTTTCTGTTTTGGAACAAATAGACTCTTTGGAAGTCCTGGTGTTAGTTGTTTTCGTAGGGGGGTCTTTCTGGTCTTATTGTTGGGGTATGGTGGCGGGTTTCGATTGACGATTTGGTCGCCATCGCAGGTTTGTGGAGGAGGGTTGTGACCAACATAGCGTACCACGCCATTTCCTCGAGTTCCACAACAAGTCCACATCAGGATTGGAGGTTTGGGTAATAGAGTCTATCCCCAAACTTCCATCTGAGGCCGAACGATTTGCCAAATTATGCCAACGAGAGACATTTTGGATCTATACCCTGGATTCACTTTCACCCAAGGGTTTAAACGAAGAGCTAGATGTTAACACCATATTATGATTAGAGCCGATGTATGTCTTTTTACCTTGTTAAATAACCATTTTTTTTTTTTAATGCGATTTCATTTGTATGCGATTTTTTTTTTTTTTTTTTGTGTTTATTTTCTTATTGCCGCTTTAAGTATTGTGGTCCCACTGTCCAGCCCATTTACAATGGCCACTTTAAGTCCATCTGTATCCACCCAGCTTGAGTACTGGCTTCCTATAAACTTGTTCAGCTCTTCTGTGTCATGCCACTGCACTTGAGAAAGGAGCGCGCACGCCCTGTGAGGCTACTGCGCACGCTCGGAAACGCGTTGTGCGTTTGGCTGCTGGATCTGTCACGCTGGGCTCCCCTATCTGTTGGCGCCGGATGTACTGAGGAGCAGGGCGCCCTTCTGAAGCCGACAGCCATTCTACCTAACGGTCTCTCGGCTCACCAGGTGTCTCCCTGAGGAACAGAACACCTTCCTGAAGCTGCTGACCATCCTACTATCTGGTCTCTTGGCTCTCCAGACATCTCCCTCCTTCAGCATCCCCTGCACCATCTCTTGGAGCTACTAACATCCAGCCGTGGACCCCTGTGTTCCTGCAGACCACCTAACAGATGAGCTATTTTATACTGTTTTAAATGTGAGCAGTTTTCCTGTACCTGCATTACCCTTTTAATTAAACTGATAACACTTAGAGGCGCTCTGCTTTTTGTTTTTATGTGCAGTCCAGAGCGACAGTGAATAAAGAGCTGAAGCCGAGCAAAAGGATTCGCATGACTGCTTTGGTATGTGACTGTAGCTGTAAACAATGTGAGCTGAGAGGAATAACCAGGCACATATTTGGTTATATGAAGTAGCTATTGAATATTAGAAAGCCGCAAGGAGGGGAGAGAGACATTGGAAGAGGAGGGGGGGACTCTAGAGTGGAGGGAGAGACATCACCCCCAGTTACAGCATCAAATATAGCTGGAGCCGAGCAGATAAAAGTTTTGGCACTATGATGATAGTCTTTGAGGACTGAGGGGCAGTAGCAGTGAACAGCCAGGAATTTATGGTGCTTTTGAAGTTCTGTGAACAGCTGGAGGTCAATAGAGAGCTATTAAGAAGGCGAAAGAGACACCGGAGGAGGAGGGGGTGATTGGGAGTGAATGAAAATACATTATCCCCAAATATAATATTTTTTTTGCGGTATGTCAGCTGGGAAGAAACAGAAATCTAAACCCGTTACCCGCTCTTCCGTGAGAATCTCAGGTGCCCCACCATTGAAATCAGCATTAGAAACCCTCTGAAGAAATAAGCCATTTTTTCCCTATCTTGAAAGAACACTTGCAGAAAGATAAGCTAATTCAAATGGAAATGAATATGGCAACATCATTTGTTACAGAGGGAAAAGATAAAGATAAAAGCAATATGGCAATTGAAGTTGCAATAAACGAACAACAAGTGGTACAAAAAGAACCGATCGAAGCGCATTTAATAAGGACTCAAGATATGGGCAAAAAAGGAGGAAAAGAGGAGGATTCGGATATTAGAACCCTCCTCCGGGCACTCCCTACTAAATCTGACTTGGAGGACATCATAGGGAAACTTGAAGCAAAGTTCAGCAGTGAGATACAGAAAATAAGAGGTGGGATGTCAGAACTGGAAGTTAAAACAGATACAAATGAACAGAAAATAGAAGCAATAAATCAGAGAGTCAGAAACCTTGAGAAAGAAAAAGAAACGTATTTAAATACAACATTAGCCTTGCAATTGCGTTTAGAAGACATGGAAGACAGAAGCAGAAGAAATAATATAAGAATTCGAGGAATACCGGAAACAGTAGAAAGAGATCAGCTAATGGAAGGAGTTAAATGCATTATTCATAAAATTTTGGGTGATACACCCCTTTCACCTATAGAAATAGATAGGGCACATAGAGCTCCAGGACCAAGGTTGAAGGATACCAGGAGACCACGAGATGTGATCATAAGGATCCATTTTTTTACCAAGAAAGAGGAGATCCTTAGAAAGGCCTGGACTCTAGGTCATATAGAATTCTAGGGAACCAATATCAAGATACTCCCCGATATATCCAGACCTACATTAAACCGTAGAGCTTTACTCCATCCAGTTCTAGAAAAAGCCAGGCAGTTAGGTTTTAAATACCACTGGAATTACCCCATAGCGGTTACATTTCATAAAGAGGGAACTTTCTTTACATTGAAAGAACCAAGAGATTTACCGAAATTATTCAAATATTTAGGAACTGCTGAATTTTATGTTCCAAACTGGCTGGAAATCTCCCCCATGTGGAGAGGATATAAGAGAGGAGAGGATCTAGGAATTCAAAGAGAAGAGAGAGTGGCTGGCTGGAAATCTCCCCCATGTGGAGAGGATATAAGAGAGGAGAGGATCTAGGAATTCAAAGAGAAGAGAGAGTTTGAAAAGGAAGAGAAGGGAATATCGAGAAGATAAGAAAGAAACTAGAATCCCTGGTGCCTTGGGGGGGGAGAGGTTTTTTATTTTTTTTTTTTTAGCACCTAAAGGGTAGGAATCATATGACGGTAAAACATGGTGGACAAACTCATTATACATATCGTATAGGACTTGGACCCATTATAATCTTTTGATATAAAGAGAGGTGTACCATTCTTTTTTCTTTTTTCTTTTTTTTTTTTTGAACAAAATAGCACTTTTTTTTTCTTTTTTTGAACAAAATAGCACTCTTTTTTTTTTCTTTTGAACAAAATAGCACTTTTTTTTTTTTAACAAAATAGCACTCTTTTTTTTTTTTGAACAAAATAGCACTTATTTTTTTTTTTTTTTCTACATACACTTATAAGGGTGAAAACAAACAATTTAATGATTGATTGAAGTTTTGTGGTTTATCTCAATATGACTCAATAAGCAGAGTTAATCACTAATTCACTAAAGGGGAGGGACTTTTCCCCTCCCATTTCCCTTTTTTTTTTCTGTTATGCACTCAATAGGGTGATAATATGTGTATCTAAGAGATGGTTGAAATTAATTGGTATTTTACAATATGTGTTTATGGTTTTGGGTTATATAAATTCGCAAAGAGGGTAGAGGGGTTGTTGGGCTTTTTTTTTTTTTTTTTTTTTTCGTTGTTTGTCACTAACATAAAGGATTGTATCCTGAAAACACTAAAGAAGGTGATAATGTATGGGGGGAAGGAACAATTGAGTTTATTTTGGTAAATCATAGGATGAGTACAGGTAGAGTTATACACAAACTCACTAAGGGGGGGAGAGGGTTTTTTTTTTTTTTTTTTTTCCCTCACCTTCTATGCACTTAAGAGGGTGTGAACATATGTGATTTAGGAGTGGTTTAAATTATTGTGCATATCACAGTATGAGTTATTGGTTTGGATCAACAGAAATGCACAAAGGTGGAGGTTTTTTTTTTTTTTGAGGTGGTTACCTTTAGTATAAATGCTTAAATTTCAAAAGGTAAAAAGTAGGAAAAGAAGATAATATAGATAGACAGGAAATGACGAGATTAATTTAAGTATTATATGGGGAGGGGGGGGGGTTTCCCCCACAGAGGGAGGAAGAAAGGGAGAGAGGACTTGATTTTTAATTTTTATTTATTTTTTTTTCTCTCTCTTTATCTCTCTTTTTCTCTCTGTTTTCTTCTCTCCATTGAATAAGATATGTTGTGTATCAGTGAAGGGTTCATTGATAAAGTTTTCTTTAGTCTCGGTATGATTTATAGAACCTCAAGGAAAGGAGGGTTAATTTGTAGATATTACAAGTGGGTCCTCTCTATCTCGGTTTCGGTTGTTTAAACCCCACGGAGTGGGAGGGGCGGTGTGGGGGGAGAAATGATTAGGAAAACAAATTTAAGAGGGTTTGGTCTTGACGGTTAAAACGGCCATCTATAGTAAATACAGGGGAAGAAGAAAAATTGAATTAAAAGAGATTAAGTAGGGTCAAAGGAGAGAGGGAGGGGAACCTCACTCCGGGAGGGCTCTGGGCTCCACCTCCAATAGGAAAACGCTCATAAAAATAGGGAGGGAAGTGAGCGTAATATACTTAGGTATAATTTAGTTGGGAGGAATATCCTCCACAAGAGGATAATTTTCCTTTTTTAGCAGGGGAGGGGTTTTTGGTTTTTTTTTTGTTTTTTTTTGTTTCCCTTTCTTACTTCCCCCTCTTCTTTTTTTTTTTTTTTTTTCTCTTTTCTCTTTTTTTTTTTTTTTTTCTCTTTCCTCTTCTTCTTCTCGGAGAGAATTATTCTCAAAACCAATGGCAGCTATAAAAATTGTTTCATTTAAGATGAGGGGACTTAACACCCCCGAAAAAAGACATATGCTCCTAAACGAACTTAGACGATTGCAGGCGGATATAGCGCTCATTCAGGAGACACACTTTAGAGAAGATAAAACCCCATCTTTAAGAAATAAAAACTATCCTATAGGTTATCACTCAAGTAATAAAATCTCAAAGTCAAAAGGGGCTTCCATTCTCATCTCAAATAAATTGTCTTGGGAACATGAGGAAACCTGTTTGGACCCCGAGGGGAGATTTGCCTTTGTGAAAGGACTCCTAGAGGGAGTTAAAGTTACCATTGGCTCGATTTATACACCTAATGTAAATCAAGACACCTTCCTCTCTAGAACCTTTAAGGTCCTATCGGAATTTGGAGAAGGGCAAATATTATTAGGGGGAGATTTAAACATTCCGATAAACCCTAGAATTGATACTTCCTCCGGAACGTCAGCGGTGTCCCCCAAAATGAGAAAAAAAGTAACTCAGATATTGCATAAACATCAACTGATAGATATCTGGCGTTTACAACACTTAGGAGAAAGGGACTATACATATTACTCGATAACACATAAAAAATACACCAGAATCGATCAATTCCTAGTTCCCCATAGGCAGTTACATTCAGTGATAAATACGGAGGTGGGTAACATCACATGGTCGGATCATGCTCCGATAGTGATGTGCTACTCACTATCAGAAAAAGAGAAGCAAGTAAATAGATTTTGGAGACTGAATGAAAGCTTACTTCAGACCCCAGAGGTGAAAGAGGACGTTCAGAAAGAAATTCAATGGTACTTCCAAACAAATGATTTACCTGAATGCGAATCAGGAATCTTATGGGAGGCGCATAAAACAGTAATAAGAGGAGTTTTGATAAAACATGGATCCAGGTTAAAAAAAGAACGGAAGAAACAACTAGAAACATTGGTGAACGAGCTTCAGGAAATAGAAATAGCCCATAAACAAAAAACATCTGTAGAAGTAGAGAGGAAAGTGAATGCAGTACGTAAGCAAATAACAGATTTATTGCAGTTTAAAGCCAAGGCAGATCTTCAGAGAAGCCGGAGAGTAGGATACGAGTCCGGTAATAAATGCGGTAGAATGCTAGCCAAAGCAGTCAAAGATCTGGAGATAAAAAGATATATCCCTCATATTAATTCTTCTAATGGTAAAAAAGTATTTCTGCCTAAACAAATAGCTAAAACCTTTGGAGATTTTTATTCAGCATTATATAATTTGAAAGAAGAAAACATAGAAAAAGTAAACATGGACACTTACATTAAGGAATCTAAAATGCCAACATTCCCATTGGAAATCAGGAGGGAGTTGGACTTACCGATAACCATGCTGGAGGTCCAACAAGTCATTGAGAAGATGAAGCAGGGAAAAGCTCCAGGCCCTGATGGCTTAACAATACAGTATTATAAAGTATTCTTTCCGATCTTGGGGCCGTATCTGACAAAATTATTTAATGAAATAGGCCAAAATTCAACCTTTTGTAGAGATTCGTTGGGAGCACATGTGACTGTGATACCCAAAGAAGGGAAAGATCTAACTCTTTGTGGTAGTTTTAGACCAATATCGTTGTTGAATGTGGACCTAAAGATCTTTACAAAGATTATCGCAAATAGATTAACACAACACATAAATTCACTGATACATTTAGACCAAGCCGGCTTCGTCCCTCACAGAGAAAGGAAGGATAATACCATTAAAATATTAAATTTAGTACATATGGCGGAAAGTACTCATCTCCCCTGTGTAATATTAGGGACAGATGCAGAAAAAGCATTTGACCGCATTAACTGGGAGTTCATGTTTTCCACATTGAACCATATAGGAATAGATAAAATTATGTTTCAATGGATTCGAGCCATTTATTCCACACCTTGGGCTCAGGCAAAAGTTAACGGTATTTTATCAGATCCCTTTCCTATTAGAAATGGGACAAGACAGGGATGTCCTTTATCCCCTTTACTATTTGTGTTATCTTTAGAACCATTTCTATGTCGAGTGAGACAGAGTTTGGATATATCTGGAGTAGTGTGTGGGGACACGCAGTATAAAGTTACTGCATATGCAGATGACCTATTGTTTACGCTCACTAGACCAGATGTATCATTGCCGAATTTATTTAAAGAATTTGAAGTATATGGAAGATTATCTAATATGAAGATAAACTTCGATAAATCAGAAGCCATGGGAGTGGGAGCTCTACCTTCCTACTTCCAGAGGCTGAAACAAAATTTTGGGTTTAAATGGACAGAGAGAGCGATAAAATATTTAGGTACATATATCCCCCTCAAGGTGAAGAGAACATATGAAAATAATTTAATTCCTCTACTGCATAGAATAAAACTGTTGTTAGAGAAATGGAACACAGGAATACATTCCTGGTTTGGTAGATCAAACTTGATAAAAATGTCGATCCTCCCGAAATTCTTATACTTATTTCAGGCTTTACCTATCAATATCCCAGTCCAATATTTTAAACAAGTTCAATCAGTGTTTATAAATTTTGTTTGGGCAAAAAAGAAACCAAGATTGTCAGTTAAATATTTAACTCTTCCAAAAAAATATGGTGGTGTGGCCTTACCGGATATTCGCAGATATTATCAAGCCTCCCACTTTTGTCGCCAAATAGACTGGTGCAGACACAAGACATCTAAATTATGGATACACTTGGAACAATCTCAAACACCAATCCCTTTGAACAGGGCTGCTTGGTGTTATGATGACATACCTGGGAGCCTGAAAGGCCATCCGTTGATAGGTAACACACTAAAAATAGTCTCACAAGTTTATATAAAGGGGATGGAGAAAAACAGGGAGTCCCCTTTATTTCCCATTCTGGGAAATCCAAGGTTTCCAATGGGAATGGAAAAAAGGCCCCTTTGGAGAATTAAAAGAAAGAGGTTACTTTTAAGCCTCACATTTTCTGAAAGGGAATAAGTGGCCAACACTTGAGACATTGGTGGATAAGGAGGATATTTTTGGGCTTCCGTTTTGGAGTGCCATACAGGTACATCATTATCTCAGTACATTACCACAACCCCAGAAATATGGAAGGCAGGTGACAATATTTGAAACATATTGTTCAGAATCAGGACCATTAGCACACACTCTATCTAAAATGTATAATATATTGGTGGTTCCTATGGAACAAGTTAAATTGCCCCAACTAAGTAAATGGGAAGAAGAAATTAATTGTGTCTTTTCCTCTGAACAGCAACAACAGATAATAGACAGGGTTTTTCAGTCTTCTATTTGTACCAAAATACAAGAAACAAATTATAAAATTTTAACACGTTGGTATTATACCCCTCAGAGACTGAATAGTATCTATCCTAATACATCAGATCTGTGCTGGCGCTGTCAAGAGGAACAGAGCACAATGTTACATATTTTTTGGACTTGCTCCAAAATAAGAGGATTTTGGGAAGAAACCAGAAGAATAATGCAGTTTAATTTTCTTTTTTCTTTTTTTTTTTTCTTCTCTTTTTTTTTTGTGTTTAGTAGGGGGAAGATAAGGGAGGGAAAGAAGGGGAAGGGGGGAGGAGGGAGGGAAGGTGAGGGGAAAAAAAGGGAGAAAAGGTAAGGGGGATAGAATGGGTTGGAAATAAAAAAACGATACTCCCTAAGGATAGGGAGAAAATATGTTACCATATTTAAGAGGTGGGAGGAGAAAATAAATATTTCTCTTCTTAATATGTATTTATGTTGGTATAATAGTTTTTCTTCTGACTGATATTTTGTGAAATGTAAACCCATTCTTTTTCCTTCTAATTAAAAATTAAATTTGAAAAAAAAAAGTGACCACAGCATGCCCCCATTAATGTAAAATGATCACAGCATGCCCCCATCAATGTAAAGTGACCACAGCATGCCCCCATTAATGTAAAGTGATCACAGCATGCCCCCATCAATGTAAAGTGACCACAGCATGCCCCCATCAATGTAAAGTGACCACAACATGCCCCCATCAATGTAGAGTGACCACAGCCTGCCCCCTTCAATGTAGAGTGACCACAGCATGCCCCCTTCAATGTAGAGTGACCACAGCATGCCCCCATCAATGTAATGTGACCACAGCATGCCCCCCTCAATGTAGAGTGACCACAGTGTGCCCCTATCAATGTAGAGTGACCACGGTGTGCCCCCTTCAATGTAGAGTGATCACGGTGTGCCCCCTTCAATGTAGAGTGACCACGGTGTGCCCCTATCAATGTAGAGTGACCACGGTGTGCCCCCTTCAATGTAGAGTGACCACGGTGTGCCCCCTTCAATGTAGAGTGACCACGGTGTGCCCCCTTCAATGTAGAGTGACCACAGCGTGCCCCCATGAATGTAGAGTGACCACAGCGTGCCCCCTTCAATGTAGAGTGACTTGGCAGGTGGACCAGAATGTACACATTGCTGTGCGGAAAGCGTGCTCCCTGGACAGTTATTGCGGTTTAATGGAAAGCTCCTAATCTCTACTTGCGATTGGGAGCTTTCCAATCATGTGTCCGCCAATCATGGTCAGGAACACTGCCCCAGCTCTCAGCATCAGAAACCTCTTAAAAAGCTTGGAGGCACTGGCATTAAGGGGTTAAAGAGGAGTGGTTGGGACAGTAAAAATGCACAGCCCCTCCCCCCAAAACAGAAATGTAAAGTATACTCTTACTGTGTCTTCTGAACATCAGCATTAGTATATACACACAGTACAGCAGGCTCACAGCACATCACATGGCAGTTCATTGCTGACTTTATGGCTGTACTGGGCTGCAGCCTGTAACACTCAGTACAGCCATAATTGAACAAAGTCAGCAATGAACTGCCATGTGATGCGCTGTGACAGAGCTATAGATCGCCTGCTGTACTCTGTGTATATCCTAATGCTGATGTTCACAGTGAGGATTCTGGTGTCTGTATCCGAATATTAGTGTCACTCACTGTGTGATGCTGCCATGCTGCTGCTTCTCGCTGTCAGTTTTTTTAACCCCGCTGACGAAGTCTATGACGCAACGCGTACGGGGGGAGGAGCCTGCACGTCATCACGTCGATTCCTGGAGACCACAGGCAGCGTTTGATGCTATGATAAGTCCGCACTGCTGAAGTGCTTTGAAATGTAAGTGTGATTTCACCATTTATGATTTAATAAATAGCCTTAAATTCAGAGAGCACTAGATCTTGCTTTTATTTTTCCACACCGATGCCATATAAACCTGGAGGGATTATCAGGAGGCGGTGATGGGAAGGCAAACCAGACTGCAGTGATTATCCCAGAGTGTGTATTGACTCTCAGGAGTCTGTTCCTAAGGTGAGCTGCTAATCTGTCACTAGTCACTAGGAGCACCTAGAGTAAAGCATGCAGCACTTTTGATCACGTTTGTGGATGAAGATTTTTTGATTTTCTTTCAGTCACTATTTTAACTGAGGATTGGGACTATTAATATTATTGATTTTATAATCACGGCTCAGAAATAGATTTTTCACTTTAGTATCACAGTTGATGGACTGATTTAGAGTTATTGTGATAACATTTTGTACACCAAACATATTTATTTATTTATTTATCTCCAATGAAAGACTTGGCGCAGCAATATTATTTTCTTTAAGTTTTTTTAACCCATTCCCAGTGATTATTCGTCTTACCTTAGGTGTGCTGTATGGATCGGAAGCTGCGCAGGCATTTAATCCCTACATGGCCAGCTAGGCAGAAGAGCCCACAATCCCCCCAAAAAGTTAAAGAGCTGTTGCACAGAACTGACGACACACAGGAGGATTTGGTTTGCAGATCTGAGCAGCCAGCCAGTGTCTGGAGGATTATAGAGGCTGCTAGAAATCAGGGAAGGAAAGAGAAGGCAGACAAAGCATTGAGTATGGGAGATAGATCTTTAGTGTAGGGGAGGAAAGTGATCTGTTATAGGAGGGAGCTTACAAAGAATTGTGATCTGCATACAGGTAAGCTAATACATGAAATGAGACATGAGCCTGAGTGTAGGAGAGAGCCGGACTCGAACCTGCAGCTGTAGTGTCAGTGTCAGCAGCCTCCAGTCCACTTGGTCTCTGCATCTGTCCTGATAGAGCGGGACATATACACAAAATCCCTCCGCCAGAGCAGGCAGCTGACTGACTGACTGACCGGAACAATAACTAAGCAGAGCAGGTTGCAGGGAGGGAGGCGGCGGCTGAGTGGGGCTCGATGCGGGGACAGACAGGCTGCGGCGGCTCGCGGCTTCTCTTGAATGAATTAAACTTACCTCACTCACGGTTCCGACCTGCGTGCTGCTGCTGAGTCGGCCCGGGGCGGCGGGAGTGTTGGCTGCGGATTGCGGACTCTGCGAAGTGGAGACTGGTCACTCACTGACTGCTGGAGACAAACTCTTCTTCTGTCCTCCTCACGCAGTGCCGGCGGGCGGGAAGGTGATCGCGTGCGCCAGTGCGTCACGACGTCACCCGGGATGTCCTCCTATGTGATTGGTCCAGGCTGGAGTCTGGACCAATCACAGCCAGGACATCACTAAAGTGGGGAGTGTCGGGGCGCATTGCCCCCCAGAAGACCCCCAGAAGGCCGCCAATCGGCGCCTCTGCCCGCCGCACGTGGGGTGAAACCCCCCCCCCCATAGCCACCACTAGGTCCGGCACCCCTAGTGGGCTAAAAATGGGAAAAAAATTTTAATCTTTTTTTCCTCTGGCCACAGAGTGGGGGGGCGGCGCCCTTGCGCCCCCTATAGACAGGCCGCCACTGCTTCTGTCTACAAAAGGCATACTAAAAAGCTATTTAACAATCATGTCAGGACTTACTTTTCAAAAAACAAAAAATGAATAACTCAGATCTAGTTCCCGCTAGCATCATTATGCATTATTCCAGGCAACATATACAAATTAGAAACATCATTAAAAAACATTGGTTCATACTAACTGACGACCCCAAGGTGAAACAATTTGGTCCTCCAACACTGCTAATCACCTTTAAAAGAGCTAGATCTCTTAAGGACAAATTAGTTCAAAGCGAATATCGAGGTGAGACCAGGGGAAAACATTGTCCACTAAATTAGTTCAAAACGAATATCGAGGTGAGACCAGGGAGAAACATTGTCCACTTACAGGTTCCTTCCCATGTGGACATTGCTCTTACTGTTCCTTCATTGATAGTGTTGAGCGAACACGGACTGTATTATTCGGGTCCGTACCGGATAATTGGATTTTTGCTACCCGGACACGGACCCGAAAACTTTACTGTATGTTCGGGTTTAAAATCCATGTTCGGTAATTTTATTTCCTGTTTTGTATGTAATGGCTCGCTTTTAATGGCAGGCTTTCAACAGCCAATCAACAAGCGTTTAACTGGTGTGCCTTAAGCCATCCCAGCCATGCCTACTAATGTATTAGTAGCTGTGATTGGCCATCTGAAGCATGTGACCCATGTCTTTATAAGCTTGAGAGACACAGCGCGGTGCGTCAGTCTGCTGTAGTGTAGGGAGAGAGCACACATCATACGTGCTGGCTGCTGCTGATTAGGGACAGACAGGGAAAAACAACATTGTGCCCGAAAAGAATGCAGGGACAGGTCGGAGTGTAGGCAGGGAAAGATATTTGAGCATTTTAGGGACAGGCTGGAGAGATTAGCCCGGGACAAATAGGAGACACAGGACAGAACAATCGTGCTTTAGCGATCTACATTGATTTTTGCCCTCACTTGAGCCCACTGAGGAGGAGGAGGAGGGAGAAAAAAATATATTTTTATCAGTCTGTTGTGTGCAGCGTTCAGCTATATTTTACTACAGATTGCTGTTCTAATCTGCTATTTAAAAATTACAAAGTTAAAGGGGAATTTTTTTTTTCCCTTCATAGCCTGCTGCTGATCGTGACATAAAACATAAGACACTGCTGTGTTCACATGTGCTATTGAAAAATCACCAATTTTATATACTTTTTTCTATTCCGCTATTCAATCTACACCCTTTTGGGGTAAAAAGAATTAAATTGCGGCATAGTCTGTATCGGTACGTGTGAGATACACCTTTCCAATTTTTTGGGCGCATCTTACACCGCCGAGGATTGCAGGGTGCTTCAGTTTTCCTCCTGTTCCGAACTCCTCCTACTCCTCATCCTCATCCTGCCTTTAGGGTACAAAAAATTGTAATCGGGGCCTAGTCTGGGTTTGTACGTGTGAGATACACCTTTTTATATCATATTTTCTATTCCACTATTCAATCTACACCCTTTTGGGGTAAAAAGAATTAAATTGCGGCATAGTCTGTATCGGTACGTGTGAGATACACCTTTCAAATTTTTGGGCGCATCTTACACCGCCGAGGATTGCAGGGTGCTTCAGTTTGCCTCCTGTTCCGAACTCCTCCTACTCCTAATCCTCATCCTGCCTTTAGGGTGCAAAAAATTGTAATCGGGGCCTAGTCTGGGTTTGTACGTGTGAGATACACATTTTTATATCATATTTTCTATTCCGCTATTCAATATACACCCTTTTGGGGTGAAAAAAATTAAATTGCGGCATACTTTGCATATTTGACTGTGAGATACACCCGTTGTATTTGTATACTGTTTTTCTATTCCGCTATTTAATAAACACCCTTTTGGGGTAAAAAAATTAAATTGCGGCATAGTTTGCATATTTGACTGTGAGATACACCCGTGCCATACTGTTGTTGTTTTGTTCCGCTATTCAATAAACACCTTTCTAGGGCAAGATCATAAATTACAGAAATATGAGGAGAACGTCAAATAGGGGCCGTGGCCTGGGTCGTGGTGCTGCTGGTAGAGCTCCTGTTGCAAGGATAGGACGTGGTCGATCTGTGCCAGCTACACGCACAAGTGAAACACCTTCCTCAAGTGTGAGTAGGCGACAGAACCTGCAGCAGTATTTGGTAGGGCATTATGAGCCTCTACAAGTGTTGAGGCAAGAACAAGTAGAGGCGATAGTAAATTGGTTTGCTGCTGACAGTGCCTCCAGTTCCTTCACATTGTCTCCCACCCAGTCTACTGCAGAAAGGTCAGAGTTGGCACCTGCAGCCGATGTCCAACCGTCTTTCACCTCACCCCCTTGCAAATCAGGCAAGCAGTCTGAGCCCCAAGTCATGCAGCAGTCTCTTTTTCTTTTTGATGACTCTGTCAGCAGGGTTTCCCAGGGCCATCCACCTAGCCCTGCCCCAGAAGTGGAAGAGATTGAGTGCAGCAATGCCCAACCACTTATTTCTCAAGATGAGTACATGGAAGGACCATCGCAGCCCGTCTCCGATGATGACGAAACGCCGGTGCCAACTGCTGCGGCACTCAGAATTGTGGAGACCGACAAGGAGGGCAGGGGTGAAGACTGGGTGGAAGATGATGTTGAGGACGATGAGGTCCTCGACCCCACATGGAATGAAGGTCATGCAGGTGACCTGAGTAGTTTGGAGGAAGAGGCGGTGGTCGCACAGAGCCACCAGCACAGCAGAAGAGGGAGAAGGGTGCAGAAGCGGAGCGGCCGTGCCCTAGACACTACGCCTGCTACTGCCCAACGCAGCAAGGGACCGAGCGCACCAAAGCCAGCTCAAAGGAGTTCTCTAGCGTGGAAGTTCTTCAGACAATGTGCTGATGACAGGACACGAGTGGTTTGCACCCTGTGCAATCAGAGCCTGAAGCGAGGCATAAACCTTCTCAACCTGAGCACAACCTGCATGATCAGGCATCTAAGTGCAAAGCACGAGCTGCAGTGGAGTAGACACCTTCAAAACCAAGAAAGGTCTCTGGCTCCTCCTGCTTCCTCTTCTGCTGCAGTCTCGGCCTCTTCATCCACCTCTGTAGTGATACCGGCACCTGCCACCCCGCAAACAGAGGATCTGTCAGCAACACCACCACCTGGGTCACCAACCATCTTCCACAATGTCCCGTGGAAGCGTTCAGCTTTCCATCTCCCAAACCTTATGTCGGTGGCTGTCCCACAGTACGTCGTGCCCAGCCGCCACTACTTTTCCAGGCAAGCCATCCCTTCCCTGCACAACCAAGTGGGGGAAAAAATCAGGTGTGCACTGCGCAACACCATCTGTGGCAAGGTCCACCTATCTACCGATACGTGGACCAGTAAGCACGGTCAGGGGCGTTATATCTCTCTAACGGCACACTGGGTAAATGCAGTGGCGGATGGGCCTGAGGCGGATAGCAATTTGGCGCATGTCCTTCCACCACCGAGGATTGCAGGGCGCTTCAGTTTGCCTCCTATTCCTAACTCCTCCTACTCCGCTTCCTCATCCTCTACCCGTCAGCATAACACCTTCAACACCAACTTCAGCACAGCCAGGGGTAAACGACAGCAGGCAGTATTAAAACTTGCCTGTTTGGGGGAAAAACCAAACACCGCGCAGGAGTTGTGGAGGAGCATGGAACAGCAGACCGATGAGTGGTTGCTGCCAGCGAGCCTCAAGCCCGGCCTGGTGGTGTGCGATAACGGGCGATCTCATAGCAGCTCTGGGCCTAGCCGGTTTGACACACATCCCTTGCCTGGCGCATGTGCTGAATTTAGTGGTGCAGAGGTTCCTTAAAAATTACCCCGATATGTCAGAGCTGCTGCAGAAAGTGCGGGTCGTCTGTGCTCACTTTCGGCGTTCTCACCCTGCTGCTGCTCGCCTGTCAGCGCTGCAGCGTAACTTCGGCCTTCCCGCTCACCGCCTCATATGTGACATGCCCACAAGGTGGAACTCCACCTTGCACATGCTGGAAAGACTGTGCGAGCAGCAGCAGGCCATAGTGGAGTTTCAGCTGCAGCACGCACGTGTGAGTCGCTCTGCGGAACAGCACCACCAATAACTGGGCCTCCATGCGAGACCTGTGTGCCTTGTTGCGCTGTTTTGAGTACTCCACCAACATGGCCAGTGCCGATGACGCCGTTGTCAGCTTAACTATCCCACTTCTATGCCTCCTTGAAAAAACGATTCGGGCGATGATGAAGAGGATGTTACATAGTTACATAGTTACATAGTTAGTGAGGTTGAAAAAAGACACAAGTCCATCCAGTTCAACCCATGATGCGTGTGTGTTTGCTTTTAACCGTACATTGTGTACCCCTGTATGTTGTGGTCTTTAAGGTGTACATCTAATAGTTTTTTGAAACTATCTATGCTCCCCGCTGATACGACTGCTTGTGGAAGAGAATTCCACATCCTTACCGCTCTTACAGTGAAGAACCCCTTACGCACTTTAAGGTTAAACCGCCTTTCCTCAAGTTTTAGTGAGTGGCCACGTGTCTTATTGTATTCCCTTTCTCTGAATAGTTTGTTCCTTATGCTAGGGTCGCCAGTACAGTATTTGTACATTGATATCATATCCCCCCTCAATCGTCTCTTCTCCAGAGAGAATAGGTTCAGTGCTTGTAGTCTTTCCTCATAGCCGATGTCCTCCATTCCCCTAATTATTTTTGTTGCCCTCCTCTGGACTTTCTCCAGTTCCAGCACATCCTTCCTGCGGACCGGTGCCCAGAACTGGACAGCATACTCCAGATGTGGCCGGACCAGAGTCTTGTAGAGCGGGAAAATAATCTCTTTATTTCTGGAGTGAATCCCCCTTTTTATACATCCCAGTATTCTGTTGGCTTTGCTTGCGGCGGCTTGGCATTGCATGCCACTGCCAAGCCTGTTGTCTACCAGTACCCCCAAGTCCTTTTCCATCCTAGACTCACCCAGATGTTCACCCCCTAGTGAATAGCTTGCTTTCTGGTTTCTGGCACCCAAGTGCATTACTTTACATTTTTCTACATTAAACCTCATCTGCCATGTGGTTGCCCACCCCGTTATTTTGTTCAGGTCTGCTTGCAAGATTTCCACATCCTGCATAGAAGATATTGGCATGCCTAATTTAGTATCATCTGCAAATACTGAGATTGTACTAGATATCCCCTCCTCTAGATCATTTATGAATAAATTAAACAGGATTGGTCCCAGGACAGAACCCTGGGGGACCCCACTTTCCACACCCGCCCAATCCGAGTACTCCCCATTAATCACCACCCTCTGGACTCTCCCCTGGAGCCAGGTCTCTATCCAGGTACTCACCTTATGATCCATACCTACCTTCCTTAGTTTGTACAGTAAGCGTTTGTGAGGAACGGTGTCAAAGGCCTTTGCGAAGTCCAGATACACCACATCCACAGGCTTACCTTTATCTAGGTGGCAGCTCACTTCATCGTAGAAGGTTAACAGATTGGTTTGGCACGAACGATTTTTCATGAATCCATGCTGATTTCTACTTATAATACCATTTTCATTACTAAAGTCTTGTATGTGGTCCCTTATCATCCCCTCCAAAATTTTGCAGACTACTGATGTTAGGCTGACCGGCCTATAGTTACCCGGGATATATCTCGGCCCCTTTTTAAATATTGGTACCACGTTGGCTTTTTTCCAATCAGCTGGCACCATACCCGTCTGTAAACTATCCTTAAAGATCAAGAATAATGGTCTGGCAATCACCTGGCTGAGCTCATTAAGAACCCTCGGGTGCAAGCCATCCGGTCCCGGGGATTTATTTATGTTAAGTTTCT
This sequence comes from Pelophylax lessonae, assembly GCF_965119305.1. Lineage (NCBI taxonomy): Eukaryota > Metazoa > Chordata > Amphibia > Anura > Ranidae > Pelophylax > Pelophylax lessonae. The sequence continues at coordinate 158,182,501 of NC_138773.1, forward strand.
CTAGTTTAGCTCTAAGTCTATCCTCTGTTAGCCATGGCGGCACTTCCTGAGGTGTATTATTTAGTTCGGCCTTACAAGCGGGTTTCGTGTAGCCCCCCGATTCCTTTGTGAAGACTGAAGAAAAGAAATTATTTAACACTTCCGCCTTTTCTCTGTCCTCAGTGGCCATTTTTCCTTTATCATCTTTTATGGGGCCAATGTGCTCTGGCCTGGCTTGATTACTGTTTATATACTTAAAGAACTTCTTGGGGTTCTTTTTGCTCTCCTCCGCTATATGTCTCTCGTGTTCTATTTTAGCCGCCCTGGCACAGGAGGAGGAGGAGGAGGAGGAAGAGGGATCATTTTTAAGGCTTTCAGGGCAGTCACTCACAAGTGGCTCCGAGGGTGGGTTCCTGCACCCACAAACGCCAGGTAAACAATTGTCCAGCAGGGGCACAGTTCTGGAGGATGAGGAGGATGAGGAGGAGGAGATGGAGGAGCAGATGGAACCATGTTCACAACAGCTCATGGCCATCACTGGTGTGTGGCTGGGGGAATACAGAGGACACAGACGATACACCTCCCACAGAGGACAGCCTTTCGTTGCCTCTGGGCAGCCTGGCACACATGAGCGATTACATGCTGCAGTGTCTCAACAACGACCGCCGAGTTGCCCACATTCTAAATTGTGCTGATTACTGGGTGGCCATGCTGCTGGATCCCCGTTACAAGGACAACGTACCGTCCTTAATTCACTCACTGGAGCGTGATCGTAAGATGCGGGAGTACAAGCGCACGCTGGTAGACGCGATGCTGCTGGCATTCCCACCTGACAGCGGGGCCACAGTAGAAGCACAAGGCCAAGGCAGAGGAGGAAGAGGTCGCCAACGCAACCAGGGCACCGCCAGCACCTCAGAAGGCAGGGTTAGCATGGCCGAAATGTGGAAAAGCTTTGTCAGCACGCCACAACAAATAGCAGCACCAGCAGCTCATATGGAACGTCTTAGCAGGAGGCAGCATTTCACCAACATGGTGGAGCAGTATGTGTGCACACGCCTACATGTAGTGAATGACGGGTCTGCCCCCTTCAACTTCTGGGTCTTCAAATTGGGCACATGGCCTGAGCTTGCCCTTTACGCCTTGGAGGTGCTGGCGTGCCCTGCAGCCAGTGTATTATCTGAACATGTATTTAGCACAGCTGGGGGCGTTATCACAGACAAGCGCAGCCGCCTGTCCAGAGACAATGTGGACAAGCTCACGTTCATTAAAATGAACCAGGCATGGATCCCACAGGACTTTTCCGTACCTTGTGCAGAATAGAGATGGATACCGACCTTACCCAGCCATTGTTATATTTTTGATCTTTCTCACTCTTTTGGGGTGTACCCTAATTTTAAATGACTAAAAAAAAGCAGTGTTGGCTACCTCGTCCCCCTCCACCGCCGCTTCCACCTCCACCGCCACACTAACCTACACCGCCACATCCACCGCCACCTCAACCTCCCTCCTACTCCATATGGGCCTCGTCCTTCACAGATGAAGAAAATTGTTTTATTTTTCTGTTCTTTTTTTGTTGTTTTAAGTTATTTCGCTATCCACAGGCCGAACCCGCCGAACATGGACATCCAGGTGTCCGCTCAACTCTAATCGTGAGCAATTTGAACTTTATCATTGAGGTAACTACTGACTTTTTAAAACAAAAATGTGGTGCTTTTCAGCCCACCATGGGCACACCCCCCCCCCCCCTCCCGTCCTTGACACAGGTAATTGCAAGGCTGAGGGAGTGTAAACAGCTGTATTGTCATGCAAATTGACTGAGCCGAGTAAATTTTAAAAGGAAAGTACAAAAGAATATGTCAGTTGTATATACAGGTGTATTAACTATCAATATTTCCTTTTTTAGAAAAAAACAGTTTTCTGAAGAATGTTCCAAATGGGGGCAATATGGTGAAGTATAATTTTCATGTGTAGCCAAGTGGGAAATTACTAATGTTTATTTTTGAGCTGCTCATTTTTTAATGGGACTTTTCCACCTGTTCTCAACAGAGTCTTAGTAGGTACTATCTCCAGAACGAATTCTAGTCCCATCTCCTCTCCTAGAGGGTCTCCCCCGTTGAAAGTCTTTCCTTAACCACTTTACAACCGGAGGATTTTGCTGTCTTCCGTCCAGGCCACTTTTTGCGATTCGGCGCTGTGCGACTTCAACTGACAATTGCGCGGTCGTGCGACGCCGTACCCAAACGAAATTTACGTCCTTTTTTTCCCACAAACAGAGCTTTCTTTTGGTGGTATTTGATCACCTGTGCGATTTTTACTTTTTGCGCTATAAACAAAAAAAGAGCGTTTATTTTAAAAAAATAACAATATTTTTCACATTTTTTTATATGAAATTCCCCCCAAAAAAGATGTAAAAACCAATTTTTTTAAAAGTTTTTGGCCAATTTGTTTTATGCTACATATGTTTGGTAAAAAAAATCACAATAAGCGTATTTTGATTGGTTTGCGCAAAAGTTATTGCGTTTACTAACAAAGGGAAAGATTTCTGTCATTTTTGGTGTTTTTTTTTAACGCGTAATGGCGGCGATCTGCTATTTTTTTTGCGGGACTGCGACATTGCGGCGGACAGACCGGACCCCTGACTGACATTTTTGACACTTTTGGGGGTACCAGTGACATTACTGCAGTAATCAGTGCTATATATATGCACTGTTACTGTAAAAATGACACTGGCAGGGAAGGGGTTAATTTTATTGGAGAGGGAGGGGTTAATGTATGCCTGGTGCTTACTGACGTGTAGGGGGGGAGGTGACTATGTGATTCATGGACAGATCGGATGTCCAGCTATGCTGAACAGTCCGATCTGTCACTCCCTGTCACTATGGAGATCCGCCCGCTGTGTTTACACACAGCGGGCGGATCTCCAGACTCGATCCCCGACGATCGGGTAAGAGCAGCGGCGATCGCCGCTGCTCCTCCCCTGGCCCGACTCCCGCTGTGAATGAAAACAGCGGGAGCGAGCCTCCGGCGGCGCGCAAGCGCCGCCCAGAAGGGGGAGTGTCCAGTCACGTTAATACTACGTGGCTGGACGATAACGAACCACTCTGCCGCAGTAGTATTACTGTGAGCGGTTGCAGAGTGGTTAACTGAGGGTGCACTTCTTCAACAGCTGATCCCCTGATAACCAATGGAGTGAGCAATCTTCACACCAGATCAGTGTTAGTACCTATCAGCAGGGAGTTCTGCTTTGCCCCAGGGGGTTAGGGACAAACCACTTCCAGCGTATCAAAAGTCTCTGTCTTTCTGGCCAAGGAAGGGTCAAAAGCAATCTTGATGGGTTTGTATGCATCGTAGGGAAACTTCTGAGTGCCAAGGCCCCAAATCTCCATCTCTTCCAACTTGCACAAAGGAATGTGTTTCAGGTGTTTGTCATAAAAGTCTCTGTACAGCAAGGTCACCTAAGCCCCAGTGTCAAGTAGAGCTTTGGAATAAATCCCTTCTACTTGCAACAAAATTACAGGGCAATCTCTTTGGCACACTCCCATCTTGAGCATCCCCCATCTGAGTTGCGAACAATCTCCTCCGCACCATCAGAACTGTTTCTTTCATACATCTTGGCATGCTCTTCACTGGTGTCCCCATACTTGACCACGAGTATGGGTCATCTCCACTCGTTGCTCGGATGTACTCCTATCAGGGGATTCAACTGTCTGTACCTTAACTGACTTCATGGTTGGTGACCAGATACTCTTTTTCTTTCTTGGAGGAGAAGATACATCGATCCCCTGTGTCTTTGCCCCAGACCCTTTCTTTCTTTCATTAATTTCTCCAGAGCTTTTCCTGTTAGCATGTAAATTGTATGCATATTTTTAGCTCCCAAGTGCATTACTTTACCTTTTTTCAATATTAAACCTCATCTGCCATGTAGTTGTGCGCCCCTCTATTTTAACTAGGTCTTCATGTAAAGTTGCTATATCCTGTTGTGAAGTTATTGTCCTGCTTAGTTTTGTATCGTCAGCAAACGCTTGAACTATTTACAGCTTTCTAATCTCTATATTGTTTATGAACAAGTTAAACAGAACTGGTCCCAGGACAATGCCCTGGGGCACCCACTCACAACTCTAGACTATAGAGGAAATGTGTGTAGCACCCTCTGGCATTCATAGCGTGAATAATTTTTCATGTTTGATGGTTCCCACTACCTCCATGTACAGGGTGTAGCGATGAGGACATGCTGTGCCCCTTCCTACACCAATCTGTACCTGGGGGTGTGGGAACATACATTCTTCTCAGATGAGGATCTTGTCAGGTATTCAAGCCACATATCCACGTTGCTCAGATACATTGACGGTATTTTTATCATCTGGGAGGTGCCCGAGGATATCCTTATTGAATGTCTTCAACAAATGAATGCCAATGACAGCAACCTAAAATTTACAATGCTACATAACAAACCATTTTTGGACGTCCAGGTCAAACGGGACATCGACGGTCTAGTACTCTAAAGTTTCCACCTCACACCTCACATAAATTCAATTCCTTTTGGCCAATACCTCAGTTTATGGAGGAATTTCTCAAATGACACCCTATTCAAGGAAGAAGCAAGCAAACATCAATTCAGATTATTGGAGAGAGGCTATAGTCACTTCTGCCCAGTGGTGGCTGGTGCTCAAAATTTTTTTTGGGGGGGGGGGGGCGCAAACAGAAAAATGTAATAGGCATTGCTTCGTGGCAAAAAACGCGGTAAAAAATAGCGTGACTTTGAGGTCACACAAGTGTGAAAGGGGCCTTCAGTAATCAAGGTACAGTGTGCCCCCATCAATGCAGAGTGACAAGTGAGCAGTGCCCCCATCAATGTAGAGTGACCACGGTGTGCCCCCTTCAATGTAGAGTGACCACAGCATGCCCCATCAATGTAGAGTGACCACAGCGTGCCCCCTTCAATGTAGAGTGACCACAGCATGCCCCCTTCAATGTAGAGTGACCACAGCATGCCCCCTTCAATGTAGAGTGACCACAGCGTGCCCCCATTCAAGGTAGAGTGACCACAGCGTGCCCCCTTCAATGTAGAGTAACCACGGTGTGCCCCCTTCAATGTAGAGTGACCACAGCGTGCCCCCATCAATGTAAAGTGACCACAGCAGGAGCCTAATCATGGCGGGGTGAGGACACGCTTGGAAGGAGCTCCTGATCCCTCTCTCTTAGACCCGAGACAAGCAGCAGATCTTCCCCAGCAGATGAGCGATAGTGAGAAGGCAATCACCGGATAAACCCCTCTCCCCCCTCCCCTCTCTCCGAACACAGTAAGACCGGCTCCTTAACAAGCGGCGCTCGCTGGAGCGTGACTCAGACTTTGGTTATATGAAGTAGCTATTGAATATTAGAAAGCCGCAAGGAGGGGAGAGAGACATTGGAAGAGGAGGAGGGGACTCTGGAGTGGAGGGAGAGACATCACCCCCAGTTACAGCATCAAATATAGATGATAGTCTTTGAGGACTGAGGGGCAGTAGCAGTGAACAGCCAGGAATTTATGGTGCTTTTGAAGTTCTGTGAACAGCTGGAGGTCAATAGAGAGCTATTAAGAAGGCGAAAGAGACACCGGAGGAGGAGGGGGTGATTGGGAGTGAATGAAAATACATTATCCCCAAATATAATATTTTTTTTGCGGTATGTCAGCTGGGAAGAAACAGAAATCTAAACCCATTACCCGCTCTTCCGTGAGAATCTCAGGTGCCCCACCATTGAAATCAACATTAAAACACTCTGAAGAAATAAGCCATTTTTTCCCTATCTTGAAAGAACACTTGCAGAAAGATAAGCTAATTCAAATGGAAATGAATATGGCAACATCATATGTTACAGAGGGAAAAGATAAAGATAAGAGCAATATGGCAATTGACGTTGCAATAAACGAACAACAAGTGGTACAAAAAGAACCGATCGAAACGCATTTAATAAGGACTCAAGATATGGGCAAAAAAGGAGGAAAAGAGGAGGATTCGGATATTAGAACCCTCCTCCGGGCACTCCCTACTAAATCTGACTTGGAGGACATCATAGGGAAACTTGAAGCAAAGTTCAGCAGTGAGATACAGAAAATAAGAGGTGGGATGTCAGAACTGGAAGTTAAAACAGATACCAATGAACAGAAAATAGAAGCAATAAATCAGAGAGTCAGAAACCTTGAGAAAGAAAAAGAAACTTATTTAGATACAACATTAGCCTTGCAATTGCGTTTAGAAGACATGGAAGACAGAAGCAGAAGAAATAATATAAGAATTAGAGGAATACCGGAAACAGTAGAAAGAGATCAGCTAATGGAAGGAGTTAAATGCATTCTTCATAAAATTTTGGGTGATACACCCCTTTCACCTATAGAAATAGATAGGGCACATAGAGCTCCGGGACCAAGGTTGAAGGATACCAGGAGACCACGAGATGTGATCATAAGGATCCATTTTTTTACCAAGAAAGAGGAGATCCTTAGAAAGGCCTGGACTCTAGGTCATATAGAATTCGAGGGAACCAATATCAAGATACTCCCCGATATATCCAGACCTACATTAAACCGTAGAGCTTTACTCCATCCAGTTCTAGAAAAAGCAAGGCAGTTAGGTTTTAAATACCGCTGGAATTACCCCATAGCGGTTACATTTCATAAAGAGGGAACTTTCTTTACATTGAAAGAACCAAGAGATTTACCGAAATTATTCAAATATTTAGGAACTGCTGAATTTTATGTTCCAAACTGGCTGGAAATCTCCCCCATGTGGAGAGGATATAAGAGAGGAGAGGATCTAGGAATTCAAAGAGAAGAGAGAGTCTGAAAAGGAAGAGAAGGGAATATCGAGAAGATAAGAAAGAAACTAGAATCCCTGGTGCCTTGGGGGGGGGAGAGGTTTTTTTTTTTTTTTTTTTTTTTTTTTTAGCACCTAAAGGGTAGGAATCATATGACAGTAAGACATGGTGGACAAACTCATTATACATATCGTATAGGACTTGGACCCATTATAATCTTTTGATATAAAGAGAGGTGTACCATTCTTTTTTCTTTTTTTCTTTTTTTTTTTTTAACAAAATAGCACTTTTTTTTTTCTTTTTTTGAACAAAATAGCACTCTTTTTTTTTCTTTTGAACAAAATAGCACTTTTTTTTGAACAAAATAGCACTCTTTTTTTTTTCTTTTTTTTGAACAAAATAGCACTTATTTTTTATTTATTTATTTTTTCTACATACACTTATAAGGGTGAAAACAAACAATTTAATGATTGATTGAAGTTTTGTGGTTTATCTCAATATGACTCAATAAGCAGAGTTAATCACTAATTCACTAAAGGGGAGGGACTTTTCCCCTCCCATTTCCCTTTTTTTTTCTGTTATGCACTCAATAGGGTGATAATATGTGTATCTAAGAGATGGTTGAAATTAATGGGTATTTTACAATATGTGTTTATGGTTTTGGGTTATATAAATTCGCAAAGAGGGTAGAGGGGTTGTTGGGCTTTTTTTTTTTTTTTTTTTTCGTTGTTTGTCACTAACATAAAGGATTGTATCCTGAAAACACTAAAGAAGGTGATATTGTATGGGGGGAAGGAACAATTGAGTTTATTTTGGTAAATCATAGGATGAGTACAGGTAGAGTTATACACAAACTCACTAAGGGGGGAGAGGTTTTTTTATTTTTTTTCCCCTCACCTTCTATGCACTTAAGAGGGTGTGAACATATGTGATTTAGGAGTGGTTTAAATTATTGTGCATATCACAGTATGAGTTATTGGTTTGGATCAACAGAAATGCACAAAGGTGGAGTTTTTTTTTTTTTTTGGTGTGATTACCTTTAGTATAAATGCTTAAATTTCAAAAGGTAAAAAGTAGGAAAAGAAGATAATATAGATAGACAGGAAATGACGAGATTAATTTAAGTATTATATGGGGAGGGGGGGGGTTCCCCCACAGAGGGAGGAAGAAAGGGAGAGAGGACTTGATTTTTAATTTTTATTTTTTATTTTTTTCTCTCTCTTTATCTCTCTTTTTCTCCCTGTTTTCTTCTCTCCATTGAATAAGATATGTTGTGTATCAGTGAAGGGTTCATTGATAAAGTTTTCTTTAGTCTCGGTATGATTTATAGAACCTCAAGGGAAGGAGGGTTAATTTGTAGATATTACAAGTGGGTCCTCTCTATCTCGGTTTCGGTTGTTTAAACCCCACGGAGTGGGAGGGGCGGTGTGGGGGGAGAAATGATTAGGAAAACAAATTTAAGAGGGTTTGGTCTTGACGGTTAAAACGGCCATCTATAGTAAATACAGGGGAAGAAGAAAAATTGAATTAAAAGAGATTAAGTAGGGTCAAAGGAGAGAGGGAGGGGAACCTCACTCCAGGAGGGCTCTGGGCTCCACCTCCAATAGGAAAACGCTCATAAAAATAGGGAGGGAAGTGAGCGTAATATACTTAGGTATAATTTAGTTGGGAGGAATATCCTCCGCAAGAGGATAATTTTCCTTTTTTAGCGGGGGAGGGGTTTTTGTTTTTTTTTTGTTTTTTTTTTGTTTCCCTTTCTTACTTCCCCCTCTTCTTTTTTTTTTTTTCTCTTTTCTCTTTTTTTTTTTTTTTTCTCTTTCCTCTCCTTCTTCTCGGAGAGAATTATTCTCAAAACCAATGGCAGCTATAAAAATTGTTTCATTTAATGTGAGGGGACTTAACACCCCCGAAAAAAGACATATGCTCCTAAACGAACTTAGACGATTGCAGGCGGATATAGCGCTCATTCAGGAGACACACTTTAGAGAAGATAAAACCCCATCTTTAAGAAATAAAAACTATCCTATAGGTTATCACTCAAGTAATAAAATCTCGAAGTCAAAAGGGGCTTCCATTCTCATCTCAAATAAATTGTCTTGGGAACATGAGGAAACCTGTTTGGACCCCGAGGGGAGATTTGCCTTTGTGAAAGGACTCCTAGAGGGAGTTAAAGTTACCATTGGCTCGATTTATACACCTAATGTAAATCAAGACACCTTCCTCTCTAGAACCTTTAAGGTCCTATCGGAATTTGGAGAAGGGCAAATATTATTAGGGGGAGATTTAAACATTCCGATAAACCCTAGAATTGATACTTCCTCCGGAACGTCAGCGGTGTCCCCCAAAATGAGAAAAAAAGTAACTCAGATATTGCATAAACATCAACTGATAGATATCTGGCGTTTACAACACTTAGGAGAAAGGGACTATACATATTACTCGATAACACATAAAAAATACACCAGAATCGATCAATTCCTAGTTCCCCATAGGCAGTTACATTCAGTGATAAATACGGAGGTGGGTAACATCACATGGTCGGATCATGCTCCGATAGTGATGTGCTACTCACTTTCAGAAAAAGAGAAGCAAGTAAATAGATTTTGGAGACTGAATGAAAGCTTACTTCAGACCCCAGAGGTGAAAGAGGACGTTCAGAAAGAAATTCAATGGTACTTCCAAACAAATGATTTACCTGAATGCGAATCAGGAATCTTATGGGAGGCGCATAAAACAGTAATAAGAGGAGTTTTGATAAAATATGGATCCAGGTTAAAAAAAGAACGGAAGAAACAACTAGAAACATTGGTGAACGAGCTTCAGGAAATAGAAATAGCCCATAAACAAAAAACATCTGTAGAAGTACAGAGGAAAGTGAATGCAGTACGTAAACAAATAACAGATTTATTGCAGTTTAAAGCCAAGGCAGATCTTCAGAGAAGCCGGAGAGTAGGATACGAGTCCGGTAATAAATGCGGGAGAATGCTAGCCAAAGCAGTCAAAGATCTGGAGATAAAAAGATATATCCCTCATATTAATTCTTCTAATGGTAAAAAAGTATTTCTGCCTAAACAAATAGCTAAAACCTTTGGAGATTTTTATTCAGCATTATATAATTTGAAAGAAGAAAACATAGAAAAAGTAAACATGGACACTTACATTAAGGAATCTAAAATGCCAACATTCCCATTGGAAATCAGGAGGGAGTTGGACTTACCGATAACCATGCTGGAGGTCCAACAAGTCATTGAGAAGATGAAGCAGGGAAAAGCTCTAGGCCCTGATGGCTTAACAATACAGTATTATAAAGTATTCTTTCCGATCTTGGGGCCGTATCTGACAAAATTATTTAATGAAATAGGCCAAAATTCAACCTTTTGTAGAGATTCGTTGGGAGCACATGTGACTGTGATACCCAAAGAAGGGAAAGATCTAACTCTTTGTGGTAGTTTTAGACCAATATCGTTGTTGAATGTGGACCTAAAGATCTTTACAAAGATTATCGCAAATAGATTAACACAACACATAAATTCACTGATACATTTAGACCAAGCCGGCTTCGTCCCTCACAGAGAAAGGAAGGATAATACCATTAAAATATTAAATTTAGTACATATGGCGGAAAGTACTCATCTCCCCTGTGTAATATTAGGGACAGATGCAGAAAAAGCATTTGACCGCATTAACTGGGAGTTCATGTTTTCCACATTGAACCATATAGGAATAGATGAAATTATGTTTCAATGGATTCGAGCCATTTATTCCACACCTTGGGCTCAGGCAAAGGTTAACTGTATTTTATCAGATCCCTTTCCTATTAGAAATGGGACAAGACAGGGATGTCCTTTATCCCCTTTACTATTTGTGTTATCTTTAGAACCATTTCTATGTCGAGTGAGACAGAGTTTGGATATATCTGGAGTAGTGTGTGGGGACACGCAGTATAAAGTTACTGCATATGCAGATGACCTATTGTTTACGCTCACTAGACCAGATGTATCATTGCCGAATTTATTTAAAGAATTTGAAGTATATGGAAGATTATCTAATATGAAGATAAACTTCGATAAATCAGAAGCCATGGGAGTGGGAGCTCTACCTTCCTACTTCCAGAGGCTGAAACAAAATTTTGGGTTTAAATGGACCGAGAGAGCGATAAAATATTTAGGTACATATATCCCCCTCAAGGTTAAGTGAACATATGAAAATAATTTCATTCCTCTACTGCATAGAATAAAACTGTTGTTAGAGAAATGGAACACAGGAATACATTCCTGGTTTGGTAGATCAAACTTGATAAAAATGTCGATCCTCCCGAAATTCTTATACTTATTTCAGGCTTTACCTATCAATATCCCAGTCCAATATTTTAAACAAGTTCAATCAGTGTTTATAAATTTTGTTTGGGCAAAAAAGAAACCAAGATTGTCACTTAAATATTTAACTCTTCCAAAAAAATATGGTGGTGTGGCCTTACCGAATATTCGCAGATATTATCAAGCCTCCCACTTTTGTCGCCAAATAGACTGGTGCAGACACAAGACATCTAAATTATGGATACACTTGGAACAATCTCAAACACCAATCCCTTTGAACAGGGCTGCTTGGTGTTATGATGACATACCTGGGAGCCTGAAAGGCCATCCGTTGATAGGTAACACACTAAAAATAGTCTCACAAGTTTATATAAAGGGGATGGAGAAAAACAGGGAGTCCCCAAGGTTTCCAATGGGAATGGAAAAAGGCCCCTTTGGAGAATTAAAAGAAAGAGGTTACTTTCAAGCCTCACATTTTCTGAAAGGGAATAAGTGGCCAACACTTGAGACATTGGTGGATAAGGAGGATATTTTTGGGCTTCCGTTTTGGAGTGCCATACAGGTACATCATTATCTCAGTACATTACCACAACCCCAGAAATATGGAAGGCAGGTGACAATATTTGAAACATATTGTTCAGAATCAGGACCATTAGCACACACTCTATATAAAATGTATAATATATTGGTGGTTCCTATGGAACAAGTTAAATTGCCCCAACTAAGTAAATGGGAAGAAGAAATTAATTGTGTCTTTTCCTCTGAACAGCAACAACAGATAATAGACAGGGTTTTTCAGTCTTCTATTTGTACCAAAATACAAGAAACAAATTATAAAATTTTAACACGTTGGTATTATACCCCTCAGAGACTGAATAGTATCTATCCTAATACATCAGATCTGTGCTGGCGCTGTCAAGAGGAACAGGGCACAATGTTACATATTTTTTGGACTTGCTCCAAAATAAGAGGATTTTGGGAAGAAACCAGAAGAATAATGCAGAAATTTACGGAGGTAGAGATTCCATTAGACCCTGCCTTCTTTCTGTTACAATTATCAACAATGTCAACTAAAAAATATAAAAGATCAGTTATAAGCCATTTAGCAAATGCAGCAAGATTATGTATCCCTTTGGGGTGGAAAAAAAACACTCCACTCTCTATAAGGGACTGGATAGAGAAAGTGGAGGAAATAAACAAGATGGAAGACTTGACTTTAACAGCAAATTACAATAGAGAGAGATATAGACAGATATGGGAGGGTTGGAATGTATTCATCCTCTCTGAGGAAGGGAAGGCCCTTAGGGAATAAAGAAACAGAGAAGTTAGAAATGAATGTCGTTGGCTCTGAGGAGAAGGAGAGGAAGGGTTTGTTCCCCCCCCCTTTTTTTTTTTTTTTTATTTATATTTTTTTTTGTTTAATTTTCTTTTTTCTTTTTTTTTTTTCTTCTCTTTTTTTTTTTTGTGTTTAGTAGGGGGAAGATAAGGGAGGGAAAGAAGGGGAAGGGGGTAGGAGGGAGGGAAGGTGAGGGGGAAAAAAGGGAGAAAAGGTAAGGGGGATAGAATGGGTTGGAAATAAAAAAACGATACTCCCTAAGGATAGGGAGAAAATATGTTACCATATTTAAGAGGTGGGAGGAGAAAATAAATATTTCTCTTCTTAATATGTATTTATGTTGGTATAATAGTTTTTCTTCTGACTGATATTTTGTGAAATGTAAACCCATTCTTTTTCCTTCTAATTAAAAATTCAATTTGAAAAAAAAAGTGACCACAGCATGCCCCCATTAATGTAAAATGATCACAGCATGCCCCCATCAATGTAAAGTGACCACAGCATGCCCCCATTAATGTAAAGTGATCACAGCATGCCCCCATCGATGTAAAGTGACCACAGCATGCCCCCATCAATGTAAAGTGACCACAACATGCCCCCATCAATGTAGAGTGACCACAGCCTGCCCCCTTCAATGTAGAGTGACCACAGCATGCCCCCTTCAATGTAGAGTGACCACAGCATGCCCCCATCAATGTAATGTGACCACAGCATGCCCCCCTCAATGTAGAGTGACCACGGTGTGCCCCTATCAATGTAGAGTGACCACGGTGTGCCCCCTTCAATGTAGAGTGATCACGGTGTGCCCCCTTCAATGTAGAGTGACCACGGTGTGCCCCTATCAATGTAGAGTGACCACGGTGTGCCCCCTTCAATGTAGAGTGACCACGGTGTGCCCCCTTCAATGTAGAGTGACCACGGTGTGCCCCCTTCAATGTAGAGTGACCACAGCGTGCCCCCATGAATGTTGAGTGACCACAGCGTGCCCCCTTCAATGTAGAGTGACTTGGCAGGTGGACCAGAATGTACACATTGCTGTGCGGAAAGCGTGCTCCCTGGACAGTTATTGCGGTTTAATGGAAAGCTCCTAATCTCTACTTGCGATTGGGAGCTTTCCAATCATGTGTCCGCCAATCATGGTCAGGAACACTGCCCCAGCTCTCAGCATCAGAAACCTCTTAAAAAGCTTGGAGGCACTGGCATTAAGGGGTTAAAGAGGAGTGGTTGGGACAGTAAAAATGCACAGCCCCTCCCCCCAAAACAAAAATGTAAAGTATACTCTTACTGTGTCTTCTGAACATCAGCATTAGTATATACACACAGTACAGCAGGCTCACAGCACATCACATGGCAGTTCATTGCTGACTTTATGGCTGTACTGGGCTGCAGCCTGTAACACTCAGTACAGCCATAATTGAACAAAGTCAGCAATGAACTGCCATGTGATGCGCTGTGACAGAGCTATAGATCGCCTTCTGTACTCTGTGTATATCCTAATGCTGATGTTCACAGTGAGGATTCTGGTGTCTGTATCCGAATATTAGTGTCACTCACTGTGTGATGCTGCCATGCTGCTGCTTCTCCCTGTCAGTTTTTTTAACCCCGCTGACGAAGTCTATGACGCAACGCGTACGGGGGAGGAGCCTGCACGTCATCATGTCGATTCCTGGAGACCACAGGCAGCGTTTGATGCTATGATAAGTCCGCACTGCTGAAGTGCTTTGAAATGTAAGTGCGATTTCACCATTTATGATTTAATAAATAGCCTTAAATTCAAAGAGCACTAGATCTTGCTTTTATTTTTCCACACCGATGCCATATAAACCTGGAGGGACTATCAGGAGGCGGTGATGGGAAGGCAAACCAGACTGCAGTGATTATCCCAGAGTGTGTATTGACTCTCAGGAGTCTGTTCCTAAGGTGAGCTGCTAATCTGTCACTAGTCACTAGGAGCACCTAGAGTAAAGCATGCAGCACTTTTGATCACGTTTGTGGATGAAGATTTTTTGATTTTCTTTCAGTCACTATTTTCACTGAGGATTGGGACTATTAATATTATTGATTTTATAATCACGGCTCAGAAATAGATTTTTCACTTTAGTATCACAGTTGATGGACTGATTTAGAGTTATTGTGATAACATTTTGTACACCAAACATATTTATTTATTTATTTATCTCCAATGAAAGACTTGGCGCAGCAATATTATTTTCTTTAAGTTTTTTTAACCCATTCCCAGTGATTATTCGTCTTACCTTAGGTGTGCTGTATGGATCGGAAGCTGCGCAGGCATTTAACCCCTACATGGCCAGCTAGGCAGAAGAGCCCACAATCCCCCCAAAAAGTTAAAGAGCTGTTGCACAGAACTGACGACACACAGGAGGATTTGGTTTGCAGATCTGAGCAGCCAGCCAGTGTCTGGAGGATTATAGAGGCTGCTAGAAATCAGGGAAGGAAAGAGAAGGCAGACAAAGCATTGAGTATGGGAGATATATCTTTAGTGTAGGGGAGGAAAGTGATCTGTTATAGGAGGGAGCTTACAAAGAATTGTGATCTGCATACAGGTAAGCTAATACATGAAATGAGACATGAGCCTGAGTGCAGGAGAGAGCCGGACTCGAACCTGCAGCTGTAGTGTCAGTGTCAGCAGCCTCCAGTCCACTTGGTCTCTGCATCTGTCCTGATAGAGCGGGACATATACACAAAATCCCTCCGCCAGATCAGACAGCTGACTGACTGACTGACCGGAACAATAACTAAGCAGAGCAGGTTGCAGGGAGGGAGGCGGCGGCTGAGTGGGGCTCGATGCGGGGACAGACAGGCTGCGGCGGCTCGCGGCTTCTCTTGAATGAATTAAACTTACCTCACTCACGGTTCCGACCTGCGTGCTGCTGCTGAGTCGGCCCGGGGCGGCGGGAGTGTTGGCTGCGGAGTGCGGACTCTGCGAAGTGGAGACTGGTCACTCACTGACTGCTGGAGACAAACTCTTCTTCTGTCCTCCTCACGCAGTGCCGGGGGGCGGGAAGGTGATCGCGTGCGCCAGTGCGTCACGACGTCACCCGGGATGTCCTCCTATGTGATTGGTCCAGGCTGGAGTCTGGACCAATCACAGCCAGGACATCACTAAAGTGGGGAGTGTCGGGGCGCATTGCTCTGCGCCCCGATGACCCCCAGAAGGCCGCCAATCGGCGCCTCTGCCCGCCGCACGTGGAGTGAAACCCCCCCCCCCATAGCCACCACTAGGTCCGGCACCCCTAGTGGGCTAAAAATGGAAAAAAAAATGTAATCTTTTTTTCCTCAGACCACAGAGTGGGGGGGCGGCGCCCTTGCGCCCCCTATAGACAGGTCGCCACTGCTTCTGTCTACAAAAGGCATACTAAAAAGCTATTTAACAATCATGTCAGGACTTACTTTTCAAAAAACAAAAAATGAATAACTCAGATCTAGTTCCCGCTAGCATCATTATGCATTATTCCAGGCAACATATACAAATTAGAAACATCATTAAAAAACATTGGTTCATACTAACTGACGACCCCAAGGTGAAACAATTTGGTCCTCCAACACCGCTAATCACCTTTAAAAGAGCTAGATCTCTTAAGGACAAATTAGTTCAAAGCGAATATCGAGGTGAGACCAGGGGAAAACATTGTCCACTAAATTAGTTCAAAACGAATATCGAGGTGAGACCAGGGAGAAACATTGTCCACTTACAGGTTCCTTCCCATGTGGACATTGCTCTTACTGTTCCTTCATTGATAGTGTTGAGCGAATACGGACTGTATTATTCGGGTCCGTACCGGATAATTGGATTTTTGCTACCCGGACACGGACCCGAAAACTTTACTGTATGTTCGGGTTTAAAATCCATGTTCGGTAATTTTATTTCCTGTTTTGTATGTAATGGATCGCTTTTAATGGCAGGCTTTCAACAGCCAATCAACAAGCGTTTAACTGGTGTGCCTTAAGCCATCCCAGCCATACCTACTAATGTATTAGTAGCTGTGATTGGCCATCTGAAGCATGTGACCCATGTCTTTATAAGCTTGAGAGACACAGCGCGGTGCGTCAGTCTGCTGTAGTGTAGGGAGAGAGCACACATCATACGTGCTGGCTGCTGCTGATTAGGGACAGATAGGGAAAAACAACATTGTGCCCGAAAAGAATGCAGGGACAGGTCGGAGTGTAGGCAGGGAAAGATATTTGAGCATTTTAGGGACAGGCTGGAGAGATTAGCCCGGGACAGATAGGAGACACAGGACAGAACAATCGTGATTTAGCGATCTACATTGATTTTTGCCCTCACTTGAGCCCACTGAGGAGGAGGGAGAAAAAAATATATTTTTATCAGTCTGTTGTGTGCAGCGTTCAGCTATATTTTACTACAGATTGCTGTTCTAATCTGCTATTTAAAAATTACAAAGTTAAAGGGGAATTTTTTTTTTTCCCTTCATAGCCTGCTGCTGATCGTGACATAAAACATAAGACACTGCTGTGTTCACATGTGCTATTGAAAAATCACCAATTTTATATACTTTTTCTATTCCACTATTCAATATACACCCTTTTGGGGTAAAAAAATTAAATTGTGGCATAGTCTGTACTAATCTGCTATTAAAAAATTACAAATTTAAAGGGGAATTTTTTTTTTTTTCCCTTCATAGCCTGCTGCTGACCGTGACATAAAACATAAGACACTGCTGTGTTCACATGTGCTATTGAAAAATCACCAATTTTATATACTTTTTTCTATTCCGCTATTCAATCTACACAATTTTGGGGTAAAAAGAATGAAATTGCGGCATAGTCTGTATCGGTACGTGTGAGATACACCTTTCCAATTTTTTGGGCGCATCTTACACCGCCGAGGATTGCAGGGTGCTTCAGTTTGCCTCCTGTTCCGAACTCCTCCTACTCCTCATCCTCATCCTGCCTTTAGGGTACAAAAACTTGCAATCAGGCCTAGTCTGGGTTTGTACGTGTGAGATACACCTTTTTATATCATATTTTCTATTCCGCTATTCAATCTACACCCTTATGGGGTAAAAATAATTAAATTGTGGCATAGTCTGTATCGGTACGTGTGAGATACACCTTTCCAATTTTTTGGGCGCATCTTACACCGCCGAGGATTGCAGGGTGCTTCAGTTTTCCTCCTGTTCCGAACTCCTCCTACTCCTCATCCTCATCCTGCCTTTAGGGTACAAAAAATTGTAATCTGGGCCTAGTCTGGGTTTGTATGTGTGAGATACACCTTTTTATATCATATTTTCTATTCCGCTATTCAATCTACACCCTTTTGGGGTAAAAAGAATTAAATTGCGGCATAGTCTGTATCGGTACGTGTGAGATACACCTTTCAAATTTTTGGGCGCATCTTACACCGCCGAGGATTGCAGGGTGCTTCAGTTTGCCTCCTGTTCCGAACTCCTCCTACTCCTCATCCTCATCCTGCCTTTAGGGTAAAAAAAATTGTAATCGGGGCCTAGTCTGGGTTTGTACGTGTGAGATACACATTTTTATATCATATTTTCTATTCCGCTATTCAATATACACCCTTTTGGGGTGAAAAAAATTAATTTGCGGCATACTTTGCATATTTGACTGTGAGATACACCCGTTGTATTTGTATACTGTTTTTCTATTCCGCTATTTAATAAACACCCTTTTGGGGTAAAAAAATTTAATTGCGGCATAGTTTGCATATTTGACTGTGAGATACACCCATGCCATACTGTTGTTGTTTTGTTCCACTATTCAATAAACACCTTTCTAGGGCAAGATCATAAATTACAGAAATATGAGGAGAACGTCAAATAGGGGCCGTGGCCTGGGTCGTGGTGCTGCTGGTAGAGCTCCTGTTGCAAGGATAGGACGTGGAAAAATAGTAATATACGAAACATTACCAAAGTGCGCTAAACAAAATAAGAACAAAAGTTCAAAAGTTCATGGATGATGTCTGAATTGACACCAAAAACATATACATTCAATTCCAAAAAAGTGCAAAACTATAGAAAGTCTCTCAATTCAAAAAATGGAGTGAAGGTAAGGGAGTGTTGGGAGGTGGGTGGGGCCTCATCCCAAAATGGTGATCCAAAGTGGTTCTCAATGACCTGGTATACACATGTGAACACCCAGTGATAGGAGTGGACTCTTACCACAATGTGAAGAGATGTGAGCATATACTGTGTTTTGTCCAGAGGTCCCAACTGATCAGGCTGAAAGGGATGGCTCTCGGAATGGACCGGATCAATCAGGCCTGAGGAAGGAGCGCATGCTCCGATAACGCATCGCCGTAGCATCCCGCATCACCGCCAGGAGTGACTCCAGGATACCAGGACCCACGAGTGCCAGCGTTCCACCAGTTGACGAGGAGCCCACGGACACCACCGAGGCCATCCCTGTACACACGGAGGAACCCCCTGCCGCTCTCACCGGGATCCACTGCCTCCACCACCAGGACCTGCTCCAGTGATGCTCCTGATGATCAACATTACTTGACAAACTGCATCTTATTCACCGACTAAATGTGAGTGTAATACTGCTGCACATACTTCAATAAATGTCTTGCTGCACTTAGAAGGCGCTGCGCTGTCTTCCCTCTTGTCTCCCCCCAGAGATCTCTTCTGTCTCTTCCGCCGGCAGCCGCTACAGTGGACAGCTACCCCCTGAACTGTTTGGGGGTCCCCCCACCCCTGGTGTTTCCCTTCTCCCCCTCCCCCGGGTCCCCAGGACCAGACTTTTTTTTTTTTTTTTCTTTTTTTTTTTGAGACCTCTTCTTGCGCCAATTCACCACCAAACCACTTGGAAGGAAAGTGTATACCCATCTTATAAGGGACTAATCGTTATTTATATGGGCATTGATGTCCCACTCTACATTCATGCCCCAGGGCTGATAACACTTTAATTCATGAATCCAAAACGTTTCACGCCTGGAGATGGTTCTTTTCATATCACTCCCTCTCCAATGGGGGGAGTAGCCTTCAATCACGACGGCTTTCAGTTGTGAATAGCTTTGATTATGACATCTGTCGTGATGGGCTGAAAGGCTATGTCCAGGGAAAACAATTTGTATGTTGGTAAGATGCTCCCCAATTCTTATACTTGGGGTTCTAATCGTTCTTCCAACATACTGCAACCCACATCCACAGGTAAGGAGATATACAACTCCCTTGCTTTGGCATGTGACAAAGTTTTGGATATCATATTTTTTCTTGGTTACTGTAGAGTTAAAAGTTCTAGTTCTTTGTGTTTTTAACTCTTTGCATACCCGGCATTTTTTACAAGGAAAAAAGCCTTTGAAATTGGAAAACATTCTAGGGATAGCAGGCTTCTCAACTGGGGTAGGGGCAATCAGGTCTTTCAAGTTCCTGGTCCTCTTGTATATGATGGGGGGTCTTTCAGGAAGTTTTGGTCCTAGGATTCTGTCTCCCTTAAGGATATGCCAATACTTCCGGAAAGTCTTATTGACCCATCTATATCCAGTGGAGAAGGAGGTGATAAAGGCATATTCGAATTTAGAAAAGGCACCTGTTTGTTTAGGTTTAGGGACCACTAACTTTCTTTGTGGTACATCTTTGACTTGAAGGATACTTTGTTCCAAAGTGTCTTTCTTGAATCCTTTTTCCAGGAATCTATCCTTCAGTATATTGCTCTGAACCTCAAAGTCATGAGAGTCCGTACAATTACGGCGGATCCTCCTAAACTGACTGGTAGGGACCGAGGATAGCAAATTCGGATGATGGCAGCTATCAAGGGGGATAAACCCATTCTTATCCGTGTGGTTAAAAAATGTCCTAGTGCCAAACTTGCATCCTATCCTGTAGATGGTAAGGTCTAGGAAATTAATGGAAACCTCACTGAACTGATAGGTGAGGCGAATGCCCCAGTCATTACAGTGCATTCGTTCCATAAAAAGTTTGAGGGAAGAGATGTCTCCTTTCCACAGCAGTAGGACATCATCTATATATCTCCTCCATAGGAAGATATTAGACTCACGGTTGTCATAGATGTTACGGTCAACCCATAGTGCCATAAACAAATTTGCAAGGCTGGGAGCAAATTTTGCTCCCATCACCACTCCAGTCTGTTGCAAATAAAAGTTCCCACCGTAGTAAAAATAATTGTGCTCCATTCCAACTTTAATAACTCCAGAATGAACACTTTTTGTCTGAATGGAAGGTCAAAATTGTTGTCAAGGAAGGTGCTGACAGCTTCATATTCCATTTGGTGAGGTATGATGGTATACAGGGATGAAACATCTGCTGTAACCATCAATACCTCACCATCTGTCTCCAGGTTGGTGAGTTCCTGGATACACTGGGACGTATCTTTTAAGAACGCGGGGGTTTGCTGCACAAGAGGCTGGAGGAAATGATCCACATATTTTCCTATACGTGAAGTAACTGAATCTATCCCACTTATTATTGGTCGACCTGGGGGCTTTAATAAGCTTTTATGGACCTTGGGTAGATAGTAAATAAGTGGGATTCTAGGGGCTAAAGGAACTAAATGTTCTTTCTTTTTTTCATTGAGAATACCCTCTTCATAACCTCTCAGAATTAAGCATTCAAGCTTCCTCTTATATAGATGAGTCGGATCGTTCGGAAGAATCCGATATGTCTCACCATCAGACAACAAACGATCCATCTCCTCCGCATAATCATCTTTTTTCAGCAGCACAACCCCACCTCCCTTGTCAGCTGGGCGTATGATTAAATCTTTACGCTCGCAAAGTGACTTAACTCCTTTCATCAGGTCTTTCTGAGTATGGTGAGAAAATTTAGCATCATCAAGGTCCTTCAAAACCAAATCCTTGAATACCGTGATGTTACTGCTTTTGACGCCTTGGGGGTTAAAGAGTGAGGCATTTTTTAGATTGGTGTGACTGTAAAGAGAAACTTGATAGCTGGTATAGTTTCTTTCCTTAGCATTTGACAAAAAATGTCTTTTCATATTTAATTTTCTAACATATTTGTGCACATCTATAAATGTGTCAAATTTGTTAATGCCTTTCTTTGGTGCGTATTTCAGGCCTTTATCCAGGGTACATTGTTCTGAATCTGTCAGGGTGACTCCACTCAGGTTAAAAATGCCCTGCCCTTTCATCTTTTCCTTTTTCCTGAGGTCACCTCCCCTGCACCCCCTTGTTTTTTTCTTTTGCCTTTGTTGTGGCCCTTCCCTAAAAAACCCCTCGGTTTTTGGCTGATAGGGGTATTGGTAGAATGGTTATATTGAGGTTCATATTCATCATCCTCACTCTCATCTGTGTCCTCTTGTAGAGATTCATATCTATTGTTGGACACTGATTGTCTTGGATCTTGATAAGAAGGACCAAGATAGTTTCCCTCATAATCCAAAGACAGCCTCCTGGATTTTTTGGGGGAGGGTGAGGTACGGTGTCTATGAGCAAGTTTGTGGTCTTCCTCCTCCCATCTTCGATTTTTTGTTTGGGAATGGGTGGCCCCTTTCCCACTTTTCCCTTTCCCTTTGGTGGACTGGGAGAGGGGTTTCTCCTTTAAGGGTTTGAATTTGGAATGATAAGCTCCAGATGTGGAAGGTACCGAATTTCCCGCAGGGGGGGGTTTCCGGTTGTCAGGATGTGAATTTTCCTGTGTTTCTCCAGATTTTGGATTCTCACCTTCAACATTGGCTGAAGTACTAGTGGTTGCGCTAGAATTCTCCCCAGTGTTCAGTTGCCACTTGAACACGCGGGTGGAACTGTAGTCCTCCACATCTCGGAAATATTTTTTTCGTTCCTTTATTTTCTGTTCCTCTTCCTCCATGGCGAGGATCTCTCTTAGTTCTTGTGTGTACATTTTGTAAGCCTCTTCTTCTTTGAATGGAGCCAGCTTCTCCTTAATTTCTAACATCTCCTTGTTGAGTCTAAGAGTCTTCCTCCTCTTTTTATCAACAAGGAAGTTTAGCAGGCTAATGCCTGCACCATTGAAGAACTGACTCCATTCTAGAAGTTCTGTATCCCCTTGGTCAGGATTTATGTTCCACCTGAGGCTACGGGGAACCATTTTTTCTTCTATATATCTCTCCAGGAAGACTATATCCCATGCGGCATGTAACTCTGCCACCATTACATTTTTAAGTCGCATGAATATTCCACTGAGATCAGTGGATTCTGGTTTGGTTCTAATGAACACATCATCCACTGCTAGTTTGCGGGAACTGTGATATTCAAAGATGTCCATTCCCCTAAAAAAAGGGCGCAGCTACCTGTGAAAGTGTAGGATTAAGTTGTGAAAAGAAATAGGTGCGCGAACCTATTGCAGTATATTTACAGTTCATGCAGCCGCTCGCGCGAGCGGCGCATGCGCTCTGAAGGTCCGGGGGACCTTCAATTAAGTTGCCGGGAGCTTGCCGGAAAAATCACTCCCGCGCGCATGCGCCGGAGCCGCCGAACCCGGAAGAGACAACGAGGGACCATGGCAGCGCCCGCAGCGATGTCCGGGGGTCCGTGTCGGGGCTTCGTTTTAAGGTAAGTTACACATAATGGGCTAGTATGCGATGCATACTAGCTCATTATGCCTTTGTCTTGCAGGTTTTTTTTTTTTATTTTTTTTTTATAGAGTTTACAACCGCTTTAAATATGGAAAAATAGTAATATACGAAACATTACCAAAGTGCGCTAAACAAAATAAGAACAAAAGTTCAAAAGTTCATGGATGATGTCTGAATTGACACCAAAAACATATACATTCAATTCCAAAAAAGTGCAAAACTATAGAAAGTCTCTCAATTCAAAAAATGGAGTGAAGGTAAGGGAGTGTTGGGAGGTGGGTGGGGCCTCATCCCAAAATGGTGATCCAAAGTGGTTCTCAATGACCTGGTATACACATGTGAACACCCAGTGATAGGAGTGGACTCTTACCACAATGTGAAGAGATGTGAGCATATACTGTGTTTTGTCCAGAGGTCCCAACTGATCAGGCTGAAAGGGATGGCTCTCGGAATGGACCGGATCAATCAGCTGCTTCCAAAGTGGGGGGGGGGGTCTGTAGGCTTCCAATCAGGGGAAAATGCCAAGAAAGATCGTGCCCAGAGAAGAGAAGAGGACTATAGTGCATTACCTTCGGCTTTATTTGTAAATTGAGTGAAAAGACACTTACACAATCCAGACGAAAAAACAGCATGTACAGGACGGTCGCGGATGTCTGCAGTACAAACCGGGACCTATGACAGCACGGCTAGCTCCCCCCGACGCGTTTCCACTGACAAGTCGGCTTCTGGGACTGGAGCTGTAGCCGTGCTGTCCACATCTCTCATTTAAATGTTAGCAACTGAGGACGTGGTCGATCTGTGCCAGCTACATGCACAAGTGAAACACCTTCCTCAAGTGTGAGTAGGCGACAGAACCTGCAGCAGTATTTGGTAGGGCATCATGAGCCTCTACAAGTGTTGAGGCAAGAACAAGTAGAGGCGATAGTAAATTGGTTTGCTGCTGACAGTGCCTCCAGTTCCTTCACATTGTCTCCCACCCAGTCTACTGCAGAAAGGTCAGAGTTGGCACCTGCAGCCGATGTCCAACCGTCTTTCACCTCACCCCCTTGCAAATCAGGCAAGCAGTCTGAGCCCCAAGTCATGCAGCAGTCTCTTTTTCTTTTTGATGACTCTGTCAGCAGGGTTTCCCAGGGCCATCCACCTAGCCCTGCCCCAGAAGTGGAAGAGATTGAGTGCAGCGATGCCCAACCACTTATTTCTCAAGATGAGTACATGGAAGGACCATCGCAGCCCGTCTCCGATGATGACGAAACGCCGGTGCCAACTGCTGCGGCACTCAGAATTGTGGAGACCGACAAGGAGGGCAGGGGTGAAGACTGGGTGGAAGATGATGTTGAGGTCCTCGACCAAACATGGAATGAAGGTCATGCAGGTGACCTGAGTAGTTTGGAGGAAGAGGCGGTGGTCGGTCGCACAGAGCCACCAGCACAGCAGAAGAGGGAGAAGGGTGCAGAAGCGGAGCGGCCGTGCCCTAGACACTACGCCTGCTACTGCCCAACGCAGCAAGGGACCGAGAGCACCAAAGCCAGCTCAAAGGAGTTCTCTAGCGTGGAAGTTCTTCAGACAATGTGCTGATGACAGGACACGAGTGGTTTGCACCCTGTGCAATCAGAGCCTGAAGCGAGGCATAAACCTTCTCAACCTGAGCACAACCTGCATGATCAGGCATCTAAGTGCAAAGCACGAGCTGCAGTGGAGTAGACACCTTCAAAACCAAGAAAGGTCTCTGGCTCCTCCTGCTTCCTCTTCTGCTGCAGTCTCGGCCTCTTCATCCACCTCTGTAGTGATACCGGCACCTGCCACCCCGCAAACAGAGGATCTGTCAGCAACACCACCACCCGGGTCACCAACCATCTCCACAATGTCCCGTGGAAGCGTTCAGCTTTCCATCTCCCAAACACTTCAGAGGAAGAGGAGGTACCCCCCTACCACCCGCGATCCCTGGCCCTGAATGCCAGCATTTCAAAATTCTTGGCCTTTGAAATGCTGTCATTCCGTCTGGTGGAGACGCACAGTTTTAAAAACCTTATGTCGGTGGCTGTCCCACAGTACGTCGTGCCCAGCCGCCACTACTTTTCCAGGCAAGCCATCCCTTCCCTGCACAACCAAGTGGGGGAAAAAATCAGGTGTGCACTGCGCAACACCATCTGTGGCAAGGTCCACCTATCTACCGATACGTGGACCAGTAAGCACGGTCAGGGGCGTTATATCTCTCTAACGCACACTGGGTAAATGCAGTGGCGGATGGGCCTGAGGCGGATAGCAATTTGGCGCATGTCCTTCCACCACCGAGGATTGCAGGGCGCTTCAGTTTGCCTCCTATTCCTAACTCCTCCTACTCTGCTTCCTCATCCTCTACCCGTCAGCATAACACCTTCAACACCAACTTCAGCACAGCCAGGGGTAAACGACAGCAGCAGTATTAAAACTTGCCTGTTTGGGGGAAAAACCAAACACCACGCAGGAGTTGTGGAGGAGCATGGAACAGCAGACCGATGAGTGGTTGCTGCCAGCGAGCCTCAAGCCCGGCCTGGTGGTGTGCGATAACGGGCGATCTCATAGCAGCTCTGGGCCTAGCCGGTTTGACACACATCCCTTGCCTGGCGCATGTGCTGAATTTGGTGGTGCAGAGGTTCCTTAAAAATTACCCCGATATGTCAGAGCTGCTGCAGAAAGTGCGGGTCGTCTGTGCTCACTTTCGGCGTTCTCACCCTGCTGCTGCTCGCCTGTCAGCGCTGCAGCGTAACTTCGGCCTTCCCACTCACCGCCTCATATGTGACATGCCCACAAAGTGGAACTCCACCTTGCACATGCTGGAAAGACTGTGCGAGCAGCAGCAGGCCATAGTGGAGTTTCAGCTGCAGCACGCACGCGTGAGTCGCTCTGCGGAACAGCACCACTTCACCACCAATAACTGGGCCTCCATGCGAGACCTGTGTGCCTTGTTGCGCTGTTTTGAGTACTCCACCAACATGGCCAGTGCCGATGACGCCGTTTTCAGCTTAACTATCCCACTTCTATGCCTCCTTGAAAAAACGATTCGGGCGATGATGAAGAGGATGTGGCACAGGAGGAGGAGGAGGAGGAGGAAGAGGGATCATTTCCAAGGCTTTCAGGGCAGTCACTCACAAGTGGCTCCGAGGGTGGGTTTCTGCACCCACAAACACCAGGTACACAATTGTCCAGCAGGGGCACAGTTCTGGAGGATGAGGAGGATGAGGAGGAGGAGATGGAGGAGCAGATGGAACCATGTTCACAGCAGGGTGGCACCCAGGCCAGCTCATGGCCATCACTGGTGTGTGGCTGGGGGAATACAGAGGACACAGACGATACACCTCCCACAGAGGACAGCCTTTCGTTGCCTCTGGGCAGCCTGGCACACATGAGCGATTACATGCTGCAGTGTCTCAACAATGACCGCCGAGTTGCCCACATTCTAAATTGTGCTGATTACTGGGTGGCCATGCTGCTGGATCCCAGTTACAAGGACAACGTACCGTGCTTAATTCACTCACTGGAGCGTGATCGCAAGATGCGGGAGTACACTAACAGCGAGGGGGAGATGTTCGTTTGTTTCCAGCGTACCTGTAACCTTTAGATGCCTTGAATTCACATCGCAAATGTGAGTGTTTTTATCTGCTTTTTATTGCTAATAAATGCCTTATATACGGAGTTACACTATGTCCCTGTCATAATTTGTTTCCCACTATGTGGACATCGCCATTGAGAGTTTAAAGGAGACATCCTGTGGCCATCCTTGGCATTACACTTAAGCTTTCTGTGGTCTACTCATTAGTTTGAGAGACCTACCCGTTCTGGTAAGCAGCCATCTGATTTCCCTGTGTGATTTGCACATCGGTGTCTATTATATTTTCACAAGGAATTGTCTGGATGCACTCTTTGGGATCCTGTGGCACACCTTCTTGGATTTTCTTCTAATTTTTGTATGGACTTTATTGGGATTGAATTTAATTATTACCCTGATTTTTCACTTTATTATAATTTACACTGGATGATTTATGATTTATGTGATTATTGATTTACATTGGTGATATTCACATTTTTAAGGAATACTGATTAACTTCTGGTTACCTTTTCCTCACACACATACAGAGTGGT
Organism: Pelophylax lessonae; assembly: GCF_965119305.1. Taxonomy (NCBI): domain Eukaryota; kingdom Metazoa; phylum Chordata; class Amphibia; order Anura; family Ranidae; genus Pelophylax; species Pelophylax lessonae. The sequence goes on from NC_138773.1 coordinate 158,209,558, forward strand.
ATATATAATTTTTTGTATTATATATTTTTTGTATTTTTTTGGTGATTTCATTATTCACTATATTCTAGCGCAGCACATTTTCGTTCAATATTCACTTTGGGTTTTTTCTGTGATTCCTTTGTGCAGCAGCTCACCCTACAATACTAATTTTTTACCAAAATAATTATACTAGCGCAGAAATATCCACTTTTATATAGCAACCAGGGCACCGCCAGCACCTCAGAAGGCAGGGTTAGCATGGCCGAAATGTGGAAAAGCTTTGTCAGCACGCCACAACAAACAGCAGCACCAGCAGCTCATAAGGAACGTCTTAGCAGGAGGCAGCATTTCACCAACATGGTGGAGCAGTATGTGTGCACACGCCTACATGTAGTGAATGACGGGTCTGCCCCCTTCAACTTCTGGGTCTTCAAATTGGGCACATGGCCTGAGCTTGCCCTTTACGCCTTGGAGGTGCTGGCGTGCCCTGCAGCCAGTGTATTATCTGAACGTGTATTTAGCACAGCTGGGGGCGTTATCACAGACAAGCGCAGCCGCCTGTCCAGAGACAATGTGGACAAGCTCACGTTCATTAAAATGAACCAGGCATGGATCCCACAGGACTTTTCCGTACCTTGTGCAGAATAGAGATGGATACCGACCTTACCCAGCCATTGTTATATTTTTGATCTTTCTCACTCTTTTGGGGTGTACCCTAATTTTAAATGACTAAAAAAAAGCAGTGTTGGCTACCTCGTCCCCCTCCACCGCCGCTTCCACCTCCACCGCCACACTAACCTACACCGCCACATCCACCTCAACCTCCCTCCTACTCCATATGGGCCTCGTCCTTCACAGATGAAGAAAATTGTTTTATTTTTCTGTTCTTTTTTTGTTGTTTTAAGTTATTTCCCTATCCACAGGCCGAACCCGCCGAACATGGACATCCAGGTGTCCGCTCAACTCTAATCGTGAGCAATTTGAACTTTATCATTGAGGTAACTACTGACTTTTTAAAACAAAAATGTGGTGCTTTTCAGCCCACCATGGGCACACCCCCCCCCCCCATCCTTGACACAGGTAATTGCAAGGCTGAGGGAGTGTAAACAGCTGTATTGTCATGCAAATTGACTGAGCCGAGTAAATTTTAAAAGGAAAGTACAAAAGAATATGTCAGTTGTATATACAGGTGTATTAACTATCAATATTTCCTTTTTTAGAAATAAAAAAGGTTTTCTGAAGAATGTTCCAAATGGGGGCAATATGGTGAAGTATAATTTTCATGTGTAGCCAAGTGGGAAATTACTAATGTTTATTTTTGAGCTGCTCATTTTTTAACCATGGTGAACAATAATAATTTTTTTTAAATTTATGGTATACCATAACAAAAAAAATAGAAATCCACGTGGTAATAATTAATTTGACGTCAACAATTTTTGGTATTAGAAACGTGCACTGTTAAGAAAGAAAATGTTTAACATGCTTACTGTATGCTAAATTCCTCTAACCTTTTGTTTATTTCTAGGAGGAAAATATAATGTTTTGTTACTAAATTTTTTTGATGCTTATTTCTCAGATAAATTCTATGCCCTGGTTTTATTGATTTAAGACTTTCAGAACGAAGGAAGATCACAGCCTTCAAAGACAACTCACCAATGGGAGTATTGTTTCCAAATTGTTTTTTTTCTGGTTTATTAGACTGTTTTTATGGGTGTTGTACCGCTTGTAGCAGTTTCTAAGTTCTTATTTATTGGGTGTCAGATATTTGGTGTGTTCTAATTTGACAAATATGAGCTCTGGCATTAATGAGTTTCTATGCCTTAGATAATTAAGCATCTCCTGTCTTATAAAGTTTTTATTATATTGTGAGATGGAGGAATAGGATGGAATTGGATAAATTGTTGCTCTATTATTACACCTATAGTGTGCTAAGAATTACAATGAATATATGTCAGTGTTACTACAAATTGTTAAGGTTACTTTGGTATTCCAAATTCAAGTTTAAGACTAGGTAACCTCCTGTTGTTAATTCAATTAGCTGCATGGCCAGCCAAGCCATCTGTCAGAATGTTTAAACTGCTCTGATATAACAGTGTCTATTTATGCAAATAAGCAAGGATCTGTAAATTAGTAGAATCTTCACTTATTTGCATAAATAGACACTGTTATATCAGAGCAGTATAAACATTCTGACATAATTGGAGGCCCGAGCGCGAGATAAGTACCTAGTGAAATAGGGGTTATAATTGTTGCAAAATATATATTTTATTGCCATTCACATTAATTGATTGTTGCTATTGTTGGTTACAATATTGAACATGGCTGAATCTGTAGGTGTGTCAGATAAATTACTTCCCCTTGGCACAGACACAGAAACAAAACTAGAATCAGAAATGGGTCTGCACAATGAACAGACTAGAGAAAAGGTCAAATTTAATGTGATGTCTTATGTCAAAGATAGATTGGATGTTAAAGATGAACTCAATAGTTGGGTAGTTGAAATGAAACGAGGAATTGCAGAATATGTAAATGATATCTGGAGTGAAGGATCATGGGTAGCTTTATTTCTTTGTGAAATTGCTGTTGCTAAACATAAGAAAGATAAAGATGGACTGATATATAGATCATGGCCAGTATTTCTTTACACAATTGATGCATTATCTGCTCAATTGAACAAAATTCAAAATGAACTGAGATCTCAGGCTAAGCTTGTTGAACAGTCACAACAAATAATTTGTGACTGTAGAAATCAAGTTAAAAATTTGGTTGATGAAAATAAGAAACTGGTTGATCATATATCAGGTCATCAGGAGCAAAGCAATCAGACCAAAGAAATAATTGATTCCCTAAGAAAAGAACTGAGCCAAAAACATAGTGAATTGGTAACATGTGACAGACAAAGGGCTGCTTTAAAAATGGAATGTGACCAGTTGCAATTTGCTAAAGAATTAATGCAACAGGAGTTAGATGATTCGGCTTATCTGTATCCAGTGCTGGAAAAACATACCAGCAGTGAAAAGGTTAAACCTTCTATTTGGAAGGGAGAAAATGTCCCTGAATTTTTGAGCCGAACCTCTGCTGAACATAATGTTTTTAAACGTCCCATAAAAACTCAAATGTCAGATTCTGAGAGTGATTCCAATAACACATTTGAGGAAGAGATTTTTAGACCCAAGAGACATGCTCTTTCCAAAGCAAGTTCAGCCTTACCTCATAAACAATCTCAAAGAAGTGAAAGAAAGACTTCTCAACCTGTTTGTGATAGCCCAAATGTGATAAAATTCTTAAAAGAAACAGTAGGCCTGTTTACCAAGAAAGGTTCTCCTTCTATAATTAATCATTTAGAAGTCTACGAGGAGGCTATGCTGACCCTGAATTTAAACAGTGACAGGCAGAAAATCCAATTCATTTCATGGGTGTTTGAATCAAAATACAGGTTTTTTCTTTAATTCCCTATGAGATATGGGCAAAAATACCTGGTCTGAAGTTGTTTCAGAAGTGAAAACTGAATTCGGTCCCTATCAAACAGCCACAGCTGCTAGAAAGGCCATGTTTACTTTGAAATGTCGGCCAAATCAAAGCCCTAGGGAATTTTTGTCCATTCTCAAAAATGCCTATAGCCTGACTGAGGAAAATCCCCAGTTTGATAACCCTGAATTTATCCAATTGTTCTACGATGCTCTGCCAAATAAAATCAAAATTATTCTGGCCCGGGAATATAATCCCAAATGGGGTCTGGATTGGTTACTATCAGAAAGTACAACCCTTTTTGCTGTATTGCAAAATAGTGAGGAGACTCAGGATACGAGATTTAAAAAGCGGAATAATGAAATTTCTGAGGTTAATAATAAAAGAGATGAGGGACACTTTGAAGCCCCAAAAAGGAGTTATGCAGATGTGGTTAAAGACCCCAATACTCCCAAATTAAATAAGGCTAAACCACATCCAGATGATAAAAAGGGTCCAGTTGTTGATAGTGCACCAGATAAAAAGCATCAATGGGTAAAAAGACGCAATCCTCAATTTAAAAGATACCCGAGAGGTAAGTATAGAAATTATCAAAATGGCCCTAAAGAAAAAAAAAATAATTGTTCTGGATCAGAAGGTTCTGACAAGTTTCAGACTGCTAATCCCAAAAATCCAGCCCCCAGAGTTCACTGCAAAAATAGAAATAATCTCTATGATAGAATGGATTAGATGCAGAACCAAGTGGGAGTTATGGCAGAACAGATGGACAAAATATCCCAGCTTCTCAGTAACAAATGCAACAATCCTTTTTTAGGACCGAATGCTGCAGAAAGCAACCCCCAATAACAGAAGTTTCCAGTCATGTAAATACCTGTACTGTATCAATGTCTAAAAGTGAAATCATTGAACCTGTTGTTTGTATGCCTGAAAAGAATTTAACCCTTCCAATGCCAGATGGCAAGGAGGAGGGGCGACTTGTCTGTGACTCTATTTTGCAGACTTCCAAAACTGCTTCTGTGAAACTGACAGGCACGCAAAATGAAGGGGGTTCGCGGGGTAAGAGACAGCATGACATTCTTTTCACTGATCATTCTAAATATTTGTGTTCACTACAGGAAATTGATGACAGGTATTATCTGGAAATTAAATTGCATAATGATTTACCACAAATAATGGCTTTATTGGATACAGGTAGTCATGCAACTATATTATCTCAGAAATATTTTCAACAAATCCAGGATTTATCTTCTGAGAAATACAAGCTGAAAAGTGTTAAAGCTAACCTCATAAGTGTTTCAGGCACTGCTTTAAAGGTCAGAGGAGAAGCTTGGTTGCCCATCAACTTGGGAAATAAAATAATTTGCCATCCCACATTGATAGTTGATTTGCCCTATGATCGTTTGATTATTGGCATAGATCTCCTTAAGAGGTTGAATCCCATTGTGGATTTCATCATTAAGGTTATTTGGTCCCAAGCAAAATAGCCCATTAATTATGAGCACTCCCAGTCCTATCGCAGTAAACGTAATTGCCATGTAATTGAACAAAGACCGGACTCTATTGAGATCCATTTCAGGAATTCCCAAATTCCAGACATCTCATTCCTACAAGCCACTCCCACCTGTACAGTTGGTGGACGGGAGGATAACACCATATGTGTGTCCCCTGAAAGAGTTAAAACTGTTTGTTTGGAAAGTGATGTTCTGACCATTCACCTTCATCCCGAAGATCCTGTCCCTACTGGGTTTAGTGATCATACACAATTCTTAGCAGGAATTGAAAGGGTGAATGATGACATGTTCTTTCCCCTACAGGTTAATGACCTGGGAAGAACTAAAAGGGCTAAACTGGATCTGCGCCAGGAGCACAGTTACATTAGTAGGGATCTGCTAAAACAAGTGGCCACCCCTAAAGTAATTAAGTATCCTAACCCTCAAGATAACTGGGTCCATGAATTGGATGATAACTCTGATAGTCACAATGTCATTGCAAGATGCCTGTCATCTATTTCCATAGGGGGTAAAACAGCCACTCATTTATTCCTGGTACTCAATGAGCCAAGGTGTCAAATGTACATTGGCAATGATATATTACATCGGTTTGCCATACACGTGGATGTGGTGAATTCCATATTGTGGACTAGATTAAAAGAGGATCCATGTGCTTTCATGAATGAATATGAGGCCCTCAGATCATCCCAGATACTGCCATATGCAGTAAAGGTATTTGTACCACAAAATGTTGTCATTCCTCCAGGTTCCAATAATTTCCTATTACCTGTTCAGGTACCAAAAGGCCAAAAATTAAAGAACCTTGATGCATTAATATGCCTCTCAAATAGGATGCAACAACTGGGAATTTCAGTAAGTCATATCCCCATTGTAAATATTCACCAATCCAAAACTCAAATAATTGTCAACAACAGTACTCCCAATGAAATCCATTTGTCAAAAGACACTGTAATTGGTCTGGCCTTAGATTCAGATTATTATACCTTTTGGATTTCAAAATGTAGTCATCGGCCTAATTCCTGAACAATATCTCACCGAGGAATAGATGGTCGAACAAACATTTAATTCTTCTCCTGAAGGATTGTTCACCATTAATTCAATTTATCCTTTTGATCCTGAAAGAGGTACCTGCCAGGTGGAGGAATCTTCCCTTACCTTTGATCATCCACTTAATGAGCAGGAAGTAAAGGAATATAGTGTGTCTATCGGTGAGACTAATAAGCCAAGTCATGACCTCACTGACAAACTTGAAGAAGCCTATGAAATAGGTCAACCTGAAGCTTTTCCAGGGTTTTTAGAAATGGTCCAGCAGGAAGTCTCCTTAGCTGATGGATGCTCTAATGACTCAGAGCGCCAGAGATTAAAAGAAGTTCTCCTGGAGTGTCAGGACATCTTTGCTAAAGATTCCTATGATTGTGATGAAACAGATATCAACATTGCTAGGATTCAAACTGATCCAGAGGCACCTCCCGTTTATGTCAAGCAATATCGTCTTCCACTAGCTTGTTACGATTCGCTAGCGGAAATAATAAGGAATCTCAAGGAGAGAGGCATTATAAGATGGATGCACAGTTCTTATAATAATCCTATCCTTGGTATCCTTAAACCGAATGGTCAATGGCGTTTGTGTGCTGATCTCAGACAGCTCAATAAGCGTGTATATATGTCCGGCTGGCCCGTGCCATATATTGACCAATGCTTGGCACAAATGCAAGGAGCCAAAATTTTCACTGCACTGGATTGTGCCCAAGGCTATTGGACTATCAAGGTAAGTCCTGAAGACCGATATAAACTAGCATTTACGTTTGGCAAGGAACAATTTACCTGGAATCGTATGCCGTTTGGTTATATAAATGCAGGTCATGAATTTGCTGTATTTTTGCATAAGGCGATGCCTGATGCTACCGAAAGGGGAAATTTGACATATGTGGATGACATTTTGTTGAAAAGCACCTCCTTTGAACAGCATATCCAAGAGATTAGACATGTGCTTAACCAGTTGAGAGAGGCAGGTGTTAAAATTTCATTACAGAAAGCCCAGTGGTGTCGTACCAAGGTAAACCTCTTGGGACATTAGGTCACTTCCGAAGGCCTAAATCCTCAAAAGAAGAAGGTAGATGCTGTGTTGAAATCTAAAACACCTACCAATGTCAGTGAATTGAGATCATTTTTGGGTATGATGAACTATTCCCGTAAGTTTATTGATAATTATGCTGAAATCAGTAAACCATTGTTGACATTGCTCAAGAAGGATGTACCATGGACATGGGGGGGAGACCAGGAACAATCCATGGTTGAACTTAAAAAGAGACTCACCCAAGCCCCATGTCTCATATATCCAGAGGGGGGTAAACCCTTTTACCTGAAAACTGGTTTTACAAATCTCAGCATTAGTGCTGTATTGTGTCAAAAACAAAACAAATTAAACAAGGTCATTGCATATGCCAGCAAGGCCCTGTCACCTGTAGAGGTAAAATTTAATGATTGTGAAAAAGCCCTATTAGCCACAATCTGGGCCCTTCAAAACTTCAGAAGTTATATTCAGGGTGAGAAAATTATTGTTGAAACGGCACACCAACCACTACAATATTTACAAAGTGACAAAATTAGAGATGGCAATTTGTCCAACAGCAGAATAACTGCATGGACATTATCTTTACAAGGTTGGCCATTAGAAATTCAGTTTAAACAAAATAAAAAGAGTCCAGTAGCTCAAGGACTTGCCGAACTTCATGATTGTGCGGCTCATTCTCATAAAGAGGAGCCAATAGAGGATTTCTTAGAGGAACAAATCTCTTCCCCTTACAAAGCATATGATGAGGATTATTGTCCTTTACTTCCATGTGTGTATATTGATGGTTGTGCTTATCACACCACCACAGGGGAGGAGAGAAAACTAGTAGCAGGTATTGGAATCGCTTGGACCAGTGGATTTCCAGATATTTCAGTAGGATACAGCATTGGTGCTAAGAGCAGCCAAGTGGCCGAATTAGCAGCTGTATACAAAACTGTTCAAATTGCTATAGAGCACAACATCACAGAATTTGTTATAGTCACCGATTCCAATTATGTACGTAATAGTTTTGTTGAATATCTGCCTACTTGGAAAAGAAATAACATGTCACGGTCCAATAACAAACCTGTAAAACACGCCAAGCTATTCTGTGCCATTGATGAATTAGTCAAAAGTAATGGTCTAACCATTTATTGGAAGAAAACTAAAGGTCATTCTAAAACCCAGAACATGGACAAGGAAGGTAATGATCTAGCCGATCAACTTGCTAAACAAGGTGCCATAAATGAAACAAATGTGGACATAGATCATTTATTAGGACTCATACACATTGAAGCTGTCACTAGACAACGAGCTAGCGCTCAAAATACAAATAATGTGGCACAATGGAGTCAAGAATCCACAAGTGAGGCTCTAATTAAGAGCCAAAAATACGATCCTATACTTGGAATCTTTTATAAACACATTGAGGATCCTATTAACAACCCCCTATCGGAGGAAGATTATGCTCAAAAGGAAGATCTCCGATTACTTGTGAGAACTAAATCTCAGTTCAAAATTCAGGATGGTTTACTAATGAGGACATCTAAGAATGGTCTTCAACAGTGGGTAGTTCCCACTACATTTAGAGGCCTAATGTTACAACATGCCCATGACGCACCCACAGCAGGTCACCGTGGTGAAAAGATTACTCATGAGTTACTACGTGATTATGCTTACTGGCCTCATATGTTGAAAGATGTCCAAACATACTGTCAGGGTTGTCTGGTCTGTGCTCAATTCCAACCTCAATGCCCTACGCATCGTGCCCCGCTTCAAAGAAAGGGTTTCTCATTGCCATGGTCTGATATCCAGATTGACTTTATAGGTCCTGTCACAAAGTCGTCCAGAGGTAACCGTTATATGTTGACTGTCACTTGCCTCTTCACCAAATGGGTAGAATGTTTACCAGCTCATAATAACACTGCTGAAACATGTGCCACTTTGCTTGTTAACCATGTCTTTTCTAGATTTGGTCTGCCATTAAGGATCGAGTCGGATCAGGGCCGGCACTTCACCAGTGAGGTAATGTCTAAGCTATGGAAAATATTGGGGGTTAAACGAAAGTTGCACATTGCGTATCGTCCAGCATCTAGTGGAGCAGTGGAGCGCTATAACCAGTCCATTGTCAACATCCTTAAGAAATTCATCAAAGAATCAGGTAAAGACTGGGACATAAAATTACCTCTAGTGCTCATGGCTATTAGAGCCACACCAAGCGCTGCCACCAAGATGTCGCCCTTTGAACTGATGACAGGTAGGAAAATGATTCTTCCACAACATTTGTTGTATCGCACATCAGATCACAATCTGATCAATGCAGCCACGACACATCAATATGTGGAGCACCTACGTCAACATCTCCAACATGCTTTTGCTTTTGCGCAGAAGAACCTCGAGAAAGCAGCCGTAAGTAACAAGACTTATTATGATCTCAAAACCACCAAGAAGGAGTACGAAACAGGTGATAAGGTGTATCTGTACAATTTTGCTCGGGATCGAGTAAAGGAAAATAAGTTTCTTCCTTCATGGAAGGGTCCATACACCATCATTGATAAGATCTCACCTGTGGCTTAAAAGATAAAAATTGTCAAGAATGATGGTTTTGTAGAAAAATGGGTTCATGTCAATCAATTACGTGCTTGTCATCCTAGGTCCCAACTGAGAATGCTGGACGGTGAGGCTGAAGGAGAAACCTAATGTACTTAATGATTTGACACTGTGATACTTTCTCTCACTTAACAGATCTTTATATGCAAAGCTTCGTTATAGTTGCGTGATTTTTGAAAAATATCAATTGAGGGAATATATATATTCATACTGTATGTTTATTTATAGATTAACCTTCCATGCCCGGTCGTTGATTGGCACAGACGATGACATTTACCAAAAAGGCAGCGATCAGATGAGTCATCTCTCCTTAGAGCCCAGCTCAAGGCGGAACCCCTCATTGAATCGGGTCCCTCTTCAGGAATCATGTTGCAGGATGCCCCTGGATTCCTGTTGACGGAGAGGAAGATTTTGTTTCAGAAGATCTTTGTGAGTCTGGATCCAAAGATATCCATTAAAAGGAATCGCACTACCTCCTGTTTTCAATTGAAGGAGATGTGAGAATGGTGCATTGTATATGTGAGCAAAACTCAGTCTAGGTGTATGATACTCTAGACCAGGGCTCAAAATTTAAAGTCCTGAGCTACTAGCCAGGCCTTAAGGGTTACTCGCCACCAGTTGCCCCACCCAACTCCTACCCTGCCCCGCCCCTAATTCCGCCCCTAAACACGCCATAAAATTATACTGTTAAATGTTTTTGCATTAATGCAGAAGTTACAAAAATAAATATTAATAACAACGTTTTCAGTGCCCATCAGTGCAGCCTAATCAGTGCCCATCAAGGGTCTGGAACCCCCAAATCACCATCCTAGTAACCCCTCCCCCCCCCAAATTTCACCTCCTAGAACAAATCCTACCTGTCAAATCCTCCCCCCATCAAAATTTTCCCCTTAGCACAAAAAAACCCATTATTCCTACTGACACAACCCCCCCCCCCCAATACCCCTTTTTAACAGCCCCAAGACTTCCTGTTCTGGCACAAATCCATCCCCCCACCCCATTCCAATAATCTCTATAAGGGCTTTCCCCAAATCCCCACTCCTGGCACAAATCCTCACCCCCCCCCCAGCACGAATCACTCCTCCTAGCACCCTCCCCCCCCAATTCCCCTGCTAGAAGAAATCTTATATTGTCACCTCTCAAATTCCCCATCCCAGCACAACCCCGCTCCCCCCCCCATATCGATCCCACTTAGAAGTAATCATCTTCTCCCCACCCCTCCTAGTACAAATACTTTTTGGGGGATTGTCCCGGGGGGGGGGGTTGGAATAAGAGAATTTGTAGCATGAGGGGTGGGGAGAAGATGATTACTTCTAGGTGGGATCAATATGGGAGGGGGGTTGTGCTAAGAGGGGGGGGGGACTGTGCTGAGATGGGGGGGTTGTGCTAGGAGGGTAGGGACTGTGCTGAGATGGGGGGATTGTGCTAGGAGGGGGGGGGGCTGTGCTGAGATGCGGGGGGGTTGTGCTAGGAGGGGGGGGGACTGTGCTGAGATGGGGGTGTTGTGCTAGGAGGGGGGGATTGTGCTGAGATGGGGGGGACTGTGCTGAGATGGGGGGGTTGTGCTAGGAGGGGGGGATTGTGCTGAGATGGGGAAGACTGTGCTGAGATGGGGGGATTGTGCTAGGAGGGGGGGGGGCTGTGCTGAGATGGGGGGGATTGTGCTGAGATGGGGAAGACTGTGCTGAGATGGGGGGATTGTGCTAGGAGGGGGGGGGACTGTGCTGAGATGGGGGGGATTGTGCTAGGAGGGGGGGGGACTGTGCTGAGATGGGGGGGGGGTTGTGCTAGGAGGGGGGGGGACTGTGCTGAGATGGGGGGGTGTTGTGCTAGGAGGGGGGATTGTGCTGAGATGGGGGGTTGTGCTAGGAGGGGGGGGACTGTGCTGAGATGGGGGGGTTGTGCTAGGAGGGGGGGGGACTGTGCTGAGATGGGGGGGTTGTGCTAGGAGGGGGGGACTGTGCTGAGATGGGGGGGTTGTGCTAGGAGGGGGGGGACTGTGCTGAGATGGGGGGTTTGTGCTAGGAGGGGGGGGACTGTGCTGAGATGGGGGGGTTGTGCTAGGAGGGGGGGGACTGTGCTGAGATGGGGGGGTTGTGCTAGGAGGGGGGACTGTGCTGAGATGGGGGGGTTGTGCTAGGAGGGAGGGGGGGGATTGTGCTGAGATGGGAATTTGGGAGGTGACAGGATAAGATTTGTACCCCAGTGTAGTTCACCCTTTCCTCCAGCATGTCACAGACCTCAGATACAGCACCTGTGATACCAGATACATCGCTCTGTGATCCTCCTCTTCTTATGTCAGAGCGGAGGAGGAGCGGAGGAGAAGACAATTAATTCCTAAATCTTTGCACGGACAGCTGGCGGGAGAGATGCGGCTGCAGAAGGGGAAGAAGATTGCAGCTCAGGAAGGACACTGCATGTAAGATCGGGACTATACAGAGTTTGTTACCCGCCCCCTTTCCACATTGCTTTGACTCGGAGGACAGGGGATAACAAACTCTGCATAGTCCCGATCTTACATGCAGTGTCCTTCCTGAGCTGCAATCTTCTTCCCCTTCTGCAGCCGCATCTCTCCCGAGCTGTCCGTGCAAAGCTTTAGGAATTAATTGTCTTCTCCTCCGCTCCTCCTCCACTCTGACTCAGGGGAGAAGTCCCGATCTGACAGGAGTGTGTGAAGCCCGGCGAGAAGACAGAGAGAGCGCATCCCGCTCTCTCCTGTCACAGAAACACTCCTGGCAGCGCCCCTCCACCTCCCATGACACAGACGCCCAGCCAGAGCAGCCATCCATCCATCCATCCCACCCTACCTTGTACCAGTGTACTGCCGATTTTTCCAACTTGGGCTTGAACCCCTCCATCAGTCCTGCTGGATAATGTCGGAGCGGCGGATCATCCCGCTCAGCTTTAATTGTAATTGGCGGGCGCTCGCTGACATACACAGTCCCGCCTCCTAGCCCGGCTTCTTTGATAGACAGAACACGTCCTGGTTGGCCAGGTGTTCTGTCTATCAAAGAAGCCGCGCTAGGAGACGGAACTGTGTGTCGGCGAGCGCCCGGCCATTACAATTAAAGCTGAGCGGGATGATCCGCCGCTGACATTATCCAATCCTTCGGCGGCTTTCCTCTCCTCTCTTCCCCTGGCAGTAGCTCGCCATACATAATTTTCCACTCGCAATATGCGAGTAGGCGAGTGGAAAATTTGAGGGCTGCTCTAGACCATGCTGAAACCATTCATTATCCAACCAACATCCAAGGTTGAACGTCCAAACAGATTTCTCGGATTCCTGATTGCCAACATTGTTTTACTGCGCTTTGTATGGTAGTTGCTAATGCCATTGCAGCAGTTAATTTCTGTCTCCATCAAGACTTTACAAGCTGAAGTTGGGGATTTCAAGGAACATTTGAGTTTCTTTACTAGGAGATCGAAATTCAAAAAGACTAGGAACAGTTTGTGACATAGCTAACTCTAGCAAAGTCGCTATGAACTGACATTTGGAACTGATTTTTTTTTCTCAATTTCACCGCTTTGCTTAAAAGTAATGAACAATTCCCAATACGAACTATTCTCTTATAAAAAAAAAGGATAAAACAATTTCTTTTCTTTTTCTCTTGGCCTTATTCCCAGATATATCTAAGGCTGTTTACCTGAATACTGGGAAGAAGAGGGGGGGGGATATGTCAGCATTATTGAGTGAATTAAAAGAAAAAAAATGGAAATATTTGATTTTGAACAGTGCAGCGTCCATCTTGTTTAAAGGTGAATGAGAGTTCATATGTACTTGTTAAACAAAATTTCTCTTACAATAGGGTCTTATAATTTCAGCAGATATTTATATTTTCTTTTGTCATAAATAAGTGGAGAACTGACGTTCTTTTAGATAAGACTCAGTCAGCCTGACGCTATACCAGATGTAAAGGGTTGATATCTCTTTAATTGTCTGTATTTTAAAAGGAACAATATATACGTTTTTAAAGATACATTATTATGTGTGAGAAGATATTAGCCATAATTATGTCATTATATTATGTAAGGCATATACATATATATTTAGGAATGTTATATCACATTTTGGGTTTATATTCTTACAGTAGTAATCTTACTTAGACTTAAGACTAGAGTGAATACTAATTACATTTTAAGACGTGGTAGGAGTGTTTATATAAGAAATGCTTTGGATTAGGCTAAGTGTTTTAGGTATCGTAAATATTACAGGCCAGAAAATGTCTGACAACATGTGGCATGGCCAAATAATTAATGGACTTTCACTAGCCAACAGGTCAATAAGGTCACTTTTAATAGTAGGCCATTGTATAGGTTATGACATGTTTTTATTCTGTATCTAATAAGTAAGGCAATACTGCCCCTAGTGGTTGTTTAATTTTAATTTCCAATAATTGATTATAGTAATTAGATGCTTTTAGTGACGTGGAGATTATATGGTAATGAGATCCCCACCCACACTTCAGGGGGGCTTAAAAGTCCTAGTCAGCTAGAGAGGGGGAGAGCTGAGGATTGCAAAGATCGTGAGGGAGTTCTGAAACTCATGGGAGACCATTGATCCTATAACCAAGACAACGTGACTTCTCAGACAATAAGATTTGGCTGGTAAAGTATGTTCCTATTCTTCATATAGATATTTGATCTGCCTTATTTAGATGCACCTAACTGACCCATCACCTAATCTGTTAGCATCAAGATTTGAAGTTAAATCATTCTAACTGCAGTATGATTGGTTTAATTCTTTTATCTTGGGATTTAAGCTGATTCTGGCTTTTAGTAAAATGGTTCAGTTGTGATGTATTATTTATGGTAGGTTAACTAAATAGAAACATATTTTATCAAAACAATCTGGACTTTTTAAGGCATGGTCCAATAATGTTGATCCATGTAACTGCATTTAAAACATAGAAATTGAATATCTGTTGGATGAGAGAAGTCACATGTCAAACTTGTCATATTGTTTGCCACCTTTTATGTAGACTGTCACTCATATTTAAGTCTTTGGCTATGATCATTTTATTATTCTGATATAATATTCTTTGATTTTATTCTCATATAACCTTTGTGATATATCTTATTGCATTTTATTGAAACTTTGTGTTTATCACCAATTATATTTTTGACATTTATTTTGCGCTAAAGTATTTAATAAATATATATATTTTTGCACAGAATTGTATCCTCTATCTTCAGTTTAGTGTCACTTAAAACGATCTTGCATTTAGTATGATTTATGGAAATAAGTGAAGATTCTACTAATTTACAGATCCTTGCTTATTTGCATAAATAGACACTGTTATATCAGAGCAGTATAAACATTCTGACACATCTCTTTTCATTCTAAGGTGACTCATTGCCCCAGGCTTTGCATATTAATGTTCCTTGAAGTCAAGCCTTGTGTCTCCAAGGCTATTTCAAACCTGTTTGGTTTCAATTTCCTGTTTTGTGTCACTGGGCAACTGTACCACTGTTTGCATGGGTACTCACTTCTAGCTGTTTTGTGTGTCTCTGTGTGTCCATGTACACAAGACAGCTTGAATTTTACTCCCTACTGTTTAGTGATCCCAGCACCTTAGCCATGCAAGGGATTCTCAGTTGTCTATTGGCCTTTAGTTTTAGGTAGCTGCCTGCTTGGGTGAGTAAGAGGACTGCAAGTTAACCCATCTCCACCTTTGGAGAAGACAAGGCAGTTCATTAGACTTTGCACCTCAACCCCTCCAAGGGCCCTCGCCATTGTTGCATGTGTGGACATGCTGTGTTCTTCCCAGATAGTGCCATTAGGTATCCTTCCTGTCTTAAAATTATCTGCCTTCCTGTAAGCCCTGAACCCCAGTGCTGCAAGTGGTTCTTACTAGCATTTATTTTGCTGCCTGCCTATAAGACCAGAAGCCCAGTGCCGCACCATACTCCTGCCATTCTTGTAAATCTTGTATTCTGTGCTATCCAAGTTCTTGTCTCTGTACTTACCTGTTGTTCTTGCTGAAGTCAGAATGACTCTAGACCCAAGAACCAAGCTATCTCCCTTTGACATTTTGATGGGGAGACCCTTTCCCAACCCCATGGACAATGAATCCATTGATTCTCATACCTGGAGATCTGCAGCAGATGCAAGAGGAATATGTGGCAAAATTAATTGAAAAATTAAACAGTGATTATGGTGATATTTCGCTCTCGTTTCCTTTGCCAACAGGTGCACCGACCCACCCATTCAAGCCTGGAGACAGAGTCCTGGTGAAGGCCCTCCATAAGCTGAAGTCACTAGACCCACCCTACGGACCTCCTGCGACAGTTCAAGCAGTGACCAGAACAGCGGTATGGACAGATGACTCCCCGGTTTGGATCCACGCATCGCGACTGAAGGAAGCCCCACCTCTGGACCCCACGACTGCGGACCGGAGATTGTGACGAGCACCAGACGAATTCCAGCTGGATCCAGACAGATGCATTGGTACAATGCCAACGGACACCCCTACTCCTGGAAGACTTCCCATCCATGAAGCAGTGGTACTCTTTGTAGCAAGCTCAACACTAGTAGCCACTGTCTGGTTACTTGCAACATGTGCTCACCACCCGGAGAACCTCTCCTCATTATGCCCTTCCTCACCCCAGGACATGAGAGAGACACGAGACATTCATGTCTCCACTTTACAGTTGAAGTCAAGCCTATTGGACATAAAGGACAACATATGGATGTTTATTGCTGCCAACATACTGAACTCTTCTGATTTTTGCCTTTCTGATCACTACAATTCCAATGATTTGTTCTCTACCTGCCTGCTAGCTGTTCCTACCCCAGTTAATGTTTTAAAAGTCTATTATAGTGGGGTATGGGCCGACTCAAGTATGGAAGACACTGATGTATACACTCATCCAAATCTATATGCTTATCATAGTGACAGATCCTCATATTCACTCACAGAAACAATGGTAGAGGTAGATACAGGATATGTAACCTCCGCTGAGGTATGTTACAACATGACCTGCAATAGAAGTTATATCCCTATGTGCACACAACCAAGTCGCCAGCCTACATACACCTTAGAATATAATGTCACCTGTTTAGAACCTCGTCTGTGCAAGTCAGTTACCAATAATATGACGTGCACTCATACAATAATGCAACCCAGTTATGTCAACAATGTCCAGCTCCCTAAGGGATGGTTACTATCATGTGGGACTCATAGTTGGACATATATCCCAGGAAGGCACATAGTGCTATTCTCAGTCTCTAGGTGATCCCACCCTTATGAATAAGGTTGGGATCAAAGGTTGGGTTTAAAGAGTGTATCAATGTGCCTTAATGAAATATTAAATTTCATGATACATTTTAGCTAGTGCCCACTTTACAATGGAATGTGGTCCCTTGCAATTATATTAAACACATCTCAGTCATTCATCCTGGACACTTAACAGTTAGGCTTCGCATACAGATTACAAACACATTGATAAGTGTTTACATATTAAACACATCTCAGTCATTCATCCTGGACACTTAACAGTTAGGCTTCGCATACAGATTACAGACAACACCTGAACACATTGACAATTACCTACATATTAACACATCAGACAGCTGAGCAGAGACGGAACGGCCCTTCCACAAACGCAATTTCAGACACACGACACCCCACATTTACAGCACTGTGTTAGGGAAAACAAAAGCCTTTTCATGTATTGTTTTAGTAGATATATTCTATTGTTAAACTGACCCATGGATTGTACACTAGTTTAAACTGGTTTTTCCCCTCTCAAATGGCCCATATGGTGCTCTTTTCTGTTGTTTTTTACATGATCCATTTTAACCACTTGCCGACCGCCGCACGACTATCTACGGCGGCGGTCAGCCCCTCACAGGCAAAGTGACGTAGGTCTACGTCGCTCGCCTGTGAGGGTTTAGGGAGCGAGCGCGCGCCGCCGGAGGCGCGCTCCCGCTCCCGCGTGGTCACGGACCCCCCCGCGCGTGTGACCGGCGGACCCGATCGCCGCCGGCCACTCTGCGATCGGCGGGGGAGAGGGAGAAAGTCAGGCAGCTTGTGTAAACAAGCTGCCTGTCATTCTCCTCTCTGTATGAGAGCTGATCACATGGATCTACTATGTAGATCCATTGATCACTCTGCATACAGTTGAAGCCACAGCCAATCACAGTTAGAATCACGCCCCTAGGGACACACACAGCCCCTCCCTCTCAAATAAAGTTAACCCCTTCACTACCAGTGTATTTTTACAGTAACAGTGCATATATATAGCACTGATTACTGTAGAAATGTCACTGGTAACCCCAAAAGTGTCAAAAATGTCAGTCAAGGGTCCGATCTTTCCGCCGCAATGTCGCAGTACCGCAAAAAAAATCGCAGATCGCCGCCATTACGCGTTAAAAAAAAAAAACAACAAAAATGACAAAAATCTTTCCCTTTGTTAGTAAACGCAATAACTTTTGCGCAAACCAATCAAAATACGCTTTTTGCGATTTTTTTTTACCAAACATAGGTAGCATAAAACAAATTGGCCGAAAATATTAAAAAATTTTGATTTTTACATTTTTTTTTGGGGGAATTTCATATAAAAAAAAGGGAAAAATATTGCTATTTTTGCAAAATTTACGCTCTTTTTTTGTTTATAGCGCGTGATCAAAAAATCGCACAGGTGATCAAATACCGCCAAAAGAAAGCTCTGTTTGTGGGAAAAAAAGGACGCCAAATTCGTTTAGGTACAGCGTCGCACGACCGCGCAATTGTCCGTTAAAATCACGCAGTGCCGAATCGCAAAATACCCTCTGGTCGTTTAGCAGCCAAATCCTCCGGGGCTTAAGTGGTTAAAACTGTCCCATTTTGGACTGATTTGTTTTATTGATAGGCGCTGCAATTTTATCTTTTTTTGCTATGCAGATGGATGGTGCTTGCAGTCGGCTCTTGATTGCCATATAACAGGGTTTAACCACTTACAGACCGCCAAGTGCCCAGCAACTATTTATGTCGGTCGTTTAACGCTAATAACACAAATATAAATCATGCACATGGTTTAAGGGCTGTAAATTACTATCTAGGCCAGGATTGAACTCTCCCTGCTAAGCAGAGGAGGTTTATTTTACATCTCCTGACGTTTGCTATGTCCCACAATTTTTGCTGGTTTCAAGACTAATTTTATCTCCAGCAAAAAGGAGTAGCCATGGGGGCTAAATTTGCCCTAAGCCTAGCAAATTTGTTCATGGCTTACTGGGAGAGGGATGCCATCTACCAACAAAGATGGGAGGGCCTGGCGTTCTATAGGAGGTTCATTGACGAAATTCTGATCATTTGGACAGGAGATATGCAGATGGATGGTGCTTGTAGTCGGCTCTTGATTGCCGTATAACAGGGTTTAACCACTTACCGACCGCCCAGCGACTATATACGCCGGTCGTTTAGCGCTAAATACCGGGGTTGCTGCCATAATTCTGGTATTTTTTTTTAAACGGTGGACGGTCGGCTTTCAGATAAGGGTGGTCCCTGTGGCGGATTCACCGCAGGATCACCCTTACGGTGCAGCTGAAGAGGTGCCCCCCCCCCCTTCCGCTGCGTCCCGGCTATTTTCCCCGCTTACCGGACCCACTGGCAGCGGGGAAAACTATCCGGTCCCGGATCCTCAGAGACAAGTCGAGTGAAGGCAAGATGGCCCCCTCTCCACTCTATGGTCCTGGAGGACCGGAGCAACGTCAAACATCTTTGAAGGTTTAAAGGGCCGATTTTTTCTCAACCATTTTATATTTTTCTTTTTTAGTGTAGTTGTGAGGTCTGAGGTCTTTTTGACCCCAGATCTCACAATAAAGAGGACCAGAGGACCTGTCATGCCTATTTCTATTACAAGGGATGTTTACATTCCTTGTAATAGGAATAAAAATTATCAATTCTTTTTTAAAAAACTGTGTAAAAATAAAAAATAATAAATAAAATAAATAGGAAGAAAAATTAAAGCGCCCTGTCCCCGTTAGCTCCTGTGCAGAAGCGAACGCATATGCAAGTCCTGCCCACATATGTAATTGGTGTTCAAACCACACATGGGAGATATCGCCGCAAACGTTAGAATGAGAGCAATAATTTGAGCCCTAGACCTCCTCTGTAACTCTAAGCTGGTAACCTGTAGAAATTAACTGTCGCCTATGGTAATTTTTAAGTACCAATATTTGTCGCCATTCCGCGAGCGTGCGCAATTTTGAAGCATGACATGTTGGGTATCTATTTACTCAGCGTAACATTATCTTTCACATTATGAAAGAAAATTGGGCTAAATTTACTGTTTTTTTATTTTTTAGTTCAAAAAAAGTGAATTTTTTCCAAAAAAATTGCGTTTCAAAGACCACTAAGTTCAGTGCTTGTAGTCTTTCCTCATAGCTGATGTCCTCCATTCCCCTAATTATTTTTGTTGCCCTTCTCTGGACTTTTTCCAGTTCCAGCACATTCTTCCTGAGGACCGGTGCCCAGAACTGGACAGCATACTCCAGCTGTGGCCGGAACAGAGTCATGTAGAGTGGAAGAATAATCTCTTTATTTCTGGAGTGAATCCCCTTTTTTATACATCCCAGTATTCTGTTGTCTTTGCTTGCAGCGGCTTGGCATTGCATGCCACTGCCAAGCCTGTTGTCTACCAGTACCCCCAGGTCCTTTTTCATCCTAGACTCACCCAGAGGTTCCCCCCCCCCCCCAGTGAGTAGCTTGCTTTCTGGTTTCTGGCACCCAGGTGCATTACTTTACATTTTTCAACATTGAACCTCATCTGCCATGTAGTTGCCCACCCCATAATTTTGTTCAGATCCGCTTGTAAGGTTTCCACATCCTGCCCAGAAGATATTAGCATGCTTAGTTTAGTATCATCCGCAAATACTGAGATTTTGCTCGATATCCCCTCCTCTAGATCATTTATGAATAAATTAAACAGGATTGGCCCCAGGACAGAACCCTGGGGGACCCCGCTTTCCACACCCCCCCAATCTGAGTACTCCCCATTAATCACCACCCTTTGCAACCTCCCCTGGAGCCAGTTCTCTATCCAGGTACTCACCTTATGGTCCATACCTACCTTCCTTAGTTTGAACAGTAAGCGTTTGTGGGGAATGGTGTCAAAGGCATTTGCGAAGTCCAGGTACACCACATCCACAGGCTTACCTTTATCTAGGTGGCAGCTCACTTCATCATAGAAGGTTAATAGATTGGTTTGGCAAGAACGATTTTTCATGAATCCATGCTGATTACTACTAATAATACCGTTTTCATTACTAAAGTCTTGTATGTGGTCCCTTAACATCCCCTCCAAAAATCTTGCAGACTACTGATGTTAGGCTGACCGGCCTATAGTTACCCGGGATATATCTCGGCCCCTTTTTAAATATTGGTACCACGTTGGCTTTTTTCAAATCAGCTGGCACCATACCCGTCTGTAAACTATCCTTAAAGATCAAGAATAATGGTCTGGCAATCACCTGGCTGAGCTCTTTAAGAACCCTCGGGTGCAAAACATCTGGTCCCGGTGATTTATTTATGTTAAGTTTCTCGAGTTTAGTTCTAAGTCTATCTTCTGTTAGCCATGGCGGTATTTCCTGAGTGTGTTGTTTAGTTTGGCCTTACAAGCTGGGTTAGTGTAGCCCCCCGATTCTTTTGTGAAGACTGAAGAGAAGAATTTATTTAAAACTACCGCCTTTTCCCTGTCCTCTGTGGCCAAAACTCCCTTATCGTCTTTTATGGGGCCAATGTGTTCTGGCCTCGCTTTCTTACTGTTTATATACTTAAAGAATTTCTTGGGGTTCTTTTTACTCTCTTCCGCTATATGTCTCTCGTGTTCTATTTTAGCCACCCTGATTTCGTCTTTACATTTCTTATTACACTCTTTTAATGCTTGAATGCTGCCAATGACCCCTCAGTCTTGTATTTTTGAAGGCCTTTCCTTTAGCATTAATATGCATTTTTATGTTGGAGTTTAGCCACCCAGGGTTTAGTTTTGCTCTTTTAAATTTATTTCCCTTTGGAACGTACTGGTCAATCCAATTGTTAAGTATGCTCTTGAAGCACTCCCGTTTTTCCTCCGTGTTCTTTGTTTCCAGGGTTCTATCCCATTTGATATTTTCTAGCAGAGAGCGCAGTTTTGGGAAATTGGCTCTTTTGAAATTCAGTGTCCTTATATTGCCCTTGTATTTCCTATTACTGTAATTAATACTGAAACTAATTGACCTATGGTCACTGTTTTCTAAGTTGTCCCGTATTTCTATATCCGTGAGCAGGTCTGTATTGTTGGTAATCAGTAGGTCAAGAACCGCATTGTTTCTTGTCGGTGCATTCACCATCTGACCCATGAAATTGTCCTGCAAAACATTTAGGAACTGCCGAGCCTTGACTGAATGCGCGGTTCCTTCTGCCCAGTCGATATCTGGATAATTAAAGTCCCCCATTATAATGACATTTCCCATCCATGCAATCCTATTTGTAAAAGGAGGTCCGCCTCCCCCTGATCCCTCAGGTTGGGGGGCCTATAGCATACGCCCAATATTACTTTCCCCACAGTGCCTTCCCTTTGAAGTTCTACCTATAGGGATTCTGCCTCGTCCATAGCTCCATTATTAATATCATCCCTCATATTTACCTGTATACTGTTCTTAATATATAGACATACCCCTCCCCCTTTTTACCTTCTCTATCTCTGCTATAAAGGGAATACCCCTGAATGGTCGCCATCCAGTCATGAGAGCTGTCAAACCAAGTCTCTGTTATCCCCACAAAATCTAAGTCCTCCTCAAACATCAGTAGCTCCAGCTCTCCCATCTTGTTAGCCAGGCTTCTGGCATTGGTATATGGTTCTGGATTTGTTGCTCAGCCTAGTCCTGTAAGGGCTAATTTCAGCTTTCACCAGTGAAAATAGGCATGGGAGCTGCCAGGGGAATGCTTCATGAGGTCAGTCCTGAGAATTTGCCCTGAGGAGGAATAACGTTCCCCAGTAGGTTTTTATTCTGGTCCTGGCTTTCTTGCTAGGACTCTGTTTGCATCATTAGAAAGCAGTCCTCAGTGGGACATCACTCAAGAAACAGTGTCCCTCGATAACTTCAGGTGATAACTCCAAGGGGCAGAATATCGGCTCTGCAAACACTTGGAGCTACATACAGAGTCCTACATCTTATTCCTTCTGGACAAATTGGGACCTATGCTCCTCGAGCACCTCTGTTCCCAAGGTGGCTTCTGTTTTCATCTTAAAAAACAAAGTGGCAGTTCTATCCTTTCCGGCAGAGACAGTACCGAATCTACACTGGATGTACCAGTGTATCTAAAATGCCTACCTTCAAGAAGCTTAATAGGTAAAATCTTTCAGAAGGCTGATTGTGTTTCCATCAGGCAAGTTCGGAGAAAGAAACTACAGCAAAACCTTGTCATCTTGAAGAGTCAGGGTCATCCAGAAAACTTGGTGCAGCCAGGCAAGCGCTTTCAGAAGTGATACTTGCTTATTCAGCTAGGTCAATTTTTACATCTTTAAATTTGGCCATTTGCCTATAGAGACCTCTGCAGAACAACAGGCTGGTTGGCATGGTGCACTTACCTACAGGGCTACAGGTAAGATCCAGGAACTTGTACATCAATGGACTTCAATGGAATGACGGTCTAGGCTTCCATGTCCATTGTAGTAAAGTTTGATTATACCCCACCCTGTTTAGCTCGCTATTTATCATATGTATGCTGCCATGTTGGCATCAGGAAAATGGAAAATTGTATCAAATACTTACCGTAATTTTCCATTCCTGATGCCAATACATGGCAGGATACGAATCCCTCCCTCTGATCTTTGTGCTTTATACGGAGAATGGGGGAGGTTGCTCTCAGTCAGACTTTTATAGATTTAAACAGGTCCTGTGGGTGGATATAGGGGTGGAGCTATATCATTTGTATACTGCAATATATTGGCGTCAGGAAAGGAAAATCACGTTAAGTATTTGATTCAATTTTCCATTTTCACTTACCACAAGGTTTTCTGTGAATTAATGAGAGGAGAGGTGAGTAAACCATGGGATCTCCAGTCATTCATTCTCAGAACGGCTTCAAAAGAAAATAAGATATTTTTGTTCACTGCTGACGCTAGCATCTGGCAGAATAAAACTAACATACCCAGCTGCCGTCCTGATGTAGTTGGGAAGGCATTGCACATAACTTCTCTGGACCAGTCAAGATTTAAAAAGTATTTTTTTCCTGAAGTTTCACTTTAAAAACGATATTTTCATTTTGTTTTGCTGCTGAATTAAGCTCATGTTTACAGTAGTGTCTATTTATGTGACCTTTGGGAAGTTTATCATTAATACACTAAAATATACAGTATATCTGTAAATTTATAAAAGTACATGGTTATTTCATAAATAATGTGTTGTCTTATATACTGTAGGTTTTTTTTTATAGTTGCAAAACAAAACAAAAAAAAAAACAGTTACAGAAAATTCTGCAACTTCTCCACATGGTGGCAGTCACCTTCTGGATTTCACTTTTTGCCTGGGACAGTAAGGATCCTTCAAGAACTCCGCATACCATTTATCTCTGATTTCCATGGCACAGTTCAAGGTTTCGGGGAGTGGTCTTGGGAACTGATCTTGAACTAAGATTAACTTTTAGGCCTAATGCACACTGGGCGTTATAAAAACGCCAGTAGCACTAGCTGTAGAAAGCTGTAGCTGTAAAATGATTTTTTTAGCATTTGCGTTTTTTTACCTTTTTTTAGCAAAACTATGCTCCTACTAAAGCTTATGGCTCAAAAATGCTCATAGCCTTTATACAGCTGAAAAAATCCTCTTCAAAACCACTAGTTCTGGGGGGGGTTTTCCAGCCAGAAAACACCCCCGTCAAAAAATGATGATAAAAGCCTATGTGGGCATGGACACATGGGATAACATGCTGGGGAGTTTACTGGCTGCAGAAATAAAAATCGCCTGCAGCTAAAAGCAGCAGCTGCGAAATTGTCCGGTGTGCATAAGGCCTTATAATGAAACCCTTATTTGTTTTAGCAATATGGTGGCTTTCAAAAGACTCTTAGATGTACATCTCAAGGATCAGGACATTAAGGGGTATGTGAGATGATTACAGCCACACACACCTACACAGGTTGAACTGGATGGACTATTGTCTTTATTCAACCTCACCTACTATGTAACTATGTAACTATGTAATATGTAATGCTATTCATATTATCTGATCCTTAACTAGCCTTCAACCAGGCCAATTCTGACATTTCTGTCCTTCATGTAAAATTTTTTTTTTTTTTTGCTTAAAAAAAAAAAACATAACATAACAATAACAAAATATATATATGCAGTATCTCACAAAAGTGAGTACACCCCTCACATTTTTGTAAACATTTTATTATACCTTTTCGTGTGACAACACTGAAGAAATGGTACTTTGCTACAATCTAAAGTAGTGAGTGTACAGCTTGTATAAAAGTGTAAACTTGCTGTCCCCTCAAAATAACTCAACACACAGCCATTAATGTATAAACCTCTGGCAACAAAAGTGAGTACATCCCTAAGTGCAAATGTCCAAATTGGGCCCAAAGTGTCAGTATTTTGTGTGGCCACCATTATTTTCTAGCACTGTCTTAACCCTATTGGGCATGGAGTTCACCAGAGCTTCACAGGTTGCCACTGGATTCCTCTTCCACTCCTCCATGACAACATCCCAGAGCTGGTTGATGTTGGAGATCTTACGTTCCTCCACCTTTGGTTTGAGGATGCCCCACAGATGCTCAATATTGTTTAGGTCTGGAGACATGCTTGGCCAGTCTATCACCTTTACCTTCAGCTTCTTTAGGAAGGCAGTGGTCGTCTTGGAGGTGTATTTGGGGTCGTTATCATGTTGGAATACTGGTATGCGGCCCACTCTCCAAATGGAGGGGATCATGAACTGCTTCAGTATGTACATGCTGGCATTCATGGTTCCCTCAATAAACTGTAGCTACCAAGTGGTGGCAGCACTCATGCAGCCCCAGACCATGACACTCCCACCACCATGGTTGACTGTAGGCAAGACACATTTGTCTTTGTAGTCCTCACTTGGTGGCCGCCACACATGCTTGACACCATCTGAACCAAATAAGTTTATTTTGGTCTCATCAGACCACAGGACATGGATCCAGTAATCCATGTCCTTAGTCTGCTTGTCTTCAGCAAACTGTTTGCTGGCTTTTTGTGCATCATCTTTAGAAGAGGCTTCCTTCTGGGATGGTAGCCATGCAGACCAATATGATGCAGTGGTGTATGGTCTGAGTACTGACAGACTGACCCCTTCCACCCTTTCAACCTCTGCAGCACTGCTGGCAGTACTCATACATCTATTTCCCAAAGACAACCTCTGGATATAATGCTGAGCATGTGCACTCAGCTTCTTCGGTCGACCATGGTGAGGCCTGTTCTGAGTGGAACCTGTCCTGTTAAACCACTGTATGGTCTTGGCCACCGTGCTGCAGCTCAGTTTCAGGGTCTTGGCAATCTTCTTATAGCCTAAACCATCTTTATGTACAGCAACAATTCTTTTTTTCAGATCCCCAGAGAGTTCTTTGCCATGAGGTGCCATGTTGAATGTCCAGTGACCAGTATGAGAGAGTGAGAGCGATAACACCAAATTTAACACACCTGCTCCCCATTCACACCTGAGACCTTGTAACACTAATGAGTCACGTGACACCGGGGAGGGAAACTGGCTAACTGGGCCCAATTTGGACATTTTCACTTAGAGCTGTACTCACTTTTGTTGTCAGTGGTTTAGACATTAATGGCTGTGTGTTGAGTTTTTTTGAGGGGACAGCAATTTACACTGTTATACAAGCTGTACACTCACTACTGTACAGTGTAGCAAAGTGCCATTTCTTTAGTGTTTTCACATGAAAAGATATGATAAAATATTTACAAAAATGTGAGGGGTGTACTCACTTTTGTGAGATACTGTATATATATATATATATATATACTGCTCAAAAAAATTAAAGGAACACTTAACATTTTAAAAACACATCAGCTCTCAATGGGGAAAAATATCATGTTGGACTATACTGATATGGACTGGGTAATGTGTTAGGAATGAAAGGATGCCACATCGTTTAATGGAAATTAAAATTATCAACCTACAGAGGGCTGAAGTCAAAGACACCCCTAAAATCAAAGTGAAAAAATGATGCAACAGGCTAGTCCATTTTTCTCAAATTTCAATGCAGCAGCTCAAAATGGTACTCAGTAGCTTTTATGGCCCCCATGTTCTTGTATGCATGCCTGACAACGGCAGGGCATACTCCTTTTGAGGCCACCGATGGTGTCCAGGGGTATTTCCTCCCAAATCTGGACAAGGGCATCACTGAGCTCCTGAACAGACTGAGATGCAACCTGGTGGCGTCAGATAGACCAATACCAAATGTCCCAGGGGTGTTCTATTGGATTTAGGTCAGGCGAGCGTGGGGGCCATTCAATGGTATCAATTCCTACATCCTCCAGGAACTGGCTTCACACTCTTGCCACTTTAGGCCGGGCATTGTTATGCACCAGGAGGAACCCAGGACCCACTGCACCAGCCCAGAGTCTGACAATGGGTCCAAAGATTCCATCCCAATACCTAATGGCAGTCTGGGTGCCATTGTCTAGCCTGTAGAGGTCTGTGCGTTCCCTCCATGGATATGCCTCCCCAGACCATCACTGACCCACCACCAAACCAGTCATGCTGAACAATGTTACAGGCAGCATAACATTCTCTATGGCTTCTCCAGACCCTTTCCCATCTGTCACATGTGCTCAGGGTGAACTTGCTCTCATCTGTGAAAAGCACAGGGCACCAGCATCAGACCTGCCAATTCTGGTGTTCAATGGCAAATGCCAATTGAGCTCCACGGTGCCGGGTAGTGAGCACAGGACCCACTAGTGGACGTCGGGCTCTCAGGCCACCCTCATGAAGTCTGTTTCTGATTTTTTGGTCAGAGACATTCACACCAGTGGCCTGCTGGAGGTCATTTTGCAGGGCAGTGCTCATCCTGTTCCTCCTTGCACAAGGTAGCAGATACTGGTCCTGCTGATGGGTTAAGGACCTTCTTTGACCCTGTCCAGCTCTCCTAGATTAACTGCCTGTCTCCTGGAATCTCCTCATTGCTCATGAGACTGGTGGGAGACACAGCAAACCTTCTGGCAATGGCACATATTGATGTGCCATCCTGGAGGAGTTGGAATGCCTGTGCAACCTCTATAGGGTCCAGGTATCGTCTCATGCTAGTGACACTGACCCTAGCCAAATGCAGAACTAGTGAAAAATAGTCAGAAAAGATACGTAGGGAATATATTTCAGTGGCCTCCACCTGTAAAACCATTCTGTTTTGTAGGTCGTCTCATTGTTGCCCATCCAGTGCCCCTGCTGTTAATGTCATTAACACCAAAGCAGCTGAAACTAATCAACAACCCCCTCTGCTACTTAACTGATCAGATCAATATCCCAGGAGTTTAATTGACTTGATGCTACACTCTGATTAAAAAGTGTTTCTTTAATTTATTTTAGCAGTGTGTATATATATATATATATATATATGCAGCTTGATGAAGGACATATGCATGTCAGAATCTGTGCAGTCGCTTGTAAATGTATGTTTACTTATATGCACGAAGATCAGAAGTAAAGGATATTTGGAACAACAATTGGATTGCATCTTCTATTATTTGATGGGTACTTTGTGGTAAGGAGTGCCAAAATAGATGTAATCTTTGCACAAAGAGATGTACAAAGCAGAGGTGTCCCACCTTAAATTTGTATCTATATATATATATTTATATATTTTTTTTAGCAGAGACCCTGGAGAATAAAAAGGCAGTCATTGCAAATGTTAAGTCACGTGGTATTTGCACAGGGATTTTTCAGACAATTTATGTTGGAAGAAATACACTTGAATTTTAATGCAAAAAAACCCCACAATATATATATTGTATTATTTACAGTATATGTAGCACTGCCCCCATGGGGCTTGCTGTACGATGAATTCTTGGGCCTCCTCTGATTACCAGCATTGGTTTTTAGTATTTATTGTGGAATATGGATGTAAGAAGGGAATAGTGGGATACTCCAAGTGGAACTATATACATTGGATAAGGACAACTCTCACTTGGCCTCACTAGATTACTTGAGGAAGCAGTCTCACTGCTTAGACCATACTGCCACATGTATGGAAAGGGTTAAGTCTCCTTGGTCTTTCTCCAGCAATAGACTTGGTGATCTACTTTATCTTCAGGATACTCTCTAGCATCCCCTTTACTGACACCCATCCACTGACTCTTCTAGCTGCAGGGGTGGCCCCCCCTTCAGGTCAGGCCCCTTGACACAGATCTGTACTCACTGTGATGCAGAATCAGATCCTTCCAGTGTCTCCCCTTCTAGTCAGCTTTACAGAACCTCCTGGTTCAGTTCCTCTATAGCTCTTTATGCCCTCAGGTCGACCACCTGAGGCAGCATGGCACTTCTACAGAGGAGGAGTTAGCCGTCCCCTCCCTCCAGGACTCCGCTCTCTAGTTGAAAGACACCGAGCACATGTGTTCCTGGCATTTATACAGTATCCCAGCATGCACCAAGCCATTCTCCTCTGCCAAATTACAAGGGCTGTACCAAATGCCTGTGCACTCATTTGTCAGGTTTCCTCCCACAGTCCAATATGCCTCCCTATTGGAGCCATGGGCATGGGAAATACTCTCCAGACAGACTCAGTTGCACCTGTGCACATTGAGCAGACCTCACTAGCAGATCCTCCTCTCTGGTAGGCAGAAAACAATATAGATTTACCTGCAAGCTGGTAAGCAGAAAGGATTCAAAACTATACTCTCTCTCCAGCACCTACCTAGGAGGGTGCTACAGATATACAATATATAACCCACTTTTTGAGTAAACTATAAAAGATGATGTTATGCCGAGTAAATGGATTCCTAACATGTCACGGTTGTGGAAAAATTGTGCATACTTGTGTTATTGCGCCAAACTACAGTACTTAAAAATCTCTATAGGCGACATTGGGACCATCCATTGCCAGCTCTGTGGTAACCCACGCCACCGATGGATCGGATCCCGGGCTCTCCGATAACACGCCAGAATTCCCCAGTGGATGGCAGGAGGGGTGTCCCCACTGCACTACCTGTACAAACAATGCAGTGACTAATCAGTTGCTAGAATGGCTTTTTCATTGTAGGGAATTGCCAGCTGAAAAGAAAAATATCTGGATGATGCCTGTAGCTGCAGGCATCATCCAGATAACTCCACTACAGGTCCAAGACAACATATGATGTCATACGCGTGGGACGTGGTTATAATGTTTTGTGTGTGTGCGTTTAGCGCTGTATTTAAAGCAGACCCAAAGTTAAAGTATAATTAAAGGCAAAACTTTTTTAGTTTTGGATAGAGGGGGACCAGAATAGGTTTTTATTGCTGTTTGTGTTCCCATCAGGGAGTGTCACCCCCTTTATTTCTCCTGTTTACTGTTATCACCAAAACTAAAAGTGAAAGAAATTGGAGTTGTCACTAAAACATGAATAAATGTAAAATCTTCCAATGGGGACATTACTGCTAATGACAACCAAGGATTCCCTCATTTTGGAGGGATTTCCTCTCCCTTCCTGTTTTTTTCCTGTTCACATGATAGAGAAAGGGCTTTGCATGGTTCAGAAGCATTGTTTTTCTGTGTGATGATACAATAATTAAGAGCTTTGCACTTTGAAACAAATTTGTTGGTGTGCTGGTGACATATTTTATCAATGTTTATACCGTGACCGGTCACTAGGAGCATGCAGTAAATACATTCTCAGCACCGAAGCAGTGGCTGCTCATGGACACATAAGTGTAGCATGTGGATGTTAAAGCTCGCCCTTTTTGCCACCGCACATATGCATCATAGGGGCAGCAAAAAGGGAGGCAGATTGATTGCAGTCCAATACAGATCTCCTGGAAGGTAAGATGGTGACCTGACCAAGCGCTAATACAGCAGGTATATACATGGAACAGTTTTTTTACTCAAAGCTAAACTCCAGGAATTCCAAAACTTTGTACAAATGTAATGCATTAGTAGGCGTTAAGTCTTTCAAGGTGTATGCTAGTTCATGGACTTATCTATTTCATTTAAAATTTGTATTTTTACTGAGCGCCGGGAACATAGCTATCGCTATACCTCCAATGCTGGATCTTCTGGTCATACCTACTGCAGCTGCAGTGCCTGTGCCTCCCCTCCTCCTGCCCAGTCATAGAGTGCTTTGTATTATGTGAACTTCAGAAAATACAAAGGCTTCTGTGAATGAATAGCAGAGGGGGTGGGCAGAGATGCTGTTTTAAGACAGAGCAGAATCCCTCCTGTAAAGAGCCCCCGGAGTATAGAGATAGGTGTACCCAGATGTCTGTAAAATTGACAGATGTAAATTAACCACTTAAGCCCCGGAAGATTTTACCCCCTTCCTGACCAGGGTTTTTTTTTGCGATTTTTTACTGCGTGACTTTAACGGACAACTGCGCGGTCGTGCGACGCTGTAGTGTGTTGACGTCCTTTTTTTCGTAAAGGTGTTGACGTCCTTTTTTTCCTACAAACAGAGCTTTCTTTTGGTGGTATTTGATCACCTGTGCGATTTTTTGATCATGCGCTATAAACAAAAAAAGAGCGTAAATTTTGCAAAAATAACAATATTTTTCACATTTTTTTATATGAAATTCCCAAAAAAAAAATTTAAAAATCAAAATTTTTTTAACATTTTCGGCCAATTTGTTTTATGCTACATATGTTTGGTAAAAAAAAAATCGCAAAAAGCGTATTTTGATTGGTTTGCGTAAAAGTTATTGCGTTTACTAACTAAGGGAAAGATTTTTGTAATTTTTGGTGTTTTTTTTTTTAACGAGTAATGGCGGCGATCTGCGATTTTTTTTGGCGGGACTGCGACATTGCGGCGGACAGATCGAACCCTTGACTGACATTTTTGACACTTTTGGGGTTACCAGTGACATTACTGCAGTAATCAGTGCTATACATATGCACTGTTACTGCAAAAATGAAACTGGCAGGGAAGGGGTTAACTGTATTGGAGAGGGAGGGGTTAAGTGTGTCCTAGGGGCGTGTTTCTAACTGTGATGGGACATGGCTACTAGTGTAAAAACAGAGATCAACGGTCCTACATAGTAGAACCGTCTGATCTCCATTTTTACACAGGAGAGAATGACAGGCGGCTTGTTTACATAAGCCGCCAGCCTTTCTCCCTTCCCGCCAAACGTTCGCGAGTGACCGGCGGACATCGGGTCCGCTGGTCACACGCGCGGACTCCTCAGTGAACGAGCCGGGGCTGGCGCGCGCTCATCCGCTATTGGCTCACAAGCCAGTGACAGGCTAGTGACGTATATATACGTCACTTTGCCTGGCCGGGGCTGACCGCCGCAGTATATGTACTTGCGGCGGTCGGCAACCGGTTAAAGAGATATGTTCACTAGGTGACATACAACTTATTGGACTTAAATCATAGTACATATTAGAAAGTGGCCGCATTGCTGGAATTCAGCTTTCATTTATATGTATGTTGTGCTCTTCTACCATTTCTTTACTGTGCAGAATGATTTTTCATAGTTAAAGCCTAACTCCAGGCAAATACAAAAAAATAATCTCTTGCAGTGGCGCTGGTGCCTATAATACAAGGGTTAATTGCTTGTTTATATATATGGGAAAAAAAAGGAAATTCATTTACCTGATTCTCTGCTCCGCCCTGCAGCTAGACCAGTCCCCAAAGCTTTGGCATCCCCATTTTCCACCACTCAAGGATCCTGACATCATTAAAGTGTTACTAAGCCCACAACAGTAAAATCAGTCTGTATATGCAGTAAGTATGCTTGTTATACTCACTGTGGAACTTAAGGGGCTAATCTTCTGCATTGTGTAAAAAGGCTGTTTGATCCTGTCTTCTCTCATCCTCCCCTTCTTCCACTGTCCCCTATCTGCAGATTCACCAGAGTCTTGGAGTAAATCTGCACATGCTCAGTTTGATGTGTATTGCTAGAAATGTGTTATTTTTTGGGGGGAGGGAGGGTGCATGTGATCAGCACAGGGCCAAACAGCACTTTCCAGACAGAAAGACAGGGGTCATGCAGCCTCATAGGACAGTCAGAGGAGAATGAAAACTCCTCCCACAAGCTTTAGCCAGTGTTTAGCAGGACACTGATAGAATTCACAAGACTCTAACTACTGATGAGAAAAAGTATTTAGAAGTTTATATTTACTAAAATAGTTGCATTTCTAAGTTCTGTGTACTGTGGGAGACCAGATATAGTGAATGTAGGGTCCTGGATTTAGTAACACTTTAGAAGGTCCATAGCCCTGTACTGGACGTGAGGACGCAGCGGGAAAGACAGCCGCCAGACAAAAGGGGAGCACCACCTGCCAGGGAAGAGGAGGATCATATAGGTAAAAGGGTTTCTCCCCACCCCTGGACAAAAGGAGCAATTAACACTTGCAATGGATCATTTTATATTTGCCCGGAGTTGGGCAATAATGCCTGCAGTCCTGCTTTAAAACCTTGGGATCAGAATTTTTTTTTTTTTTCCGATAAAATTTATTGAGTTTTTTCAGAAGGAGTCAATACAATCAGAAAACCAGTAAGGTAATATACAACCTATGAAAATATTATAACAACAACAATTCCTGATGTACAATCAAGTGTTCGATGGAGGTTAACATCAAAAACTGTGACGATAATAATAGGATCGAAGTGACAACTGAACCAGATTAATAGACAAGGTGGCATGTCAAAATATATATAACATGGGCAGAATCCTATCCATCAGACACCCCTATTGGGGTCAACGTGTGTCTTGGGGTGGGAGACAACCCATTCAAAGGAGACAGGTAAAAGAGTTAGCCTATGAATGTAGTTATCCAATCCATTGCGACTTGATGAAGAAGCTTGTCCAATAGCCGAAAAAGATGAATCACTATCGCCAGAATGGTCGATCTTGCTTAGTCAGTATTGTGATTTATTGCAAAGAGAGGCTTCTCGTTCAATATATCAAAGTTGGTAGTTTAATTAGGATCAGAATTTACATGTTTAACCACTTGCCGACTGCCTGTCAAAAATGTCAGTCAAGGGTCCGATCTGTCCGCCGCAATGTCGCAGTCCCGCAAAAAAAATCGCAGATCGCCGCCATTACTCGTTAAAAAAAAAACAACAAAAATTACAAAAATCTTTCCATTAGTTAGTAAACGCAATAACCTTTGCGCAAACCAATCAAAATACACTTTTTGCGATTTTTTTTTACCAAACATATGTAGCAAAAAACAAATTGGCCTAAAATGTTAAAAACTTTAGATTTTTAAATTTTTTTGGGGAATTTCATATAAAAAAAAAATGTGAAAAATATTGTTGTTTTTGCAAAATTTACGCTCTTTTTTTGTTTATAGCGCATGTTCAAAAAATCGCACAGGTGATCAAATACCACCAAAAGAAAGCTCTGTTTGTGGGAAAAAAAAGGACGTCAAATTAGTTTAGGTACAGCGTCGCACAACCGCGCAATTGTCTGTTAAATTCACGCAGTGCCGAATCGCAAAATAGGCCCTGGTCAGGAAGGGGGTAAAATCTTCCGGGGCTTAAGTGGTTAATGTTACTACCAGTGTTTTGTTGCTATTGTTTACTCTAGATTTTCTTTAGGCTCCGTTCACGCTACGGCGTTTTAAATTGTAGACAGAATCGCTGCAATTCTGCCTGCGAATCCGAATACCACAAATTGCAAAACGCCCTTGTGTATTTTCAATAGCACTCAAATTGTGGCGCGATTTTGCCGTGATTGTCGACAAATCGCGCAAACAGAATCACGGAACGCTTGTTGCCCAAAAGAAGTTCCGGAACTTCTTTTGGGCGATGAGCATCCTGTGATTCTATTTGCATGATTTGAGTGCCATTGAAAATAACAGGGATCGCAAGGGCGTCCCACGATTTGCGGTGATTCGGAAAGCCATAAGTTGAATACAGTACAGCAGTACCTAATGAGTACAGCATTAGGTTAACAATATGCTTCTTGTAGATTCAAGCCCATTTTAAATGCATGCCCCACCCCTAATTAAAGTACATTCTCTGCCCACAACAGTTTGCTGGACACAGTATAAAAAGGTGTCCCTGGAAGTTTTTTTGAAATGTAGCAGTGGTGTAAGAACCACTGTAAGAACACAAAGATGCAGTAATAACCCTTTTGGATGTTATTATTGTAACTTTTGTAACCCATATTTCTTTGCCACTGGATGACATTTAACAGTAACTAAATTA
Source organism: Pelophylax lessonae (assembly GCF_965119305.1). Classification (NCBI taxonomy): domain Eukaryota; kingdom Metazoa; phylum Chordata; class Amphibia; order Anura; family Ranidae; genus Pelophylax; species Pelophylax lessonae. Next base: position 158,244,452 of record NC_138773.1, read on the forward strand.
CATTGTTATATATCATTATTGCTGTATTTTATGTATTTCTCTGTGTATGGTCTTCAACTAAATAATGTCCAAAGCTTTAGGAATCTGAAGTACACCCTTTACTCCTGTAGAGCCCATTCAGACCTGTGCATTACAGTACACCCCAATGCTGAACAGTAGAGGCAATGCACATGCACTACAATGTACCACAACACAACACACACACACTCTTAGATTTAAAAAAAAAAAAATGATTGAAAATAATGCTTTAACCACCTCCCACCCGGGCCATAGTACATATACGGCCGGGTGGGAGTCTCGTCCTTCTGAATGGACGTTCCGGAACGTCCTTCAGAAGGAGAGAGATCGCGCCGCCGCGGGCACGCGCAGCGGCGCAATCTCGATGTGCCTGTGTCCCTAGGACACAGAGCAACAAGACTCGGCAGGAGGGCCCTGTGATTGGCCCTCCTGATCACATGACGGCTGTCATGTAATGTCAATACAGCCGTTGTAACGGCTTCGATCTCTTCTCCTCCTGACAGATCCTGTCAGTGAGGAGAAGATCAGAGGATCGATTCTGCAGCCGGGGTGATCAGTGAGTATTTCTAATTACTCACTGATCACAGGGGGGGTCTGTGCTGGTAATCAGATGATTGATTACCAGTGCAGCCCTGGGGGGAGGGGATGCCACTAGAGCCACCAGGGATGCCCACCCATGACCACCAGGGATGCCCACCATGGCCACCAGGGATGGAAAACAGGGCTCAGAGAGCCTGCCAGTGGTGCCCCCCTATCAGTGCTGCCCACCAATGCCATCTATCAGTGCTGCCCACCAGTGCCCGTTATTGCCATTTATCAGTGCCGCCCACCAGTGCCCATTATTGCCCACCAGTGCTGCCTATCAGTGCCCATCAGTGCCCCCCATCAGTGCCGATCAGTGCCGCCCATCAGTGCCACCCATCAGTGCCCATCAGTGCCGCCTATCAGTGCCCATCAGTGCCGCCCATCAGTGCCCATCAGTGCTGCCTATCAGTGCCCATCAGCGCTGCCTATCAGTGCCCACCAATGCTGCATATCAGTGCTATCTATCAGTGCCACATATCAGTGCCCATCAGTGCTGCATATCAGTGCTACCTATCAGTGCCCATCAGTGCTGCATATCAGTGCCACCCCATCAGTGCCACCCCATCAGTGTCTCCTCATCAGTGCCTGTCAGTGCGGCGTCATCAGTGCTCATCAGTGCAGGAAAAAACATATCTATTTACAAAATTTTATAACCTAAACAAAAAAACTTTTTTTTTTTTCAAACTTTTCGGTCTTTTTTTATTTGTGCACCAAAAAAGAAAAAACCTGGCGGTGATCAAATACCACCAAAAGAAAGCTCTATTTGTGGGGAAAAAATGGCATAAATTTGGTTTAGGTACAGTGTTGCATGACCACGCAATTGTCATTCAAAATGCAACAGCGCTAAAAGCTGAAAATTGGTCTGGGAAGGAAGGGGGTTTAAGTGCCCAGTATTGAGGTGGTTAAAAACGTGTCAAAAACGCTCATGCAGAAACGCATCCGGAACACAACCTGGCTGCGTTTTTGCGGTGTGAACCGGCCCTATTGACTCATCACCATAATGAGCAGACTTAGCCAAGAAGAAGAAGTTAGAGGTCGTAGGCTGACCTTCCAGACATCCAGAAAGTCTTGAAATGTACAGTTTACAGAGCACCTGTGTTTTTAGGGGGCCAGTAAACAAATGAAGATAACGAAAATGTATTGAACGGGTAAAATGTTGCAAGTGAGCATTTAGGATACTTGATTTTTTTTTGTGTGTGTGGTTTAACTTACATTTATTTTAGCTGGTAACAGGGTCTTTTTAAGGTTTACAGACCTTTCAGTGTCAACTCATAGGACAATTGTTTTCTTCACAAATTTCTAAGACTTTATAGTCTTTGTTGTTCTAGAAGGAATCAGTTGAGGAATTCATCATTCTTAGGATACTTGTTGTGCGTCAGAGGAGCAGGAAAATTAATGATTAATTTAATTACATGAGTAAATGTACTAAGTAGTATGTAATTCTATCCTTTATTGGTCTATTTGGTATTTCCTGTCATTCCATCATTTCTGTTATCTATGTGTCATATTTAGATTAGATAATATACTTTTCTCCCTCTCAATCAACTGATTTTCTTAGTTCTGAAATGTAAAGTCAGTGCAAATATGACACTCACAATACTACAACTTTTTAGTTCTACTTGTATTTATTGTTTTCCCTGGATCTCTGAGTTTTATGGTCTGAGCTGTTCCAGTAATAGTGAAATGTGTGACAAACTCACTCAGGACAGAGGCTTTTGGAGGGGATTGCAGGCTAGCCTCTTGCCTACTGACTATGGGCCCTGGCATTTAGGGGAATAATACTCTCTGTGAGGTGTATGCTGGGGGGGGGGGGCCTTGGAGTAATGTTACTTTGGATTTAAGTCCAGATGGTGATCTCATCAACTCAAGCCACCCATCTTTCAACCATTGTTAGTTGTGCTAATTAACACACATATTGTATTCTAACATACTATCGAGGGATGTGTTTAATGTGTGTATTGTACTTTGGGAGCTGGGATGTCGGGAGTCAGATCCTGATTAATCAAAACACTGTCTAGGTGTGGATTCCCATTCACTCAGGGCCGGCCTTTGGGGTGTGCGAGCTGTGCGGCCGCACAGGGCGCCATGGGCAACAAGGGCGCTGTGCGGCCATCACAGCTCGCAGAGGATCAGGCTGAGCTGTGTGAGAGATACACAGCTCGCCTCACTGCAACAATAGGTGATCGAGGCACGGCTGCACAGCGGGAGGTGAGCGGCGACTGCGGCCTGGACAGGGTTAACACAGGCCGCGGCCGCCGCTTACCTCCCGCTGTGCAGCCGTGCCTCGATCACCTATTGCTGCAGTGAGGCGAGCTGTGTATCTCTCACACAGCTCAGCCTCCGATCCTTCCACGGAATCCACGCTGACTTCCTGCCCAGTGCCCACACATCCCCGGGAGTGTGGGCAGGCGGGAGGAGGAGAAGGGGCGGGGCGAGGAGGAGCTGACGATCTCTCCTCTGGCGTCAGTGCAGGGAGGGAGGAGAGATCGTCAGCTCCTCCTCGCCCCTTCTCCTCCTCCCGCCCGCCCACACTCCCGGGGATGTGTGGGCGGGAAGTTTAAAGAAAAAAAAAGCTGCAGACAAAGTAAAGTAAGTGACATCTCTCTCCTTCAAAAAATGTAAGGGGGGGGGGTCTGTGATGTAAGGGGGGGCTCTATGTGTGGGGGGGGCTCTGTGTGAGGGGGGCTATGTGTGGGGGTCTGTGATGTAAGGGGGGCTCTCTGATGTGGGGGGCTTTTTGTGGGGGGTCTGTGATGTAAGCGGGGGCTCTCTGATGTGGGGGGCTCCGTGGGGAGGGGGGGTCTGATGTAAGGGGGGCTTTTTGTGGGGGGTCTCTGATGTGAGGGGGGCTTTGTGTGTGTGTGTGTGTGTGTGTAGGGGGTCTCTGATGTTAGGGGGGCTTTGTGTAGGGGGTCTCTGATGTGCGGGGGGCTCTCTGATGTGGGGGGCTCCGTGGGGAGGGGGGGGTCTGATGTAAGGGGGGCTTTGTGTCGGGGGTCTCTGATGTGAGGGGGGCTTTGTGTCGGGGGTCTCTGATGTGAGGGGGGCTCTGTGTGGGGGGTCTCTGATGTGAGGGGGGCTTTGGGTCGGGGGTCTCTGATGTAAGGGGGGGCTCTGTGTGGGGGGTCTCTGATGTGAGGGGGGCTCTGTGTGGGGGGTCTCTGATGTGACGGGGGCTTTGTGTCGGGGGTCTCTGATGTGACGGGGGCTTTGTGTCGGGGGTCTCTGATGTGAGGGGGGCTCTGTGTGGGGGGTCTCTGATGTGAGGGGGGCTTTGTGTCGGGGGTCTCTGATGTGAGGGGGGCTCTGTGTGGGGGGTCTCTGATGTGAGGGGGGCTTTGGGTCGGGGGTCTCTGATGTGAGGGGGGCTTTGTGTGGGGGGTCTCTGATGTAAGGGGGGCTTTGTGTCGGGTCTATGATGTGAGGGGGGCTTTGTGTCGGGGGTCTCTGATGTGAGGGGGGCTTTGTGTTGGGGGTCTCTGATGTGAGGGGGGCTCTGTGTGTGGGGTCTCTGATGTAAGGGGGCTCTGTGTGTGGGGTCTCTGATTTAAGGGGGGCTTTGTGTGGGGGGTCTCTGATGTAAGGGGGGCTCTTATGTAAGGGGGGCTAAGTTATTAGTGATCATAAAAAAGAAAAGTCAAATAAAGTGCAAAAAAGGTGCAAGAAAATTTGAGCGGGGGGGGCGCCACGGGATTAGCTTGCACAGGGCGCCTGATCACCTAAGGCCGGCCCTGCATTCATTCATATTGTTTCTGTCAGGTGGCTAATTTGATTACCTCTTGGAGGATCCTCTATGATAGGATTAGCCTTGTGTCAGCTGTACCTTGTTATCTAAACCATTGTGTGATGTTTTGGATAAATATCTGGGTTATTCATGTGTTTGTTGTTTAGCTATGGTAATTATATTCCTGTATGCAGTTTGTATTGTTAGGGTAATATAATCAGTAGAACAGTCCTCCTGTGGGGTATATATAGTTTGTTCAAAAAATAGTTCCAGATCTCATACAAGCTAAGTTGTCAGCTAGTCTTGTATGTTATGCGGGTTTAATATCTGATATCTATGTTAAAGACTGTGAGGAAGCGGTATACTGACGGAAGCACTCAAGCACAGTGTGGGTTGGTTCCATCACAGAATGCATCGACACCTTGAGCTGTAGTGAAAAAGGATCTCTGACTGTTGGAATCATAGCATAAAGATAGCAGTGGGGTATAAATATTTAAGGTGAGAAGGTATTGGTGAGTTCCTCAAAAAGATGTTGGGCTAGGACGTTGGCTACCCACATGTGGATACAAAGAGAGGCCCCACTAAATACCATTTCAGTTAAAGGTCTCCTGCCCTATTTTTCTTTCTGATTGTCACAGCTTTATTGGCAGCGTTTACTGTGTCAATTCCAATTGTCTATTAATTATGCTTTGGCAGTGTCCTTGCCAATCAAAATTGTTCAGTGTTTTTACTGGATGAATGACATGCAAGTTATATTGGTTGGTATGTCATAGAATATTATGCATATGCTTTTCAACAGTCAAGGCTGTCAGTGGTCTTTATAAATACCATTAAAAAGTATATAAAGTCAAAACTTAAATATGGTTTTGGATACAGCAGAAAAGGTTTAAAAGTCATGTACATTTTTCACTGCATCTCTCTTATTAAGGATATTTCCCTTGAATTCCAAGTGAGAAATGCAAAAGGAAGTGAGAGGAAATCTCAAAGGGAATTTCACCTTTTACACAGATGTCACCAAAACACCAATTAAAAGGTTTGCCTCCCACCTTCTGTTACAATTCAAAAAGTTTTTAATCCCATCACTTTCTGTACTAGAGACAATGATCCCAGGAAACAGATAGGAATAAAACCCTAAAATAGCCAACACTCATTACACTTAAATTATATATATATATATATATATATATATATATATACAGTGCCTTGCGAAGGTATTCGGCCCCCTTGAACTTTGCAACCTTTTGCCACATTTCAGGCTTCAAACATAAAGATATAAAACTGTAATTTTTTGTGAAGAATCAACAACAAGTGGGACACAATCATGAAGTGGAATGAAATTTATTGGATATTTTAAATTTTGTTAACAAATAAAAAACTGAAAAATTGGGCGTGCAAAATTATTCAGCCCCCTTAAGTTAATACTTTGTAGCGCCACCTTTTGCTGCGATTACAGCTGTAAGTCGCTTGGGGTATGTCTCTATCAGTTTTGCACATCGAGAGACTGCTCGAGCTCAGTGAGGTTGGATGGAGAGCGTTTGTGAACAGCAGTTTTCAGTTCTTTCCACAGATTCTCGATTGGATTCAGATCTGGACTTTGCCTTGGCCATTCTAACACCTGGATATGTTTATTTGTGAACCATTCCATTGTAGATTTTGCTTTGTATTTTGGATCATTGTCTTGTTGGAAGACAAATCTCCGTCCCAGTCTCAGGTCTTTTGCAGACTCTATCAGGTTTTCTTCCAGAATGGTCCTGTATTTGGCTCCATCCATCTTCCCATCAATTTTAACCATCTTCCCTGTCCCTGCTGAAGAAAAGCAGGCCCAAACCATGATGCTGCCACCACCATGTTTGACAGTGGGGATGGTGTGTTCAGGGTGATGAGCTGTGTTGCTTTTACGCCAAACATAACGTTTTGCATTGTTGCCAAAAAGTTTGATTTTGGTTTCATCTGACCAGAGCACCTTCTTCCACATGTTTGGTGTGTCTCCCAGGTGGCTTGTGGCAAACTTTAAATGACACTTTTTATGGATATCTTTAAGAAATAGCTTTCTTCTTGCCACTCTTCCATAAAGGCCAGATTTGTGCAGTATACGACTGATTGTTGTCCTATGGACAGAATCTCCCACCTCAGCTGTAGATCTCTGCAGTTCATCCAGAGAGATCATGGGCCTCTTGGCTGCATCTCTGATCAGTCTTCTCCTTGTATGAGCTGAAAGTTTAGAGCATGGGTGTCCAACCTTTTGGCTTCTCTGGGCTACATTGAGTGTAGAGAAATTTTCTGATGGCGCATATAAAATATATACTATAGTTAAGGTATGTAATAAAATGCCGCCGCGCCCCCGCACCAATTTAACACAACTAGAGGATGATCAAATTAAATGAATCAGTATACAGAGGTTTACTTCTTCTGAGAGACAATAAAGGAACACTCTAACCACCATGACCACTTCAGTGATTTGAAGTGGTCATGGTGGTAGGAGTCAGAAACACTGCATATGCTCGCCTCCCCCCCCCCCCTCCCCTCCAAGGCAGCCTCTGCCTACCGTTAGTTGGAAGCTGCTGTGGCCATGTCCCCAACCCGACTTTCTTCCTCCCCAGCAAAAAAAAAAATTGTCAGGGGGCAGTGGGCCGCATTGCCTGTATTTCTGATTAAATTATTGCTATCTTTATTGAAAAAAAAAAAACAGTGCTCTTCTTTCAAAAATAAGGACATTTCTAAGTGACCCCAAACTTTTGAATGGTAGTGTGTGTGTGTATATATATATATATATATATATAGATATATATATATCTATATATATCTATATATACAGTACTGAGCCAAAGTTTTAGTTGTATGCGAAAAATGCTATCAATTAAGAATGCTTTCAGAAATAATAGTGTTAACATGTTATTTCTATCAATTAACAAAATGAGTAAAAAAAAAAAAAAAAAAAGTTGAATGAAGAGAAGAGAAATCAATATTTGGTGCGACCACCCTTTGCCTTCCAACAGCATAAATTCTTCTAGGCATACTTGCACACAGTTTTTGAAGAAACTTGGCAGCTAGGTTGTTCCAAACATCTTGGAGAACTAACCACAGATCTTCCGTGGATGCAGGCTGCCTCAAATTCTTCAATTTCTTCATGTAATCTCAGTAAGGCTCAATAATGTTGATACCAGGGCTCTGTGTGGGCCAAACCACCACTTCCAGGTCTCCTTGTTCTTTTTTACCCTGAAGATAAATTCTAAAGCCATTGGCTGTACGTTTGGGGTCATTGTCCTGCTGCAAAATACATTTGGGCTCAATCACACGCCTCTCTGATGGTATGGCATGATGGGCAAGTATCTGCCTGTATTTCTCAGCATTGTGTACACCATTGATCCTGACCAAATCTCAAACTTCATGTGCAGAAATGCAGCCCTGCACTTTCAAGGAACCTCTACCATGCTTCACTATTAAACATAGAAACATAGAAACATAGAATGTGTCGGCAGATAAGAACCATTTGGCCCATCTAGTCTGCCCAATATATCTGAATCCTATGAATAGTCCCTGGCCCTATCTTGTATGAAGGATAGCCTTATGCCTATCCCATGCATGCTTAAACTCCTTCACTATTGCCTGCAGACACTCATTATTGTACCCTTCTCCCGCTCTTCACAAACAAGCTGCCTTCTGCTCAGGCTAAAAATGTCAAAATTGCATTTTTTTTCTGCACCCCAGTTCCTATGTTTTTATGCATCGGAAGTATGACTTTTTGGCCACAATACTTCCATGAAGACCACTTATAGCCAGACTTCTCCAGAAAGTAGATAGGAGTAGCTGGGTTCCACTGGTTCCCACCAATTCTGTACTGATGGCACCACTGGACATCTTCCGATGTTAAAGGGAAGTAAGCATCATGTGTCTTTCATCAATGCTTTACGTTTCCTTTGCCGACAACTTCTCAAAGATGCCCGTTGCTTTGTGCTTCTTCAAAAGAGCTTGAACAGCACATCTTGAAACCCCAGTCTGCTTCCAAATCTTTGCCTGGGAGAGACTTTGTTGATGCAGTATAACAACCTTGTGTGCTCAGTCTTGCCTTGGTGTATGACCTATGACATGAAACTGTCTTCCATAACCTCACCTTAGTTTGGCTTTTCCTTTCTCAGGTTTAACATGCTACTAAACCCACAACAGTAAAATCAGTCTGTCTATGCAATAAAGCATGCATGTCCAACCTGCGGCCCACTGCCCCCTGTCAATTATTTTTTTGTTGGGGAGGAAGGAAGTCGAGTCGGGGGCACCGCCACAGCGGCTTCCAACTAACTGTAGGCAGAGGCTGCCTCGGAGGGGAGGTGGGGGAGGGAGTGCTGCCGGATTAAAAGCTGATCAGGGATCTCCTGCTTACCCAGTGGCCGCTGTCATAGGAAGCCCTGCATCCTGGACCGGCTCCTATGATAGACAGCACGTTGGTGACTACTATCATAGGAGTAGGTCCAGGAGGCAGGACATCGTATGACAGCGGTCGCCGGGTAAGCGGGAGATGCCCGCTCTGTGTAATCCAGCGGCTCTCCTCTTTCTTCATTGCAGACTGCATTGGATGGGCACGCACTGATGAGGATGCATTGGATGGACACTGATCAGGCTGCATTGGATGGGCATGCACTGGTAAAGCTGCAGTGGATGGCACTGTTTAGGCTGCATTGGATGGGCACGCACTAGTCTGCAAGTGCTGTGCGATCCCCCGGCTGCTGCGGGAGACTTAGGATGTCTGCAGTTAGTGACAGAGCCGCTGCTTCCTGTATAATTCCAGCTCTTGTCACAGGCGGAGTGATATGAAATGCACTCCGCCTGTGACAGGAGCTATACAGGAAGCAGCGGCTCTGCTCTCTACTGCAGCCGCTGCTTCCTCCAGCAGTACCCGACGTTATAAGCAGCAGTACCCGCATTACCCGCCAGCAGTAACCGCACCAGAAGTATCCGCCAGTAGTAACCAGCAGCAGTCTGCAAAACAAGTAGAAAAGGTATAAATTGTTGCGATTTTTTTTTTTTAATAACCAGTGGTGTTTTGTCATAAAAGGGCATGTCCTTTTTTATACATGTATGAATGAGGACATGACATTTTCTGGCTGGCTAAGTCATATGTTGTAGGGGTGTAAATATTCCAGCATGTGCAGTGTTTTTGACTCCTACCACCATGAACACTTCAAATCACTGAAGTGGTCATGGTGGTTAGTGTTTCAACCCTCTGTATAATGATTCCATTTCATTTGATCATCCTCTAGTGTTAAATTAGTGCGGGGGGGGGGGGGGGGGGTGGCAGCGCGGGGCAGGGTTTTATTACTTAAATACCTTAACTATAGTATATATTTTATATGCGGCCCTAGAAGGCAATGACCACTATTTTATTCTCTAGGGCTTCTGAAAATAATTTATATAATGTTTGGGGGTTCTAAGTAATTTTCTAGCAAAATAATACTGATTTTTACATGTAGGAGAGAGGTGTCAGAATAGGCTTAGTCTTTTAAAGCGACAACTTTGTTTAAAAAAAAAACAAACATTTTTGGTCAACTTGTGGCAAAAAATACAATCTTCCATTGGACTCAACTTGCCTCTCAGAAAATACCTTGGGGTGTCTACTTACCAAAAAGGGTTAATTTGGGGGAGTGTTACAACCGTCCTACCATTTTATGCCCAACATTAGAAGCTTCAGCCACATATCCACCCACTCTTTTCATGTTGGGCATACATGTAATGTTCTTTTTTTTTTTTTGTGCGGCTTATGGGTTGAACAAAAAAAAATTAACTTAACAGATTCCTCCATTTACATCAATCGATGCAGATGAAGAAACCACTGCCAAAAAAAAAGTGTATGGTTGCCCACCATAAGAATCTTCCGCCACACATCTATGTAACTATGTAACATCTACCCACTCTTCTAATGTTGGGCATACATGTAATGTTCTTTTTCTCGTTTAAAATGTGTTCTGAACAAAAAAAAAAACCTAACAGATTTCTACATTCACATCGATCAATGTGGATGAAGAAATCTCTGGCAGAAAAAAGTGAAAAAATGATATGCCGAAGCATAGGAGCGATTATGTAGGGGAATAGAGGGGCAAGAGGACAAAGTCCAGTGCCGTAGGATAAGCCTCCGAGCTGTAAGGAGGCATAGAATAATCCAGTCCTTGGGGTAGGGTTGAGACAGTAGAGAGTAAGTCAAAAGCTGTTTGTCCCAATATCCGAAAATTAGTAAAAGCGGGTCCTTTGGGAGGTGTAGCAGTGTGACACTATGGATGAAGGACACGACTTGATCCCAGAAGGCTGCTATAAAGGAGCAAGACCAAAAGCGATGAGTGAGAGTAGGTCTCAAGGTTTTGCAATGTGGACACAATGCTGAGTTCAGGTTATCCTTGTCCAAAAGGAAAGGGATGTAGGCTCTATGGAAGATTTTCAACTGAGATTCCCGCCATTGTTCGCATGGGATGAGCTGGGTGGTTTTGTTGAGTCCAAACAGGAGCTTTTCCATAAGGTTAGGATCAGGAAAGTCCTTGTGCCAGTTATTAGCTGAGAGGGAAGATAGAGAAGGACAGACGGCCTTAGATAACTGTTTGTAGATGGCTGAAATGTGGTAAGACCCTTCCATGAGAAGTTTGTCTAGGAAGCAAGACTTGAAGCGGTGACCTCCGGATGAGCAGGATGAATGTATAAAATTAGAGCATTGCCAAAAGTGGAAGGTGTGGGATAGCGGCAAAAAGAATTTTTGAGCAACCGTTGCAAATGGAAGTGGGGCCCCGGTGTCTTCCCGACACAAAAAAGAAAATTTAGTAAGACCTGATTTGTGCCAGTCACGGAATATAGCATAATCCAGTCCAGGAGTGAATCCAGGGTTGCCCTGGATAGGGGTGTGTTTAGAAATAAAGGGGGGTAGTCGAAGACATATACGTGATTCCCTCCAGACTATTACCATATCTCTGACGATTAAATTGAGTCTCAGGTCTCTGGGGATGATGGTTAATTTTGAGTGGAGAAGAGCGGATAAAGAGTAAGGGTGTGCCATGGCCGATTCCAGGCCAAAGTTACAGTAACGTGAAGATTCAGAAATCCAGTCAAGCCCTATCTTAAGCAAAGCAGACAAGTTATACATTCTAATATTGGGAAGGCTAATGCCCCCTTCATTCCTGGGTAGGTATAGTTTTTTCAGAGCTATGCGGGGTCTTTTCCTTTGCCATAGAAATTTCTGTAGGGTTTTGTTGAGCATCTGGACGTCTGCATGTTTGAGCAATAAAGGAATGGTTTGCATTGGGTATAACAGGCGGGCAAAGCTGACCATCTTAAAGAGGTGACACCAACCCAGGAATGAGAGGGGGAGATCCATCCAGTTTTCCATTTCTGGAACAATTTTGTGAAGTAGAGGAAGATAGTTTAGAGAGTAGAGGGAGGAGAGGAGTTTCCCTATTTTGATGCCCAGGTAGGTAATATGAGATTTGGCTAAAGTAAAGGGGGATGTGGTTGACCAGGACGGGGTGGGTGACCCGCGGAGAGGGAGAATTTCACTCTTGCTGAAATTTATGCGTAGACCCGAGTAGGTTCGGAAGTCACTAAATAATTGCTTAATGATGGGCATGTCGGACGACGGGTTGGCAGTAAAGATAAGGACATCGTCAGCAAAGAGGGCGGTGCGGAGGTCGCAGCCGCCAATGTCAATACCGTGGAGGGGGGCATGATCAAGGAGGTATCTTGATAAGGGTTCCAGGGCCAAGTTGAACAATAGGGGGGATAGAGGGCAACCCTGTCTGGTGCCCTTGTATAGCCGGAATTCGTCCGACAGGAGACCTGCCACCATCAGTCTGGCCGACGGTTTGGAGTACATGGAGTGGATAAGCCACATGAAATGACCAGAAAAGCCTAGTTTGGTGAGAACCATGGAAAGCCATTGAAAATTAACATTATCAAAGGCTTTCTCCGCATCCAGGGTGATAATGGCAGAGTCTTGGTCTGGGTGACGTTTGGCATGGTGTTTTGCTTGCGTTTCTAGCAAGGGTTACTTTGCGGTACAACCAAGGAAGCTCAGACCTCTGCAGGGTATAAATGTACTTTTACTAAACAAAAGCATGCTGTACATACAAACTATTGCAATATTAGGAACATATCACAAGACTGGCAGATATAACAATGCCTAACACATGAACAGCCTATGGTCTGTAAACAGCAGAAATACGCTTCTTAAACATACCCTTGTCCCAAGAATATTGAATACTTAGCTCTGGTGGGGGGATTCCAATGGATGTCTGCAGCAACAAGACAAAGAGGTCCTCGCCGCATGTTTTCTCCAACTACAAACGAACAAAAAAGCCAGGCTGCATCCTGGATGTTTAAGGGCCAAAAGGGTGAGGTAGAAACAGGGCTTTTATCATGCAAATTGCCCTTTTATAATCCTGTACACAGAAAGACCTCCCACAGGATGTGGTCATATCTTTTGACCACATCCTAGGTCACTTTGAGTGAGGTCATCCACACATGGCTGCACCTCCCCCTACAAGCACATGGTTCATTAAATATGCGGCAGCCATTTTTAAAACTACCTGTGGGTGAGAGAAATTATTTACACATGGGTGGGAACATTTGTAAAAAATCCACAACTGATACACATGGTCGAGGACCAGGAGAACTTTACAAAATGTTAAGAGTTGCTGTTCTGCCTTTTACAAATCCTGATTGGGCTGGGTGTATAAGGGAGGGAAGTATATCGGCGAGTCTAGTGGCCACGATTTTAGAGAGAATCTTAATGTCTAGATTGAGGAGTGAAATGGGCCTATACGACCCAGGTTCGAGTGGGTCTTTATTTTTTTTGCTAAGAAGCTTAATAGTAGCTTGATTCCCAGATGGTAGATATGGGCCGCCCATTCAGATGGAGTTATATAGTGCTAGGAGGGAGCTTTCCAACGGTTCTCGGAGAGCTTTAAAGAATTCTCCTGTAAAGCCATCTGGGCCAGGGGCTTTATTAGGGGCTAGGTGAGATATTGTATCAGAAAGTTCAGAGATAGGTGCGTTAAGCAAATCTTTTTGATCTTGGGAAGGGCCAATTTATCCAGGAACAGCTGGGCAGCCGATTCGTCTATAGGGTCAGGGGCATAAAGGGAGGAGTAATAACGAAGCATTATGTCGGCCACATCCCTAGGGGATCTAGCAACCTTGCCCGTAGGGTCTCTCAGCGAGGTGATATGAGTGGGGGAGTACGGACCCCTACAAAGTCGGGCTAGGAGTTTGCCCGCCTTATTACCGTGTTTGAAAAACAAGGCATCTGTTCGAGATTGTTTGGCCAATTCTATTTCTCGCACCCAAGTATCAAATTCTTGTTTGGCTTGGAGCCAAAGGTCCCTGTTTGTGGGGGAGGGATTGGCATTGAGTGAGCGCTGAGCCTGACGTAATGCTGAGCTGGCTTGCTTATATTTGGTCTGAGCCAACCTCTTATGGGATACTGTATAGGAAATAATTTTCCCTCTGAGGAAGGATTTTGCAGCATCCCAGAAGAGATTGGAGTTGTCCCTATGAGGGGCATTAGCACAGGCATATTCATCCCATGCCTGGGTAATGTAGGATTTGAAATCTGCATTTTGGTTCAGGAAGGCAGGGAAGCGCCAGGTGGGTGGGGACGAAGCTGTGTCATAGAAACATAGAATGTGTCGGCAGATAAGAACTATTTGGCCCATCTAGTCTGCCCAATATATCTGAATCCAATGAATAGTCCCTGGCCCTATCTTATATGAAGGATAGCCTTATGCCTATCCCATGCATGCCTAAACTCCTTCACTGTATTTGCAGCTACCACTTCTGCAGGAAGGTTATTCCATGCATCCACTACTCTCTCAGTAAAGTAATACTTCCTCATATTACTTTTAAACCTTTGCCCCTCTAATTTAAAACTGTGTCCTCTTGTGGTAGTTTTTCTTCTTTTAAATATGCTCTCCTCCTTTACCAAGTTGATTCCCTTTATGTATTTAAAAGTTTCTATCATATCCCCTCTGTCTCTTCTTTCTTCCAAGCTATACATGTTAAGGTCCTTTAACCTTTCCTGGTAAGTTTTTTCCTGCAATCCATGTACTAGTTTAGTAGCTCTTCTCTAAACTCTCTCTAGAGTATCTATATCCTTCTGGAGATATGGCCTCCAGTACTGCGCACAATACTCCAAGTGAGGTCTCACCAGTGTTCTGTACAGCGGCATAAGCACTTCTCTCTTTCTACTGCTTATACCTCTCCCTATACATCCTAGCATTCTGCTGGCATTTCGTGCTGCTCTATTACATTGTCTTCCCACCTTTAAGTCTTCTGAAATAATTACTCCTAAATCCCTTTCCTCAGATACTGAGGTCAGGACTGTGTCAAATATTCTATATTCTGCCCTTGGGTTTTTACTCCCCAGGTGCATTATCTTGCACTTATCCACATTAAATTTCAGTTGCCAGAGTTCTGACCATTCTTCTAGTTTTCCTAAATCCTTTTCCATTTGGCGTTTCCCTCCAGGAACATCAACCCTGTTACATATCTTTGTGTCATCAGCAAAAAGACAAACCTTACCATCGAGGCCTTTTGCAATATCACTTATGAAGATATTAAACAAAATTGGTCCCAGTACAGATCCCTGAGGTACCCCACTGGTAACATGACCTTGTTCTGAATGTTCTCCATTGACTACAACCCTCTGTTGTCTGTCACTCAGCCACTGCCTAATCCACTCAACAATATGGGAGTCCATGCTCAATGACTGCAGTTTATTGATAAGTCTTCTATGTGGGACAGTGTCAAAAGCCTTACTAAAATCTAGATATGCAATGTCTACTGCACCTCCACCGTCTATTATTTTAGTCACCCAGTCAAAAAAATCTATAAGATTTGTTTGACATGATCTCCCTGAAGTAAACCCATGTTGTTTTTCATCTTGCAATCCATGGGATTTAAGATGTTCCACAATCCTATCCTTTAATAGGGTTTCCATTAATTTGCCTACTATTTATGTCAGACTCACTGGTCTATAGTTGCTCGATTCCTCCCTACTACCTTTCTTGTGAATGGGCACGACATTTGCCAATTTCCAAGCTTCCGGGGCGACTCCTGTTACTAATGGTTGGTTAAATAACTCTGTTAATGGTTTTGCCAGCTCACCACTAAGCTCTTTTAATAATTTTGGGTGTATCTCATCAGGACCCTGTGACTTATTTGTCTTCACTTTAGACAGCAATCTTAGAACGTCTTCCTCTGTAAAGACACATGCATCAAACAATTCATTAGTCAACCTTTCAAGTGGAGGTCCTTCTCCTTCTTTTTCTTCTGTAAAAACTGAACAGAAGTATTCATCAAGGCAGTCGGCTAGCCCTTTATTCTCTTCTACATACCTTCCATCCTTTGTTTTTAATTTAGTTATTCCTTGTTTTAATTTCCTTTTTTCATTTATATATCTGAAGAATGTCTTATCCCCCTTTTTCATAGACTGAGCTAGTTTTTCTTCTGCCTGTGCTTTAGAAGTTCTTATAACTTGCTTGGCCTCTTTCTGCCTAATCTTGTAGATTTCCTTATCTTCATTGCTCTGGGTTTTTTTATAATTACAAAATGCTAGCTTTTTATTTTTAATGATTTGCGCCACTTCTGCTGAGTACCACAGTGGTCTCTTCCTTTTTTTGCTTTTACTGACAAGTCTAATGCAATTTTCTGTTGCCTTCAATAATGCACCTTTTACGTAGTCCCATTTCTCCTGGACTTCATGTAATCCGTTCCAGTCTGATAAGGACTCATTTATGATTAATTTCATTTTTGAAAAGTCTGTTTTTCTAAAATCTAAAACTTTTGTTTTTGTGTGGTGTGACTCTTTCACAGTTCTTATATTAAACCACACTGACTGTTGATCATTGGATCCCAAGGTTTCGCCTACAATGACATCATATACCGAATCCCCATTTTTGAATACCAAATCCAAAATGGCCTCCCTCTGGGTTGGCTCCTCAACCACTTGTTGCAGAGACAACCCCAGTAGGGAATTTGGAATATCTGTACTCCTGGTAGAACTTGCTATTTTGGTTTTCCAGTTTATATCTGGAAGATTGAAATCTCCCACAATGATAACTTCTCCTTTCATTGTCATTTTATCTATTTCTTCAACTAGTAGATCATCTAGTTCTTTAACTTGACCAGGTGGTCTATATATCACACCTACATGAGTTACTGCATGATTAGCAAACTGCAACGTAACCCAAACTGACTCTATGTTTGCCTCACCAACTTGTATTAGGTTAGATTTAATGCTATCTTTCACATACAGGGCCACTCCTCCTCCTTTCTTGCCTTCTCTGTCTCTTCTGTATAAAGAGTACCCTGGTATGGTTATGTCCCAGTCATTTCTTTCATTAAACCATGTCTCCGTAACAGCCACTAAATCTACATTCTCAGATGCCATTATTGACCCAAGTTCATTGATTTTTTTACCTAAACTGCGAGCATTTGTAGACAGGACTCTGAGCTTATCATTTCTTAACCTCTGTGCGTCTGACCTGTTCTGGCATTGTTTCGGGGGGCAATTGGCAATTGTATTTTCACTCTTTTGCCCCCCCCCCTTCCTAGTTTAAATACTCTTTCGCAAATTCTTGGAGTTGTTCACTAAGTACATTTGTTCCTTTGAGAGAAAGATGCAAACCATCTTTTTTGTACAGTTCCTTTCTATTCCAAGTAGAGCTATCATGAGAAACAAAGCCAAATCCTTGCTCTTGACATCATTTATTAAGCCATATGTTGAACTCCTTTATGCGCCTCTGCCTATCATTCTGAACATTATGCACAGGCAGAACTTCAGAAAATGAAATGGTGGATGCAAAATCCTGTACGTCAATACCAAGTGTGATAAAAGATTTTTTCACCTCTGACACTTGATTGCAAGCCAGGTTATGTCTGGGTAGTTTAGCGAGGCGGAGATGGGAGCATGGTCTGAGATGGCAATATTCTCGATGGTAGTGTCAGCGATGAAGGGGACTTCACTGTCAGTGCAAAAAAAATAATCTATCCTAGTTAAACATTGTGAGGATGAGAGTAAAAGGTAAATTCCCTATCGATAGGATGGTGGAGCCAAATGTCGATAAGATGAAGAGATTCCATAGTGGAACTCAACAGTGTGGGTGTATCAAGATCTTGATTGTTAGCAAGACCTTTAGGGGGGGGAACGGTCATCTGCTTTGTTATGGATGCAATTAAAGTCACCGCCCGCGACTTGTGGAATGAGAGGGTATTTGAATAATTTTGTTGAGAGGTCGGTGAAGAAATGTGTGGTGGGATTATTAGGGGCATAAACATTAGAGATTATGAGGTCCTTGTGGTATATCCTAATATGTACTGAGACAAAACGGCCAGAGTCATCCGTTTCTGAGGATATCAATTCGTAAGGGAGATTTTTATGTAATAAAATCAGGACCCCCGCTTTGCGGCCCACAGCATCTGCGCCCAGGACCGTTCCCACCCAGAGTTTCCTAAGCCTGAAAAAGTCAGAGGAGGTCAAATGGGACTCCTGCAAAAGGGCCACATCAGTTTTCAACCGTTTGAGATGGCGGAGTATTTTGGTGCGTTTAGTGGGGGATCGTAATCCCTTGACATTCCATGACACAATTTTCATAAGTGGGGGTACAGAGAGGGGGTGTGTGCCAGGAATTTAAATGTAAAGATAGAGGCATTGAGAGCTGTAGGTATAGTAGTGAGCTGCAGGTAGAAGGGAGGAGGAGGTGACACTGGATACAACAGAATAATCCAAGATGTACAGAAGGGAGTGACATGAAGGGGCCAAAGGGGAAATGAAGAAAAGGAGAAGAATAAAAACATAAACACAAAATAAACGGAGCGACCAACGGACTTCGCTTTCTTCCACATGACAACATCGTGAGCCAGCTCCAAGGCGGCCACGGACCATAAGCATACATAATACGTCCCGCCAAATTAGAGGGTACCCATGATGAGTATGGCGGTCCCGTATCTGGCAGCCCGGTGATGTCAAAGAGAAAGCGAGAGAATGTCAACATGTTTCATCAAATACGAACACAACGAAGATAACAAAAGGATAGTTATCACGGCTCGACCAACGACATCACCAGATAGAAAATAGGCGTTGGAGCCAACATCTGTCCCTGAAGTTAGGGATAGGATAAAAAAGAAACATTGAACACATTACCGTTCATGAAAAATCAGCGTGCATTGTGCCAGGAAGGCGGGCCCGAGAACCTCTGACGCTTGGGGGACTCCTTGCGCGGGCTGCGCTGAACCAGGGGTCTAGCGAGCGGAGGCACACGGGGGGAGGGGGTGTTTGAGTTATCAGGCGTGGTAGATTTCAGAAAGGATTCCGCAGCTGAGGGCTCTTGAAAAGTAAGTTGCTCGCCATTGGGGGCCTTCAGGCGTAAGATGGCAGGGAACGCCAGTGTAAATTTGATATTGCGTTGATATAATTGTGAGCATATATGTTGAAATGATTTCCGCTTCTTTGAGACTTCACTGGAGTAGTCGGCGAAGATTAAAATTTTGACGCCATCCACAAGTAAAGGAGAAGATTGCCGGTATTCCTGCAGCATGAGGGATTTGTCAGCATAGTTGAGGAATTTTACGATGATGGGACGTGGAGTGGTGCGTTCCGAGGAAGGGGATCCCAGTCGGTGAGCGTGTTCCACACTGCAAGGGCCTGTGAGACCCAGGGCCTCAGGGATGAGATGGGAGCAGAAAGGCGGGATATCAGACGACTGCAGCGATTCAGGAACGCCCACGAATCGCAGGTTGCTGCGCCTGGACCTATTTTCCAGGTCTTCGAGCTTTTGTAAAATGAACTGATTCGTTTTATCTTGACTCTGCTCAGTTGCCTGAGCCTGGTATAGTTCATCTTCAATGCTGGACAGCCTATTTTCCACTTCATTTAAATGTGAGGCATGTTCCCCCAGCTCCTTTTTAATGAGCTGCATTGCTGTTGATATGGCATTTTCCACAGAAGCAGTAATTGTAGGGGTGAGAAGGGCAGCCACTGCTTGGGCAATCATTTGGTGGTTCATGTCCCCTGGTGGCGGAGGAGTGGGGGAGGAGCCACCACTCACCTCCATTGCAGGCGCTTCAGAGCTGGTGGAGGAGGAGGCCGCATCCCCGTTCTTAATTTGAGCGGCGGGCGGGAGCGATCGCACGCCGCTTTTCTCCAGGTAACGGTCCATAGTGTCTGCGGCCAGTGCAAGGGAAGTCCGGGACCTAGAGGAGGCGAAGGGGAGGCTTTATATGCAGGTTTTAAACGGTCCGGGCGCGGGAGCTGTAGCGCGGAGCTACCCCGTCATGCGGCACCGGAACCGGAAGTCACCTAATTATTTTTTTTACTTTCCTCTAACTTTTTTGTAACAACGTTTTAGAACCATATTTTCCAGCCTTTGATTTTTAAGGTCTCTAAAAATGTGACAGCTAGTTTCCAGATTACCCTATATCTTTCGAGACCCTTCTTGTGCAGAATTGTGTGGCCTAGACTGTGCCATGGTGTGCACCAAACTAATACTCCACTAGTGTGTGATAGCAACTGAAGCAGTCCTTGATGCAGAGACTAGGTTGGCCAGGACAGGAGGGACAGAAAAAAGGGGTGTCACTTCTTATACCATGTCTACTACAGACACAACATCAGTGGCGGCTGGTGCTCAAAATTTTTGGGGGGGCGCAAAAATAAAAATATAATAGGTATTGCTTCGCGTCAAAAAACGCAGTAAAAAATTGCGTGACTTTGAAGTCATGGTACAGGCATGGCACAGGTGATGGTAAAGGCATGGCATAGGTGATGGTACAGGCATGGCAAAGGTGATGGTACAGGAGATGGTATAGGCATGGCACAGATATGGTATAGGCATGTCACAGGTCATGGTACAGGAGATGGTATATGCCCCCTTTCAATGCAGAGACCAGCGTACATGCCCCCTTTCAATGCAGTGACCAGCGTACATGCCCCCTTTCAATGCAGAGACCAGCATACATGCCCCCTTTCAATGCAGAGACCAGCATGCGTGCCCCCTTTAATGCAGAGATCAGCGTGCGTGCCACCTTCAATGCAATGAACATTGTGCTATGCCCCCTTCAATGCAATGAACACTATGCTGTGCCCCCTTCAATGCAATAAACACTGTGCTGTGCCCCCTTCAATGCAATAAACACTGTGCTGTGCCCCCTTCAATGCAATGAACAATGTGCTGTGCCCCCTTCAATGCAATAAACACTGTGCTGTGCCCCCTTCAATGCAATAAACACTGTGCTGTGCCCCCTTCAATGCAATGAACACTGTGCTGTGTCCCCACAATGCAGAGTTCAGCGTGCATGCGCCCTTCAATGCAACTGTGCTGTGCCCCCTTCAATGCAATGAACAATGTGCTGTGCCCCCTTCAATGCAATAAACACTGTGCTGTGCCCCCTTCAATGCAATAAACACTGTGCTGTGCCCCCTTCAATGCAATAAACACTGTGCTGTGCCCCCTTCAATGCAATGAACAATGTGCTGTGCCCCCTTCAATGCAATAAACACTGTGCTGTGCCCCCTTCAATGCAATGAACACTGTTCCGTGCCCCCATCAATGCAGAGTTCAGCGTGCGAGCCCCTTTCAATGCAGAGCGCCACAGCATTGTCCCCAATCACTGCAGAGCGCCACAGCATTGTCCCCAATCACTGCAGAGCACCACAACATTGTCCCCAATGATTGCAGAGTGCGCCACAGCATTGTACTCCAATGATTGCAGAGTGCCCACAGCATTGTACCCCAATGATTGCAGAGTGCCCACAGCATTGTACCCCAATGATTGCAGAGTGCCACAGCATTGTCCCCAATGATTGCAGAGTGCCCACAGCATTGTACCCCAATGATTGCAGAGTGCCCACAGCATTGTACCCCAATGATTGCAGAGTGCCACAGCATTGTCCCCCAATGATTGCAGAGTGCCACAGCATTGTACCCCAATGATTGCAGAGTGCCCACAGCATTGTACCCCAATGATTGCAGAGTGCCCACAGCATTGTACCCCAATGATTGCAGAGTGCCCACAGCATTGTCCCCAATGATTGCAGAGTGCCAAAGCAATGTACCCCAATGATTGCAGAGTGCCCACAGCATTGTACCCCAATGATTGCAGAGTGCCCACAGCATTGTACCCCAATGATTGAAGAGTGCCACAGCATTGTACTCCAATGATTGCAGAGTGCCACAGCATTGTCCCCCAATGATTGCAGAGTGCCCACAGCATTGTACCCCAATGATTGCAGAGTGCCCACAGCATTGTACCCCAATGATTGAAGAGTGCCACAGCATTATCCCCAATGATTGCAGAGTGCCCACAGCATTGTACCCTAATGATTGCAGAGTGCCCACAGCATTGTACCCCAATGATTGCAGAGTGCCACAGCATTGTACCCCAATGATTGCAGAGTGCCCACAGCATTGTACCCCAATGATTGCAGAGTGCCACAGGATTGTACCCCAATGTTTGCAGAGTGCCCACAGCATTGTACCCCAATGATTGCAGAGTGCCACAGCATTGTACCCCAATGATTGCAGAGTGCCCACAGCATTGTACCCCAATGATCGCAGAGTGCCACAGCATTGTCCCCCAATGATTGCAGAGTGCCACAGCATTGTACTTCAATGATTGCAGAGTGCCCACAGCATTGTACCCCAATGATTGCAGAGTGCCCACAGCATTGTACCCCAATGACTGCAGAGTGTCACAGCATTGTACCCCAATGATTGCAGAGTGCCCACAGCATTGTACCCCAATGATTGCAGAGTGCCACAGCATTGTACCCCAATAATTACAGAGTGCCCACAGCATTGTACCCCAATGATTGCAGAGTGCCCACAGCATTGTACCCTAATGATTGCAGAGTGCCACAGGATTGTACCCCAATGATTGCAGAGTGCCCACAGCATTGTACCCCAATGATTGCAGAGTGCCCACAGAATTGTACCCCAATGATTGCAGAGTGCCACAGCATTGTACCCCAATGATTGCAGAGTGCCCACAGCATTGTACCCCAATGATTGCAGAGTGCCACAGCATTGTACCCCAATGATTGCAGAGTGCCCACAGTATTGTACCCCAATGATTGCAGAGTGCCCACAGCATTCTCCCCCAATCAATGCAGAGACCAGCGTGCGTGCTCCCTTCAAACTTACCTGGCGGCGGCTCGGCTCCCAGCGGCGGCTTCTTCCCTCCTCGATACTTCCTCTTCTGTGGCGGGTCCTTCTCCCTCGTCTCGGCCTCGGCCCTCTCCTCTGCGGCGGGAACCGGCGGCGACCTCTCCTCTTCTCTGAGCGGCGGTGACGGTGAGTGACTGACGCACGCACCGGCACCGCCCCCATTGCGACGTCGGCGATGTCCTGGATGATGATTGGTCCAGGCTGGAGACTGGACCAATCACAGCCAGGATACAACGAAGGGGGGGTGGCCAAGCGCTCTTTGCTGCGCCCAGGTTACGCCCCCAGAAGGCAGCCAATCGGCGCCTCTTCTGGGTCGTAAACCCCACCCCCCCTTTAGCCACCACATAGGCCGGTTAGGCCTGCGAACCGATTTTTTTTTTTATTTACGAACTTTATTGTTCTTTTTGTCTTTTTTTTTTTTTTTTCCTTTTCTCTAGGGGGGGGGGGGCGGCGCCCTGGCGCCCCCTATGCACGGGCCGCCACTGCACAACATCTGTTTTGGATACCAGAAAGGACATCTAGAAAATACCTCTCATGCAGCTGGCTAACTGCATCTGGATTTGGGGTTTGAGCCAGAGGACCTTCTGGATACCAAAGGGCTGTGGTGATAGCTTTCTGGAATTTTATGAAGGATTTAGCCCCGGTTCACACTTCTGCGAGTGCCGGGTTCGCATGTAATGTCGGAGCGCACTGCTTCTTCATTACATGCGATCAGCTGTGCGGTGCGAGTTTAGCCATACACTTTGTATGGCTAAATTCGCATCGCACCCGCAGCAAACTCGCACAGGAGGCATTTTTGCAGCCGCATCAGGATTGGATCGCACAGCGGTTCACACTTGTGCGATCCGATCCTGTGCGAACTGCAAGATCGCACTGCGATATGCGATCAAACTGGGGGTGTCGTTAAGATTACATTGACACCCCCAGCGTATTTGCATATGGCAGTGTGAACTGCCGGGGGTGCGTGTGCGATGCGGGAACAGGCTGCGAGTTCGCAGCCTTCCCGCATCGCATAAGTGTGAACCGGATCTCACTTCTTCCAGTTGTTTTTGAAATGATAAAAGTATTAAATACAGCTGATTAAAGTAAATAAATAGACACTTTTTTTTGTACCAGTGTCTAACTCTGCAGAAAACCAAATACGGCTTCATCATTTGCTTGTTGAAGTCTATGCCTCCCATATAAAGATTGTAAGTGTGGATCCAGAGAGGCTTTTAACAACACTAGATGCCATGTTATTTTGGACCGTTGTGTCTGTGTGAATGGAAGACAGCATGAATTCATCCCATTTGTCCTTCCACTTCACTGTAAGTAATTTACCATTCCGCAAGCAGGCTTTCTTACCCTTTCTAAGTCAGATGTTAATGAGCCTTTGGAGGAAGCCCTGGCAATTAGGTTGGATAGTGCCACAGCAGCCAATCCCAGGATTGAATAGGGATTAAATATGGAGAATGATGTGAAGTGGAATAAGAGTTAAAGCGCTGTCAACAAAATCCTGTAGTCAACAGAATCCGGTGATTGTAATTTCAGTGGGGGCACCTGTGGTAAAGCTGTGGTGGTTACTTTTGGAGTATGACTACATAGAGTTTCATACAGTTGGAAAAAGCAGGAGCCACTCATGGGTTGAAGCACTATGTTTTCATGAATTGGAACACATTTTAATGGACATACAGTATGTTGCTTTTAATCATTTACACAGCATGAGCACTTTATCTGGTTTACTGTAACCATTTCACTCTTACAGAAAATCTGTCAGTCAGTCAACACTGTCTGCTCTGCCTTTCCAGTGCTCACAGGAGTGCTGGACTCTGGAGGGGGTGGCCGGCTCAGGCTCTCAGCGGCTTGCTGAAAGTCTGAGCTGGGAACTGGTCCGGGTGGATCTTGCCCATATGGTCACGATCTTTCCCGAGCCTGGACCGACTCTGTAATGTGTGCAGAACAAACTGCACTCCTGTGATCCACAGAAGCAAAGCCAAACAAGCTTTGGCTGTAGCTCTCCTTTAAGAAGTTTTGATTGTTTTTAAGAAACACTTTTGGGGTGGATAATCTATTTTGTGCACTTTTTATAAGTTTAATTTAATTGTTATGTTTGCACGGAACATATGAATTTATAATCCAAATGGTACATTAACCCTTGGCAAGAGATTTGGGTACAGCACTATTAGCACATTTTTTGTAGAGGGTAGCGAAACTTTGTTTCAGTGTCTAAAAGGTGGCATGCTCGCATAAAAGTTGTCCTCATACATATGGTACCCCTTAAGGAACAAGGGTGACACCAAGGCTCATACTATCTTGCTACTGTTCCCGATGTAGTCTGGTAATCCAGGGGGCTCCACTTCACTGTCTTTTCCCTCAAAAGCTCTAAATTGTATAGCCTGTTGCCCCCTCACAGAGCTTATACAGTTTGACCCCATATCTGGTATGCTTGCTGGGTTGATATTGCTTTATTGCAACCCTTCCAGTAAATTGTATGAGGGACTCGTCTACGCGTAAGTTTTGTTGGGACGTAATACACATCTGTGAATTTCTCAGGGAGGTAGTTTATGAGGGGATGAATTTTGTGGTGCCAGTCATAGTCAGGGTCACCCCAAGGACGACTTGTATTATCACTAAAATGCATTAAATGCATTAGCATACCACCCAACTTTAACAACTAAGAATGAGGGACACTTGAGGGAAGCAGAGACCTGCAGCGTGGCAAAAAGTGGAGTGGCTGAACTTCACGGTGGGAGGGGCTTAAATGGCATGGTTAAACAAAACCCAGGCTTTGGATATGTGCTTGTGGCGCTTTGTGAAGAGAGAAGACTTGTGCTAGAGGATTGGGGAGTCAGATATGTTCTGGGGTGGGGGGGGGGGTATTTTGGGAGGGGAGAACCTGTGCAGATATATTCTTATATACACTTTGAGAGTGAAATAGACTTGTGCTAGAATTTGGGAGGTGGGCAGATATGTGAGGGGGGCTCTTTGGGAGGGAAGAGGATTTGTGCTAGAAGGTGGGGTGGATTTCAAGCAGTGGTGACATTATTGACCATTGTTAGTTGGCTGACTACAACCTGATTTAAACGGTGATACATCCATCCATTCCAGAAGGGAACTTTCCCTAAAGCGCTGTCAGACCTTCTGTTACAGAGGTCTATGCTTCCGGTAAGAGGCTTAGATACCCTCCTTTGGTGTTGTGCACAACAGTGAGGGTTGGAGGCACAGGATCGCTGTGATTGTTGCTAGGTGCACAATTAGAGCATGCTTATTTCATCCAGTACTGCATTTGGTTGTTCTTTCATCATCTATAAGTTTTCAAGAACTTCTTCAATATAGTATTTACATGTATTTATTTTTATGAACTTTATAAATAACTTATTTATTGATATATTATATATAATGTTGTACATTATATTTAATTACTGTTTGTGTAGTAGTTATATGTTTTATGGTGCAGCGACTCGGCCCCCCTCCCACTCTCTTTCTTCCCGTCCTCCTCCTGACCCCCATTCCAAGCTGAAGCCCTGCTCCAAATACTCTCTACTTACTAGCTGAAACCATGTTCCCGACCTGGCCAGCAGGGGGTGGTTGGGGGGAGCTGGGATAGCTCGGTCAGGGCTGGCAGGGGGAGAAGAGTCTCCAGTGGGGCATAGAACCGGCCTCTGCTAAGACACAGTTTACACCATCCATGCTTGGGAAGGCCTGCGGTCTGTCCTGGTCTTCAACCCGCACTCAGTAGGTCAGCAGCAGGGACTTTTTACTTCTCTTCACCAGGAATCCTTTAGGCATGTCTGTGGCAGAAGCAGTGCAGCCTTTTTTTACGGGGCATTAGAGCGGCCCAGGGGGCAATTTCCCCCCTGCCCCCTGGCCCAGTCCTCCCCTGCTCTCTGCATAAATAGGTAGTTGGAACCCGATGCTTGTCTAGCAGAAACAGCTCCTCCTACATGCCCCACAGCTACACTACAATCTCCTCCTGAGTAACCTATCCTGCTCTTCTGCAGCTGCAGTTTTCTATCAGGTACTGACAAGGAAGGGGATTTGGGGGTGAAAGTAGAGTACTTTATTAGGGGACGAGGCAATTTGGGGGAAAAGGGGGCACCCCTGTACTCTGCACTCTGCGGGAGAAGATCATCCAACTCCCAGGGCAAAGATTCCAAACTGCGCCCCCCTCCCCTGCTCATGATGTGCAAGCTTGGGGGATCCTGCACCCAGCACTCACTTGCTTGTCAAAATTATTGCCACTGTCACTACTCCTGTCAACCTCGCAATAGAAGGAAGGTACCCCCAGTAAACCATTGTGCCCAGGCCAGCCGCCCCTCCCACTCATCGCTTGTCCCCACCCTGTCTGCACTGTGTATGCAGTGCATCCCTGAACCATGCACTCTGTACACAGTGCACCACTAAAACCTGCATTCATTATGTAGCACACTTGATCTCTGCACTCTGTACTGGCTTTGTCAGTGTTTACAGATTGTGTTTATACTGTTTCAATATCGATTCATTCTGTTTCCAAGAGTCCATTCACACTGATCCGACTTGGACCACGACTTGCCAGCCTGACAAGTCACGGTCCGTCACGCTCCCATTGTGGGGTACAGGAGCCATTCTAATAGGAGCGACACAAGTCGCTCCGACTTAGAAAAAGGGTCCTGTACTACTTCGGGGTGACCTGGAGCGACTTGCATAGACATTCATTTTATGAAGTCCGTGCAAGTCGCGCCGAAGTCGCGCTGCATGCGACTTCACAGGTCGCCCCCTAAGTCGGATCGCCGTAGTGTGAACCGACGCTAATAGTTCTTTCATTTTTTCAGATTGTCAGTAAAAAATGTGCTCTGGCAGTCAATTTTTCATGTTCCATCAGCAAAAAAAACTTGCTGAAGGTTGGCAACCCTGATCCATTCACACAGGCGATTAGCACCCTATGCCATTTCTAGATTCCTGTGCCTGACAGGTGTGCACAACCAGCTGCAGCCCTCATATTCAAAACAATGACAGGCTGACGGCAGGCACAGCTACTCTGCTACTATGACAGTTCACATAGCTGGCAATCACATGCACACAAAACTGCATCAAGCCACGACTGTTGCATGTCATTTCTAGCTTAACCACTTGCCGACCGCCGCATGACTATTTTTGCCCCTCACAGGCAAAGCGACGTAGTACTACGTCGCTAGCCTGTGAGGCTCTAGGGAGCGAGCGCGTGCCCGGCGGACCCGATGGCACTCGCAATCGTCCTTTACACCGGGAGAAAGGCAGGCGGCTAATGTAAACAAAGCCGCCTGTAATTCTTCCCGGTGTAAGAATGGTGATCAAACGCTTCTGCTATGTAGGACCGTTGATCACTGTTCTTACACATCAAGCCACAGCCAATCACAGTTAGAAACACGCCCCTAGGGACACACTTAACCCCTCCCTCTCAAAAAAAGTTAACCCCTTCACTGCCAGTGTAATTTTTACAGTAACAGTGCATATGTATAGCACTGACAGTGTTGCTCACCTTAGTTTAAAAAAGTAATTAGTTACAGTTACAAATTACTTCTCCCAAAAAGTAATTGAGTTACTGACTCAGTTACCACATAGAAAAAGTAATTAGTTACTCAGCAAAGTAACTGACTTTTTTTTAAATATTCTATAATGCAATTACGTTCTATAACATCTTTAATAGCAGTGGCGTGGGCGCTTGGCACACTGGTGGTGACGTGGGTTTGGCACACTGGTGTTGGGTGGCTGCCTGGCTGGTGGTGGCGTGGCACACTGGTGGTGGCGTGGGCGCTTGGCACACTGGTGGTGACGTGGGCGGCACACTGGTGGTGGGTGGCTGCCTGGCTGGTGGTGGCGTGGGCGCTTGGCACACTGGTGGTGACGTGGCACACTGGTGGTGGCGTGGCACACTGGTGGTGGCGTGGCAGACTGGTGGTGATGTGGGAGTGGCACACTGGTGGTTACGTG
The DNA here is from genome assembly GCF_965119305.1 of Pelophylax lessonae. Classification (NCBI taxonomy): domain Eukaryota; kingdom Metazoa; phylum Chordata; class Amphibia; order Anura; family Ranidae; genus Pelophylax; species Pelophylax lessonae. Next base: position 158,272,892 of record NC_138773.1, read on the forward strand.
GGTGTGGCACACTGGTGGGGGGCAGCTGCCTGGCTGGTGGTGGCGTGGCACACTGGTGGTGGCGTGGGCGCTTGGCACACTGGTGGTGGCGTGGGCGCTTGGCACACTGGTGGTGACTTGGGTGGCACACTGGTGGTGGGCGGCTGCCTGGCTGGTGGTGGCGTGGGTGCTTGGCACACTGGTGGTGACGTGGCACACTGGTGGTGGTGTGGTGGTGGCTGGTGGGGGTCTGAGTCCTGACTGTCTGTGAGTTTTTTTTTTTTTTGTTACCTGCTGTGCTGGGCTTGCTGGTGGTGGTGTGGCCTCTGGCCTGGCAGGCACACTGTTGTCCGGGTCCCTCTGGCTCCTTCCTCCTGCAGGCCTTAGGCCTGCCTGTCTCTGTGCCTCTCTCCTCTTCTGGGCTGGCTGTGTGTGTTGGACTGGACTCGTTGGTGGACTGGTGGTGGTCTTCCTGCTGGCTGCTGCCCACTGCCCACCAGTGCCCTACTGCCCTGTGGTGGTGGTGGACTGGTGGTGGAGTCTCCTCCTGGCCTGGGCTGGAGTCATTAGTGCACTTGCCTGTTGTCATCACCGTGCTCCTTGTGAATCAGCCATTAATCCCCATTCCCTCAAGAGTCCTGACACACAGCTCCTGGTACCTGTTAAAAGAAGTTCAGAGGAGCTGTTAGCATGCAGTTGAAAGAAGCTTCCAATAATTCTTGGTCTACAGAGAATTTTGGCTTTCTTTGGACAAGATTAAAAAGCTGAAATCTTTGGTCCTTCAAATGCTGTCTGTGGTGACCAATTTGTCCAGTTTTCATTTAGGCACAGCAAAATTGACCAATTGAGCATAAGCAAGTGGAGAGTGGAGAATTTTCCCATTTCTTGTTCCCCTGTGTCAGTACCAGGATTCCGGCTGTCTCTTTATGACTGAGCAAAACTCACCTGAGACAGCCCTTACCCAGAAATGACAGTGAGTGGCCAGCTCCTTGCCGCCTCGCCGCCGGACTCTATGCCCGCTCTCCCCTGTCCTCTTGCTGCTGGCACGCTGTTCTGTTGCTGCCGTGCCTGTGAGACAGCGTCCACTCCTGTCCTGGGCTGGCGCCGCGTGACGTCACATGACTCACTCAATGAGTCTCCTCCTCATCTCTCTCCAGGACCGCGGACAGCGGTCATAGAGGACTCGGAGAGGGGGAATACAATTACATCTACTGCCATCTAGTGGCGGTAGATGTAATTGCGGTAACGCAGCCGGAAGTAGCGGCAGCGGAGTTACAGGAAGACAATGAGTAATCTGATAGATTACTCGTTACCCTGAAAAGTAACTGCGTTAAGTAACGTCGTTTACTTAAACGCAGTTACTTCCAACACTGAGCACTGATTACTGTAGAAATGTCACTGGTAACCCCAAAAGTGTCAAAAATGTCAGTCAAGGGTCCGATCTGTCCGCCGCAATGTCGCAGTCCCGCAAAAAAAATCGCAGATCGCCGCCATTACGCGTTAAAAAAAAAAAACAGCAAAAATCTTTCCCTTTGTTAGTGAATACAATAACTTTTGCGCAAACCAATCAAAATACGCTTTTTGTGATTTTTTTTATCAAACATATGGTAAAATAAAATTGGCCTAAAATGTTAAAAAAATTTGTTTTTTAAATTTTTTTGGGGGATTTCATATAAAAAATGTGAAAAATATTGTTATTTTTGCAAAATTGACGCTCTTTTTTTGTTTATAGCGTATGGTCTAAAAATTGCACAGGTGATCAAATACCACCAAAAGAAAGCCCTGTTTGTGGGAAAAAAAGGACGTCAAATTTGTTTAGGTACAGCGTCGCACGACCGCGCAATTGTCCGTTAAAGTCACGCAGTGTCGAATCACAAAATAGGCCCTGGTCAGGAAGGGGGTAAAATCTTCCGTGGGTTAAGTGGTTAACGACTGGCTACAAATAGCTGCAGCCACTGTCAGCCTGTCATTGCATGCACTCAGCAGTCGCAGTCATGCGGCTGGAAATCGCAGGGTGTGATAATCGCCTGTCTGAATGCATCTTTCTACATAACTACATGTGTCCTCCCCCATTAGAGGAGTAAACTCCAGCACATGAACACCAGGTAGAGTCGGCTTCACTTCCAGCTTTGTGTGAGAGAGCAGCTGGCAGAGAGTAGGGGTGTGTGTGGGGAGCCAGTGCGCATGCTCAGTGGAGGGACCCAGGAGCCCTGTAGTGATGTCGGAGGGGGAGGGGGAGAGGAAAATCCCGGACGCTCAGCGTGTTGTTGGTAGAAGTTCTAGGCTGGACCGAGGTATCAGTAGTCGGTGAGGTGTTAGCGCGCTCAGCATCTTCCCTCAGCAGCTGAAGGTGAGTGAAAAAGTCTGCTTCTAATGAGGAACATACATTGTCCGCTTCCCTCAGGAGTCTGACTTCTCTGCTATAGACTAAAGTCCGACTTAGAAGGTCAGTCAGAGGAAGACTAACAGTCAGCTGTGACTTCACCTACCTAACTGGCAGGCCTAGCAGAGCTCCCAGCTGGCCTTCTATACATCCGAGCCCATACCCCTCATCTCCCATCACCTCCTGTGTGATGTGGGTGTTGGTCGTGTCCTTCCCAGTGTTTGCAGATGTGAGGAGGAGATAGTCCCGGACACAATGTGGAACTGAGGGAAAAGCTTGCTTTAGTTTAGGACAGAGTGGGGAGGGAATTCAACCCCTGTCAGGATTTTTTGATGTTTGTGCGTCCATTGGAGGGGGAGGGGGGTGTCCATTGCCCCCCCAACTATCAACAAGAGTGAAAATGAGAGAAAACCCTCCATTGTGGGCAGTCACCAGAGGAGGCTTGGGCTGTATTTACATCTGTGCATTCTAGGAACACACAAGAAATGCGTGGCGTGCTTTCAGTACCATTCATTTTAACTAGGGATCGACCGATTATCGGCAGCCGATCTGCACTTTCCCCGATATATCGGAATCGGCCCCTGAGGTTACCGATATTTCGGTAAAGTGCATGTACCAGTGCGTCCATAGCCGACGGTCGGCTGAATGGTAATGACAACCGATGTGGCTGAGAAGACCCCCCCCCAGATCCTTCCACAAGGAGAACCTTTAGAGAAAAAAAAATGTCCGAGAATATCGGCCGATACTAATATCTGATTACCAAAAAATCGATATCGGTTGATCACTAATTTTAACCACTTCTGGACCAGAAGGTTTTTTTTCCCACTTAAAGAGGAAGTAAACCCTCCTCTGTAACTTGTACCTATAGGTAAGCCTATGATAAGACTTACCTATAGGTAGTGTAAATATCTCCTAAACACGTACCGTTTCGGAGATATTTACCTTACATGCAAGCCAGTGACGTCACTGGCGCATGCGCTCTGAAGGAACGACCGCTGGTGCCGTTCCTTCAGAGTTCCGTGCTGTGACCGTCAGCTCCCGTGCGGGAGTGACGTCACCGCGGCTCCGGCCAATCAGATGGCCGGATGCCGTGATCCCGGAAGACGGGCGACTGGACAATTCGCCCATCATACAGGTAAGCAGGCGGCACGGCGGGGGCTCATTCTAAGGTAAGTATTTCATAATGAGCTAGTATGTGATGCATACTAGCTCATTATGTGTTTCTCTTGCAGGTTGCAAAAAGAAGAATTTTTTTTGGCGGGTTTACAACCTCTTTAACCACTTTAAAACCGGAAGGATTTGCCCCCTTCCTGACCATGCCATTTTTTGCGATTTGGCACTGCGTTACTTTAACGGACAATTGTGCTGTTGTGCGATGCTGTACCCAAATAAAATTTGATGTCCTTCCCCCCCACAAATAGAGCTTTTTTTGGTGTAGTGATCACCTGTGCAATGTTTATTGTTTCAGCAAAAAAAGAGCTAAAATTCTGGAAACATTTATTTTTTTTTGCTCTTTCGGCTATATAACATTCCCAATAAAAAACATTTAAAAATCTTAATTTTTGTCATCATTTTAGGCCAATTTGTATTCTGCTACATATTTTTGGTAAAAACAAAAATCCAGATAACAGATAACTTTTGCGCAAACCAATAAAAAATTTGGTTATCTGTTATCTGGATTTTTGTTTTTTTGTTTTTACCAAAAATATGTAGCAGAATACAAATTGGCCTAAAATGATGACAAAAATTCGATTTTTAAATGTTTTTTATTGGTAATGTTATATAGCAGAAAGAGCAAAAAAAAAAAAAAAAAAAAATCTTTCCCCTAGTTTGTAGGCATGATAACTTTTGCGCAAACCAATAAAAAAAATTTGGTTATCATGCCTACAAACTAGGGGAAAGATTGTTTTTCATTATTTATTTATTTTTTTCTAGTAATGGCAGCGATCTGCAAATTTGCAACATTGCAGCAGACAGATCAGACCCCTGGCTCCGTTCACATGTAGGCGTTTTGGGGCGTTTTTGGGGAGTTTTTCTCAAAACGCCCAACAAGACAAATCCTATTCATTTCAATGGCCCCTGTTCACATCTGAGCGTTTTCACGCTGTGAGCAAAACGCCCAACGCTCAAAAAAGTACATGAGCTTCTTTTTGGGCAGATTACAGGCGTTTTCAAAACAGCCTGTAAAATCGCGGTAAAATCACGGTAAAAACACGCAAAAACGCTACGCTCAGGTGTAAATGTAGCCTTACTGACATTTTTTAAACTTTTGGGGGGAGACCAGTGACATTACTACAGTCATCAGTTCATTACTGTAATAATGACACTGGTAGGGAAGGGGTTAATCCAGGGGCGATCAAAGGGTTAAGTGTGAGCCTAGGGGGTGTTTTCTAACTGTATGAGGAAGGAACTTGTGGAATCAACACAGACCTGTGATCCTATATAGAAGGATCACAGACGCTCTGTGTTCATTCCAGAGAGAACAACGGTCTGCTGTGTTTACGACAGCAGATCATTGTTCTCTCTCCCCGGGGAGGGATCGCGGGTGCCTATTTTTATTGGTTTGCGCAAAAGTTATAGCGTCTACAAATTATGGTGTAAATACTGAAATTTACACAGCTTTTACTTTCTGACTGCCTATCTCATTTCATGAAGTGCTAAAATGGCAGGGCAGTACAAAACCCCCCAAACTACCACTTTTTGGAAAGTAGACTTCCTAAGGAATGTCCTGAGAGGCATGTTGAGCTCATTGAATATTTAATTTTTTTGTCACAGGTGTTTGAAAAATGACTAAAATACATTTTTTTTTTTTTTACAAAAAGTTGTCATTAAAATTATATGTTGCTCACGCATGCCATGGGTATATGTGTAATTACACCCCAAAATATATTCTGCTGCTTATGAGTACAGGGATACCACATGTGTGAGACTTTTTGTGAGCCTAGCTGTGTACGGGACCCTGAAAACCAATCACCACCTTCAGGATTTTAAAGGGCGTAAACTTCTCATTGCACTTTCTCACTACCTATCAAGGTTTCAGAGGCCCTGAAATGTCAAGATAGCACAAACCCCTCCCCCCCCCCAAATAACCCCATTTTGCAAAGTACACACCCCAAGCTATTTGCTGAGAGGCATGGTGAGTCCATGGAATATTTTATATTTTGCCACAAGTTTTGGGAAAATGACACTTTCTTTTTTTTAACACAAAGTTGTCACTAAATGATATATTGCTCACACATTCCATGGGTATATGTGAAATGACACCCCAAAATACATTCTGCTGCTTCTCCTGAGTATGAGGATACCCCATGTGTGAGACTTTTTGGCAGTCTAGCCGCATACAGGACCCCGAAATCCAATCGCCGCCTTTAGGCTTTCCAAGGGCGTAAGTTGTTGATTTTACTCCTCACCACCTATCACAGTTTCGGAGGCCATGAAATGCCAAGACAGCACAAACCCCCACCCCCTTTCAGAAATTAGACACCCTAAGCTATTTGCTGAGAGGCATGTTGAGTGTTTTGCAGATCTCACTTTTTTGTCACAAAGTTTTGAAAATTGAAAAAAGAGGGGGGAAAAGGCATTTTCCTTCTTCTTTTTTTTCTTTTCCAAAGTAAATGAGAGCTGCAAAATACTCACCATGCATCTTAGCAAATACCCTGGGGTGTCTGCTTTTAGAAAAGGGGTCATTTTGGGGGGGGGGGGTTTGTGCAATCTTGGGGTGTCATTTCAAATATATTCATGGCATGTGTGAGCAATATATCACTTAGTGACTACTTTGTGTAAAAATAAATAAATAAAAAAAAAAAAAAAAACGATATTCCCGAAACTTGTGGCAAAATATAAAATATTCCATGGAGTCGCCATGCTTCTCAGCAAATAGCTTGGAGTGTCTACTTTGCAAAAATGGGGTCATTTGGGGGGGGGTGTGTTATCTTGAAATTTCTTAGCCTCCCTCACTACCTGTCACAGTTTCTAAGTAAAATGTGCAATTTACGCCAAGAAAACCTGAAGGTGGTGATTGGTTTTCGGGGTCCCATACACAGCTAGGCTCCCAAAAAGTCTCACATGTGGTATCCCTGTACTCAGGAGAAACAGCAGAATGTATTTTGGGGTGTCGTTTCACATATTCCCATGGCATGCATGAGCAATATATCATTTAGTGACAACTTTGTGTAAAAAAAAAAAAAAAAAAAATTGTCACCTTCCCGAAACTTGGGGCAAAATATAAAAATACTCCATGGACTCAATATGCCTGTCAGCAAATAGCTTTGGGTGTCTACTTTCCAAAAAGGGGTCATTTGGGGGGTGTTTGAACTCTCCTGCCATTTTATGCTCAATCTTAGCCACACATCACCCATTCTTCTAACCACTTGAAAACCAAGCCTTTTCTGTGACTTTTAGTTTACATGAAAAATATATATATTTTGTTACTAGAAAATTACTTTGAACCCCCAAGCATTATATATATTTTTTTTAAAGCAGAGGCCCTACAGAAAAATTTTGTCACACAATATTTGCGCACAGATTTTCCAAACGTAATTTTCTCTGTCGCTCATTGACAGACGCAGTCCTCTTTGATTAATATCAAATTGGGTTATACTGCCCTCTACAGGAGTAGGACACTAGGCAGAAGAAAACGTTCTGGCCATACCTTAGGGGCAGTCCCAGAGGGTATATCCTCTCTCTCTCTGCTACAGGATGTCTGTTTTTTTCTGTCTAGTCAGGAGTAAGGACCTAAGTTCCTTGCTGGGATCTTTGGTCCTGGCAAGATTTTTTTTTTAGATAAATTTTTTTTAGGCAGCTTTTTTCTCCAGTTGTTCCTGTGAGATCTTCAAGCAATTATGCTGTATCTGGGCGACGGGCTGGATTTTGAGGTCCAGTGGTCACCCCAGCCGGCCTACAAGCGCGTGCAGATTCCAGCTCCCCGCTGGATCGGCTGCGACACATTTAAACAATTATGCTGGAGCTGGGCGACCGGCTGGATGTTAAGATCCAGTGGTCACCCCAGTCCGCCTACGAGTGCGTGCAGGCCCTAGCTCCGCGCTGGGTCGGCCGCGACATAGTCCCACTGGACGCCGGTTGGGCCTTCTAGATTGGATTTTGATTTCTGTTATCCCACCCCTCATTTGTGGCACTGCTTTGGGACGTCCCAATTTTATATTAATCAAAGAGGACTGCGTCTGTCAATGAGCGACAGAGAAAAATGGATTTTTGTAAGATCTTACCGTAAAATCCTTTTCTCTTAAGCTCATTGACAGACGCAGTACCCGCCCCTCTATTTTGAGTTGGGTTAAATTCTCTGACACTGCTTTGTGACATAACTGACATCCTGTAGCAGAGAGAGAGAGAGGATATACCCTCTGGGACTGCCCCTAAGGTGTGGCCAGAACATTTTCTTCTGCCTAGTGTCCTACTCCTGTAGAGGGCAGTATAACCCAATTTGATATTAATCAAAGAGGACTGCGTCTGTCAATGAGCTTAAGAGAAAAGGATTTTACGGTAAGATTTTACAAAAATCCATTTTTTGCGAAAAAATTATTTTATTTTTTTCTTTTTAAATTGAATGCACAAATACACTAAATATGTCCTAATTGTTTAGTAAAATGTAAAAGATGATCTTATGCCGAGTACATAGATGCCAAACATGACATGCTTTAAAATGCTGCCTATTTCATATCTATGGCTGACATGGATGTTTTTAATCACTTATTTTTCTATTATAATATTGCACCTTATAAGGAATATTAACTCTTTTATCTAGATAAGCATTTATTATATTATTTACAGTATATAGGAGCTTAATTAAGAAAAAAAAAAAAGTTTTGGTATAAGGCTCGGTTCACATTTGTGCGATGCGGGAAGGCTGCGAATATGCAGCGTGTTCCCACATCGCATCCGCACAAGAGGCAGTTCACACTGCCATATGCGATACGCAGGGGGTGTCAATTAAATGTTAACGACACCCCCAGTTTGATTGCATATCCCAGTGCGATTTGACAGTTTGCACAGAATCGGATCGCACAACTGTGAACCACTGTGCGATCTGATCCTGAGGCGGCTCAAAAAATGCCTCATGTGCGAGTTTGCTGCGGATGCGCTGCGAATTCAGTCATACAAAGTGTATGGCTGAACTCGCATCCGCACATGAGATCGCATGTAATTTAGGAGCAGTGCGCTCCGAATTACATGCGATCTCGCAAACCGCACTAGTGTAAACCGGCACTAAGTGCTGGTTCACACTACTGCGAGTGCGCTGATTCGCACTGCACCCGCACAAAAGTTGCACATGACCCTTTTTTTCAGCCGCATCAGGATCGGATCGCACAGTGGTTCACACTTGTGCGATCCGATCCTGTGCGAACTGTCAGATCGCACTGCGATATGCGATCAAACTGGGGGGGGTCGTTAACATTTAATTGACACCCCTGCGTATCGCATATGGCAGTGTGAACTGCCTCTTGTGCAGATGCGATGCGGGAACAGGCTGCAAATACGCAGCCTTCCAGCATCGCACAAGTGTGAACCGGCACTTACACTCTGTTTGCTCATTATTATTTTAAATAAATGGGAAAAAAAAGGCATATTGAGTTTTTTTATTATTTTATCCGATTAATCGGCAACTAATCGACTTTTAAAATAATCGTTAGTTGCAGCCCTAAAAAAAACGTCACCAAGATGATGCCTAAATCTGCAGGCATCATCCAGGTATAACCACTTGCAGTCCAGCAACGTACCAGTACATTGCTGGTCCTTGTTTGGCATATATTGTATTTTTTTTTTTTCTTTTTCATGCAGCCTCTGGGCTGAATGAAAAAAAGAGAACCTAACAGATTCCTTCACCCACATTGGTCGATGTGGATGAAGAAATCTCCGCCAAAAAATGTGTAGTATACCCATCATTAGCCTCCCAAAACATCCAACCCACTTTTTAATGATGGGTATACGTGGCCAACGCCATGTATACCTATTTCATTTTTTTAACTGTGGTGATGAAATCACCTCTTACAGTGCTGCCATCAGAGATTTGCATATATGCTGAGCGCAAACGCTGTTTGTGTCAGAATATATATAAATCAGTGTGGCAGCTGATGAGTGTACCTGCAAGGCAAACTGAACAGGAAACATAAAACAGTACATTGGTACCTGAAAAGTAAAAAATGGTTACCAATTAAAAACAGTAGCAAAGTACAGTAAAAGTAGAAAGAGTAGAAGAGCAGAGTAAGAATAGAAAATAACTCAAACAACTATTTTTGGCTTTTTTTTATTTGTAATTTTTTTTTTTTCTTCAACTTTAACATTCCAGCTTAGGGTCTCTCAAAATGACGATAGCCATCGAACATCTTTCGAGACCCTGTGTAAGTGTGCCATGCTGTACCCTATACTAATAATCCACTAGTGTGTGGTAGCAACGGAAACAGTCACCGTGGCAGTCGGGACAATAATTGAGTGTCAAGCCTAAATCTACGGCAAGCCTAAAGACACAGCATCTTTTTTGGGGGTATCTTTGGGTAGGGGTACTGGGGGGGGGGGGGTATTCCGGAAAATGCCTCTCATGCAGCCGGCTCACTGCATCTAGTTGGGGAAGTTGGGCAAGAGAACCTCCTGGATACAGAAGGTCTCTGATTATATCTTCTTGGAAATTTAGGAAAGGTAATGTTCCTGCAGCTGCTTTTGTAAAAAGCCAATTGGAATAAGTATACAGACACTTTTTTGTACCAGCGTCTGGCCTTACAGGCAATTAAGTACGGCCCCATCATCTGGTTGTTGAAGTGCACCCCTCCCATTTTACAGTTATAGTCGTGGACACGGGCTTCTCAACAACACCAGTGACCGTAGTAATTTCGACTGCCGTATCTGGGTGAATGGAGGACAGAACGAAAACTTTCCGTTTGTCCCTCCACTTCACTACGAGCAATTCATCGCACCTCAAGCAGGCTTTCTCCCCCTGACTAAGTGGGGCATTTACAAGCCGTTGGGGAAGCCCCGACGATTAGATCGCATGGTACCACATGTGCCAATTTGTAATTGAAAGAGGTGTCTAAAAGGTGGCACGCTTGAATAAAAATTGTCCACGTACAAGTGGTGCCCCTGTCCGAATAAGGGTGACACCAAGTCCCAAACTATCTTGCAGCTGCTCCCTATGTAGTCTGGGCAGTTGGTGGGGGGCTCCACAGAGCTATCTTTACCCTTGTAAACACAAAAATTAACTGTATAGCCTGTGGCCCTGTCATAGAGCTTATACAGCTTGACCCCGTATCTGGCACGCTTGCTGGGGAGATACTGCTTGATAGCAAGGCGGCCAGTAAACTTAATCAGGGACTCGTCAACGTAGACATCTTGTTGGGGGATAAACAAGGCTGCAAATCGCTGATTGAAGTGGTTTACGAGGGGACCGAATTTTGTGGAGCCGGTAATGTCCAGCGTCTCCCCGAGGACGACGGAGTTCATTATCATTGAAATGCATGAACCAAAATATTTGGTCGTATCGAGCCCTGGCCATAGCAGCAGAGTACATGGGCATATGGTAAATTGGGTCAGTGGACCAATAAAAGCGCAATTTACTCTTTTTAGTAATGCCCATGTTGAAGGATAGGCCCAGAAAGGTCTTAAATTTGGAAACCGTTATAGGTTTCCAGCCAAATGGTCTGGCCAAGGGACGAATTTGGATTGGTGGTGATAAATTGGTTAGCATACAAATTACTTTGATCCACAATAGATCTGTAAAGATCTTCAGTGAAAATCAGCTCAAAAAAATTAAGGGGAGTAAAATTAGCTGTTCCCACCTGAATGCCGGGTTGGGCAGGGAATGGGGGAAGTACGGGCGCTGTAGAATCTGTGGGCTACCAATTGGGATTTGCAAGTGCATCAGGAAGGACATTACGGGCTCTACGGGCCGCTCTTCGAATTCTCGGTGGCTGCGGGCCGCACCAGTTTCAACTGCACTTATGGGACTCGCCACATCACCAAGTGATACTGCAGCGCTGGTATGTGTTCACCAGAATGTTGAGCGGTACTAGTACTGGCACTCTGCTGCATACGAGAAAAATCCGGTTCTTGCATCTCAGCAACTCCAGAATGGGGTTCGGGTATGCCTGACCTTAGCAGGGATCCCTCTGTCATCTGAGCTATCTGTCAGGGAGCCACTGCTGTCTACAGGCTCGTTTACTGACCCTGATTCTGCTAGTGAGACTTCCCTATCACTTTCATCTGACATGGTCAGTATACTGTAGGCTTCTTCACTAGTGTACAAACGTTTGGACATTTTAGCCACTAAATTTACAGGTACAGTAGTGTGACTCACAGGTAAAAAAGCACCTGGTTGTCGAGGACTATTTGGTAGCTACAAAAAAAACTGCTAGTGCTAGCAGAGATCAGGCCTGACTCTAACACAGCGGTTTTGTGTGTTGTGTTTTTTGGAAGTGACAGTAAGACCAGGATTGGGCACGCGGGAGCACGCCCTGGAGTCGTAAATGCGCCTGACGTAGGTCTACGCTGCTGAACCTAGGAGAGCCGCACTGCCGCAGTCGGCTAGTGGTTAATAAATGCACTTTCTTTTTTTTTTTTAACTGCAAAAAAAGGTACATATATATATATATATATATATATATATAATATATACCGTATTTTCCGGCGTATAAGACGACTTTTTAACCCCTGGAAATCTTCTCTAAAGTCAGGGGTCGTCTTATACGCCGGATATCGTCTTATACGCCGAATCAGAATATGCGGTGGAGGAGGGGGGCGCTCAAAAACATCCGTGGTATGCCCCGGGGTATGGAGAGAGCGGCAATGTGACCCGATGCATCGGGAAAAACATGCCTTTCAGCCGTCTGACCCGCCCGCTCGCTCGCCCGCCCGCTCTGGTATCCTACCTTCTTATCGGCGTCCATCCCTGCGTCTCGCTCCTGAGGCCTGAAGCGGTGTAGGTGCGCATGCGCGATAAGATCCGGCGGCGGGGATACCAACTCTGACGGAGTCCTTTGTCATAGACTACGGTACAAGCAGGGCAGGAGCCAGACAGGTGAAAGAGGCGGGTTTATCTGGTCACATCTATTATTACCAGATAAAGGGGTGTAAATTAAGTGGAAGAAAATAAATAAAATGTTTCCCAACTGTATATACGGTACAATATGGGCATTGGAAGAGGGGTAGTCTTATACGGCGAGTATATCCCAAAATCTATATTTTAACAGGAAAAGTTGGGGGTCGTCTTATACGCCCAGTCGTCTTATACGCCGGCAAATACGGTATATATATATATAAAAAAATTATTTTTTTAACCTATCCTTTAAACGAGAAGTATTGTCAAAACTTTTTTGTCTATACTTTTTCCTATGGATCACAGGAGTGCAGTTTTCTCCCTCCCTGTGCCTAAACACTTGATTTTCCACAATCCAGCACTGTTCCGTCTGTAGCATCATCGCCTTCTCCTCTCTCCCATAGGCTTCTGTTGCTTAGATCCTGTGGTTAGGTAAAGGGGGGGGGGGTGAGGCCAAGCTGTGGTGTGTGTATGGATGCACACAGCCCAGCTTGGGAGCACGCCTGCGGGAGTGCCCTCTCAGCACACAGCTTGCTGAGTGGAGAACACCAGCGGGGGACTGCAGAATAGGAGGTAAGGGACCGCTCTTTTCCTAACAACTGCCTATAGTAGGTAAGTTTAAAAAAATGTATTGTTCACATTCCTTGTGACAGCAATAAGGCTGCATTCACACTTGAGCGTAGCGTTTTCGCGTGTTTTTCACCGCGATTTTCAGGTGTTTTTTTCAGGCGTTTTTGGAGGCAGGCATTGACGTCTATCAAAACGCTGGTAATCAGCCCAAAAAGAAGCTCATGTACTTTTTGCAAAATGCTCAGATGTGAACAGGAGCCATTTAAATGAATGGCGTTTTACTTGTTGGGCGTTTTGGAACGTTTTTTTTTATCGTTTTTGGAGCTAAAAAACACTCAAAAACGCCCAGGTGTGAATGGGAGCCTAAGGACTCTTTCACACGGGCGATCCGATCAGATCCGCCTGTCAGTTTTTTTAGGCGGATCTGATCGGATCCTCAATGCAGCTCTATGGGGCAGCGGAGACACCTCCGCTGACGCCCGCTGCCATCCGTATCTGATCCTGTCAGTGAAATCTGGATGGATGGAAACCCTATTTTTCCATCCGTTCAGGGATCTGATTGGATGAGAGCCGAGAGACGGTCCGCTCTCAACCGATCCCCCATAGAGAGCAGCGGGAGCTGAGACACCTCCCTCTGCGCACTGCAAGCGGAGACGGAGCGGTCATTCGCCGGCTCAGCAGGGATCGGCGGATCGATCCCCACTGAGCAGCACGGATCCGCCTACGGAGGCGGACCGTGTGAAAGAGCCCTAAGTGATCCGATTTTTTTATTTATTTATTTTTTTAAAACAGTGCTACAAATAAAAAATTTAATCAAATAGGAAAAAAAAAAAAAAAGTAAAGCGCCCCTATCACTGCAAGCTCGTGCACGAAAGAAACACACCTTCACATGAAAACAGTGTTCCAACCAGCAATAATTCTAGAAAAAAGACCTTCTCTGTAACTCTAAATTGGTAACTGCTAAACATTTTTAAAGCGTCGCCTATGGATATTTTTAGGTACTGTAGTTTGTCGCCATTCCATGAGTGTGCGCAATTTTAAACCGTAACATGTTGGGTATCTATTTACTTGGCGTGACATCTTTCACAATATACAAAAAAATTGGGCTAGCTTTACGGTTAAGTTTTTTTTTAAATGCAGTGAAATGTATTTTTTCCCAAACATTTGCATTTGTAAGACTGCTGCACAAAAATCGCATGACAAAAAATATTGCAACGACTGTCATTTTTTTTTAACCAGAGTCTTTGCTAAAAAAGTAATTTTTATAGCAAAAAAATATTGATTTTAAACTTGTAAACAACATGTGTCAGAAATAGGCTTGGTCCTTAAGTGGTTCAAGAAAGGAAAACCAGAAACAGGGATTCAGGTAGAGATGAGTATGGAGGATGCCAAAGTTCCTCTCTGATCTGGGGAGCTATAGTTATGATAGATGAGATGGGGGTCGGGGGGATCGGAGGAATTTATAGAGATGGGGGGGGGGGCGCTCAGAGTAACGTATAGAGATGGGGGGGGTGGATCAGAGAAGCTCTCCATCACTCCTCTCCCCTCTGGGCTTAGGTGCACAGTGACCCCGCTCATCACCAATGACAACTCCTCACCTGCTTACACTCTTCATGCCCGTGCACAGCATCCACGTCCTCCGGATGAGTGCAGTCAATCCCCAAAAACAGCAACCAAAGCCTCCGTTTGTTTCCGGGGAGCTGCAAGCATCTCACTCCAGCAGGCCGCAAAGCCGCGGCCTCAATTACCGTCACGGTATTGTAGTCCACGCATCCATGGTTCTCTGACACACGAGATAAAAGCAGCTGGAAATTTGTGTCGGGATGGGTGCATAGAGCTTGTCTATTCACAGTACATCTCTGCAAGTTTCTTTGCTCCTCTGCCTATGTGGACAGGGGTGTGCCTTTTTATTCCAATAAGCTCAAACACATTGTATCCCCCCCCCCTCCCAGGTGAAACGAGAAGAAAATTTTCTTGCGTGATGTGCACTTTCTAAAGAATGCAGAAAACTGAGATACATGTAAAACTTATGTAGGGAGATTCAGAGATGTAGTTTCATCTCTATGTATCATCTGAGGCTGTCCACTTCACTGGGTATATGTGAGGGTTTACATCCACTTTAGCTTTGACAATAAAACCTGGAAGCTGATTGGTTACTATGCACAATTGCACCAAATTCTGTGTGCTCCAATATCGATAAATCATTGACTCCCCTTCACCATGTGCCTGCTATACAGCCTATACCATAGAAATAGTAACCATGGAGATAATACGCAATATCTAGGGCAGATGAGAGGTCAGCTCCCTGCCTACTGAAGAAGCCCAATAGGAGGGTGTAGCACGTATGGGTGGGAGGAGCTGAGCCCGTGATGTAATGCAGCAGCTATCTGTGCACCAGAGGTGAGCTAAAAGTATTGAATGATGGTCATGGTTTTGTTTTTTTGTTTGTTTGTTTGTTTTTTTTTTTTTATCATTTTGTGTTCATAATCCCTGTTTTTAGTTAATAAAAGTTTGAAAATCGAGAGCACTATGGTTCTTTCCTTTTTTTTTATGTCATGTATTAAAACGGATAAGGATCAAGTGTAAGGAACATTCCGAGCACCCAAATTGAAACCAGGAGTGGTACTGAGGCGTACACAGGAGGAGTGTAGTAGATGCAAATGAGAGTCTGTAGTAGGGTCTAATTCTGTAGGTGAGAAGGCATTTTACCTTAAGGTGGTGGTTCACAGGACACAATTGTGAAGAATTTGCACTGTTTGTTTAGGACACAGTGGTGAGAATCTTGAAGAGACTATTAGTTGGAGATCTATGAAGGACTATTGAAGACACGTTGTTTGTTTTTTCATGATTTTAAGAGTGTGTATATAATTGTGCTGCACTGTATTTATAATAGTGATCGACTGATATCACTAGGTTATATCACTAGGTTATAACCTGATATCACTAGGTGATATCAGGTTGACTCGACCCATTACCCCCAACGATAATCTAGCCCATGTCTGAGTCTGTGCTTTAACCATAGTAAGGAGAGGTAGTAAGTTATCTGGGATGTAATCGGTCGGCCTTGTCGTGACCTGAACCCCCAAGTATTTAATGCGGTCCACTCTGCATAAGGGGAACTCAGGACTATGGGGGAACAACAAGATATCATCAATAGGCAAAATTTGGGACTTGTCCCAGTTGATTTTCAAACCGGAAAATTGGCCATACCGGCCGATCAGGGAAAGTGCTGTATGTAGAGAGGTCCCAGGGTCCGCGAGAAACGGTAACGTATCGTCAGCGTACATGCTGATCTCCTCTAGGGGCCCAACACGTAGGCCACCGATACCCGGGTGATCCCTAATAGCAATGGCCAGAGGTTGCGCCACTAAGGCGTACAAAAGTGGGGACAGTGGACATCCCTGATGCGTCCCCTTGCTAAGAGGGAAGCTATTAGACGTCCAGCCGTTGGCCAACACTCTGGCCACCGGGGGCCTGGTACAAGACCTGTACCCAGCGGACAAAATGCGGGCCAAAGCCATACCCCTCCAGGCATCTCCAAAGAAACCTCCACTCCACGGAGTCAAAGGCCTTGGCGGTGTCCAAGGACACCACCACCCTGGCTCCCACATTATTATGATTGGCCTGCAGGTTCATAAATAGCCATCGCAGATTAAATGATGTGTTCCTACCAGGCATAAAGCCCGATTGGTCAGTATGGATCAAACAGAGGATAACCTTGTCAACCCAAATGGATTAGAGTTTTGCCAAAATGTTTACGTCCACCTGGAGGAGAGATATGGGCCGGTAGGACTCTGGGTGCTGTGGATCCTTACCGGGCTTAGGTATCAGAACCACCAGAGCCTCCCGCATAGACGTGGGTAGAGTAAAGGTCTCAAAAATATCCCCAAATAACGCTAACAAGCGTGGGGCCAAGTCCTCAACATAAGTGGAATAGAATTCTATCGGGAGGCCATCTAGGCCGGGTGATTTGGCTCTCGAGAACTGCGATATGGCCTCTGTGATTTCCTCCACCGTAAGCGGGGCGTCCAAAGACTCTACCTGCTCGGCCGTCATTTGGGGAAATGTCACAGAGTCCAGAAAGGCATTCATAAGAGAATCGTCCGCCGGGGCCGTGGAAGTGTAGAGATCCTGAAAAAATACACGGAACGAATCGGCTACCAATTTAGGGTCTTTTTTTTGAAAAACCGCTTCCTTCGGGCCCTGTCATATTCCAACTGCACCACCACTCTGGTGACCAGCTTAAGCTGCGCAGCACCCTCCAGCGTCTGGGCCACCTGGAAGGCTTGCTCCGCCGTTGCCAAATTGCGTAGGGCACTACTATAGCTCTCCAAACAGTCAGTTTTAATTTTGTTAATTGTAGCCGTTAAATGGGATCGGACTAGACATATGCCGGTTTTCGGTAATTCGATATAACGCGGTATTGCATAGCCACGGTATTGTTATTGTGGCATTTTTAAAATACCGAGTTTCTCTGCTCCTGGGTCTGACTCATTCACTCACACAGCTAACCTAACTATAAACAAAAATGATTACATTTGTATCTTTTCCTTCCCTCTGCCAGTGAGAAAGGAAGTTTAACCTCTTAAAGACTGGATCTTTTTCTGACACTTGTTGCTTGCAAGTTAAAATCAGTTTTTTTTGCTAGAAAAGTACTTAGAACCCCCAAACATTTTATATATATATTTTTAGCAGAGACCCTACAGAAAAAAATGGCGATTGTTGTAATATTTTATGTCACACTGTATTTGCGCAGCAGTCTTTCAAACGCAATTAATAGACTTTAATGAATAAAAAAAAAAAAAAACGTAACAGTAAAGTTATCCCAATTTTTTTTTTGTTACACAGAGAATCGTGATCTTTATTCCAAGCTAAAAAATCGTGATTCTCATTTTGGCCAGAATCGTGCAGCTCTAATATATATATACACACACACACACACGCATAGCAGCCCACATTACATTATTATATAGCCATCAAGCAGTGTCTGGCCTACCTGGTGATGACTCGTCCTGGCGCTCTGATCCGATGGCCTGGTCTTTAAAGGGGCAAATCCTTGCGATCCAGAAGTGGTTAAACCTGCAGGAGGACCGGTATTTTTATCTATTAATGACTTTACTATTGCTTTAGGCCTGGTTCACATGTATGCGGGTTGGTGGTTCACATGTATGCGGATTGGGGGCCCACATTTGCACAGGCATAGCAGCCCATTGATGTGAATGGGCTTGAGCTGCTATGCCTGCGTTTTCAGCTGAAAAAAGGTGCATGCAGAATTTAAAAAAAATGCAGTGGCCATGAAATCCATCCTTCTTTTGCACCATGCGACTTACCTGCCGTTGCTGCACACGCAAACTGTTTTTAAATGCCGTGCCCACGTATACAAAAAATGCAGAAAGCTTGCCAGAGCAGGAACTGCAGGTTAGTCGCATGGTGCAAAAGCAGTATGGATTTCAAGGCCACTGAATTTTAAAAAAATGCTGCATGCACCTTTTTTCTGCGGAAAATGAGGGCATAGCAGCCCGTTCAAATCAATGGGCTGCTATGCCTGTGCAAATGTGGGCTGCCAACCCGCATACATGTGAACCACCAACCCGCATACATGTGAACCGCCAACCCGCATACATGTGAACCGCCAACCCGCATACATGTGAACCAGGCCTAAAGCAATAGTAAAGTAATTTATAAACAACACCTCCTTCAGGTTTAACCACTTCTTGACCACAAGGATTTGCCCTCTTAATGACCAGGCCATCGGATCGGAGCCGAGCGCCAGGACCAGTTATCACCAGTTAGGCCAGACACTGCTTGATGGCTTATTTTAGGCCTGGTTCACAGAGTCTGTACTGACTGACTATATAATAATGTGCATAAGTGAACCAAAGCCCCTAAATTCAGCAATGAAATTCAAGTGAGGTAGAAATTTAATAATTTAAATTTAATAATAGAATACCGTGATAATACCGTATACCGTGGCAAAACCTTAATCAATTAATCGCAGCATGAAAATCTGATACCGTCACAAGCCTAGATCGGACATGGAGCTTAAACGTTTCCCAGACCACTGACGGGGAGGCAGAATGGTCATGATCTGCGAAAAACTGTCACCAAACCGACGCCACATCCGCCTCCGTCGGAAGAAGCCCAAGCCAATGGGGGTTGAGCCTCCACGCCAGGAGGGGACAGTCCTGGCCAAAACCAATCCGGACCCAATAGGGACAGTGATCCAACAAACCATGAGCCAAGAATCCAGCATCTAGCAGGCGTGGGAGAATAGAGGGGGAGACAAAGATAAAACCTATACGAGACATGGACTGACGAGCAGAGGAGTAACAGAAGTAGGCTCGCCTGTCAGGGAATCTAGCTCTCCAGGTGTCAAATAGGTTAAATTCCGTCAACAGTCTAGCAAATCTAGTCAAGGTGGGTAAAGGGGAGGACGGGGACACCATATGAAGTCTGTCCAGGCTGGGGTTCAGGGTATTATTGAAGTCCCCCATCCAGATTACTGGAATGTGGGGGTTCGACAGCATAAAATCTAGGCCTTCTGTAGGGATAGTCGACGAAAAAGGGGGGCACATAATACGCCATAAGTAGGAAAGGTTCCCCATATAACAGCACAGAAAGAAATACGTATCTACCCTGAGGGTCTACTAGGGATCCCCGAAGCTCAAAATGCACAGACTTGGCCACAAGTACAGCCACGCCTCGAGAATGGGAAGTAAATATAGAATGGAACGTCCAGCCAATCCACGGGCGTCGGAGTGCCAGCTGGAGTCGGCCCTCCAGGTGGGTCTCTACCAGCACCACCACATCTGCCCGCTGGTTTTTAAGAAAAGCAAACACCGCAGAGCGTTTAATTCTGTCAACCAGTCCTCGGACATTCCATGTCAGGAATTTAGGTTGGGCCATTAAGCTCTAGGGGAAGCAAGTAGTACAAGAGCCTCGGGGGTCCCATTCGACCCACAATAAGGAAAACCACAAGTTGCTTTAAGAGAGTAGCCTCGGTCAGGCATGAATACAGTTGTCCCATAAGTAATGCAAATAGTTGTAAAAAACATAACGGGATAATCAATACACATTCCCGCAAATACTGATCAGATGTGAACAATAAAGAAAACAATTCCCCCAACCCCGCCCTGCACCAACCCAAACATGTGCGGGCATACCATTCCCATATCCAACCACAGCAAAAACTGGACCTGAAAAACGTAAAAGTAAAAAACAGTGCAAGAAAAAAAGGAAAAACAGGTGTGGCATCTGGCCCAAAAAAACAACAAATTGAGCATATGCCTCCACTGGCCACACACAGTGGAGGGGTGGTTGGTGCACAGCTCTTTCTACCACCGAGCCCTCGGGCGAAACTTCGCTGGGTAACGAGACACATTCGTAGGCAGATCTAGAAAACCAGAAAATGAATACTAGAATAGGAAAAGAGAAAAAGGGGGAGAAAACCAGAAGCAATAGAAAGGAGGAAAATAAGATGAGGGAGATAAAGAGAAAAATAAATTTAGGAATGTAGGAAGAAAGGAAAAGAAGAAAAGAGGACTAGGGCCCACTGGCCAGAAACCATGGGCAGCAGCATCCAACAGCTCACACGGGGTCTTAGAAGGAGAAGGCAGAGAGAGGCTAGGATCACAGAGACAATAAGGGGGAGAGGTAGGCATGGAGGGGGGAGATGCAGGCATAGGAGAAAATCAAGGCACATTTGAGAATGGCAGACCAGGTAAGAAAAAAGGATGGCAAGTAAACCGAGCAGGATACAAGTTGGGCAGTTCAATCCAACACGGGAGCAGTCATAGTCCCCTTCCGAACAGGGGTGCAGAAGATACTTATCCTGGAAAAGGGCGATCAAATGAGGATATTGCTGACAAATCGGTCACCTGTAGGCAGTAGAAAAAAAGGCAAGAGGGGAGTTCAGTTCCGAGTGTCTAGGCGTTCCAGTCAAAGAAATTAACTCTGTCTCCCCCCTCTACTCGCAAGTGGGCAGGAAACAACATAGCATATTTATTGTTCTTGACACGGAGTCCGTGCTTGGCTTCAAGAAAGGCCTTGCGCTTCTTTTGCACTTCGGCCAAAAAATCGGGGAAGATCGCAATCCTCCCATTCCCAAAAGGAATATTGCCCTTTTCCCTGTTCAATCGCAGAATGGTGTCTCTATAGTTTTAACATCTTAGCAATAAAGGTGCGGAGGGGGGGCTCCCTGAGGAGGGGGTTTCCCCGATAAACGGTGGGCACGTTCCACGGTAAATGTGGGGAGAAGGCCTCACGCCCATAGGTATCTGTCAGGATACGTTCCAGGATATCTGCTGGATCCCTTCCCTCTGCCCCCTCCGGGAGACCGATCAGCCTGACATTGCAGCGTCTTAGGCAGGCCATAGACGATTCGAATTACGTACGATTTATCGTTCGATAAACGAAAGCGGCACTCTTGCACATCATTGAGTGTACCATCAATGTGAGCCGAAAATCGTACGACAAAACACTATTTTTTGTGCCTTTTAACCACATCTCTACCGGACACACTCCCTACTGTTCTGTGTTTTGTTAGGCGAAATCATACAACTCCCCCACTAATGATACGAAATTCGGCCGATTTTCGCAAAAAAAACCCAACATGTTGGATATGTGAATTTTTGCTGTCGTACGAAAATCGAACGTTTTACATACCACGCGAACGATACGAAAATCGTTCGATAACACTGCCATTTACGATTTTCGAACGAAATTCGAATCGTCTATGGCCTGCCTTAGTCTATTTTCCATGTCGTCTTGTTTGAGCAAAAGCTGGCTCAGCTGGAGCTGAAGACGATCAGAGACATGCTGCAGGGGGGGCAGGGAATCCTCCACACCGCTGATCCTGTGTTCGGCCTCTCCGACCCGGTCCCGCAGCTTCTGCTGGTCCTGGCGGATCAGGGAGATGTCGACCTTGATCTCTTCAATTTCGGCCGTGAGGGAAGCCTGGCATACAGAGATCGCATCCAAGACACGGGTAGTGTCTGCAGTCGCCACGCTCCCCCCCGCTCCCGCCTCTGTGCCATCTTGAGAAGCACTGTCCTCCTGCTGGCGGAATTTATCCAGCTTTGCCACGGTGTCTGCAGGTTTCTTCGCCGGTGACATGGTGCCTGGGGTGTCGGGGCACAGGTAAGATGCCGTGGAGCCAAAAAAAGGGGCCCGGGATGTAGAATTAAAGGGGTAACAGGATCAGCCGGCGGAGCTCTAATCACTAGCTTCCCATTCAATGCCGCTCCAGGCCATGCCCCCCTTGGAAAAGTATTTTATAGTGCGTAAAAAAATCCTATCTTACCTTGCCTAACCCCCACCTACTTTACATTTAATTGGCTATGTGCATGTTTTATTTATTAATTTTGCAAACTGCCAATTATAATTCATGTCCTACTACTCTTTGTTGTAATGCTGAGACTTTCAGTTTAGATTGGCTAGACATGTGCAGGCATATAACTTATTAGTATTTTTAAAAACTATGAAAGATTTATTGTGCCTGACTTACTTGCAAGTGATTAGTGGATAGAAGAAAAAAAAAAACTTTAATTTGCACTTGTGTGAGATTTCATGTGTGTCTGTTTATTTTAAAGCAGACAGTCATTTTCACATAGATTGAGCAGTTGATTTGACAGATTGTGGGGAATAATTAAAGTGTTTGGTGCAGTTGCCCATAGCAACCAACCAGCTTTCATTTTCTCTATCGTCCATCGACAGACGCAGCCTCATCTCCATGAGCTGAATGGGTTTATGCTCCTCCCAACAGGAGTAGTCTAGGCAGGAAAATTTGAATACACACGCCCAGGGGGTTGTCCCTCCAGGCATTAACCCCCTACTGCACAATATCAAAGGAGTAGTTCTAGGTTTTCAGCTGGGACTCCGGTCTCAGTTTTTTTTATTCTTTCTTTTATTTCTCTTTTATTTCTCTTTACTCACTTGCTAGCTAGTGTTTAGGGAAGAATTTCCTGGTGATCTACAAGCAACAATGCCGGCCTCGTACTGGATAATCTAGATCCTTATGGTTCCCCCCCCAGTCTGGCCTACGAGCGTGAGCAGGTTATAGTTCCGACCTGGGCCTAGCCACGACAGTTCCCCCTTGCCCGGAGGGGGATGAGCCTGCGAGCGGATGCCTCGCCAGGACGCAACGACCTGGAACGCCCTGAGTCGCAGCTTACCCCTTGGCTGGCAGCACCCCCACTTCTAGTGGGAGGCAGTCTGCCCGGAGCGGAGCCCACCTGGTCCATGGTATAGTAACTGTGCTCCCCCTTGCCCTGCTGGCCTTGGGGGGATGTGGGCCCTCCCCTGGGGATAGGGGGATTTGTGCCTCCCAAGAGATCCCTCCCCCTGTCGGGACTGTGTGTCTGGAGTGCTCTGGTGCGCAGGGGGGTGACATGGTACCTTGGACTTGCTGGTCCCTGTTGTGGTTCCTGAGGCCCTTATGTGTCGGTCCCTAGCCTCATGGTGCTCCGTAGGTGCCTCCATCTTAGGTGTGGGCAATGAAAATTTTTCCCCATAGACTTGTATGGGGCAGCCATTTTTCCTGCAGCTTCTATTGTTTTGTATGGGCATCCATCTTTGTGTAGCCCTGGTGCTATATTTGGCAGTGTATCCCTATCAGGCGACATCACTTCCTGTGTGGTAATTTCCTTCTGCTGAGCTGAGGTCCCTTCCTGCTTCTCTCTCCATGCTGTGGAAGATTCAGGAGGCTGTGTGTCTGAGGTGGTAAAGTATTGAGGGTCCCAGCTGGCATATCCTTGCACCTTCTGCTGTCAGTTTGGTTTAAAGGGGCTTCCTGCAGACCGCTGCGATCGGTGGTGGATCGGCGTTCTTAAAGCTACAGTACTCGGTTTTTTGCAATTTGTCCCAAACTGGAATTTCACCCTCAGACCCACTTTGCGACTACTGGACAGTCCGGATCGCTGTCGCTGGCTGCAATTTCACCCGGCCTGGAAAGCCTGGCGACTTAAGTTGATTTAGTCGTGAAAAAGGTTGATGGCCGTAAAAAGCCGCTGCCTTCTCCATCTGTGGAGGTGTCCTCTCATTCAGAGGCTGATGTGGTTGCCCCGGATGCTCCCCTTCCTGAAGGGTCGCTGTCCTCGCAGTGGAGTGGAATGATGAAGACCTGTCGTCTTCAGCTTCAGCGCGGGAACACGCTTTGGTGGAAGCCCTGATTATTTCAGTGTGGAATACTTTAAAATTGGCTGATGAGCCCACGCTGGCATCGACCTCAAAGATGTGTATCTCCACGTCCTGATATTCGAGGGACATCAACGATTCCTCTGCTTCGCGGTGGAGGAGGATCACTTTCAATTCATGGCATTGCCCTTTGGTCTTGCCTCGGCTCCCACGTTTTACCCAGGTTCTAGCCCCTGTGCTGGCCTTGTTGCGTAGAGGAGGTATCTTCATTGTGGGGTATCTGGATGATCTCCTGTTGCGAGCAGTTTCCCATTCGGATCTGCTGGAAAACATCTCCATCACCATATGGACCCTTCAGGACTTAAATGTCACCAAATCTGCCCTGACTCCCTCTGTGCCGGTCACCTATCTGGGACTGATCCTCGACTCTGCTCTGGCGAGGGTCTTCCTTTCCTTGGACAGGCTTCAGAAGTTGCAAGGGGCGGTCAGGTTGCTGATGGAGGCCGATCAGTCCTCCTTGCAGGCTTGCATGAGGGCCCCGGGTCTGATGGAAATGGATGAAAATGGAACAGAGGCCCTCGGTAATTGGACCAGAAGATTCAGTTGAGCCATCCCATGAATCGGCTCTCTTGGTGGATCCAGTCACCTTTCCTGTGCCATGGCAAGTCCATCCTGCCAGGGTTTTGGACGGTGGGCACCATGGGCACCATGGACGCCAGCCTATCAGGCTAGGGTGGAGTGCAGGGGATTTGGGCGTCGGAAGAGTCTTCCTTGCCGATCAATATTCTGGAGCTGACAGCGATCAAGCTCTGCCTGCTTCACTGGACGAGTTGGCTACATGGCTCTCCGGTTCGGGTCCAGTCGGACAATGCTGCGGCCGTGGCTTACATCAATCAAGGGGGCACCAGGAGTGGCCTAGAAGGTGGCCGAGATTCTGATCTGGGCGGAGCACAATGTTGCGTGGCTCTTTCTGCTGTCCACATCCCAGGTGTGGAGAATTGGCAAACAGATTACCTGAGTCATCAGGTGTTGGATCAGGGGGAGTGGTCCCTGCATCTGGAGGTGTTTCATCTCCTGTGTGTCCAGGGGGGACCCCGGACGTGGATCTGTTTGCGTCTCGCCTCGACAATAAAGATCAGAAGTTTGTGGCCAGGACTCGGGATCCTCTGGCCGACGCCACAGACGCTCTGATGGCTCTGATGCTCTGAATATCGCCTGATCTATGCCTTCCTTCTGCTCGTTCTCCTGCCAAGGTTTCTTCGCAGGGTGATGATGGAAGGCATTCTGGTGGCACCAGACTGGCCTCGGTGGTCTTGGTACGCAGAGCTGGTAAAAATGGTCGTGGATCCTCCCATGGTGTCTTCCTTTGTGGGAAGAGCTACTATCTCAAGGACCGATCTTCCATCCTGCTTTACGGTCACTGGCTTTAACTGCTTGGCTGTTGAAAGCAAGATGTTGAGGGATGGAGGTCTTTCTGATTCGGTAATTCCTACCCTTTTTAAGGCCAGGAAGTTGACATCTAGGAAGATCTATCATCGTATGTGGAAATTGTACATTTCTTGGTGTGAATCGCTGCAGCTGCACCCTCCCCCTCCCTTGTTTTCTATAGCTAGGGTTTTGGTCTTTTTACGAAAAGCGGTTGAGCAGCGCTTGGCGTTGGGTACTATCAAGGCTAAGGTTTCGGCCTTGGATATTTACTTCCAATGTCCGTTGGCTACTCCATTGTTTGATTCGCACATTCGTTCAGGGGGTGCGTCATCTGGCCCCTCCGAGGAGATCCCCGTTACCGCCGTGGGATCTTAATCTGGTTTTGTCTGTTCTTCAAAAGCCTCCTTTTGAGAATATTGGGGAGATTTCTCTGCTTTCTTTGTCGCAGAAGGTTGCCTTCCTAGTGGCTATCACTTCTGAGAAGCGGTGTTGTCCTGTCCGCCTTATTTGGTGGTTCACAGGGATAAAGTGGTCCTCCGACCTAATCTGTCTTTTCTTCCTAAGGTGGTGTCGGATTTTCACCTGAATGAAGACATTGTGTTGCCTGCCTTTATGTCCTAAGTCAAAACATCACAAGGAAGTTGCCTTGCAATATCTGGATGTGGTTCGGGCGATAAGGGTTTATCTGATGGCTACTGAGTCCTTCAAGAACTCGGACTCTTTGTCCTTTCCAAAAGGTCCTCGCAAAGGTTTGGCTGCATCCTCTGCGACCCTTTCGAGATGGATCAGGCAGACAATTGTTAAGGCTTATTCGATCAAGGGTCAGGTTCCTCCTTTCCCTGTGAAGTCGCATTCTATTTAGAGCGCCGAGTGCTTCTTGGCCTTTTCGCCATCAGGCCTCTGTTGTAAGGCAGTGACTTGGTCGTCTGTGCACACCTTTACCAAATTTTACAAGGTGAATTTGTTGGCTTCTTCGGATGCCTCTTTTGGCCGCAAGGTTTTGCAGGCTGCTGTTTCATAAGAGAATGTTTGTTTGTACTTCTCTTCGGGGTCTTTTATCTGGGTGAGCTCCTATTGTTTGGTTAAGCTCCATGTTGCCCGGTTGGCTACGTTTAGCCTTTTGGAGTTGACGTTACTGTCTGGTTGCATTTTCCCACCCCCAGCCTACATTGCTTTAGGACGTCCCACTCAGCTCATGGAAATGAGGCTGCGTCTGTCGATGGATGGATGATAGAGAAAATACGATTTCTCTAAGATCTTACCGTAATCTTTCTCCCTGTCCATCGACAGACACAGCACCTGCACCTCTGTTTGGGGTTGGTTCTGTTGTCTTCACTGCTTTTTAAACTAAACTGATGTGCTGTGCAGGGGGGGGGGTCTATGCCTGGAGGGACAGCCCCCTGTGCATGTGTATTCAAATTTGCTCATGGAGATGAGACTGCGTCTGTCGATGGACATCAGAGAAAAAGATTTTACGGTAAGATTGTATTTTTTTTTTTTTTTTTTTTTTCCACACAGCTTAGAATATTTAAAATGTAAAAGCTGATTGACTCCACTCCAGTTGAGACCTAGTTAGTTACTTGCTCACTATACGCTAAGTGGGACCTACTGCTGAGTTTACAAGTCTGACTGTAAAATATATACCAGTAGAACAAGATTAAAATAAACTGCTGTTTATTACCAATAAGCAAATTTTTGAGCTCCTGTCAAAATCAGGCCATACAATGATTCCTCCATCTCTACATGACACACAGAGTGGATGAGTGAATCTCCTGCAGTAGCTATTGGATTGGATGCAGCCGCTGTCAGCAGAAAGTTATCCAGCAGGCTCCTTCAGCATAAGTCATCTTTTTTTTTTTTTTTTTAAAGACATTTTATTGAGTTAAAATGGAATGACATAACAAGTAAAAAAAGTAAACAACACTTTTAGGCATAGCGAAGTGCATCAAATGAAAAAAAAAAAAAAAAGGGAAACAGCAACATTACATACTGTGAATAGGGTTGTATGAACAAACCACAACACAATCAGACAGTGGAGTATAGGAATAAACAAGATCATCACAAGGCAGGCATTGTAAACCGTTTAGAAAGGAGATGACAACCTTGGTCCCCATACTCATGGTTCAGGGCCGTGGGGAGAACACGTAAATAAGAAACCGTTGCAACGTTTATCACGATTGCGTATGATACGGATAAGGCTTATTCAAGGGCACATGCGGTCCCCCCCACATGTCCGGACACCCCCATGGGGGAGCACGCTGTATCCGGGCATAGGGGGCAACCGGCAAACGCGTGTAGGCCGTCTTGGGGTGGATAATTCCGAAGAAACCCACACGAGGGATTAGTGGAGGGAAGTGTTCCAGCCCGCGGGCGGGGTCGGGTCTGCAGCTTGGGGGGAGCATCAGGGTAAGGGGGGGAAGGAGGGGGAGAACAGAGGGAGGTGTAGGGAAAAAACACGAGGAGAGGACGTTGGATAGGAAGAAAGAGAGAAGAAAGGGACAGCGTGGGGAAATATACTCCGATGGTGGGTTTGATGGCCGTGGTGCCGGTGAGGGGTCTCAACCAAAGAAGTAAGCAGCGGTAGATGGGAAAAGACGTCCGAAGCGTCCCGCGAAGCAGCATAAGTCATCTTAACGATGGACTTTTGTTTAGCAGAGCCACCCACTGAGCACATTTGGGTAGATTTCTCAGAAACTGTCAAAATGAGTACAGTGCATGGCTGGAATTACTCCCACACATATTTGCCCTTCCTTCTATTTTACTTATCACCAAGGTGAGTTACTACAGTCCCTATGGTTCTTGTTTCTAGGCAGTTGTGTTTCGCTAGCTGATGTAACATCGTCACAACTGATGGTAAAAGAAAAAAAACAAGTAGGTGCAGTTCACTGGCTTAATCTCTAGGGTCAGGAATTTCCAGACTAAACAAGGGTAAACCTGGCATTGAAAATGCATTGTGTGAAAACACCTAACCTTCGCAAAATGTACATGTTTGCCTCCTTTTGGAAAGACCAACATTTCATACATAAGCACACAGAGCAGAACACTTATAAGTTGAACTGATTTGCATTATGAAGTGTTCTTGCATGGCAAGACCACTTACTGTTACCTCACATATATAGTCTTGTAGCCTAATTTACCACCCTAACTCCTCCCACAGTTTTTACACTACATAGACAGTAATATACTGAAATGTGCGGATTGTTCCCGACAGGGCATGACAAATTTTCCTGAAATCTAGGAGCCAGCTAAAAAAGTTAGGAGCCAGTTTTTTTTTTTTAAACTAACAACCAAGCTTTATTTAATAAAACGGATACTAAATTTACACATAAATACGACTAGAACCCCACTCTCCTCTATAGCACAATTGGATGAAAACAGACTGTCTGTCCCTTTCCATCCGATGCCATCTGATCCGATCCACGGGATGGATAGGAAATAGAACTGATCAGATGGCGGCAGATTACTGCTTCATAGAGGAGAATCAAGGGTCCGATCAGGTCTGCCTGAAAAACTGACAGGCAGACCTGATCAGACAGCCCGTGTGAAAGGGGCCTTCGGCTGTGGCATGGCGATGAGGGGGAAAAAAAAAAAAAAGATTATATATATATATATATATATATATATATATATATATATATATATATATATATATATATATATATATATATATATATATATATATATATATATATATATTATATTTTTTTTTTGGAAAAAAAAATAATTTTTTTTAAATTTTTTTTTTTTTTAATAATTAAAAAAAAAGAGAAAAAATATATATTTTTATTTTTTTACATTTTAAAAATAAATTAAATAATAATAACCACACTCCCTGTCAAAGGTAACTAACTGGACAGGGAGATGGTAATGAATTGAGAACAAAAAGGCAGTGGAAACAGTCATTACAACAGTCATTACTCCCGGCCTCCACAAGAGGGCGCCAGTTCCCCATTGGAAGCCTGTCATCTCAAGTAGGCCGAAAAGTCGGGGCCTCAATTTTCGGACGGCCCGGAAGTCCGTGCACTCCGTGCGCGGAAGTCCGGGCAAAAATGACAGGACACCTTCTGCAGGGCACCCCAGGCGCCAGGTCGCTAATTCTAGTCGCAAATGCGACCTGGCGCCCGGGAATTGTCGAGCCCTGGTTCCCGATTGGTGTGCTATTACGTTGTGGAACGTTTCGCCGAATGGTTCACAAAATATCTGCTTTTTTGTGGCGAAATTGGTCCCATAGGAATGAATGGTGGAATGTTCAACACTAGAGTGGGAGCTGAAAAATCAGGACATGATTTCCAAACTGGCATCACTCCCTCATTTTCAAGCCCACCTACACAAATCTTCAAATGTGAAGGGCAATTTCTAAACTGCGACTGTGCCTTCATTTTTAATATTTCAGAGGTCAATTGAAGGCAGAAAAGATCTTGTAATCCGCCCCGCCGATAAGGGGGGGGGGGGGAATTGGTGGTACTGAGTGGTACTTACTACCGACAAGAGATGCAGAGGTTATTAAGTGACAGAGATACTTACTCTCCCCTTCCAGGTAACCCAATGCTAAGGTTTAAAGAACGGCGCATTGATCAGTAAGGGAGAAAAATTGGGAATTTTGAGTTCTAAGGAAGCCCAGTATCTTAACCCTTTGTTTTGTACGACTCCCATCATTTATTTTCTTCCAAAAGTTCATAAACACCAGACATGCCGCCAGGCCGCCCTATTGTAAACGGTATAGATTCCGTCACGGCAAGGCTAGGCCAATATATTGATTATTTTTTGCAGCCGTTAGTGTGTGGTACCCCAGCGTACCTTAAGGACATGAAGCATGTCATACAATTGCTTGCTGGCCTATCGGAGACCTCAGACAGTATATTGGTGACTGCGGATGTAGGGTCACTATACACCATTATAAATCATGAAGATGCTCTGAACTCTGTGAAATGGGCTTTAAGAAAATCTGATTTACCATCTAGACACCGGAAATTCCTGGTAGAATGTCTGGATTTTTTTTGCTAAATTATTTCTGGTATGACCGGGAATACTTTTTACAAGTAAAGGGAGTAGCTATGGGGGGCCGGTTTGCCCCCAGTGTGGCAAATGTATTTACAGTGGGTACGGAAAGTATTCAGACCCCGTTAAATTTTTCACTCTTTGTTATATTGCAGCCATTTGCTAAAATCATTTAAGTTCATTCTTCTTCCTCATGAATGTACACATAGCACCCCATACTGACAGAAAAACACAGAATTGTTGACATTGTTGCAGATTTATTAAAAAAGAAAAACTGAAATATCACATGGTCCTAAGTATTCAGACCCTTTGCTGTGACACTCATATATTTAACTCAGGTGCTTTCCATTTCTTCTGATCATCCTTGAGATGGTTCTACACCTTCATTTGAGTCCAGCTGTGTTTGATTATACTGATTGGACTTGATTAGGAAAGCCACACACCTGTCTATATAAGACCTTCCAGATCACAATGCATGTCAGAGCAAATGAGAATCATGAGGTCAAAGGAACTGCCTGAAGAGCTCAGACAAAGTTGTGGCAAGGCACAGATCTGGCCAAGGCTACAAAGATTTCTGCTGCACTTAAGGTTCCTAAGAGCACAGTGGCCTCCATAAATCTTCCTAGAGCTGGCCGTCCGGCCAAACTGAGCTATCGGGGGAGAAGAGCCTTGGTGAGAGAGGTAGAGAAGAACCCAAAGATCACTGTGGCTGAGCTCCAGAGATGCAGTCAGGAGATGGGAGAAAGTTGTAGAAAGTCAACCATCACTGCAGCCCTCCACCAGTCGGGGCTTTATGGCAGAGTGGCCCGACGGAAGCCTCTCCTCAGTGTAAAACACATGAAAGCCTGCATGGAGTTTGCTAAAAAACACCTGAAGGACTCCATGATGGTGAGAAATAAGATTCTCTGGTCTGATGAGACCAAAATAGAACTTTTTGGCCTTAATTCTAAGCTGTATGTGTGGAGAAAACCAGGCACTGCTCATCGCCTGTCCAATACAGTCCCAACAGTGAAGCATGGTGGTGGCAGCATCATGCTGTGGGGGTGTTTTTCAGCTGCAGGGACAGGACGACTGGTTGCAATCGAGGGAAAGATGAATGCGGCCAAGTACAGGGATATCCTGGACAAAAACCTTCTCCAGAGTGCTCTGGACCTCAGACTGGGCCGAAGGTTTACCTTCCAACAAGACAATGACCCTAATGCCCCGTACACACGTGCAGATTATCTGAAGACTTTTGTCTTCAGATTTACCTTTTCTATGTAGTGCAAGGGCCTGCCGGATTGTATACAAATTGAAAGTGTTTAGGTTTGACCTCATATTATATGGTTTTGGTAAGTCTGCAGTCAAAAGTCTTCAGATAATCTGTACGGGGCATAAGCACACAGCTAAAATAACGAAGGAGTGGCTTCACAACAACTCCGTGACTGTTCTTGAATGGCCCAGCCAGAGCCCTGACTTAAACCCAATTGAGCATCTCTGGAGAGACCTAAAAATGGCTGTCCACCAACGTTTACCATCCAACCTGACAGAACTGGAGAGGATCTGCAAGGAGGAATGGCAGAGGATCCCCAAATCCAGGTGTGAAAGACTTGTTGCAACTTTCCCAAAAAGACTCCTGGCTGTATTAGATCAAAAGGGGGCTTCTACTAAATACTGAGCAAAGGGTCTGAATACTTAGGACCATGTGATATTTCAGTTTTTCTTTTTTAATAAATCGGCAACAATGTCAACAATTCTGTGTTTTTCTGTCAGTATGGGGTGCTATGTGTACATTCATGAGGAAGAAGAATGAACTTAAATGATTTTAGCAAATGGCTGCAATATAACAAAGAGTGAAAAATTTAAGGGGGTCTGAATACTTTCCGTACCCACTGTATGTCACACTGGGAGGAGGAGGTCATCTTTACAAACCGTCCTCCCCAATTAAGCTGCTACCGTCGATTTATCGACTATCTCCTTCTCATTTGGAGAGGGGATATGATTAGCTTGCAGCAATTTATGAACCATCTTAATTCCAATAATAGAAACATCCAGCTGACATGGAATGTGAATGTCACCAGCATTGTGTTCTTGGATTTAGAAATTTTTAAAGATGATGGTGTTTTGAAAACCCGCACTTACTTTAAACCAACTGACCGGATCTCGTACATACCCACCGGTAGTTGCCACCACCACTTGTGGCTGTGCAATATTCCAAGGGGGCAATTTTTGCGTATGAAACGTAATTGCTCCTTGGAAGAGGATTTCCGGTCCCAGTCAAAAGTGTTAGCCTCTAGATTTTTAGAAAAGGGTTATGATCCTTCCCACATTGACAAGGAATTGTCCAGAGTTTGTGCCATTGAACGAGCGACCACTCTCACAACATCCAGTAAGATAGCCCCCAGTAACGAATTCAGTTTTGTACTGGACTATAATGTCCAGTACAGGAAATTTGAAAATATTGTTGCTAAATACTGGCCTATTTTACAACACGATAGGATATTGGGCCCAGCCCTCCCTGCAGAACCGAGATTTTTATCGAAGAGCACCGACACTTAGAGATCGGTTAGCTCCAGGGGGTGATTGATCCACCAACTAAAGCTGAAAATAGACTATTCCCGTCTTTAAAAGGATTCTGTGCCTGTGGGAGATGTGCTGCTTGTAAAACCTCTAAAGGCAACACCAAAAAGAGAAAAGAGTTCACTGCCACAGCCACGCAAGAAGTCCATGTCATTAAAGATTTTGTTACCTGCGCAACAAAGGGTGTAGTCTATATGCTCGAATGTAGATGCGGGTATCAGTACGTGGGTAGAACCACGAGAGCATTACACGTACGTGTTGGTGAGCATATGAATAAGATCAGACAGGGCAAAGATAAGCACAATGTCCCAAAACATTTCAAAAAGTACCATCATTGTGATCCGACTGGATTGAAATTTTGGGGCATAGAGTAAACAACTCGTCACTGGAGGGGGGGGCAAACTATGTGCGACAATTAAGTCGCAGTGAATCTTTCTGGATATATCTCACAAAAGTTTTGGTTCCAGGAGGACTTAATGTAGATTTTGATTTAAATTGTTTTATTTCTAATAGTTTTGTTTTTCCTTATGTTTTTCAAAATATGTCTATAGATGTGTGTATATATATTTTTTTCTGTATTTGTGTTTTAAGATGTAGCAATTATATTCGGAGTCTCGCGGGCACACGACTCAATCCACATTAATATATAATGTGTTTTTTTTTAAGAAAAAGTATTGACTTTTTATAACAAGTTCTTATATATTTAAAGAACAATTGTTTATACATATGTTTTACATTTTTATGTTTTACATGCTTTTTCCTGCATTGTGTAGGTTTTTTAACATAGGCAAAGGTCATGTGCAATATTATTAATATATATTTTATATATTTTTTATTGGACCTGGGGTGTCCTGTTCCGTGATTGAAAGCCCCCGTGTCCTGATTCAACATTCATTGTTTTTCTCATTCCGGTGCCTCTCGGAAGCTGGGCGGGTTCCTGGCTCAAAGGTGGAGATGAGCGTGTCTCCACTTCCGCCTTCGAGGGAGCGTCTGATTGCTAGGCGATATCGTTATAAGCGTGCGGGTGCCGCCTTCTCCTTACCCCGCTGAAGAAGTCACGCGCACTGACGCAACGCATACGGGGGAGGAGTCGTGACGTCACCCGCGACGCTCCGGAGGGATCGCTGCATCGGAGCACATCTTAGCTTTATGCTTCTATGTTTTCCTCAATGCACTGGGAAAGTGCTTTTTATGTGAGTAGTACCTTTTAAGCATATAATAAAAGCCGTTTTAGATGGAGAGCACTAGATGTTTTCATGTCTTTTATGGGATGAACAACTGCTGATTGATCTTGGAGTTCGCTGCAGAGCACAGGAGATCGGGTTTTGGCAGAAGTCCATCTGGTTATTTACCCTGACTTAAAGTGCAGTGACCTTCAATTGTCGAGTGATGGAGGTGAGAGCCTTGTACAAACTTTGGTGATGGACTCACGTTTGAAGTGGTGCATGTATTCATCCTAACAGCACGGGTCTCCTAAATACATCTCTGTGCATACTTCTGTGAAGTTGGAGGGACTACTCTATTTACCATACTTATGTGTTTTATTTATGGACAATTTTTGTATACATCGAGCAGTTAATGCGATTTATTGTATGCAATTTTAGCACTGCACCTCTTTTACTTATATTGTCTTATTGGGTATTGATAGTTTTGACCTATTCCGGTGTTCAGCTGCTTATTTACCATTTTGTGTCAGATCTGAGCGCTGAATAATCTCCTTTTATTTATGAAATCAGGGAAAGGCTGGATAAAATTAACACAAATAAATCACCAGGCCCGGATGGCGTACACCTGAGAGTACTCAAAGAACTTAGTAAGATTATATCTAGACCACTGTTCCTGATCTTTGCTGACAGTATTATGACAGGAATTGTACCAGGGGATTGGAGGAAAGGTAATGTTATACCGATATTCAAAAAAGGGCAGAGGCATGTCCCGGGAAATTATAGGCCTGTCAGTCTGACATCGATCGTATGTAAACTTCTGGAGGGGATGATATAATAGAGTGTGCTAAAGACAACAACATCATCGGCAGTAATCCGCACGGGTTTACAAATGGGCGTTCTTGTCAAACCAATCTCTTAACATTCTACGAGGAGGTGAGCTAGATAGGGGCAGACCAGTGGATGTGGTGTACCTGGATTTCGCTAAGGCGTTTGATACAGTTCCCCACAAGCGCTTAATTTATAAATTAAGGTCTGCAGGCATCGACAGCAGGGTTTGCTCTTGGATACGGAACTGGCTAAAAGGGCATGTCCAAAGGGTGGTAATAAACAGCGCATACTCAGACTGGTCTGAGGTGGTAGGTGGGGTCCCCCAAGGCTCAGTCCTGGGACCAACCTTGTTCAATTTATTCATAAACATCATTGAGGACGGGATCAGTAGTTCTATATCAGTTTTTGCAGATGACACAAAATTGGGCAGGGCAATAACTACACAGCATGAAGACGATATCCTACAGAATGACCTGGACAAAATAACAGAGTAGGCAACGACATGGCAAATGATGTTAAATGTGGAGAAATGTAAGGTTTTGCACTTGGGGACTAAAAACATAAAAGCACAATACACTTTAGGGGGGGGAACCTTTGGGCAATCAAAAATGCAGAAAGATCTGGGAGTCTTGGTAGAGGATAGACTAGGCAATAGCATGCAATGTCAAACGGCAGCTGCCAAAGCCAGCAGAATATTAGCATGCATAAAGAAAGTGATGTATTCCAGAGAGAAAACTATAATCCTTCCACTTTATAAAACTCTGGTCCGACCACATCCGGAGTATTTTGTCCAGTTCTGGTCGCCAGTCCTCAGGAGGTATGTGTTTGGAGCTGGAGAGAGTCCAGAAAAGGGCAACTAAACTAATTAGGGGATTGGAGGACCTTAATTATGAAGAGCGTCTGCAATCGCTAGATTTATTCCCCCTGGAGAAAACGCTTTATAAATATCTCAATGGTGATCTTGGCATAGAAAAAAAGCTATTCTGTCGAAGGGATTGCATGACGACTCGAGGGCATACAATGCGATTAGAGGAGAAGTGTTTTAACCTCAGGCAACGTGGGGGGTTCTTTACTGTTAGGGCTACAAGATTGTGGAATTCTCTACCACAAGAGGTGGTTTCTGCGGGAAGTATGGGGGCTTTCAAAAGACTCTTAGACGTACATCTCAAGGATCAGAACATCCAGGGGTATGAGAGATGATTACGGCCACTCACACCTACACAGGTTGTACTGGATGGACTATTGTCTTTATGCAACCTCACCTACTATGTAACTATTGCCCTATTATTTAGATGTTGCAGTACAATCTGGGTTTAGAACCACTTTACACAGGTTCGTAAAGGTAAGCTTTATAAATGATAAGTAATGAGGTAAAGTATCATGCCTTAGAAAAATATGTATCCACTGCCTTGGTAAAATCTACATCCACTGGACTTTCCACCAGCCAATTTCTTCCTTCCTCATAGAACAATAACTAGTTGGTCTGACTCGAACGGTTTTTCATAAATCCATGCTGGTTGTCACTTCTGATGCCTTTTATTGCAGACAAAGTCCATTACCATTTCCTCAAAGCCCTTAAATACTAGTGTTGTTTTGCTGACTGATCTGTAGTTTCCTGATATACATCATGTTCCTTTTTTGTAAACTGGTACCATTTATTGCCAGAGGTGTCAGTAGGACAGATAATAAGCCTAGATTTTTAATTTTTTTTTTTTTTTTTTTTAAAAAGGCATCAGTCTTTTTTGGGACACTCCATCCCTATAATGTCACACAGCTTACACAGTACAAATTGTACAGATTCAAAGACAGGAAGTGTAGGGTGGAGGAGGAAGAGTTGGGTGGGAAATGCTTTTTGCTTTGGAATATTAACTACTTTTTTCGAAGTCAGTAAAAAAAAAAACCCTTGAATTCATTAAAGGATAAATGTATTTTGCTACACCCACTTGTGCACATAAATTACACATCTAATTTCCTTGCTAAAAGATGCTATTGACATAAAATTTTCACCACATGTACATAACAATAGATAAATACAAAGGAACCAAAACAAGTTCAGAAATGAGTTATTTGTAATAAAATGGAATGACACAGGGAAAAATTATTGAACACGCTAACTGAAATTTATTTAATACTTTGTACGAAATCCTTTGTTGGTTATGACCGCTTCAAGACTCCTGCATGGAGAAAATAAATCGCATGCATTGCTCCAGTGTGATTTTGCCCATTCTTCCACACAAACAGTCTTCAAATCTTGAAGGTTTGTGGGCCTCTTCTATGAACTCTGATCTCTTAGGTTTTTTTTTTTTTTTCTTTATAAATTTTTCTTTTGTATTCAAGTCAGGTGATTGGCTGGGCCATTCTATCGGCTTTTATTTTCTTTCTTTTAAACTAATTGAGTGTTTCCTTGGCTTTGTGTTTGGGGTCATTGTCTTGCTGAAATGTCCACCCTTGTTTCGTCGTCCTGGTAGATGGCAGCAGATTTTTATCAAGAATGTCTTGGTACATTTTGTTTTTTTATTCATCCTTCCTTCAGTAATAGGAAGTTTGACAGTACTGTATGCTGAAAAACAGCCACAAGCCATGATGTTCCCACCTCCAAATTTCACTGTTGGTATGTAGAGCTGCACGATTCTGCATAAAATGAGAATCGCAAATTTTGCTTAGAATAAAGACCTTGATTCTCGGCGTAACATCTTTTTCATTATACAAAAAAATGGGGCTAACTTTACTGTCTTTTTTTTTTTTCATTCATTCAAGTGTATTTTTTTCCCCAAAAAACTGCGTTTGAAAGACTTCTGCGCAAATACAGTGTGACATAAAAGATTGCAACGATTGCCATTTTATTCTCTAGGGTCTCTGCTAAAAAAAAATATATATATATATATGATATGATTTTCTATGTATGTATGTGTGTGTGTGTATGTATATATATATATATATATATATATATATATATATATATATATATATATATATATGTGTGTGGGGGTTCAAAGTAATTTTCTAGCAAAAAATACTGATTTTAACTTGTAAGCAACAAGTGTTTGAAAAAGGCTTAGTCTTTTAAGAGGTTAAACTGCCCTCACTTACAGATGGAAGATCATTCCTTTGGTCTAAAACAGGCATCACTAAATGGCGGCCCGTGGGCCAAGTCCGGCCCCGCAGCGGTCGCGCCATTTAGGATCTGTTTTTCCCTCTGCCGCCGCAGCTGCAGCTCTGTCTTTACAGAGCTGACATTGTAGGAGCAGCGCAGTGATTCACGGAGGACGGGGGCTGGTACAGTTAACTGATTGGTTGCTAGAACTGCCCTGTATTCTAGCAACCAATCAGTTACCTGGGGCAGGTCCCGCCCTCCGTGCATCCCTTTTGAGCACTTCCGATGTCAGCTGCTGTGCCTCCGATGTCAGCCACGCTGCCCTGTTTAAGGTAGGACAGGGAAGAGGCACTGCTAATGTAAAGGGGGAAAGAGGGGGGGATATCAAAGAGGCAGAAAATTTAAAGGAGTGATACGGTATGAAGGGGGATGGGGTTCTACAAAGGGGGTGAGGATTAGGATGTGAAGGGGGGCTGGAGACTGCAGTGTGAAGGGGGGTTTGAAAAAAAAGGAGATGAGCACAGGAATGTCTGAGAGTGCTATAAAGGGGATGAGGACAGGAATGTTAATGGGGGGCTGGGGACTGCAGTGTGAAGGAGGGGCACAATAAAATGGGGGAGGACAGTTATATGAAGGGGGTGCTATTAAGGGGATGAGGACAGTTGTATGAAGGGGGTGCTATGAAGGGGGAGGACAGTTATGTGAAGGGGGGTGCTATGAAGGGGGGAGGACAGTTATGTGAAGGGGGTGCTATAAAGAGTATGAGGACAGGAATGTGAAGGGGGGGCTGGGGACTGCAATTTGAAGGAGGGGTACTATAAAGGGGGCGAGAACAGGAATGTGAAGGGTGGGTGATATGAAAGGGGCTTGGAATTGCAATTTAAAATAGGGGGTGATATAAAGGGGGGCCGCTGACAAAAATGTGAAGGGCTGAAGACTGTAATGTGAAGGGGGGATGATGTTGTACAGGGGGACTGAGAACACTGATGTAATAAAAAGGATTGTGATGTGAAGGATTGTAGACTAGGTTCACATTATTGCGTAATGCGCGTAGGCGGCCCATTTATTTCAGTGGGCTGCCTTGTAAGCAGAAACGCAAAAAAATAAGTCCCTGACCTTTTTTTTTTTCTTTTTAATTGCGCCGTACCAAGCTGTATGGTAGAGCTGCACGATTCTGGCCAAAATGAGAATCACGATTTTTTAGCTTGGAATAAAGATCACGATTCTCTGTGTAACAAAAAAAATTGGGATAACTTTACTGTTACTTTTTTTTTTTTATTCATTAAAGTCTATTAATTGCGTTTGAAAGACTGCTGCGCAAATACAGTGTGACATAAAATATTACAACAATCGCCATTTTATTCTGTAGGGTCTCTGCTAAAAAAAATATATAAAATGTTTGGGGGTTCTAAGTACTTTTCTAGCAAAAAAAAAAAAATGATTTTAACTTGCAAGCAACAAGTGTCAGAAAAAGGTCCAGTCTTTAAGAGGTTAAACTTCCTTTCTCCCTGGCAGAGGGAAGGAAAAGATACAATGTAATAATTTTGTTTATAGTTACTGGGAGACTTTGCTGATAGGCGTTTGCCGGGAGGCTTTTTTTTTTTTTTCCACAGCTGTTCTCTCTGCTATGCAGCTATGCAAAGAATCGAGCATATTTCAGGTTTAGATCATCAGGGGGGGGGGGGGGGGTGAATCGAGATCGCGATTTTCATACGATTAATCGTGCAGCTCTACTGTATGGTACTGCGGCACCATGTGATGTGGCACTCGTAAAGACGCGCCATGTTTGCGCATTGTGCAGAGGACGGTGCCATTGAGAGCCAAACGTATGATTCGGACCTCGGTTTGAAGAAAATTTTACCTACTGGACCTTCATGAATTTTAATTCATCACCCCTGGTCTAACAGAACAAAATGATACATTGTGTTTACAGTCATTGCGCAGTCTTAACATTGTTGATAAACATTTGCAGGAGCCTTTTTTTTTTTTTTTTTTTTTTTTTTTTGACAGCTGTGAGTGAGCCAAGAACAGCCCTGTATGAATCGAAGACATGCCAGTTTTAATTTTTTCAAACAATAGTGCAGCTCTATTGGTATGGTGTTCTTGGGGTCATGTTCAGTGCCATTGACTTCCAAACAAGATGTGTATTATGGCATCCAAAGAGTTCAATTTTGGTCTCATTTGACCAGACTATATGCTCCCAGTATTTCACAGGCTTGTCTAAATTTTTTGCAGCAAACTTTAAACGAGCTTCAACATAACTTTTCTTCAGCAATGGAGTCGTGTGCATACAGGCCATGGCGGTTGAGTGCGTTATCTGTGGTTTTCTTTGAAACAATTGTACCTGCTAATTGCAAGTCTTTCGGAAGCTCTCCACAAGTGGTCTTTGGCTCTCGGACAACTCTTCTTATAATTCTTTTCACTCCTCTGTCAGAAATCTTGCAAGCAGCACCTGATCGTGGTCGATTTTATGGTGACATGTTCTTTCCACTTCTGGATTATGCCCTAACATTGCCTGCTGAAAAACTCTGAAGTTTAGAAATACTTCTGTAACCAATGCTATCAGTAAGTTTTGCAACAATAGGGTTGTAAAGGTCTTGAGAGAGGTCTTTTACTCATCATGAGATCTTTCTTGTGTGACACCTTGGTAATGGGACACCTATTTATAGGCCATCAGTGAAGACTGAACC
This sequence comes from Pelophylax lessonae, assembly GCF_965119305.1. Classification (NCBI taxonomy): domain Eukaryota; kingdom Metazoa; phylum Chordata; class Amphibia; order Anura; family Ranidae; genus Pelophylax; species Pelophylax lessonae. The sequence goes on from NC_138773.1 coordinate 158,313,759, forward strand.
AGCTGATATTAATTTGCACTGGCAAGTAACAGGATTGCTTTCTAATTACTGACAGATTCCAGTTGATGTCTTGACTTTTCATACCTTTTTGCATGTGTTCAATACTTTTCCCCTGTGTCATTCCATTCTTTTACACATAACTTTTAATTTCTGAATTTGTTTTGATTTCTTTTTATGTATGGATTGCATAGGTTGGTTCGGCGTTGTGAAAATTTGATGTCAATAGCACCTTTATTTACCTAGAAAAACGGTGAAGTGTTCTTATACTTATTTTACCGCTGTACACACACACACACACACACACACACACACACACACACGTATATATTAGGGCTGCAACAAAGATTTTCATAATCTATTAGCTGGCTGATCTAATTATTTTGATTCATTGGATAATAACCTTAAAGTGTTGTGTATAATTTAGTTAATATGTAAAGTTTAAAAAAAATAACCAACTATATGGTTAGGGAGCAAAATCTCTAATCCACACTGAGTAACAGACAGAAGAGATATACAGTATCTAATACTATTAGGGGTTCAATCTGGTAAATATCAGACTCAGATCAAATTTTTTATTTAAAGCGCAGTTCCGGCCACAAATTTTTTATTTTTTTTTTCCTAATAAAAATACCCCCGGGACACTCAGGGCTAGTACATTCCACAATGGATAGCCTCTGTACTGTCCCGGGTCGCACTTACCTTTTAGAAGAAATACTTACCTTGAAAATTTCTTCTCCATCGCTGCCATCTCGGATGTGGACAGCTGAAGCCAGCGCGTCCTCTTCTGCGTCCTCTTCCGTGTCCTCTTCTCCCAGAATGCGCCTGCACCGGCCCCGCTCGTCACTTCCGGTGCGGGCGCGTCATCCCTCCACAGATTATGGGCATGCCCAGAAGCTGTTTAGCAGGGAATGAGGCGCCGCACCGGAAGTGACGAGCGGGGTCGGTGCAGGCGCATTGATTCCTGGGAGCGATGAAGTTCAGCTCCCAGGAATCAATGCAAAGAGGAAGTGACGGCGCGGACTGCAGTCACAGAGGGAGGAAGTGGAAGAAAGGTGAGTATATTTTTCTTCAATAACAATTTAAGTAAGCAAAAAAAAAAAAATCGTAACTATCCATTTCTTTTTCAGATGACCTAGAGCAAGCAGATGGCCCAAAATCGATTATGTCGATTTTGTGGCCAGAACTCCGCTTTAAAGAAATAAAAAAAAAACAGACAGTACTGTAACATATTGTGTGTGTGACAGACTCCTTTGTCATAGGCAGGTGGCTTGATAAAAGGTCCCTGTGCCTGCTGTCACTTATGCTGGCGATTTACAAAAGCAATGTCTTCCTTCAAAATAAAAAAAAATTCATTTTAAGAAAATTTGTTCGATTTTCAAATCATTAGTGGGGTCAAATCCATGTTCGTTTTCGACCACACTGACGGGAAGATTTGAAAGAGTAGAATAGAAAACTTCTTGGTCAAAGGAATTTTCAGACCGTGTATGGGGTTTTTGTTCAGAGATGACATTTATTTTAAAACTGAATGTTAAAAGCAAGTGAAATTTTCAAACGACTTTCTTTCATTCAGTGAAATATATGAAGATTTTTTGTATAATTTTTTTAGTCCGAAAAATAGATAAATGTATGACCAATAATAAGGCTTGGTTCACACCTTTGCAGTTTGCTTTTCGCTATGTGTTTTGCCCATGCGATTTTGCTGCTATTTTGTATGCTTTTTTTGGCCAATTTGTGGTTTAGGCAGATTAAAAACACAACAAACGTGTTATACTTACCTGCTCTGTGTAATGGTTTTGCAGAGACCAGCCTTGATTTTCATATCCTGGGGTCCCTTGGACACTTCTGGCTCCTGCCTTCAGAGTGCCCCTATAGCAAACTGCAAAGTATAGTATAGAGTGCCCCTAGAGCAAGGTAAAAAAAACTTCTGCCTTTAGAACCATTCACTTCCTGCCCAGGACTACATGTCCCATAAGGCATTGCTCCTCATACATTCACAAGTTCTAAGGCGCTTAATGACATCTATGGACTGTGTGCTGCATTGTCTTCTGATATGTAAAGAAATAATGCATTCTGTATGCAGACCAACTAATCGATTATGAAAATAGTTGACAACATAGTCATACATTCTAAAATTTTCTTCAATTTCCTTTAGATTTGCTTTCAACTATGTTGTGCAAATGCCTGCCTGATTGCATACAAATTTCAAGTGTTTTTTGTTTTGACCTCATATTTTAGCAGGGCCCTCTGAATCCTGTATTAAATTTCATTGTAACTACTGTCTGCCCTCTTGTTGTAAAGCGCTGCACAAACTGTTGGCGCTATATAAATACTGTATAATAATAATATATGGTTTTGGTAAATCTAAAGGCAAATTGTTTTACAAGAAAATTGTGTAATGTATGACCAGTCATTGGCAATATGAAAGTTTTGCCGCTCTCTGTATAGGGGGAGGTTATCCATGTTCACCATGCTCCATCATTTATATAGTATTTCCATTCCCTTTTGTATGCAACACAGTGAATGAAGAGGTCTTTTTTTTTTTTAGCTGACAAGTAATTTATTGCGGAAAAAAACCATCTGTAGGGACCATGATGTCACTGCAAGGATTCTTTTCTTTATCTGTGTAGTAGCAGCTGGGATGTCAGTGAACAAGGTCACAGAGATATAAGGTTTAGGGAGTGTAAAATAATCAAAATTATGCTGTGGCTCCTGTGCCTCAACAACCTGCTTATTTTACTTTGTACAGCCATATGCACTAATATATATCCATGTGCAAGAGTCCTAAGTTCACACTAAAATGCACATGTTCCTGTGCAGTCCTATGTGTTTCAGTGGGCTGCCAAACATACCAAAATGCATAAAAAGTAGTCCAAGCCCTACTTTTTCAGATCACGCTGTGCCAAACCGCATGGTACTGTGGTACTATGCAATTTGGTGGCCGCAAACACATTGGATTTGTGAGATGCGTTTGGGGAGCCATTAACAATTATTGGCACCCACACACATCTTGCAAGGGCAGCAAATTCACTTCTGACTTGGGAAATGCGCATGAAATGCATCTTTCCTTCACCGTGTGTGTGTAGTGTGAACCAGCCCTTAAAGCAGGAACAGGTAAACACAGCAAAGTGATCTGGGAAGCATATTACTTGTTCTTCAAGATGAGTTCTCTTGCATTGAGAAAAGCTAAACACAATAGCCCTTAGGCCCCATTCGCATTTAGGATTTTGAAAAAAATCGCCGAAATTCCGCTGGCAATTCCAAATCGCACTGCAGTTATGGCAAAACGTACTACGCGTGTTTGGGTGTTAGTCAATTTTAATGGCACCTAAATGGTGCAGTTTTGCTGTCTGCTAAAAACTGATCACAAAAGTGCAGAAGAAACTGCACTTCTGTGATCCATAGGCATAGCCGTGGGCCCGGTGTGCCTGTGCACACCCTAATCGCTCTGTACTGCACAGATTCCCCCTGCTGCTTGACTGCAGAGAAAGGGGCAGAGGAATCCGTCAGTCATTTTCTGTTTAAATCCCTGATATTTCACCAAAGCCCTAAAAAAAAAAAGCGGATGTCAGTGCAATCCTAACGACACCCTAAACTCGGATCGCAAACATAATGCATTTGCCGGCACCAGATCGCACGGTGCAAGACAACCATATGATCCAGCTGCATTGCAGTTCCAAAATTGCCGTATGTGTGTTTTTGGTGTGATTTGAGCCCATTCGCATCACATGTATTTCATAGTGTGAGCTTAGCCTATGTGTTCTGTTGTTAATTCCCGTTACCCAGTAAAAATTTTTCCATTTTTATGCTGAAATGGATTATAACCTTAATCTCTTTGGATTATGGCCAGACCACATTAAAATATGTTTGCTGACTTCTGAAGCAAAGTTGTCAGAATTCTTTTAGATAACATAATGTTGTCTATGGAAAGGAAATCAGAATGAAATATGTACTGTAGATGGATTAATCACCAAATTACACAAACCCAATAACAGCACTGCCCACAACGTTAATTATTCTTGGCAATAAATCGTAACAGACATGCTGGCACCTCTATTAAATATCTCATACTGACAGAAGTCTTTCTCCTTTTCAAAACGCATGCTGTCATCTGGCTGCCATTTGCTACAAACTGCATTTCCGTCATCTCATGGTGCTGCTTGAAGTAATGGTCCCTAAAGCAGCCTTGCATCCAAAGGGAAGGTCAGCTTGAAGGCATGCATTCTATGCATAAGGGTAAAAAGTGCAGCTCTTCCAGCCCCGCTAATACTTACCGGAGTCCTATCTCGATCCAGTAATGTGCACGAGAGCCAAGGTTTTCTCACTCCTTATTGGCTCAGAGACAGTAGCAGGAGCCATTGGGGCAAGCATTGAGGTAAAAAATGTCACACTAGTTGTTCCCGCCCAACTTGATCCAGCGCTCTGCCAATATGCAGCAGCATTGCTCTCTCTTCACTCTTCTTCTCACAGACAGCTGTGGGTCCATTGCTGTTGCAGTCGAGTCTTGTGAGGAGGGAGCAGGGGGCATGCCTGAGCCAAACAGTTTGTGTCTATGCTCACATGGGGGTGCCCCCACAACACACAGCTTGCTGAGGGGGAACCTAGAGAAGAGGAGCAGCAGCAGAGATTGCTGTCGGGGGGGGGGTCTCCATAAAATCTGACTGCATTCTTCTAATGTCTATGGATAATTTGTAACCCTTAGCACAATGTTCCTTCTTCTGTTGAGACTTTCTATATAATGTCTGGACAAATATCTAGTTAGTGCACCTGATATTTTGCTATTACAGTGACTGTGACTAGTGTTCAGTAGTATAAAGAAGCTTTCACATTCTAGGCAAAGGAACCCAGAAAGGTTGCAAATAATGACATGATTTATCTTCCTCTCAGCTCTGACCATCTACATCATGCTTGTGAGATGTTCCTGTTTTTCTATGTGCTTCATGACCTTTTTGCTTGGGAATGGTATTTCTGAAGTGTACTGTACTCATGGATAACTGGGGTTCTCTATGTTCTTTGCTATCTAGTATAGGTGATTACGCACTCCGATTAACTATTTTGCTTGGTAGAACCCCTGGGCTTGTCTGAATTTTATATAGTGGCAGTCCCACGGAGCCTGCCTACTATGTATCCCATGGTCTATAAATACAAGTCCTGTACTGTACTGTACTCCCAAGATAAGGAATTTACAGATAAATCAAACTTTCCATTTTTGTTAAGGTTTTAATGTTTTCTCTGCCCCCCTTAACCACTTCCATACAGAGCACTTGGAACCCCTTCTTGCCCAGACCAATTTTCAGCTTTCAGCACTCTCACAATTTGAATGACAATTGCTCAGTCATGCTACACTGTAACCAAACAAAATTTTTATCATTTTTTTTAGACAGTGAAAGGATTGTTCAGGCAGCAGGCATGAATACTGTCCATAGTCAGTACAGGCAGATATATTGTCAGCACAGCCAAAGCATTGGTCCAGGTAGTAGGCAGAGATATGATCAGCAGCAGAAAAAGGATTGTCCATGCAGCAGACAGGAATACTGTCCATAATTAGTACAGGCAGCAGGCAGAGATATGGTCAGTACAGCCCAAGTATTGGTCCAGGCAACAGGCACGTGTTCCATAAAAAGTCCTGGGTCAGTGCAGGCAGGGATATGATCAGCACAGCCAGAGTATTGGTCCAGGCAGCAGGCAGGACCATCGAGCTTAGGGCCTCGGTCGGGAAAGAATGGGGACAGGGGTAGAGGCTTCTCCCACCCAAATCGCTTTGAAGCCTCGGGACTCCAGACCCTGTTCCGAGATTACAAACCCAGAGAAAACCAAAAACTGTTTTTCTCATATCAGAACACTATATTCTGAAGCCCCTCACAAAAGTGAGACCCTTGTGTCATTTTGAATCCCACTACTATAGTAGCAGGGCGAAAGATCAGTCTAAGTGGCAGGAAAAAAACATGGGTCGTAACAGGCCGAGGTCAGTGCAGGTAAAAGGCAGAAATAGACGGTAGGCTAAGGCATAATCGATAAACAGTCCAGGGTCAGTTCACGTGAAAGGCAGAAACATGGCGGAGAAACGATGCAGGCAGAGGCATAGTCGATATACAGGCCAGGGTCGGTTCACAATGAAGGCAGTGATATGGTTGGTTGAGGCAGCAGGAAAATATTCAGCACAAAAATTGAAAAAGGGAAAATGGCAGTCTGATTGAAATATGGGCTAAAAGTTTAGGGCAGTGTGATAGATTTTGAAGCATTCTTCAATGCATAGGCCAGGTTGGGAGAGACAATCGGTACAATGAAAACTGGTGTCTTTCCTAATTCCTTTTTTGCTACACACCTGACACTCTTTTTGGCGTCTTCTTCCGGTTTTTGATGGGGGGATATGGAAAGGGATATGGCGCTCATGAAGTCTGCTTGACAATCAGAACAAATGATTTCTGGGGGGGATCCTTGCTGGTAAATCAGGGCAGTGGCAATATCTTAAAATAAACTGGAGGAAGGGGATTGGTGTTATTGTGGACTTTTTATAGGTGACTTATGCGTTGTACATGGCCAAATGGAAAAAGTACACTGCAACTTTTTTGTACCAAAAGAGGGTCTTTCGTGTTGGGAGATAGGGCTGCAGCATTTGATCATTTAAATCCACCCCCATGTACTTATTGTACTCGTGGATACAAGCAGGCTTTCGAATGGGACCGCGTCGTCTTCGAATTTCCTCTGAGGTGTCATCGTGGATGGTGGATATGATGAAAAAGTCCTTACTATCCCTCCACTTCAAAGCCATTACTTCTTCGTTCCTTAGGCTTGCGGATTCCCCGTTTTGTAATGGAGTGGTGACAAGACTCTGCGGGAAGCCCTTCCGTTTTTTTCTTACTGTACCGCAGGCCAAGGTTTTTTTCAGGTACAGGTGGCGGAAAAGGGGCAAACTGGTGTAGTAGTTGTCCATATAAATGTGGTGCCCCTTTTGCAACAGTGGGAAGGCTAGGTTCCAGACAATCTTGCCACTTATTCCAAAGTACGTTGGGCACTCAGGGGGCTGGAGCTCGGAGTCTCTGCCTTCGTACACGCGAAAGGCGTACACATATCTGTGTACCCGGGGGCGCGCATTGCAGAGATAACGAGCGGCTCGCGTTGGAGCCACTCATGTGATCGGCTGTGATTGACACAGCTGATCACGTGGTAAACAGCCAATTTCTATTGGCTGTTTACCTTGATCAGGGATGGGCTATGTCCAAGGGACGAGCCTCATCCCTGATCGCGGCGCTGCGCACCCCGGGGGTGCGCAGTAACAGCTATAACGGGTGGACGTCATATGACGGCCGCCCGGATCGGGAGAGACTTCCTGCCGGCGTCATTTGCCTATACGCCGTTATGGAAGTGGTTAAAGACATTGCCTACCCTTTCTACTCCCATGCTACATTCCAAAAAGCTATACTATCAGCTCCTTTATGATGAAAAGCATTGTGTTCAGAGAAGGCCAACCTTGCAATTATCCGCCCGTCCTCCATTCATAGAGCGCTTTTAATTGTGGGAACCAATATTACAGCTTCTATGAATGGAGCCGGGGGAGAGCAGAAAGGGTGGGCATTTTGACGAGTGCCTGTCAATAGGTGTAGTTGCTCATACTAACCCCTGCGGCACTGGAAGATCACTTCTGAGAGGGTATATGAGGCCAGAGGGCTTCAGATTTTGACCAAACACAGCAGACACGAGCACACAGGACACGTTTCATTCTTGGTAAGTATCATCCCTGGTGCTGTTTAAATTTCAAACTTCAAGTTTAAAATTGAACCTGGTACTTTTCCCTGCTTGCATGATTCATTAAAGTCCAGCCCAAAAAGGATATCAATGGCCACATTGTTCAGGTATTCACTCTCGGTTCACACATATGCGATGTCAGACCTCGAATGTGATTAGCAGCGCACTGCTCTGCAAATCGAGAGATGTGTGTGAGATGCAAATTCAGCCATACAGATTGTATGGCTGAATTTGCATCGCATTCAGACCAAAGTCGCACAGGACCCTTTTTTGGTCCGCACCAGAATCTGATCGCATGGATGTTCACACCTATGCGATCTGATTCATGTCTAAACTGACAGTTTGCACTGCGATATGCGAACTGATCTAGGGAGGTCGTTAACTTTGTATTGACAAACCCCAGTGATTCGCATATGCCTGCGAATTGTGTGATGCGGGAACCCACAGTGGATTCGCAGGGTTCTTGCATCGCATATGTGTGAACCGGCCGTAAGGGATGGAGCACTAAAGATGTAATAACGACCAAACCAAACATGTAATTTATTGCATCTTACCAAGCGTTAGATGTGGCGGCTGCATTCGTTTTTTTTTTCTTTTTTTCCTCGGTTTTCACCTGGTAATCTTGCAAGTAACATACCTTTTTGTATTATACAGACACAACTCTGGGTGCAGGAGCACAGGAGGCACATGTGGACATCAGCATTGTCAGTCTGGGGGAAGGGAAGTGTTAGCAGATTTAGATACACTAACAAATTGAAACCAAATTCCAGATAACACTTTAACCGGTTGCCGACCGCCGCAAGTACATATACTGTGGCGGTCAGCCCCGGCCAGGCAAAGTGACGTACCGGTACGTCACTAGCCTGGGAGCCAATGGCGAGCGCGCGTCACCGGAGGCCTGCTCCCGCCTCGGCTAGTTCACGGACACCTCCGTGCGTGTGACCGGCGGACCCGATGTCCGCCGGTCACTCGCGATCGTCCGCTGTAAAGGGAGAAAGGCAGGCGGCTAATGTAAACAAAGCCGTCTGTCATTCTTCCCTGTGTAAAAGCACTGATCCAATGGTCCTGCTATGTAGGACCGTTGATCTGTGCTGTTACACACACAGCCACATCCCTGCACAGTTAGAAGCACGCCCCTAGGGACACACTTAACCCCTCCCTCTCCAATAAAGTTATCCCCTTCCCTGCCAGTGTAATTTTTACAGTAACAGTGCATATGTATAGCACTGATTACTGTAGTAATGTCACTGGTACCCCCAAAAGTGTCAAATGTCAGTCAAGCGTCCGATCTGTCCGCCGCAATGTCGCAGTCCCGCAAAAAAATCGCAGATCGCCGCCATTACTCGTTGAGAGAAAAAAAAAAAACCCAACAAAAATTACAAAAATCTTTCCCTTCGTGTGCAAACCAATCAAAATACGCTTATTGTGATTTTTTAACAAACATAGGTAGCAGAAAACAAATTGGTCAAAAATGTAAAAAAAATTTGATTTTTTTCATTTTTTTTTGGGGAATTTCATATAAAAACATTTGAAAAATATTGTTATTTTTGCAAAATTGTCGCTCCTTTTTTTTTTTTTTTTGATTATAGCGCATGATCAAATAATCGCACAGGTGATCAAATACCACCAAAATAAAGCTCTATTTGTGGGGAAAAAAGGATTTGTTAAGGTACAGCGTCGCAGGACCGCGCAATTGTCCGTTAAAGTCACGCAGTGCCGAATCGCAAAATACCCCCTGGTCAGGAAGGGGGTAAAATCTTCCGGGGCTTAAGTGGTTAAGCAGTTACAGCAAACCGTTTTTTTCCTTTTTGGGAGGTTCTACATAAATAAAGCTCATACTAGCTCATTATGAAATACTTTAAAACAAAGCCCCGACACGGTCACCCGATCACCGCTGAGGGAGCCGTCATGTTCCCTCGGCATCTCTTCCTGGTTCGGCGGCTCAGGCGCTGTGAGTGGCCGGAGCAGCGATGACATCACAACCGCGCATGGATCCGGCAAAGATGTCCGCCAGGAGATATTAATTATACCTACAGGTAAGCCGCCTTATAGGCTTACCTGTAGGTAAAAGGTAAAAAGTGGAGTATACTACCACTTTAAATGGCTTGTTTTGTCTCTCTAACTGCAAGAAAGCTTTTCTGTTAAATAAAAAAAACAAAAAAAACAGACTTACTGGCTGGATCATGAGATAAAAATAGAAAGCTTAAAAATGGAAACTAATACAGCCACCACATCTGAGAATTGGTAGGCTGCAATGTAAACTCTGATGCATCTTCAGATATTGCATCGGAGGACGATCTTTTAATAAACTGGCATATGATTGAATGCATTAGTTCAATTTGGTTTTTCAAAGATTACGGGTTATAATTATTGGTAGCATTGAATGTTTGGAAGATACCAGAATATTAGTGGCAAACATTATGCAGACCAAAGGTTAATTTTTACACAAGTCTTTGTCTTGATGTAGTTTTCCTACAAAAGCACATTCTAGCTGATACAATGTAATATCGAGTATCTGCATCTAAACTTTTTGTTGTGCTCAGTTTCAGTAATCCACAGTTGCTTCATGACCAGAGTTCATGGCCATTTTTGTGGAATTTGCCCGTCAGCATTTGTTTCTCGTTTTTCATTTTGGATTGGGCGGCAGTAGGTTAGTAGGAAAGAGGATTAAGCTATCATTTGTAGCAGATCATCTGTTTTCACTGCACACTTTTTTTTTTCCTTTGTTCAATTCGTCAAATGTTCTGTGCTCTACATACATTTTATTCATTTCTTGTTTTTCCATATATTTCTTTAAGTACAGTGTTACAGCGCTGTTTTTCATTTTGTAAAAATATTGCAGTTTTACCAATAATTTCCTCTTTTTGTGTTGCTTTCTTTGTGTAAAATCCAATTAAAAACTGACCATGCTAAACAGGAGAATACATCGTGGTCCGTTTTTTAGCTGTGCTGGGAACTCGGCCTGCTCTCCTCCAATGATCAGATTTTTTCTGACACTCCTCCCTCTGCACAGCCATTCACTTGGAAGATGCGTTTGCGGTTTCTCCTTCCCCAGCTCTTGTGCAACAGAGGGAAAAAACTGAACATTTCCTATTATAACTTACCGTAATTTTTCTTTCCTGGTGGACACCATGGCAGCCTACGTGTGGGTTTACCCTGCCTCCTCTCCTTTTCTGTAGGACCCTACTCCCATAAATTACAGCTCATGGTCAGAGAATGTGTTCCATAACTAGCTGTATCTAGACCAGTGGGTGGGAACTCCTGCTGCCATGGAGTCCATTAGGAAAGGAAAATCACGATAAGTATGTGATAAGAAATTTTTCGTTTTCCTGACAGACTCCATGGCAGGGATGGAAATAACTAGCTAACACCACACGGGAGGGATTGCTGAACAAAAAAACTTTAATTCACACAGTCAACATAGAGAATCTTCAAACGAAAAATAGATGGAAGACAAAGATGCAGGTTCCACACAGTAGTGGGCTATAAAGTATTAATGGAAGACCATGAGGCCGCCTTGCTGATAACTTCTGGTGCCACATGCCCCGAAGCGGCCCAGAAAGTAGAGATGCTCCTCGTCGAGTGTGCTGTCACCACCTCTGGAGGAGCCAATCCCTTCGTCCTTTTAGGCCTGTTGGATAGCCAGAACGATGGCTCGGGGGAACCGAGGTGACCCGTGACTGAAGGGGAGGATCATCTGTGTGGCGACGGCAGCAGCGGAGGAACCAGAGGGACTGAAGGAGGACCAGGACGTGAGTAGGTGACCGATCAGCTGATTGGCCGCTGGGGGGGGGGGGGGGAGTCAGAGGGAATAGTTTGTGCCTGTAAATGTACTGTGACTGTAACTGACTATAACTGTAGAGTGGTACCGGAGTGTCTGGGAGTACCTATTGGTACCGGAGTGTCTGGGAGTACCTATTGGTACCGGAGTGTCTGGGAGTACCTATTGGTACCGGAGTGTCTGGGAGTACCTATTGGTACCGGAGTGTCTGGGAGTACCTATTACTGTGCCCTGCGACTGACGGTGCTGTGTGTACCTGTGAGTACCTGAGTGGGAGTATCAGTGAGTATAGCGGAGTACCAGAGGGTGAGAAAGCAGAGTTAGGAAGCTAGAAAACAGCCACACAGGATAGACTTAAATTACTGAATCCCCATTCGATTAGTGGCGATTCGGTGTACATCTTGTTATATGTATGCATTCCTTGATCATGCGATCGTTGGCGAATACAAATGCACGAAATGTAAGCACGTTGCTTCCCTGGAAGCTCAAGTCCTGAATCTAGGGAAGCAGCTGGCAACACAGAGATGAATGTCCATACCGAAGGAGAGCTGGGATCATACCCGTCGGGTGCAGGCAGGGGCCTGCACAGAGGTGGGCGGAGAAACGGAGGTGCAGGCATCAGAGCAGAGTAGATGGGTGACAGTTAGGAAGGGTAGAAGGGAAAAAGGCAAGGAGGCCGATCCTGGGTGGGAGCACCCCAATAAATACGCCCCGTTGCGTGATTTTGTGGAAACCAGTCAGGGACCAGCATTGCTGGAGCGGAGCGACGCCCCTAGCTGCCAGGGGAAGAACTCCTCCAGTGAGGCCGGGAGAAAGGGAAAGGAAAGACAGGTGCTGGTGGTAGGGGACTCAATCGTTAGGACAGACAGTGCAATCTGTCAAAAAGACCGTGAGTGCCGAACAGTTTGTTGTTTACTGGGCGCTCTGGTTCGGCACATCACGGATCGGGTGCACAGATTATTGGGTGGGGCTGGGAAAGCCCCAGCTGTCATGGTACACGTGGGTACCAATGACATAGGCAGAGGAAGATGGAGAGTCCTAAACCATTTCAGGGACTTAGGCGCTAAGTTGAGGAGTAGGATCTCCACGGTAGTATTTTCAGAAATACTACCTGTACCTTGAGCCACACCAGAGAGGCAGCGGGAGATTAGGGAAGTTAACAAGTGGCTGAGGAGCTGGTGTAGTAAGGAGGGATTCGGGTTCCTGGAGAACTGGGCTGACTTCTCAGTCGACCACCGGCTCTTTGGTAGGGACGGATTGCATCGAAATGGGGAGGGTGCAGCCGTACTGGGTGAGAGGATGGCCATAAAGTTAGAGGGGCTTTTAAACTAGGTGATGGGGGGGAGGGTACAGATGTAGAATTAGCCAGTGGGGAGCAAGATTCAGAGGGCACAAATGGACATTAGTGGTAGGGTGTTCAGAGCTCCTAAACCCAAGGTGGGTATGGGGAAAAATCACAAGAGCAGCCTAAAAACAACATCAAACGAGGATACAGTGGGGATCGAAAGTTTGGGCACCCCAGGTAAAAATTTGTATTAATGTGCATAAAGAAGCCAAGGAAAGATGGAAAAATCTCCAAAAGGCATCAAATTACAGATTAGACATTCTTATAATATGTCAACAAAAGTTAGATTTTATTTCCATCATTGACACTTTCAAAATGACAGAAAGCAAAAAAAAAAAATGGCGTCTGCAAAAGTTTGGGCACCCTGCACAGTTAATATCTTGTACTGCCCCCTTTGGCAAGTATCACAGCTTGTAAATGCTTTTTGTAGCCAGCCAAGAGTCTTTCAATTCTTGTTTGAGGTATCTTTGCCCATTATTCCTTACAAAAGTCTTCCAGTTCTTTGAGATTTCTGGGCTATCTGTCACGCACTGCTCTTTTAAGGTCTATCCATAGATTTTCAATTATGTTGAGGTCAGGAGATTGTGAAGACCATGGCAAAACCTTCAGTTTACGCCTCTTGATGTAATCCCCCCCTGGATTTCGAGGTGTGTTTAGGATCATTATCCATTTGTAGAAGCCATCCTCTCTTTAACTTCAGCTTTTTCACAGATGGCATTAAGTTACCATCCAAAATTTGCTAAAATTTTATTGAATCCATTTTTCCTTCTACTAGTGAGATGTTCCCTGTGCCACTGGCTGCAATACAACCCCAAAGCATGATTGATCCACCCCCATGCTTAACAGTTGGACAGAGGTTCTTTTCATTAAATTCTGTGCCCCTTCGTCTCCAAAAGTACCTTTGCTCATTCCGGCCAAAAAGTTCAATTTTCTCTGTCGCTCATTGACAGACGCAGTCCTCTTTGATTAATATCAAATTGGGTTATAATGCCCTCTACAGGAGTAAGACACTAGGCAGAAGAAAACGTTCTGGCCAAACCTTAGGGGCAGTCCCAGAGGTTATATCCTCTCTCTCTGCTACAGGATGTCAGTTTTTTTCTGTCTAGTCAGGAGTAAGGACCTAAGTTCCTTGCTGGGATCTTTGGTCCTGGCAAGATTTTTTAGATAGATTCTTTTTAAGTTAGCTTTTTTTCTCCAGTTGTTCCTGTGAGATCTTCAAGCAATTATGCCGAATCTGGGTGACGGACTGGATGTTGAGATCCAGTGGTCACCCCAGCTGGCCTACAAGCGCGTGCAGATTCCAGCTTTGCGCTGGATCGGCCGCGACACATTTAAACAATTTTGCTGGAGCTGGGCGACGGGCTGGATGTTAAGATCCAGTGGTAACCCCAGTCAGCCTACGAGCGTGTGCAGGCCCTAGCTCCACGCTGGGTCGGCCGCGACATAGTCCCAATGGACGGGGACTGGCACGGCGAGTTAAACGTCTCGCCAGGACGCTTACGATCAGTCGGAAACTGAGTCGCGGCGTCCGTATTGGTCGACAGCCCCCCACCTCGGTGGAGAGGGGTTCTGTTAAGAGTGGGTGCCCGCCCTGTTCCGGTATGGTGAGTAGAATGTTCCCCCTCTTCCCTGTCGGGTTTTGGGAATGTATACGGGCCCCTCTATGGATGGTCGGACCCTCTTGATCCTGGGTTCCCCCTCTATCCTATGACATGCTTCACAGATCTCCCTCTTGAGTGTGATTTGGTGAATAAGAACCAGGAGGCTTGGTTTGGGAGCGGACTATCTAATAGTCACTGTAAAGAGTTGGCACTGTAAAAGGAGCTGAGGTCAGGGATGGAGACAGGGGCTGGCGCTACTATTTAAAATGGTCATGTAAGAGGGTGATATGATTAAGCACATACCTTATGCATAGTAATGCAGTTACATGGACTACCGCCGCACGCCTCCCGCAGGCCGCACGGATCTCGCAGGCCGCTGCCATCCTCCCGCAGGCCGCACGATTTAGCAGGCCGCCGCCATCTTTCCACAGGCGCAGGCCGCCGCCATCCTCCCGCAGGGCCGCCATTTTGGCGTAGCCTGGTGTCTCCTGCATGGGGGCGGCCATTTTGGATATGCCCACCTACCTCGAGGAGTAGCAGGGGCAGCGCCGGAAGGCGTGTAAAGGGGCGGAGCCGCCTCCTTTACCCCGGAAAACGATCCACAAGACTTCCTGTCTGTAAGGACAGCGCTGAGAGCAGTTTGGTAGAAACTTCTGTGCATCAGGTGGTGAGCCCTTGGGGTCTCTCTTTCTCTCTCTGTGGGGGTCCGAAGCAGGTAACACTGAGGGGCGCTGTTGCGCTGGGGAATTATACACAAAAAAAAAAGTTTGTTTCTTTTGCAATTCTTGTTTGCTGGCAAGTGTTCTTGGATTAGTCATGGACCCTGCCACACATTTATCCCCACCTGATCCCCTCGAGGTGGCCGCAGGACCCTCCAGTTCCCCACTTACTATTGATGCATTGTCAGCGGTTTTGGAGTCTTTTGTATCCCGGGTGGAGGTGGCCTGTCAGGGACGGGGGGCAAAAAAGCGACCCCCGCCTACCCCTATTTCATCTGACACTTCAGATACAGATTCTGAGCCTGTCACTGCAGCTGCAGGTCCCTCTTCTGGGGCTTGTGTCTCTGGTACGGTCTCCTCAGACAGTGAGGAGGACGTTTCTGCCTCCGCCATAGCACAAGAAGCAGCGTTGGTGGATGCACTAGTGGTGTCTGTCCGGGAAACCTTAAGTCTTGAGGTTACACCGGCAGAGGTAGCTGATACTGAAATTCCTTTTGGTACTAGCAAGCCTACCAAAATGGCGAAGGTTTTTCCCTTGCCCAAGTGTTTTGGTAATTTAAAGAGGAATGGGGTCGTCCAAAACGAACCCCTGGTATTTCCAAACGCATTGCTAGGCGCTATCCGTTTGAGGAATCCGTCCTTAAAAAATGGATGGTACCACCATTGATGGATTCACCGATTTCCAGACCAAATAAAGCCACTGTTATCCCGTTGGAGGACGCTCCGTCCTTTAGGGATCCGGTGGATCGTAAAGTGGAAGCTTTATCTCGCTCCATTTTTTCCCTGATAGGGTCAGCCTTTAGGCCAGTGGTTGCCATTGGTTTAGTTTCACAAACATTGACAGAATGGACCAAGTTGTTACGCCGTGACCTAGAGGGGAGAAGTATCCCCCCGGCAGTATCGGATTTGCTGGAGCAGATGATACAAGGGCTACAGTTTGTCTGTGACTCCGCTCTGGACACCACTCCATTGTTGGGGCGTGTATCAATTTCAGCAGTGGTCCTCAGGCGTGTATTGTGGTTAAAGTGCTGGTCGGCGGATCAAGGTTCCAAAAAAGCCTTGGCTAATCTTCCCTTTCAAGGGAATCGCCTGTTTGGGGCCACCTTGGATGAGATTATTAAGGATCTCACTGGGGGCAAGAGCACTTTTTTTGCCACAGACTGCTAAGGGTAAAGGACCTCGTCACAGACGGGGACCTTCCTTTTCCGCTCATAAAAAGTTTTTTCGTTCCGCTGGGGCGGGCGATAAGGCGAAGCCCTCCAAAGCCCCTCCAGGGGGTTTCAAAGGGCGCTGGTCGGGTAAACAAAAGTTTGGCTCTCCCAGAGCGGAAGATAAAACCACTAAAGCCTGAAGGTGCGCCCCCACCCATCTCTGGGGTGGGGGGACGTCTTCACCGGTTCCCGGATCCATGGCTTTCCAGAATCCCGGACAAATGGGTTCGCGAGGTCATACGGTCGGCATACAAGATCGAGTTTCGATCACTTCCACCGGTGTGATTCTTCCCTTCCAATATTCGACTATCCCCGGATCGCTTAAAAGCTTTGCAGGGAACAGTGATGGACTTGATGCAACAAGGAGTGGTAGTCCCAGTTCCTTGGACAGAACGTTTTCAGGGGTTCTATTCGAACCTATTCACAATACCTCGAAAAGAGGGCAAGGTGCGTCCAATTCTGGACTTAAGAGCACTCAATAATTTTGTCCGGGTACAAAAATTCAAGATGGAGTCCATGCGCACAGTAGTGCCCTCCCTGCGGCAGGGGGATTTTCTGGCATCCATAGACATCAAGGATGCCTATCTTCACATTCCCATCTTTGCAGGACATCAGCGTTTTCTTCGCTTTTCCGTAGGAGAGAACCATTATCAGTTTGTGGCGTTACCCTTTGGTCTTGCCACTGCTCCTCGGGTCTTCACAAAGGTGTTGGCCCCAGTCTTGGCGCTGTTGCGACAGCGGGGCATATCGATTCTAGGTTACCTAGACGATCTTCTTCTTCATGCGGAATCTCCGCAGGCTCTGTTTCTAGACTTGGAGATCACTATGATCTCTTTGCAAGAGTTCGGGTGGCTGGTGAACCTGCAGAAGTCCTCTCTGGTTCCCACCAGGAAGCTGGAATATCTGGGCCTAGTTTTAGACACATCCCTAGCAAAAGTGTTTCTCCCTGCAGAGAAACTCCAGAAGATTCAGTCAACGATTCAGATGTTGCTGTCCGTCAACTGGACTTGCATGAGGGTCCTGGGACTGATGGTGGCCTCCTTCGAGGCAGTACCGTTTGCCCAGTCTCATACCCGAATCTTTCAAAAGGAGATTCTTGTCAAATGGAATCGGAATCCCGATTCCCTGGACAATCTGATCCGGCTGAGCGAGCGGACCAGGGAGTCTCTGGTCTGGTGGCTTCGGTCTCCGATGCTCAGCCAGGGGAAGTCATTTCTTCCGATATACTGGACGATTGTCACCACGGATACCAGTCTAGCCGGATGGGGAGGAATTCTCGGCAGATTATCTGCTCAGGGGCTTTGGTCCCTGGAAGAATCCAGGTTACCGATAAATGTATTGGAACTGAGAGCGATCAGACTTTGTCTGATTCACTGGACCGAGCAGCTCCGGGGCAGCCCGGTTCGGATCCAGTCGGACAATGCCACGGCCACGGCTTACGTCAATCATCAAGGGGGCACCAAGAGTGTTCTGGCGGCCATAGAAGTGGCCAGCATTCTTCGTTGGGCGGAACGGTTTGTTCCAGCTCTCTCCGCGGTATTCATTCCGGGGGTGGAAAATTGGCAGGCAGATTATCTCAGCCGTCAGATTCTGGATCAAGGGGAATGGTCTCTTCATCCAGAGGTATTTCACCAACTGTGCCTTCGTTGGGGCACCCCGGATGTGGATCTGTTGGCATCTCGGCTCAACAGGAAGGTGCGGAGGTTTGTAGCCCGCTCCCGAGATCCTCTAGCGGACGCAGCAGACGCGCTGGTCGCCCCCCGTGGGGGCAGTAATCAGCTACTGTATGCCTTCCCTCCTCTCAAGTTGCTGCCGAAACTTCTTCGCAGGATAGAGGTAGAGGGAATTCCAGTTATCCTGGTAGCTCCGGACTGGCCTCGTCAAGCCTGGTACGCCGACTTGGTCAGGCTGGTCGCGGACGCTCCTTGGAGACTTCCTCTCAGGGAAGATCTGCTGTCTCAGGGACCGATCTTCCATCCTGCTTTACGATCGCTGGCTTTAACGGCTTGGCTGTTGAGACCCAGGTGCTGAAGGACAAAGGGTTGTCAGCTTCAGTTATTCCTACTCTAATTAAAGCGAGGAAAGCGACTTCTAGAAAAGTCTATCATCGCACATGGAAGTCTTATATTGCGTGGTGTGAATCCCTTGGATTTCCTCCACGTGCCTATTCGGTGACCTGAATCTTGGCTTTTCTGCAACAGGGGGTTGAGCAGAAACTGGCCTTGAGCACTATCAAGGGTCAGGTTTCAGCGTTAGCAATCTTCTTTCAGAAGCCTCTGGCTACTCAGTCCTTGGTGCGGAATTTCATCCAGGGGGTGCGGCACCTGGCTCCGCCGGTGCGCACGCCCTTGCCGCCCTGGGATCTTAATTTGGTGTTGTCGGTTCTTCAGAAACCTCCCTTTGAAAATATTAGGGAGATTCCCTTGCTTACCTTATCCCAGAAGGTGGCCTTTTTGGTGGCTATCACTTCTGCACGCAGGGTGTCAGAACTGGCCGCATTGTCCTGTCGTTCCCCATATCTGGTGGTTCATAGGGATAAGGTGGTTCTTCGTCCGAATCCATCCTTCCTTCCTAAGGTGGTTTCAGATTTCCATCTAAATGAAGATATTGTGTTACCTTCCCTGTGTCCTAAGCCCAGTCATCCTCGGGAGTTTGCATTACACTCCTTGGATGTGGTTCGGGCGATCAGGGTATATTTGAAAACTACGGACTCGTTTCGTAAGACGGATTCACTTTTTGTGATCACGGATGGCCCCAAAAAGAGGTTGCCTGCATCTGCCGCGACTATCTCCAAATGGATCAGGCAGACGGTGGTACGTGCTTATTCTATTAAGGGTCGGAATCCTCCGTTCCCTGTTAAGGCGCACTCCACTCGGGCGCTTAGTGCTTCCTGGGCCTTCCGCCATCAGGCGTCAGTGGTTCAGCTTTGCAAGGCGGCTACCTGGTCGTCGGTTCATACCTTTACAAAATTTTATAAAGTTGATGTGATGGCATCGGCGGATGCCTCTTTTGGCCGCAAGGTTCTGCAGGCCGCAATTTGAGGAGACCGTTGGTCTACCTCGAGGCTTTTTTTCTGTTGGGTTTTCAGTTGAGTCTCCTCTTTTTGTCCAATGAGCCTTTAAGACTTCTAGTTGGCGCCGGTTGGGCCTTCTAGATTGGATTTTGATTTCCGTTATCCCACCCCTCATTTGTGGCACTGCTTTGGGACGTCCCAATTTGATATTAATCAAAGAGGACTGCGTCTGTCAATGAGCTACAGAGAAAAATGGATTTTTGTAAGATCTTACCGTAAAATCCTTTTCTCTTAAGCTAATTGACAGACGCAGTACCCGTCCCTCTATTATTGAGTTGGGTTGGGTTAAATTCTCTGACACTGCTTTGTGACATAACTGACATCCTGTAGCAGAGAGAGAGGATATACCCTCTGGGACTGCCCCTAAGGTGTGGCCAGAACGTTTTCTTCTGCGTAGTGTCCTACTCCTGTAGAGGGCAGTATAACCCAATTTGATATTAATCAAAGAGGACTGCGTCTGTCAATGAGCTTAAGAGAAAAGGATTTTACGGTAAGATCTTACAAAAATAAATTTTTCTCTGTCGCTCATTGACAGACGTAGTCCTCGATTAATAACAACTCGGGTCATACTGCCCTCTACAGGAGTAGGACTAGACAGGAAAGAAAACGTTCTGGCCACACCCTAGGGGCAGTCCCAGAGGGTATATCCTCTCACTTCCTGCTACAGCAAATCAGTTTTTTTCTGTCTAGTTAGGAGTAAGGACCTAGATTCCTTGCTAGGATCTTCGGTCCTGGCAAGATTTTTTTTTTAGAAATACTTCTTTTTTAGACAGCTTTTTTTCTCCAGTGTTCCTGTGAGATCTTCAAGCAAGTACGCTGAAACTGGGCGACGGGCTGGATGTTGAGATCCAGTGGTCACCTCAGTTCAGCCTACGAGCGCGTGCAGGCCATAGCTCCGCGCTGGGTCGGCCGCGACATAGTCCCACTGGACGGGGACTGACCCTGCGAGTTAAACGTCTCGCCTGGACGCCAATGACCAACAGAGTCACGGCGTCTGTTTTGGTCGACAGCCCCCCCACCCCGGTGGAGAGGGGTTCTGTCAGGAGTTGGCGCCCGCCTGGTTCCGGTATGGTGAGTAGAATGTTCCCCCTCTCCCCCTGTCGGGTTTGTTGGTGGACGCTGGCCCCTCTCTGGGATGGTCGGACACTCGGTTTTCTGGGTCTCCCCTCTATCCTATAACAGGTCACAGATCCCCCAATTTGAGTGTGATTTTTGTGAATAGAAACCAGGAGGCTTGGTTTGGGAGCTGACTATCTAAATTCACTATATGACTGTAAGGGTGACTGAAGTCAGTGGCAGACTACTAAAAGGCATTACTATTGAGGTATTGAGGTATAGAGGTATCCTACCTGTCTAGTGTGTACACAGGCCGATGCCTATGCCTGAGTTACTGCAGCCACAGATCGCCATCCCTCCAGAAAGCCGGTCACTTCCACAGGCCACACAGCCTCCCGCAGGCCGAGGACACCTCCCGCAGGCCGAAGCACTTCCGCAGGCCGCACAGGCCGAATGCACACATCCTGCAGGCCGCTGCTAGCTTGCAAGCCGCCGCTATCCTACACAGGCCGCCGCCATTTTCCTGCAGATCGCACGAGGCCGCCATATTGGCGTAGCCTCGTGTCTCCAGTATGGGGGCGGCCATGTTTGAGGTGACCAAACACCTCGTGGAGTAATTGGGAGGCGCCGGAAGGCGTGTAAAGGGGCGGAGCCGCCTCCTTGGCCCAGGGAAAGCAAGCCAAAGACTTCCTGTCTGTAGCAGACAGTGCTGGAAGCAGTTTGATAAGAAACTTCTGTGCATCAGGTGAGCCTTGGGGTCTCTCTCTCTCTTTCTGAGGGGTCCAAGCAGGTAGACTGAGGGGCGCTACTGCGCTGGGGGACTAAGTTAAAAAAAAAAAAAAGTTTTTTTGCAATTATTTTTTTTTTGTGTTTGCTGGCAAGTGTCTTGTTACATGAACCCTGCCACTCATGTATCCCCACCTGATCCCCTCGGGGTGGCCGCAGGACCCTCCAGTACCCCACTTGTAATTGATGCATTATCAGCAGTTTTGGAGTCTTTGGTATCCCGGGTGGAGGTAGCCTGTCAGGGACGGGGGTCAAGAAGAGCGACCCCCGCCTACCCCTATATCATCTGATACTTCAGATACGGATTCTGAGCTTGTCATTGCCGGGAAACCTTAAATCTTGAGGTTACACCGGCAGAGGTAGCTGATTCTCATATTACTTTTTTGGTACTAGCAAGCCTACCAAAATGGTGAGGGGTTTTCTCTTGCCCAAATGGGGTCGTCCGTAAACGAGCCCCTGCTATTTCCAAACGCATTGCTAGGCGCTATCATTTTGAGGAATCCCTCATTACAAAGATGGACGGTACCACCAATAGTGGACTCACCGATTTCCAGACTAAATAAAGCCACTGTTATCTCGTTGGATTGACAGAATGGGCCCCACCCATCTCTAGGGTGGGGGGACGTCTTCACCGGTTTCCGGATCCAGGGCTTTCCAGAATCCCGGAAAAGGGGTTCGCAAGGTCATATGGTCGGGATACAAGATCGAGTTTCGATCACTTCCACCGGTGCGATTCTTCCCTTCCAATATTCGACATCCCTGGGTCGCTTAAAAAGCTTTGCGGGGGACAGCTTGATGCAACAAGCAGTGGTAGTTCCCATTCCTTGGAGGAGTTCTAGTCGAACCTGTTCACAATGCCCAGGAAGAAGGGCTAGGTGCGTCCAATTCTGGTCTTGGAAGAGATGGAGTCCATCCAGACAGTGGTGGCCTCCCTGCATCAGGGGGATTTCCTGGCGTCCATAGACATTTAGGATGCCTATCTTCATATCCCCATCTTCGCAGGACATCAGCGTTTTCTTTGCTTTTCCCAAAGATCATCCCTGGTTCCCACCAGGAGACTGAACTAGCTGGGCCTAATTTTGGATACATCCTTGGCAAGAGTGTTTCTCCAGGCGGAGAAACTCCAGAAGATTCAGTCAATGATTCGGATGTTGCTGTCCGTCAACTGGCTGGGTTTGATGGTCGCCTCCTTAGAGGCAGTACCGTTTGCCCAGTCTCATACCCAAATTCTCCAAAGAGGAGATTCTTCTCATATGGAATCGGAATCCCGATTCCCTGGACAATCGGATCCGATTGAGCGAGCAGACCAGGGAGGCGCTCTGGTCTGGTGGCTTCGGTCTCCGATGCTCAGCCAGGGGAAGTCATTTCTTCTGATAAATTCCAGGTTACCGATAAAGGTGTTGGAACTGAGAGCGATCAGACTTTGTCTGATTTACTGGACCGAGCAGCTCCAGGGCAGTCCGGTTCGGATCCAATCGAACTATGCCATGGTCATGACTTATGTCAATCACCAAGGGGCACCAAGAGTGCCCTGGCAGCCATAGAAGTGGCCAACATTCTTTATTGGGGGAACAGTTGTTCCAGTTCTCTCCGCGATATTTATCACGGGGGTGGACAGGCAGATTAATTCAGCCGTCAGATTCTGGATCAAGAGGAATAGTCCCTTCATCCAGAGGTATTTCACCAGCTGTCCCTTCATTGGGGTACCCCCGATATGGATCTATTGGCAGGTTGGCTCAACAGGGCTCGCGCCCGCGATCCTCTAGCGGACGCAGCAGACGCGCTGAGCGCCCAGTAGGGGAAGTATCAGCTACTGTATGTCTTACCCCCTCTCAAGTTACTGCTGAGATTTCTCCGCAGGATAGAGGTGGAGGGAACTCCAGTTATCCTGGTAGTTCCGGGCTGGCCTCGTCAAGCCGGGTACGCCGACTTGGGCAGGCTAGTCGCAGACGCTCCTTGGAGACTTCTTCTCAGGGAGGATCTGCGGTCTCTAGGACCGATCTTCCATCGTGCTTTACAGAGAGCCTGGATAGCTCAGTCGGTAGAGCATCAGACTTTTAATCTGAGGGTCCAGGGTTCAGGTCCCTGTTCGGGCGGTGGCTGTCACCTACCTGTGAGGTCTTTGAGCTGCTGATCAGACAGTCTTTATGCACATCTGCCCTAATGCTCACTGGCCCAGAGAGTTGAAATGTCCTAGGGGACATAAGCTTCCCCCTTGGAATCTGCGCCAGAAAGAAAGGTGGCTGAAGGTGATTGCTTGACCAACAACCCTCGTTTAATGCAGCTTACCTGGGCTCCAGTTTAATGTCAGCTTCAGTTATTTCCTACTCTAATTAAAGCAAGGAAAGCGACTTCTAGCAAAGTCTATTATCGCACATGGAAGACTTATATTGCGTGGTGTGAATCGTTGGGATTTCCCCCACATACCTATTTGGTGACTCGAATTTTGGCTTTTCTGCAAAAGGGGGTTGAGCAGAAACTATCCTTGAGCACTATCAAGGGTCAAGTTTTCAGCGTTAGCAATCTTCTTTCAAAAGCCGCTGGCTACTCATTCCTTGGGACGGAATTTCATCCAGGGGGTGCGGCACTTGGCTCCGCCAGTGCGCACGCCCTTACCGCCCTGGGATCTTAATTTGGTTTTGTCGGTTCTGCAGAAACCTCCCTTTTAAAATATCAGGGAGATTCCCTTGCTTACATTATCCCAGAAGGTGGCCTTCTTGGTGGCTATCACTTCTGCACGCAGGGTGTCTTGTGGTTCATAGGGATAAGGTAGTTCTTCATCCAAAGCCATCCTTTCTTCCTAAGGTGGTTTCAGACTTTCATCTGAATGAAGATATTGTGCTACCTTCCTTGTGTCCTCAGCCCAATCATCCTCGGGCATATGCGTTGCATTCCTTGGATGTGGTTCGGGCAATCAGGGTATACCTGAAGGCTACGGAATCGTTCCGTAAGACGGATTCACTTTTTGTGATCACGGATGGCCCCAGAAAGGGGTTGCCTGCATCTGCCACGACTATCTCCAAATGGATCAGACAGACGGTGGTACAGGCTTATTCTATTAAGGGTCGGAATCCTCCATTCCCTGTTAAGGCGCACTCCACTCGAGCGCTCAGTACTTCCTGGGCCTACCGCCATCAGGCGTCAGTGGTCCAGGTGTGCAAGGCAGCTACCTGGTCGTCGGTTCATGCCATCACATCAACTTTATAAAATTTTGTAAAGGTATCGGCGGATGCCTCATTTGGCCGCAAGGTTTTGCAGGAAGCAATTTGAGGAGACCGGTGGTCTACCTCGAGGGTTTTTTTCCATTGGAATTTCAGTTGAGTCTCATCGTGTGATTGATGAGCCTTTAAAACTTCTAGTTGGCATCGGTTGGGCCTTCTAGATTGGATTTTGATTTCCATTTTCCCACCCCTCATTTGTGGTACTGCTTTGGGACGTCCCGAGTTGTTATTAATCAACAAGGACTACGTCTGTCAATGAGCGACAGAGAAAAATGGATTTTTGTAAAATCTTTCCGTAAAATCCTTTTCTCTTAAGCTCATTGACAGACGTAGTACCCGCCCCTCTGTTTTTGAGTTGGGTTGGGTTAAATTCTCTAAACACTGCTTTGTGACATAACTAATTTGCTGTAGCAGGAAGTGAGAGGATATACCCTCTGGGACTGCCCCTAGGGTGTGGCCAGAACGTTTTCTTTCCTGTCTAGTCCTACTCCTGTAGAGGGCAGTATAACCTGAGTTGTTATTAATCAACGAGGACTATGTCTGTCAATGAGCTTAAGAGAAAAGGATTTTACGGTAAGATTTTACAAAAATCCATTTTTAACCTCATCGGTCCACAGAACTGGTTTCCAAAAATGCATCAGGCTTGTCTAGATGTTCATTTGCAAAGTTCAAACGCTGATTTTTTGTGTTGAGGACGTAGAAGAGGTTTTCTTCTGATGACTCTTCCATGAAGACCATATTTGTGCAAGTATCTCTTTATAGTGGATTAGTGTACCACAACTCCAGTGTCTGCCAGATCTTTCTGGAGGTATCGTGCAGTCAAACGTGGGTTTTGAATTGTTTTTCTCACAATCCTGCGAGCTGTTCTGTCTGATATTTTTCTTGGTCTTCCAGATCTTGCTTTAACTTCAACTGTTCCTGATGACTGCCATTTCTTAATTACATTCCGAACAGAGGATATTGACATCTGAAAATGCTTTGCTATCTTCTTATAGCCTTCTCCAGCTTTGCGAGCGTTAACTATTTTCAGTTTCAGTTTTCTAGACCACTGCTTAGAAGATTCCATGGTGCTGATTGTTGGGGCAAGGTCAGATGAGTCTGGGCATTTAAAACCTATGAGATTGACATCACCTGGTCTTCCCAGACGATGATTGAGAACAATCCATGACACTGGCAGGTCTCAGCCTTGCAAAGGGGGCAGTGCATGCTATAAATTCTGCAGGGTGCCCAAACTTTTTGCAGACACCATTTTTTTGTTTTCTGTAATTTTGAAAGTGTCAATGATGGAAATAAAATCTAACTTTTGTTGACATATAAGAATGTCTAATCTGTAATTTGATGCCTTTTGGAGATTTTTCCATCTTTCCTTGGCTTCTTTATGCACATTAATATAAATTTTTACCTGGGGTGCCCAAATTTTCAATCCCCACTGTATATGCATCCAGACAGAATTACGAGGTTTGTATACCAATGCCAGAAGCCTGGCCAACAAGATGGGAGAGCTGGAGCTGCTGATGTTTGAGGAAAACTTTGATTTTGTGGGGATAACAGAGACTTGGTTCGACAGCTCTCATGATGGCAACCATTCAGGGGTATTCCCTTTATCGCAGGGATAGAGAAGATAAAAAAGGGGAAGGGGTATGTCTGTATATGAAGAACAGTGTACAGGCAAATATGAGGGATGATATTAATAATGGAGCTATGGACGAGGCGGAATCCCTATGGGTAGAACTTAGAGGTTGTAAACCCGTACAAAGTTTTCTTTTTTTTTTTTTTTTCGGTAACCTGTAAGAGAAACGCATAATGAGCTAGTATGCATCTCATACTAGCTCATTATGCAATACTTACCTTAGAACGAGCCTCCGCCGTGCAGCCCGCTTACCTGTATGCATTCCTTGATCATGCGATCGTGGACATGTCGCCCGTCTTCCGGGTTTGCGGCATACGGCCATCTGATTGGCCAGAGCCGCGGTGACGTCACTCCCGTGCACGCGCGCGGGAGCCGACAGTCACGGCACGGGACTCTGAAGAAACGGCACCAGCGGCTGCTCCTTCAGAGCGCATGTGCCAGTGACGTCACTGGATGCATATAAGGTAAATATCTCCTAAACGGTACATGTTTAGGAGATATTTACAGTACCTATAGGTAAGCCTTATCATAGGCTTACCTATAGGTAAAAGTGTCCGAGGAGGGTTTACTTCCTCTTTAAAAGGGAAGGCACTATAGGGAAGGTAATATTGGGCGTATGCTATAGGCCCCCCAACCAGAGGGAGGGGGAGGCGGACCACCTTTTACAGATGGGATTGGCATCAAGGATGGGAAATGTCATTATAATGGGGGACTTTAATTATCCAGATATAGACTGGGCAGAAGGAACCGCGCATTCAGCCAAGGCTCGGCAGTTCCTAAATGTTTTGCAGGACAATTTCATGGGTCAGATGGTGAACGCACCGACAAAAAACAATGCGGTACTTGGCCTACTGATTACCAACAATACAGACCTGCTCACGGATATAGAGATACGGGGCAACTTAGGAAACAGTGACCATAGGTCAATTAGTTTCAGTATTAATCATATTTATAGGAAACACAAGGGTAATATAAAGACACTGAATTTCAAAAGAGCCAATTTCCCAAAACTGCGCTCTCTGGTAGAAAATATCAAATGGGATAGAACCCTGGGAACAAAGAACACGGAGGAAAAATGGGAGTGCTTCAAGAGCATACTAAACAAAGGACAGAGAAAAGGCGGAAGTGTTGAATCATTTTTTCTCTTCAGTCTTCCCAAAAGAATCGGGGGGGGGGGGGGGCTACACTAACTCAGCTTGTAATGCTAAACTAAATAATACACCTCAGGAAGTACCGCCATGGCTAACAGAAGATAGACTTGGAACTAAACTAGAGAAACTTAACATAAAAAAATAAATCACCGGGACCGGATAACTTGCACCCGAGGGTTCTTAAAGAGCTCAACCAGGTGATTGCCAGACCATTATGCTTGATCTTTAAGGATAGTCTACTGACAGGTATGGTGCCAGCTGATTGGAAAAAGCCAACGTGATACCAATATTTAAAAAAGGGCCCAGATATATCCCGAGTAACTATAGGCTGGTTAGCCTAACATCAGTAGCCTGCAAGATTTTGGAGGGGATGTTAAGAGACTATATTCAAGACTTTAGTAATGAAAACGGTATTATTAGTAGTAATCAGCATGGATTAATGAAAAATCGTTCTTGCCAAACCAATCTATTAACCTTCTACGATGAAGTGAGCTGCCACCTAGATAAAGGTAAGCCGGTGGATGTGGTGTATCTGGACTTTGCAAAGGCCTTTGACACCGTTCCCCAAAACGCTTACTGTACAAACTAAGGTACGTAGATATGGACCATAGGGTGAGTACCTGGATAGAGAACTGGCTCCAGGGGAGAGTCCAGAGGGTGGTGATTAATGGGGAGTACTCGGATTGGGTGGGTGTGGAAAGTTGGGTCCCCCAAGGTTCTGTCCTGGGGCCAATCCTGTTTAATTTATTCATAAATGATCTAGAGGAGGGGATATAGAGTACAATCTCAGTATTTGCGGATGATACTAAACTAAGCATGCCAATATCTTCTATGCAGGATGTGGAAACCTTACAAGCGGACCTGAACAAAATAATGGGGTGGGCAACTACATGGCAGATGAGGTTTAACCACTTGCCGACCGCCGCACGACTATCTACGTCGGCGGTCAGCCCCTCACAGGCAAAGCGACGTAGGTCTACGTCGCTAGCCTGTGAGGGTCTAGGGAGCGAGCGCGCGCCGCCGGAGGCGCGCTCCCGCGTGGTCAAGGATCCCCCCCGCGCGTGTGACCGGCGGACCCGATGTCCGCCGGTCACTCTGCGATCGTCGGGGGAGAGGGAGAAAGTCAGGCGGCTTGTGTAAACAAGCTGCCTGTCATTCTCACCTGTGTATGAAGGATGATCATACGGTTCTACTATGTAGAACCGTTGATCACTGTTCATACATCTGAAGCCACAGCCAATCACAGTAGAAAGCACGCCCCTAGGGACACACATAGCCCCTCCCTTTCAAAAAAAAAGTTAACCCCTTCACTGCCAGTGTATTTTTACAGTAACAGTGCATATGTATAGCACTGATTACTGTAGAAATGTCACTGGTAACCCCAAAAGTGTCAAGAATGTCAGTCAAGGGTCCGATCTGTCCGCCGCAATGTCGCAGTACCGCAAAAAAAATCGCAGATCGCCGTCATTACGCGTTAAAAAAAAATAAACAACAAAAATGACAAATCTTTCCCTTTGTTAGTAAACGCGATAACTTTTGCGCAAACCAATCAAAATATGCTTTTCGCTATTTTTTTTTTTTTTTTACCAAACATAGGTAGCATAAAACAAATTGGCCGAAAATGTTAAAAAATTTTGATTTTTAAATTTTTTTGGGGGGGGAATTTCATATAAAAAAAATGTGAAAAATATTGCTATTTTTGCAAAATTTACGCTCTTTTTTTGTTTATAGCGCATGATCAAAAAATCGCACAGGTGATCAAATACCACCAAAAGAAAGCTCTGTTTGTAGGAAAAAAAGGACGCCAAATTCGTTTAGATACAGCATCGCACGACCGCGCAATTGTCCGTTAAAGTCACGCAGTGCCGAATCGCAAAATACCCCCTGGTCAGGAAGGGGGTAAAATCTTCCGGGGCTTAAGTGGTTAATGTTGAAAAATGTAATGTAATGCACTTGGGCGTCAGAAACATGAAAGCAAGCTACTCACTGGGGGGGAAACCTCTGGCTGCGTCTAGGATGGAGAAGGACCTGTGGGTACTGGTAGACAACAGGCTTGGCAGTGGCATGCAATGCCAAGCCGCTGCAAGCAAAGCCAACAGAATACTAGCATGTATAAAAAAGGGGATTCACTTCAGAAATGGAGATTATTCCCCCACTCTACAAGACTCTGATCCGGCCCCATCTGGAGTATGCTGTCCAGTTCTGGGCACCGGTCCTCAGGAAGGATGTTCTGGAATTGGAGAGAGTCCAGAGAAGGGCAACAAAAATAATTAGGGGGAATGGAGAACATCGGCTATGAGGAAAGACTACAATCACTGAACTTATTCTCTCTAGAGAAGAGACGATTGAGGGGGGATATATCAATGTACAAATACTGTACTGGCGACCCTAGCATAAGGAACAAACTTTTCAGAGAAAGGGAATACAATAAGACACGTGGCGACTCACTAAAACTAGAGGAAAAACGGTTTAACCTTAAAATACGTAAGGAGGTTCTTCACTGTCAGAGCCGTAAGGATGTGGAATTCTCTTCCACAAGTAGTCGTATCAGCAGGGAGCATCGATAGTTTGAAAAAACTATTAGATGGGCACCTTAAAGACCACAACATACAGGGGTATACAATGTACGGTTAACAGCAAACACAAGCACATCGGTTGAACTGGATGGAATGATGTCTTTTTTTCAACCTCACAAACAATGTAACGATCCAGGCCATGATAGTTCTAGATGAGGACGATTCCCTCTGTCTTTGCCAGAAAGGAGGATGAAGAGATGATCCGTTTGTCTAAAGGATGCTGTAGCCTGAAGGTAATCTTGCAGAATCTCCACATCTAAGGGGTGAGCCTTGACAGCCTCTGGATTCCCGAAAATAGGGAGAACAATCTCTCGGTTTTCGGGGAAGACCGAGGTGACTTTTGGATTTGAGTTGAGCATGGGTATGAGAACTACCCAGTTTGGGGAGAAAGGTTAGGTTAGGAATGGTTCTTTAGCCAAGGGCTCCAATCTCAGAGACTCTTTAGCCGAGGTGATCGCCACAAGGAAGGCGGATTTGATGCAAAGATTCCTGAAAGACATAGTTGACTCCTTCGGCACCGGACCGGTGAGTTGAATGAGTGGAAAGTCCCATTTGGGAAATCTTGGCTTCCTCCTGAGGTCTAAGTCTAGCTGCACCCTTAAAAAAAATTGCCAGACAAGCGGATGACTGGCCCAGGAGACTCCAGTAAAGGCTGACACGGCCAAGAATTGAACTCTAAGAGTGCCAACCGACGGAGCCAGATCTAGACCTGACTGTAGAAATTCTAAGATTTCATTAACTCCCGGGTAAGTGTATGATTTCTAATTGGATGTGAATTCAGTGAACCTGGCCCAAACTCTGTTGTAGACTCTGTTTTGTGCTTGCCCTCCTAGAACTCATCAGGGTGGAGCTGACACCCGAGGGGCAGCCAAGGGCTTCCAACCTGCCTCTCTCAAAAACCAGACTGTCAAGTGCAGCTGCGCCGGGCATGGATGCAGCGTTGCCCCGTGACAACAGGGTCTGGATTGAGGGGAAGGAGAACTGGACTCTGATAACAGAGCTGTATTAAAGGTGGAAATCGTGGCCTTTTCAGCCATTATGGAGCTATCCTCACTACCTCGACAGCCTCTGATTGGAATCGCTGCAGGAATCGGAGGATGACTGGGATCCGGGGAAAAGCATGTGCTCTTTTGAACCTCCCATAGATCCGTCAGTGCATCTATCCCGAAGGCTTGGTAGCACCGGCCACCAGTTTGACACTGGAGTGCTGTCAAACCATTTCCTATACAGCCCCACGATGAACATTAAAAGCTTGAGTTTGGCATGTGCCCAATGATCTATTAACCCTTGCTGCAGCACTACACTTGCCACTGACATGGACATCATGTGTTTGCATTTTTGTGACAAGCTGCATCCGGTAGCAGGCGATGTGGCAAGTGACAAGCTGCATCTGCCGACAGCCAATGTGGCAAGTGACAAACTGTATCTGGTGGTAAGTAACAAGCTTCATCTGGTGGCAAGTGAAAAGTTGCTTCTGGTGGCAGGCGACGTGTCAAAGGACAAGCTGCGTCTGATGACAAGCTGTGTCGGTGGCCAGTGACGAGCTGTGTCGGTGGCCAGTGACGAGCTGTGTCGGTGGCCAGTGACGAGCTGTGTCGGTGGCCAGTGACGAGCTGTGTCGGTGGCCAGTGACGAGCTGTGTCGGTGGCCAGTGACGAGCTGTGTCGGTGGCCAGTGACGAGCTGCGTTGGTGGCCAGTGACAAGCTGCATCTGGTGGCATGCCTGCCAGTAGTGAACAAGCACGCTATGAGTCCTGTGAAACATGTCTACCATCCATTTTGCTGTACCTTGCATCCTTGTTCAATAAAGCCTTTTAGCGTGAGCTATTGCCTGGTGTGCGGCCATTTCTCTTGTATCCTGTCTGTGGTGGCGATCCGAGGTCCTGCACCCAAGGCTGGCTGTGAAGTTCCAAACTGCCTGAGCGGTGTACATCTTTCTCTGCGTCATTGTGTTCAAGCGGTTATACCGGGGCCATGGCTGCAGCGGTCAGCCATAATCCCAGTATTGTTTTGTTCAGCGATACCCTACACTGTAAAAGCGATCCTAGTGGCTAATTAGCTGCTTGATTGCTTTTACAAGTGGCAGGAGGGGTCTTCCCCCTCCCGCTGCTCTCTGGTACTTTTCCTGGGCCCTTCTGTATCTCCAGAGAGCCTGGCATCTGATCCGGCAGTTGATACATAGAGGTGCTATGCTGGCCATAGAGGTGATCTGGGAGCAGAACATCACCGATCATCTCTATGGTCTAGGACACCGCACGCATATTTAAACACTGTTCACACCACACATGAGGTATTGCCACAAATGTTATAGCGAGAGCAATAATTCTAGCTCTAGACCTCCTTTGTAACTCGAAGCTGGTAATTTGAAAGTGTCGCCTATTGAGATTTTTTAGGTAGTATAGTTTGTTGCCATTCCACGAGTTTGCACAATTTTAAAGCGTGACATGTTGGGTATCTGTTTGCTCAGCACCACAACATCTTTTTTTTATATTTTTTCAAAAAATTTGGGCTATAGTGTTTTCCACATTAAAATTAATTGAAGTGTATTTTTATTTATTTATTTTTTTAAATGTGTTTAAAAAACCACTGCGCAAATCACCTGTGACATAAAAAATTGCAACAACCACTATTTTATTCTCTATGGTCTCTGCTAAAAATATGTTTGGGGGTCTAGTGAAAAAATTGTTTTTTACATGTAAGAGAGAAGTGTCAGAATAGAATTTACCTTAGCGACCGGGGGGAATACCTTAGCGTGAGTGTCGCGGAATACCAGAGGGTAAGAAAGTAGAGTTAGGAAGCTAGAAAAGAGCCACACAGGACAAACTTAAATTTCTGAATCCCCATCAGATTAGATTAGTAGGTACAATGCCCGGCAGGTGTGGAGATGCGATTCGTTGTACATCTTGTGGCATGTATACATTCCTCAATCATGCGATCAAGGGCGAATACAACTGCACAAAATGTAAGCACGTTGCTTCCCTTGAAGCTCAGGTTCTGAATCTAGGGAAGCAACTGACAACACTGAGAATGTCCATACTGAAGGAAAGCTGGGAGTGTACTCGTCAGGTTTGGGCAGGGGCCTGCACAGAGGAGGGCAGAGATACAAGGGTGCAGGCATCAGAGCAGAGTAGATGGGTGACAGGAGGGGTAGAGGGGAATAAGGCAAGGAGGCCTGGGCTGGCGCACCCCAATAAATTCGCCCTTTTGCGTGATGTTGGGGAAACCAGTCAGGGACCAGCATTGCTGGAGCAGAGCGTCGCCCCTAGCTGCCAGGGGAAGAACTCCTCCAATGAGAGCGGGAGAAAGGGAAAGGAAAGACAGGTTCTGGTGGTAGGGGACTTAATTATTAGGACAGACGGGGCAATCTTGTCACAAAGACCGTGAGCGCCGAACTGTCGTTTATTGGGCACTCGGGTTCGTCACATCATGGCTCGGGTGGACAGATGACTGGGTGGGGCTGGGGAAGACCCAGCTGTCATGGTACACGTGGGTACCAATGACCTAGGCAGAGGGAGATGGAGAGTCCTAAAAAACGATTTCAGGGACTTGGGAGCTAAGTTGAGGAGTAGGACCTCCAAGGTAGTATTTTCAGAAATACTACCTGTACCTCAAGCCACACCAGAGAGGCAGCGAGAGATTAGGGAAGTTAACAAGTGGCTGAGGATCTGGTGTAGTAAGGAGGGTTTTGGGTTCCTGGATAACTTGGGTGAGAAAATGACCAGCAAGTTAGAGGTGCTTTTAAACTAGGTGATGGGGGGGGGGGGGGGGGGTACAGTTGTAGAATTAGCCAGTGGGGAGCAAGGTTCAGCGGGCACAAATGGGGACTTTAGAAGTTAGGTTTTCAGAGTTCCTAAATCCAAGGTGGGTATGGGGAAAGATCACAAGTGAAGCATAAAAACATCAAACGAGAGGATATAGTTTGCATGCGGTCAAAATTACGAGGTTTGTATACCAATGCTAGAAGCCTGGCCAACAAGATGGGAGAGTTGGAGCTGCTAAAGTATGAGGAGGACTTAGAATTTGTGGGGATTACAGAGACTTGGTTTGACAGCTCTTGTGATTGGCTGGGGACCATTCAGGGGTATTCCCTTTATCACAAGGATAGAGAAGGTAAAAAAGGTGGAGGGGTATGTCTGTATATTAAGAACAGTGTACAGGTAAATGAGGGATGATATTAATAATGGAGCTATGGATGAGGTAGAATCCTTATGGGTAGAACTGAATCCCTATGGGTAGAACTTCAAAGGGAAGGCACTATGGGTAAAGTAATATTGGGCATATGCTATAGGCCCCCCATGCAGAGGGAGGAGGGGGAGGTGGACCTCTTTTCACAGATTGGAGTGGCAGCAAGGATGGGAAATGTCATTATAATGGGGGACTTTAATTATCCAGATATAGACTGGGCAGAAGGAACCACGCATTCATCCAAGGCTCGGCAGTTCCTAAATGTTTTGCAGGACAATTTTATGGGTCAGATGGTAAACACATCGACAAGAAACAATGCGGTACTAGACCTACTGATTACTAGGGCTGGGGAATATAATCGAAAGATCGATGCATCGCGATTCGACCCTTCGCGATTCTGCATCGATGCGGGCTGCCGGCATAATCGATTATACGAAATGACGTCGTCAGCCGCGGCCACGCCCTATCGCGCAAGGGAAAAAAAAAAAAAACACAAGATCGCAGGATCGGCAACTGATTGGTGGGTTAGTGGCGGGAGCTTAATAAAAAGGCTCCGCCCCTCCCCTTCCGCCTCTTTGACCCGGGCCGAGGCGCAGCAAGACATCCCCCGCGTGTATCGGCGTCCCACGTGCGGCCTAGAAGCCAGCCAGCCATCCAAGCCAGAAGCAGCCAGTCCAGTGAGTCCACACACAGGAGCGAGGAGCCCCAAGTGCGTCCCCATCGCAGCCAGCCAGCGCCGCCAGCCTCACCTCACCGTAGCCGACAGGTCCTGGAGGCCCAGCCGCCACGCCACTGCCAGTGACGCCAGCCGCCCGCCAGAGAGCAGCACAGCACCTGTCCTCCTCTGCAATGCAGTGCACAACAACCCACACCGTCACACAGCAGGTATGTCCGAACAAATAATTGTGTAATCATTCATGGGGGTCTCTCGTCTGTATCTCTGGTGGATGTCTGTGATGGGGGGGGGGGGGCCTGGGACAGGGGACGGTCGGTCGGGGCCCGGGGGTACTGTTCTGCTGTGGCAGTCTGGCAGCCAGGGGGGTCAGTCAGTGTCAGTGGGGGCCTGGGGGTCTCTGTCAGTGTCAGTCAGCTATGGAGGTCTGGACAACTGACACCAAGCCAGCCACGGTGCAGCATTATAGGAAGGAAAATCATTGAGAGAAATAACTTGTACATTTGAAGCTTAACCTCGAGTAAATCTTATTGGATCACAAACGCCAATTGTGGATTCTTGTGTAATATACTATATTTGTGAGTTTGTGAATGTGACCCCCATAGGATTTCCTCAAGGTTAAGCTTCAGTTTACAATTTATTCTCTCAAGGAGTTTCCTTCCTCTAATGGTGGCTTGTTGGCTAGCTTGGCTTCAGTTACAGATGTAATCGACATGGTAGAGTGCTGCTCAGTGCAGTGCAGGTAAAGTTTTCTTTCTGTAACGTGACTGACTGACTGACTGTCGTGACAACTCAAGAGCTTATAACGCAACACACACACACACACAAAGTGTGTGTGTGTGTTGAGTTGATGCTGATGAGGCTGCGTATAAGCTTTTGAGTAGTCACGACACACACACACTGTGTTTAGTTGACTGGCAATGGCAGGGGCAAACACAATCGCAGTGAACCTGGAACATTTTATATTTTTTACAGCTTTTCTAGCACTGGAGAGATGGAGAATGGCTTGTTTTCAAAAATGGTCCATTCACGTAAGTGAATTGATAATTATTTAAGCTTAAGCTTATATTTGTATAACTCCCCTCTAGCAGCCATCAACTCACTTCACTTGAGTTGACTGGCAGTTGCAGGGGGAAACAAACATCACGGTGAACATGGAAGTTTACAGCAGTGCACTATTGCCAGTTTCACCTTTGATATTTGCTACTAGTCAGGAAGTGCTCTGTTTTGTAGAGGACAGGTTATGGCGCACACCTGGAAATTATTGCAACGCATGTCTGTCTGCTGGTCTGTTGTACTTGTAGCAATAGCAAGTGTAGGGGGTTCCCTCAACCAAACAAATACTAAAGGTAAAAGTGTATCTAGACAACTGAAGGCAAGCCAGGCAGCCACGGTACAGGAAAGGACATCCTTGAAAGATTAAATCAATCATACATTGAAGCGTAAAACCTTGATTAAATCTTTACTGGATCACAAATACACACAAACCTGACCTAACCTATATGCCTTGAGTTGTACCAGTGTGGCAATGCCAAACCTTTCTTCAGTTCTCATGATTCTGATGCAGACAATCCTGTTGTGTGTTTTTTTGTGATCCCATGAAGATTTACTCAAGGTTCAAGCTTTAGTTGATGATTTACTCTGTCAAGGGTTTTCCTTCCTCTCATGGTGGCTTTGGCTTGGCTTCAGTTGGGTTTAATCGTGGTAGAGACAGAGACTGTCTGCAGGACAGGTAACGTTTTCTGTAAAGTAAGTGACATAAAAGTGACATAAGTGAATTGATAAGCTTAAAGCTTATATTTGTAACTCCCCTCTAGCAGCCAATCCATCAACTCACTTGAGTTGACTGGCAGTTGCAGAGGGAAACAAACATCACGGTGAACATGGAAGTTATGCAGCAGTGCACTATTGCCAGGTTCACCCTTGATGTTTGCTACTAGTCAGGAAGTGCTCTGTTTTGTAGAGGACAGGTTATGGCACACCTGGAATTTATTGCAATGCATATTCACATAAAAGGATTTATATATAATGTTTTGTGGGAATTTATGATGACCATTTTCACAAGAATATTAGCTTGGCTGGCTGGCTTCTATCTTGGCTTGCCTTAAAGTACAACTATAGGCCAAACTTTATCCAAAATCCAAAAAGTTTGGCCTTTAGTTGTACTTTAAATGGTGGTAGGCCTGACTTATATTAATATTTTCTTTTATGAAGCAGTAAACTGCACTACTACAGTTTATTTACTAATTTTACTGTTACTTCTAGTAAAATACTAGTGTTGTTGTCTGTCTCTGCTATGCTGTTTGCATTTTCAGACCTTCCTATGTTTGCAGTGCAAGTGCACTAAAGTATGCAGGGCTTGCAGGCCATGACAGGGTCCAGGAAAGTGTCCTTTGAAGCAAATGAAAATAAAAAGGATTCTTTTATTTGTGACTGCTTGATTGTTTGTTTTTTTCATAAAGTTTTGAAAACCATTGGGCAGTGGGCTGGGCATGGGCATTGGGCAGTAATCGTGATGCATCGCGGAATCGAATCGTATCGAATCGCGACCCTAATAATCGTAATCGCATCGAATCGTGAGGTAAGTGAAGATGCACAGCCCTACTGATTACCAACAATACAGACCTGCTCAGGGATATAGAAATACTGGGCAACTTGGGAAACCTTGACCATAGGTCAATAAGTTTCAGTATTAATCATAGTAACAGGAAACACAAGGGTAATATAAGGACACTGAATTTCAAAGAGCCAATTTCCCAAAACTGCGCTCTTTGCTAGAAAATATCAAATCGGATAGAACCCTGGGAACACAGAGGGAAAAATGGGAGTGCTTCAAGAGCATACTAAACAAAGGGATTGGCCCGTGCATTCCAAAGGGAAATAAATTTAAAAGAACAAAACTAAACCCTGGGTGGCTAAATGCCAACATAAAAATGCATATTAATACTAAAGAAAAGGCTGGGGGGTCATTGGCAGCATTTAAGCATTACAAAGAGTGTAATAAGAAATGTAAAGGCGAAATCGAGGTAGCTAAACTAGAACACGAGAGACCTATAGCGGAAGAGAGTAAAAAAAAAAAAACCCAAAAATTCTTTTAAGTATATAAATAGTAAGAAAGCGAGGCCAGAACACATTTGCCCCAAAAAAGACGACAAAGGGAATCTGGCCACGGGGATAGAGAGAAGGCGAAGTGTTAAATAATTTCTTCTCTTCAGTCTTCACAAAATAATTGGGGGGCTACTCTAACCCAGCTTGTAATGCTAAATTAAAGAATACACCTCCAGAAGTACCCCCATGATTAACAGAAGATAGACTTAGAACTAAACTAGAGAAACTGAACATAAATAAATCACCGGGACCAGATGGCTTGACTGGATGGCTTGTTATTAGACCCCAAATCTCTCCTCTGGCCCCCATGCAGCCAATCGGACCTAAATCGGTCCGATCGGCTGCTTCTCTGGCCACTGGTGGCCAGGTAAACAAAGGGGCAGGACCGGAAGTGATGAATACTCGTCGCTCCAAGGTTACACAGAGAGGAGATTGACGTCAGTTCCCCTCCCTCTGTCCCAGGCAGCCATCGCTGCATTGCTCCCGGCTTCTGCGATGGGAACGGTGCGATGGGAATGGAGAGCCCAGGAGGGGGGTAGGTCCCCCTTCTGCAACCCGCAGAAGTGATATAGTGTCTCACTTCTGCCTTTTACAGAATCGCCGGCTGAAAATAATGGTACTGGGACGATGCCTGTAGGTGCAGGCATCATCCAGATATAACCACTGAAACCCAAGGACATACAGGAATGTCCTTGGGTGGGAAGTGGTTAACAATCCTCTCATGGTCGGTATATCCCTCCTAATATCAGTATTACATTTCTATTATTGTAATATAGTAAATATAGCAAGTAACCTGCGGGTAGAAGGTGGCGATGTCCATCTTGGTACACCCCCCACACTGAGCGATGAACTGATTATATAGTGAAAAACTTGCGAGTGAAATAGTCTATTTCAGTATAAAAGGTGAGTTTACTGCAAAAATAAGTCTGAAATTCAAGAGTTGCTTGGTTGTAAGAACATATCTGCTGCTGCTTCATGTTATGTTACATTAGGAAAGCTATTGGAAGGCATAGTGCCCATGTTGAAACACATGGCGCATGCGCAGTAAGTTTTCTCGGCCGTCACATCCGGTTGCAGAATCTGATAGGTAGTGGTATTCTGATAGAACTACGGCATCGGCTGGAGGACATCGGTGGATCGGAGGGACAAGGTAAGTTTTACTACAGGGTAATCCCGAGTGTGGCTCGGGGTTGCCGCTTTTGGTACTGAAAATGAACCCCGAGCCACACTCAGGATTACCACCAGGGAGGTTAACTACTTGCCTTCTGTGCACTTAAACACCCTTCCCATCCAGGCCAATTTTCAGCTTTCAGCGCTGTCACACTTTGAATGACAATTGCGCGGTCATGCTACACTGTACCCATTTGAAATTTTTATCATTTTTTTCACACAAATAGAGCTTTCTTTTGGTGGTATGTAATCATCTCTGGGTTTTTTATTTTTTACAAAAAAAAAAGAATAAAGACAAAAAATTTTGAAAAAAAAAAAAAAGTTTTTCTTATTTTCTGCGAGTAAATTTTGATAATACATTTTTCTCCTTCACTGATGTGCGCTGATAGGCTGCACTGATGGGCACTGATAGGCTGCACTGATAGGCTGCACTGATGGGCACTGATAGGCTGCACTGATGGGCACTGATAGGCTGCACTGATGGGCACTGATGAGGTGGCACTTATGGGCACTGATGAGGTGGCACTTATGGGCACTGATGAGGAGGTACTAATATGCCGCACTGATGAGCACTGATAGGCGGCACTGATAGGCAGGCACTGAGAGGCGGCACTGCTGGGCACTGAGAGGTGGCACTGCTGGGCACTGAGAGGTGGCACTGCTGGGCACTGAGAGGCGGCACTGATGGGCACTGATAGACGGCACTGATGGGCACTGGCGGATGGCACTGGACACTGACGGGTGGCACTGATGAGCGGCACTGATGGGCAGCACCATCAGTGCCCACACTCAGTGCCCATAGTGCTGCCAGTCAGTGCTCATCAGTGCCTAGATGAGCAGGCACTGATGGGCACTGACTAGCAGCACTATGGGCACTGATTGTGGGCATTGATGGGGGGCACTGATGGCGGGCACTGTGGGCACTGATGGGGGGGCAATGTGTGTGTGTTTTTACCTTGTGTAATCAGGGCACTGGTGATCGGTGCCCTGATTACATTCTCCTGTGTCCCCGGCGCTGTGAGGCTCCCCCTCCTTCCTCACACTGCAGGCTCCGTGTGAGGAAGGAGCGCCGGCGATGAGAGATGATCTAATATGTTTACATATGAGATCATCGCTCATTGGACGGCCAGATAACGTGGTGAATGGCCGCTGTGATTGGCCATTCACCACGATCTGTGATCGGCCGTGTCCAAGGGACACGGCCGACACAGATTTTCCCCGCAGCGCGCTGGGGCCGTGTCCGCGCTGCAGCCGTATATAGGCTGTAGCGCGGATGGGTAGTGGTTAATAAGACTTTTAGGTTATGGTTTAGCCACCCGGGTTTAAAATTGGCTCTTCTATATGTATTGCCCATTGGAATGCACAGTATATTTATTGCCCATTGGAATAGTATATTTATTGCCCATTGGAATGCACAGTATTGAGCAAAGTTCAGAAAAGTGCTCTTTTTAAATTTAGAATTTTTGTGCTACTCTCATGCCTCCTTTTACTATGATTTACGGTAAATGTGATCGCTAGATCCCACGTTGTCCCATATTGCCACATCTGAGATCAGACTTGGATGCACTTGTGGGTTTAACTAATCTTTTCTGGTATAATTCTCTTTTAGGTTTTAATAAATCTAGCAATGCATTCTTTTTAGTCGGGGAAACCACTGAAACCCCTCGTCCCATTCACAATGTCACTCCTCTCTACCACCCTTACATCTTTTTTGATTATATAGACACACCCCTCCCCCTTTTCTACCTTCCCCGTCCTTCCGATACAAGGAATACCCCTGAATATTTGCCAGCCAGTTGTGTGAGCTGTCAAACCAAGTTTGTTCCCACAAAGTCTAAATCCTCCTCCTGTAATAGCAGCTCCAGTTCCTCCATTTTGTTAGCTAGGCTAACATTTGTATATACTCCTCTGTGTTGTGTGAGATGCATATTCATTTCTCAAGTTTTCTCATGTTTTGTTTTTGATTTGTCCACTCATTCACCCCAGGATTAGATGTTACATGTATTTTATCACTACCAACTCCACTATTGCCCTCTGTCCTTTGCGCACTGCTGGCTGTCATTTCCTCTTTGGGGGTTTTTTGATCGTTAGCTACCTATAGATAGTATAGGGTTTGCCACCGTCCCTATGTAAATCTTTGTTTGGGGGTATGGTACCTCAAGCCATGAAAAAATGTGGGACTTTAAGGGCAAAGTAACAAATAATATAGAACAAAGAATATTATAATTTGTGATTTACTGTTCCTTATATTGTGATACATATATACATTGACATGATCTTTGTGAGGGGCTATAGACCCCTAGTGAAGATGTGTGATGAGCGTTCAGAACGAAGTGACAAATGTGGAAATTGTGACTTTTAGAAACATTCTCTATCGTAACAGAGTGTTTTTCCTGCGTTATTGTGTCCCAACGCGTTTCGGCTCGTTCGAGCCTTTTTCAAGGGTCAAAGTTACAGGTTCTGCAATGATTGTATGGATACATAGCGGTAATCATACATACCACCGAATATTAATTCAAAATGTGGTATACAAAGAAAATTACATACATCAAACAAAGGCTGTCATTTCCTCTGAACCCCCCAACACCTAGTTTAAAAGCCCCTCCCAACATTGTGGCCATCTTTCCTCCCAATAGAGCTTCACCACCCCCATTAGGGTGCAGCCCGTCCTTACTAAAGTGCTGGTTACCAACTGAGAGGTCAGCCATGTGGTTCAGCAACCACAGTCTTTGTGACAGATTGCCCTCTGTCCTCTTAATAGAGTCCCCCACTACCAGTACCTGTCTAACCTTCCCTGCATCTCTGCCCCCCTCCTTAATGGGGCAGTCACTCCCTTGGCAGCTAGGGGAAGGCGCCTGCTCCAGCACTGCCACCCCTGAGCTTATATCCCCAACTTCATGCAACTTGGCATATTTGATGGGGTGTACCAACTCGGGACTGGCCTCCCTATCGCTCTTCCCTCTACCCCTCCTATTTGTCACACAGCTACTACCTCTGGCTCCTGTGCCTCCATGTCTCCAACCTACTTTACACTGACCTCCGCCATCACCTGCTGGGTAATGTCCAAACTACTTTCTAGGTTGTTGATGTTGCGCAGTGTTGCCACCTTGTTTTCTAGATCCAGGATCTGGGCTTTTAGAGAAAACTCTCACATCTCGCACAGCGGTATTCGCCCTTGATTGGCTCCTCAAGGAATGCGTACATGGAGCTGAATGTGCTCTGAGTGGCATCACCAGTCCTGTTGGACATTTTATCCTATTTTCTCTTGGGGATAATAAGAAAAGACCTGCTGTTGGTACTCTTCACTACTCCAAGCTCCCCTGGCGCTACAAGTTCCTATATTATGCTTATAATTAGAGATGTGCCGGTTTTCGGTAATTCGATATATCGCGGTATTGCATACCCACGGTATTGTTGTTGTGGCATTTTTAAAATACCGTGTTTCTCTGCTCCTCAAGTCTGACTTTTGAATTGATACATTTCAGGGAGCTGGATGACTCATTCAGTCACTCAACAGTTCACTCACTCAATAGAAACAGCTCTGGTAATATAAAAAAAAACTTTGATGACGAAACGCGTAGGGCGGGTCCATTGCGTCACAGCGTCACTTCCGGTTTTGAGACTCTACCGCCGTGGA
The DNA here is from genome assembly GCF_965119305.1 of Pelophylax lessonae. Lineage (NCBI taxonomy): Eukaryota > Metazoa > Chordata > Amphibia > Anura > Ranidae > Pelophylax > Pelophylax lessonae. Next base: position 158,356,425 of record NC_138773.1, read on the forward strand.
ACGCGGAAGCTTCCCGGCGAGTGCTACTGATCCGAGGCAGCTATCACAGCTCTCACAGTGAGTGGATGCTACGTTCTTTCTTTACTTTTTGCGATTAATACTTCACGGGGCTCCCCTCTTCTTTCTCTCCATATGGAAACATGCCAACTGGTGCCTTGTTGACTGTGGAGGGGGACCCTTGAAGATTCACTCTTGCCTAACTTCCGTACAAGGCAGGTTGTATATACAGCGCGACACCTAGTGGTCACACAGGTGATTGCAGCTGACATTTATTTTTAAGGGATTTTCTCCCTGGTTTCACTCATCACTTTTATTTCACCTATATGTCTTCTACTGGCATGTTGCGCTCATAATAGTAACAGTGCCAGGATTATCACCAAATACTTGATTAATTTTATTTCTGCACTGTATTGATTTAATTATTTGTATATCACAATAAATACACTGTCTATGTCATTAATTTATTTATTGCACTTCAGCACTTTCTGGGTTTTACCTATCACACATCAGGATATTTGATCTATTTTACTTGAACCCACCTGATACACAGTATATATTTACCTTTTTTTGGTTTTATGGGACACACCCCCTTATTTATCATTTGATTGCAAGTGAATGCACTTTATTACTTATTTGCACAAAGGTAGCGCCGTTTACAACCCCTTTCTGCACTTTACTTAGCTCTGGTAATATGATCCTAGAGTGAGAGACTTAGCTCCTCCCTGTAACCAATCGGACAACTCCCAGCACACACCCACATGCTTCTTCCAGGGCTCAGACACAGACAGAAACATAAGTTTCTGCAGATAGAATAAGATAGATAGATAGAATTAGATGGATCTAGATAGATAATAAATATATATATATTTTTTTTAATATTTATAAATAGATACACGCATGCATACATACATACATACATGGGCATAGCAGCATATTATATATATACGCACACAGAGCAGCCCACATTACATTATTATATAGCCATCAAGCAGTGTCTGGCCTACCTGGTGATGACTGGTCCTGGCGCTCTGATCTGATGGTCTGGTCATTAAGGGGACAAATCCTTGCGGTCCAGAAGTGGTTAAACCTGCAGGAGGAGCGGTGTTTTTATCTATAAATGACTTTTTACTATTGCTTTAGGCCTGGTTCACATGTGTGCGGGATGGGGGCCCACATTTGCACAGGCATAGCAGCCCATGAATGGGCTTGAGCTGCTATGCCTGCGTTTGCGGCTGAAAAAAAGGTGCATGCAGAATTAAAAAAAATGCAGTTACCATGAAATCCATCCTTCTTTTGCACCATGCGACTTACCTGCAGTTGTTGCACACACAAAATGTGTTTTTAAATGCTGGGCCCACGTATATAAAAAACGCAGAAAGCTTGCCAGAGCAGGAGCTGCAGGTTAGTCGCATGGTGCAAAAACAGGATGGATGTCAAGGCCACTGAATTTTAGAAAAATGCTGCATGCACCTTTTTTCTGCGGAAAATGAGGGCATAGCAGCCCGTTCAAATCAATGGGCTGCTATGCCTGTGCAAATGTGGGCCGCTAACCCGCATACATGTGAACCGCCAACCTGCATACATGTGAACCAGGCCTAAAGCAATAGTAAAGTAATTTATAAAGAACACCGGTCCTCCTTCAGGTTTAACCACTTCTTGACCACAAGGATTTGCCCCCTTAAGTACTTGGCCATCGGATCGGAGCCGAGCGCCAGGACCAGTCATCACCAGGTAGGCCAGACACTGCTTGATGACCCATTTTAGGCCTGGTTCACAGAGTCTGTGCTGACTGAATATATAATAATGTGCATAAGTGAACCAAAGTCCCTAAATTCAGCAATGAAATTCAAGTGAAGTAGAAATTTAATAATTTAAATTTAATAATTGAATACCGTGATAATACCGTATACTAGGGCTGAACGATAGTCGATATATCGACTATCGTTCTGTGGCCGTAGGCGATATTCATATCGCCGAGGTCACGATATTTGCATAGGCAGGGGGAGGGACTCGGAGGACTCACAGACTAATGTGTTAGGCAGGGGGAGAAGTCGGGACGCTTCAGCGGTGAGCATACACTGACTCACTCATGAACTGCAGCCCGCCCCACACGTTCAGTGAGTCTCACTCTCCGCCCTAGTTTTCTCAATGGCACATTCAGAGAGCCAATCACGCCGTGATTAGCTGCACAGCTAACCAATCACGCGTGCCTGCACACCTGATTGGTTCCGCTGTGCCGCTACTCACGGCGTGATTGGCTCTCTGAATGTGCCATTGAGAAAACTAGGGCGGAGAGTGAGACTCACTGAACGTGTGGGGCAGGCTGCAGTGCAGGAGTGAGTAAATGTATGCGGCTGTGCTGTGATCCTTTCCCGGCTCCTAGCTCCAGCCTCCTACAACCACCACTATCTAATCTGATCGAGATAAGAAGAGGTACTTTATTAAGAATTTGTCTTTGGCTTAACCCTACAGCTGCTGGGAAGGCTGCAATTAATGTTACGGCCAAGTAGTATAACCAAAACAAAAAATTTACAATGAACTTTTAATGCCGTAATCTACTTAAGTGAGCAGAGAAAGAAGCCATACGTTTTTGTTAAAAGAAAAACACAGATCCAGACGGGATGGCTTTATAGTGTGTAGAATGACATTATATTAGCTAAGTCTTATAATGCCGCTGGATCAGCCATAGCGCCCCTCCGCCTCGCTGACATGTCACTAATTGATTTTACCATATTAACCCTGACCTGCCCAGTGCCCTGTATCTGCAATTAAAATTTAGAAGGCTGCCTGCATCCTTTCTGATTTCCATTCCCAGAATCCTTCCCAATCCCTACAGTGTCGGTAACATTAACCCTATGGTAGAAGGCTGCAGTGTGCACTGAATCCCATTCCCTACAGTAACATACATTATGGTCAGAAAGGCTGGATTGACGGGTCCCTCAATATCGCAATATATATCGTTGAAAAAAAAATATCGCAATATATTTTTTTTCCAATATCGTGCAGGCCTACCGTATACCGTGGCAAAACCTTAATCAATTAATCGCAGCATGAAAATGTGATATCGTCACAAGCCTACTAATACTCCCAGTACTCAGTTACTATATTATGCAATTACTCTGATACCCTAGTTACTATATTATCCAATTCTGATACCCTAGTTACTATATTATCCAATTCATTATGCAAATACTCTCAGTAATCTTCGTTACTGTATGCTCTTGGTACTCTGTGCTCCCGGTAGCCCCAGGTACTAAAATCCATGCTCAGCAGTGCCTATCAACAGGGCATTGTGAATACTTGCCAAAGAAACTAAATGTGTAGGGATCATCACAATTTTATGATTTTACATTTTAACCATAGATATGCTTTAAGTTTTTTTTTTTTTTTTACAATAGCAGTTCAATAATCGTCATTGCTTTGACGTTTAATACTGGTGCTAGCTGCCATAATCCCGATATTTTTTACCCTGGTTCTGGGTCAGATAAAAGTGGTCCTGCGAGCGGATTTGCCCCCATCTTCCCCCCGCTACCCCTTTGTTAAAGGCCAGGAGTAATACAATGTGGCAAATTGCTGGGTAGGAAGTCGATTGAGGCCAGGATCTATGCCCTTGGAGGACCGGAGTGATGTCTGACATCACTTCTGAATCTTGGGCCAAAACGAATATTCTATTAGTATAAGGCCCCTTGCACACTGCAGCTTAAAAATGCTTAGTACAGCTTTTTTTTTTTTTTATGAGCTAAAATAGAGCCCATTCATTCTAATGTGCCTATACACACAGGCGCGTAAATGAGCGCTGCATATTCTTCAGTAAGGACAAAATAGAAAAATCTGCATTTTTGGACAGTAATTTACGCCTAATGCGAGCATTTGCACGCAAATACGATCAAATGAACGCACACGATAAACACGTTGATCTGAAAAAAAATTGCATATTCAGAGGCACGGATTTACGCGAATTTGCGCAAACGCATATGCGCGAAAATACTCTCAAATGCGCGCTTTTCAATAAGACAAAAATTATAGCTGAAAAAGGAGATGCTCAAACAGGAGTATCGTGTGCAAGAAGCATGAGTAAAAATGCAAAAAAGTACATCTCTGGGAAGATCTGAAAATGGCTGTGCACCAACACTCCCCATCCAACCTGATGGAGCTTGAGAGGTTCTGCAAAGAAGAATGTGAGAAACTGCCCAAAAATAGGTGTGCCAAGCTTGAAGCATCATACACAAAAAAGACTTGAAGCTGTAATTGGTGCCAAAGTGTCTGAATACTTATGTACATGTCATTTAGTCTTTTATTTTTAATAAATTTGCAAATATTTCAAACTAAATTCTTTCACGTTGTCATGGTGGTATTGTTTGTAGAATTTGGAGGCAAATAATAAATTTATTCAATTTTTGGAATAAGGCTATAACATAACAAAATGTGGAAAAAGTGAAGCACCAATGTGAATACTTTCCGGATGCACTGTACGTTAATAAGTCTTCTGGAAAGAATAGTTAAATTTCTATGCATCAAACAATAAGATATATCCGACATATAAAGGAGACATATGTAATTTAGGTGATGTTAGAACGATATCGGCATACCACAGAGAGACAACCCAAAGAATTTGATGCCTAAGGGGGGATATATTAGTATAGTAAACAATAAGGATTTACTCCAGATAATATGCATGCCTACAAAACCTGAAAAGCCACATACCTACCCTGAAAAATGGGGCAGTTAGAAATGAGAGCAAAAAAGGCGATTATCAAAACTTTTAGGAGTCCTATTGTTTGGCTCTCTCAATATAAACTTCAATATTTTTTCCAGTTAGGTGGGAGGGCTACAAGGAGGCCACTTCAACCCTTGTGCAGACTGTGAAAAAGCAGGAAGAGAGATTAAACTCTCAAACCAACTCTTAGGATTGATCAAGCAATAGTTTCATACTAAAGTAAACCTACCTATTATCTCCTGTGTAGCAAGAAATAGTGTCCTCATCCCAGAGCACACAGAACGCCAAATAGTAGTTCCTGGGTTCCTTAAATTTTTTTTTTTTCACCATCTGTGTCCCATTTTGGAGATTTTGCTTCACTTCCTTACCCGTAGCCAAACAAGAAATGAGAGGATTTTCCTGAAAATTAGGGGACTTCTTTGGGGACTCCTAGGTCACCAGAATTGGTGCCCCCATTGGAAGATTTCCATACTATTACTTTTAGGGGGCGACCCATTGAAAGTGAAAATAAAAGCAAATCCCAATTTTGCCTTTAGTTATACTTGAATAGTTTTTATGTGTGCCCTCATTGAACACCCTGGATACATGTACTTCTACCAGGAGGAAGCTGGCAAGCAATTATTCCTGTACGGACTGCGCCTACTGAAACTCCTCCTCCTCAGAAACTATGTAATTTAGAAGGCAGGCTCTGTGAATTCCGTGACACGGCAGTGAATACATATTATAGGATTCAATGATGTAAATAAAAAAATGTGTGAACAGGCAGTCTTTTACAACGTCTCTTCTGAAATGAAGGATTTTTATGTTCTTGTCCAAAATCCTCTTCAAAATGTACATAGACTTGTGCAGCTCAGTGTACACTTTCAGCATCTGCCAGCATGAATGCACTCCTGCGCATACATGGGCATTACACCTGAAGGTTTGGAACCTGGTGAAAGACCAGGCAAAGATGTTGCTTGGGGGTGTTCTATCACTGGAGAGAGAGGTAAGTATAATTCCATTTTAAGTGTCCTTTAGTTGTTTTGACTTCATTTCTGTCTATGCATAGTATTTTACAACTCTATTATGCATGTAACCTTTCAGTATGGCATCTGACAAATGTTATATTAAATGATCTGTATTGTTTTTTGTTCATTTCAGATAGGCAACAGAAATGTCATCTCCATCTAACTCGCCTGTAAGTGCCCCGTCCAACGATTCTCCGGTATCTCCTCAGTCTCCAAAGACCCTCAATTTACCAGATTCTCGCCGTACTAGAGATCACTCTCCATCTCCAATGCGAGGCCACTTCATTCCCAGCCCACTTCCAACTAGACGTACAAGAACATTTTCTGCGTAAGTAATAGTACAGTTGGGTTTCTAATTCTTATAGTCAACCTATAGCTATGACTCAGAATTAGTACTGAAATTACAACAGTACAGGTTGGCTTTGGATTAATTATTTTGTGTTACTGAACTTAAAGTGATTGTAAAAGCATATATATTTTTTAAATAAACCTGCTCTGTGCAATGGTTTTTTGGTTCTCCTCTTCTCGGGTCCCTTGTCAGCACTCCTGGCTCCTGCCAAGTGCCCCCACAGCAAACTGCTTGCTGTAGATTGGGGTCGGAAGGTGACAGGTAGACCCTGCACCACCGACCCCCACCTTCTAGGTGTCGGTCCTCTGCCCCCCCCCCCCCAGTTTGTTCTGCCACACCTTCTAGGTGCCTGTTCTGTCTGTGTCTCCCTCCCCTCCCTCCCTCTCCTCCCTCCCTCTCCTCCCTCCCTCTCCTCCTCCCCTCTCCTCCTCCTCCCCCCTCCCACCTCTTTTCTTTTTCCCACAAATGGAGCTTTCTTTTGGTGGTATTTCATCCCCTCTGCGTGTTTATTTTTTGTGCTATAATATTTTAATTTAAAATTTTGAGGTAAAAAAAAAATGTTTTACTTTCTACTATAAAAACACTTACAGTAAAAACATGTAAAAAAATATAATTTCTTCTTTAAATTAGGTCAATATGTAATCTACATATTTTTGGTAAAAAAAAATCCCAATAGGTGTCACTGAGGGGTGTTCACTTGCATTATAAGAAGACGGAGATCCATGTTCCTGCTTAGCAGAAACACAAGATCTCGGTCTTCTCCTGTTACAGAAAAGCGATCTGCCTTGTTTACATAGGCAGACTGCTGTTCTGTCTGCCTTTGAAACGATCGGCGCTGGACCCGCTGATTGGCTCCTGCTGTGTCCAAGCACAGTGGGAGCTGGTCACTGGTGGCGTGCATGAGTGCCCCAGACCAGAAAGAGTGAAATCACGTACAGGTACGTGATTTCGTGCAGGGAGAGGCCACCCCCTCTGCAGTAAAGGTACATGGGGCGGTCAAAAAGCGGTTAAAGGGTAACTGTTTTTTTACTATTTAAGAATTTGTATTTGTCTTTTTTTCCTCTACTGCAGTTTTGTAAAAGTCTCCTCCTCACCTTAACATTAGGCAGTTAAAGGAGGAGCAAAAGACTGAGCCCATCTCTTGCACTCTGCTCTCTCCACCAACCAGCATGCTCCTTGCATTGAAGCACACCTGATTGGCTTCTTGTGCTGCTTCTCCCCCCAGTGTAAACTCTGCTGTACCGGGACTGTAGGAGACAGCAAGTGAAATTCAGGTACTTGCACTGATTGGATAAAATGATATGAGTCAATCCCAAGCTCTAGTGTACGATCGCCGTGCCCGGGAGCGATGCGGTGATGGCTGCCCTGAACAGAGACAGAGGAACGGACGTTGTTCCGCTCTGTAATCCCGGCAACCAGAAATGACAATTTTCTGCCTCTGTTTACCTAGCCACCAGCTGCCAGGAAAGCAGTCGATCAAACCGATCTATGTCTGATTGGCTGCATGGGAGGCTAGAGTATTGATTTGGGGTCTAAAAGACCCCAGATCTCTCCATTGAGAGGACCTGTCACGGTACATGCTGTCACAAGGGATATTGTTCATCCTTTGTAATAGCTATAAAGTTAATCGAAAAAAAAAAAAAATTAAAGCGCCCATGTCCCACCATGCTTAAATGGTGGGACGGGTTCGCACGAATGCGAACACATATGTTACCCCCGCACACATATGTAAACGGCGATCGCACCACACGTGAGGTATTGTCACGAACATCAGAGCGAGAGCAATAATTCTAGCACCAGACCTCCTGTGCAATTCTAAACTGGTAATTCTAAACTGGTAACTTGTAAAGGCGTTTAAAACGCCACCTATTGAGAATTTTAAGCACCATAGTTTGCCCCCATTACACGGGTAGACGCAATTTTAAAGCGTGACATGTTGCTCGGTGTAACATCTTTCACATTATATGAAAAAATTGGGATAATTTTTTATTTATTTTTTCTTCATTAATGAAAGTTTCCCCCCCCCCCCCCCCCCAAAAAAAATTGCCCTTGAAAAAACACTTTGCAAATACCGCGTGACGTGAAAAACTTTCAACACCCACCATTTTATTCTATATGGCCTCTGCTTTACCACTTTAAGCCCGGAGGATTTTGCTGCTTAATGACCAGGCCACTTTTTTAACTTGGCAATACGTGAATTTAACTGACAATTGCGCGGTCATGTGACGCTGTACCCAAACTAAATTTACATCCTTTTTTCCCCACAAACAGAGCTTTCTTTTGGTGGTATTTGATCACCTCTGTGCTTTTTTTTTTTTTTTTGCAATATTAATAAAAAAATGCGAAAATTTAGCGAAAAATTTACATTTTCTACTTTGACAGTTAAGAAAATATCCAATATATATTTGTCATATATTTAGGCCAAAATGTATTTAGCTACATGTCTTTAACAAAAAAATTCTCAATGAGCGTATGTTTATACACTTTAAGACCGGAAGATTTTACCCCATTCCTGACCAGGCCATATTTTGTGATTCGGCACTGCGTTACTTTAACGGACAATTGCGTGGTAATGCGACGCTGTACCCAAATGAAATTTACATCCTTTTTTTTTCCCCACAAAAATAGCTTTCTTTTGGTGTTATTTGATCACCTTTGCGATTTTTAATTTTTGAAAGAAAAAAGACAATTTTGAAAAAAAAAACAATATTTTTCACATTCTGATATATAACATTCCCCAAAAAAATGTAAAAATCAAAATTTAACATTTTAGGCCAATTTTCTGCTACATACTTTTGGTAAAAAAAATTGCAATAAGCGTATTTTGATTGGTTTGCGCAAAAGTTATCTCGTTTACTAACTACGGGAAATATTTCTCATTTTTTTTTTTGTTTACTAGTAATGGCGGCGATCTGCAACTTTTTGCGGGACTGGGACAATGCGGCGGAAAGATCGGACTTCTAACTGACATTTTTGACACTTTAGGGGGGACCAGTGACATTACTACAGTAATCAGTGCTAAAAATATGCACTGTTACTGTAATAATGACACTGGCAGGGAAGGGGTTAACACTGTTGGTTATCAAGGGGTTAAATGTGTGCCTCATGCTTACTGACGTGTGTGGGGGGTTCTGTGACAGAGATCGCAGGTTCAGCTATGCTGAATCCTGTGATCTATCCCTTTCTGTCACAGAGAAGATCTGCCTGCTTTGTTTACACAAGCAGGCGGATTTTCTCAGTCTTTCTCCAACGATCGGGCAAGAGAGATGGGGATCGCCGCCTCTCCTCCTCCGGCCCGACTCCCGCTGTGTCTAAACACAGCGGGAGCGAGCCTCCGGCGGCGCGCGCAAGCTTTTATACAGTATCCCAGAATTTTTATTTGGTGGCTCTTAGAGCCTTTGTGCCTGTGGTATGTATTACTTAGCGCTGGTGTACTTGGTGACAGCCTTGGTGCCCTCGGAGACGGGCAGGAGGAGGCGGACAGCGGTCTGTATTTCCCAGGAAGTGATGGTGGAGCGCTTGTTGTAATGAGCCAGGCGGTAAGCTCCCCCGGCGATGAGCTTGAAGATGTCATTGACAAATGAGTTCATGATGCTCATGGCCTTGGAGGAGATGCCGGTGTTGGGGTGAATCTGCTTGAGCATCTTGTACACCTAGATGGCATAACTCTCCTTCCTGCTCTTCCTCGGCTTCTTGCCGTCAGTATCCCAGAATGCACTGAGGCAACCTGCCCTCTGCCAATCGCCAGGACTGTATTAAAAGACTATACACCCATTCGTCAGGTTTCCTTCCACTATCCAACATGCCTCCCTATTGGACCAGTGTAAAACACTCTCTAGATCATGGGTCTTCAAACTATGGCCCTCCATTTGTTGAGGAACTACAATTCCCATCATGCCTAGTCATGTCTGTGAATGTCAGAGTTTTACAATGCCTCATGGGATGTGTAGTTCCGCAAACAGCTGGAGGGCCGTAGTTAGAGGATCCGTGCTCTAGACAATCGCATGCTGAGCATGATGAGCAGACCTCACTAACAGATCCTGCTCTCTGGTAGGCAGAAAGCAATATAGATTTACCTGCAGCCCCTCTGGTAAGCAGACAAGCTCAAAACTATACTCTCTCACTAACACTTACATAGGAGGGTGCTACATATGTTTTTCATAACATGTGAATATACAGTTGCATCTCAAAAAATTAGACTATATTTTGAAGCATAGAAGAAAAAACTTCAGTGAGATTTATAAAAAAATATTTATTCAAAATTCGAGAACACTTTCAGTTACCTCCCAGTTATTGGTGTTAATCTTACACCTTGTGCTAATTTCTTTATCTGACAAACCCTATTTAACTGGCAGGCTAACTTTCCAGTTTCCACTGACTTTGCAAGATGGTGAGCCCCTCTAAAGTGATTGAAACCCTTCGGCAGCAGGTTGTCCAGATGAAGGCCAAAGGGATGACCCTTACAGCCATAGCAAGAGAAGTTTGTCATTCCAAATCTGTGATTTCTAGAATATTGCATCTTTACGTTACAAACTCATTCCAGTCCCCCAAGAAGGCTGGTCGTCTATGAAAGACAAATGCAAGAGAGGGCAGGATAATGTAGAGAATCTCAATGGGCAATCGGTTCAACACTGCAGCTATGATTGCTCGCCAGTTCAGCGCTGAACAAAGTAAAGGTCATCATACAGTGTCTCACTGTTTTAAGAGAATTTGGACTGAAAGCCCACTCTGCCTTCTTCCGACAACATGCGGTTTCTTCACTGCGTTCATCACCCAATTAGCCAACAATTTTCATGCAAGACAATGCCCCCTGCCACATCGCAAAATCGGTAAAGCAGTTCCTTGAAGCTGAAAACATTAAAATAATGAAATGGCCAGCCCAGAGTCCTGATCTAAACCCAATAGAAAACTTCTGGAAAATCCTTGGTGACAATATTATGGCCAAGCAAGCCACTACAGTCCCCGAACTGTTGAAGGTGAGTGGAACAAAATCACAGCATAGCTGTGTGAGAGACTAGTATCCTGTGGCTGCAGATGTGCTGAAGTCATTCAAAACAAGGATCTGTACACTACTATCTTTTACTAATTGTTGATTGTTGTAAATTTTAGTTGTAATCTTTCTCCATACTACAGTCATTGCTGTTCTCTAATTTTGATCTTTGTGTTTTCTACAAAATTAAAATTATTTCTCTTACATCCTCCGACAGTCGCCGCCTCCTCTAAGTCATCACTATTGGGTATTGTCCACCTATCAGTAGGAATAGCTAGGCATATAGACTTGGTCAAAAGGCATTAGCATATACACACCCATGGGGGCTGTCCCATCTGGTCAATACCCCCCCCTGCATCACCACTCCCAACTCAGTTTTACTTTGCCTAGCATCAGGAATAGTCAGGCTACCTTGTGCTGGGGCTTCGGTCTCAGCCCTCCTAAATCTTTTATTTGATTTTCTTAAAAAATGTCAGTTTTTTTCTCTTACTTTACTAGCTGTTTATTTTTTCAGCTTTAGTGTTAGTTTATTCTTCGGATGAAGATGGATCATGCGGTGCTGGGATTCGGACTGACCGCCCTGGTTCCCCAGGGCACTGAGGGTCAGATGGACCCCCAGCCCGCCATCGAGCGTTCAGCTATGGTTCGCCCTGGCATTAAGAACGACCCATCCCTGTTCGCTGCAGGGATGCAGCCGTGAGGTGGCTACCTCACAGGACTCGTCTGCGGTGCTGCAGCGTCATGTCCCTGGCTCACGGCACTCCCTGTCAGATGAGGACAGAGGTTTATCCGTGCATAGAGGCTCCCCCACGCCATTGGGTACAGGTAAGTACTTTTCTGTGTGGGGCCTCTGTCTGGGGTGGCAGTCTGTGTTGCTGTGTGTCCCCATGTCTGTGCCTGTGTGACTCCCTGTGCGATCCCTGCGGGGTTCGTTTTGTGACAGATCTGTATGTTTGCTGGGGGTCCCTGTCCCTGTGTCACCTAGGTGCATGTTTGGGGGTACAGACTTATGTGATGTGCGGCGACCGCTGCGGGGGACAATTCGCGCGGTCCAACATGTTTTACTGTGCACACGTTTATAGCCTCTCTGGGGCGAGTATGCAGGTCCTTTTGGCGCTATCCGCCGCCATTTTGTGGGCGGTAGAACGATCGGTGCGGCCGCATGTCAACTGGCTCAGTTGTTTTCTTTTCTCCTTTGGGGGTCTTCATAGCTGTGACAGTAGCGGTGGGCTGCGCATTCCGCAGCGCTATTTAAGGGGGGAGTACACTACTTTTCTCTTACGTCCTCCGACAGTCGCCGCCCACTCACACGTCTTCACCAATGGGTATTGACCTTTGCTCCGCAGGAGTAGCTAGGCACAAGATTTGTTAATAACAAAAGCTTTTAGCATAGACACACCCCTAGGGGCTGTCCCACTAGTCAATACCTCCCTGCACCAGCATTCCCAACTCAGTTTGATCTTGCCTAGCTTAGGAGTAGCAGGCTTTCCTGTGCTGGGGCTTCAGTCTCAGCCTTTTACCCTTTTTTTTATTTTATTTCAAGTATTTCTCTTTTCTTTACTAGCTGTTATTTTGTCAGCTTTAGTTAGGGTTCTTTGGATGAAGATGTCATGCGGAGCTGGGTCTCGGACTGGCCGCCCTGGATCCCAGGGCTGAGGGCCAGATGGATCCCCAGCCTGCCATCGAGTGTTCAGCTACGGTTCGCCTTGGCGCCATGAAGGACCCATCCCTGTTCGCTGCAGGGATGCTGCCTGTGAGGTGACTACCTCACTGGACGCCATTCTGCGGTCTCGTGCTGCGGTCCACTGCGTCCTGGCTGCGGCACTCCCTGTCGTCATGATAGCAGTTTGTCGCCTAGAGACGGCTCCCCACGCCATCCGGTATGGTAAGCACCTTCTGTGTGGAGACCATCTGTGTGGGTGTCAGTCTGTGGCTGTGTACCCCCATGTCTGTGTAAAGTGCGGGCACCCTGACAGATCCCTGTATGGGTTAGCATGCCTTAATGGGCTGCGGGGGGGGGGCCCCCCCGCTCTGCTGTGAGTTCTCTCTGGGGCGGAATGTGTGCAGACATGCTGCAGCGGCGGCCGCTGTTGCGGCCCGCCATCTTTTTGCGAACTGCTGTGGGCGGCTCTGTCCCTGTACAGCGCTGTGTTTTGGCGCCAATCGGCGCCATTTTGGAGAGGCGCGCTCGTTCTCGAGCACATGTCGGCGCCATTTTCTTGTAGCCTCTATCCCTCAGCCGAGCAGCCATTTTGCCGGAGCCTCATAGGCTATATAGGTCAGCCGGTTATTGCATCACTTCCTCTCTCTCTGGAACAGCGATCGGTGGCAGCAGCCTGTTTGTGCTCTCTCCAGGTTTTTCCTTCATTGTCCTGTCATTCCTTGCTCAGTGTTCTCTGTCCCTGCGGGGTCGGTGCATACAGTAGTGTACGGTGGGCTGCGCTCACCGTAGTGTTAAAGGGCCAGTACCTTTTTTCCTCTCATTGCTGTTGGGCATGGATTCTCAGGATAGCAAGTTTCCCCCCGCCCTGGTGGGGGACCAGGGGGCTGCTGCACCCCCCGATGGGGCTGATCTGGCCACTGTAGTGGCATCCTTAGTTTCTCAGATGCATGTGCTGATGGCTGAACGATCCGCAAAGAGGGCCAGGTTATCCATTTCCTCTGATTCAGAGGGCGATGTGGCTGGGTCTCGCTCATCTCTGGACCTTATGGGGTCTGAAGGGGAGGCAGAGGTGGAGGGGGTTGATACTTCTCCCCCTGGCTCGCCTGAAGAGCTTGCACTCATGGATGAGCTGATTGCCTCCATTAAGGATATGCTGCACCTGGAGGATGAGCCCACCCCTCCTGCTAGGGTGTCCTCCTTTGGGACGCAAAGAACCCGCAAATCGGCGCAGGTTTTTCCCTGCCCTGCAGAATTTCATCATATGGTTAATGAGCAGTGGCGCAATTTAAAGAAGCCCTTTACAGTGCCAAATAAGTTTAAACTGCTTTATCCATTTGCGCCTTCCACCGACGAGCGTTGGTGTGTGGCGCCCCAGGTGGATCACGCTGTAGCCGTTTTAAACAAAGCTACTCTGGTTCCTTCTGAGGATACCCCGGTTTTCCGGGATCCTACGGACAGGAGGTTGGAGTCTCTTGCCCGTCATGCCTATATGGTTGCTGGCTCTATGCTAAAACCTATTTTTGCTTCGGTTATGGCGGCCCAGGCGGTTGCCGATTGGACGAAGGTACTCAGGCGCCGACCATGCTGGCTATGGTGGATCAAATCCATCAGGGAGTCATGTACTTGTGTGATGCGGACTCGAATTTAGCTCCTTTGGCTGCACGCCTGTCCAGTGTGGCAGTGATATGGCTGAAAAGTTGGTCGGCCGACCAATCTTCTCGCAAGATGTTGGCAGATTTTCCCTACGCGGGATCTCACCTTTTCGGCGAGGCTTTGGATACTCTGGTGAAAGGAGTTACTGGGGGCAAGAGTACTCTCTTACCCCAGAATCCCAAGCACAAATCCTTCCGTGGCAAACGGAACTCCTCGTTTCGGCCCTCTCAGGGGTCCTTTTTCGTGCCTTTCGGTCGCAATCCAAGGGCAAGCCCTTCAAAGGCCAAGGCTCCCAGAAGAAGCCGTGGGCGGGTAAGCAAAAATCCGGCCAAGCCGGTTCGGCAACCCATGCCAATTCCGCCTGAAGGGACGCCCTCACCCGCTTCTGGGGTGGGGGGACGTTTGCGCGGTTTCCTCCAACCTTGGCTGATCCGCATTCAGGACAGATGGGTTCAGGAAATCGTTCGATCAGGTTACAAGATCGAATTTCTTTCTCGGCCGGCGGGCAGATTTTTTCCCTCAAATCTTCAGCTGTCTCCGGAGCGCTTGCAGGATCTGCACCTAACGGTGCGGGACCTGCGGGCCCAGGGAGTGGTAGTTCCGGTGCCTCATCGGGACAGATTTCGGGGGTTTTACTCCAATCTGGTCACTGTGCCCAGAAAGGAGGGCAAGGTGTGTCCGATTCTGGACTTAAAAGCTCTGAACCGCTTTGTGCGGGTTCGCAAGTTCCACATGGAATCCCTGCGCTCAGTGGTGGCTGCCCTGAGTCCGGGGGAGTTCATGGCCTCCATCGATTTGAAGGATGCGTACCTACACATCCCCATTTTCGAGGGTCACCAAAGGTACCTTCGATTCGCCATTGCGGAGGACCACTACCAGTTCGTGGCGTTACCTTTCGGTCTCGCTTCGGCTCCGCGGGTTTTTACCAAGGTATTGGCGCCGGTTCTAGCCCTGTTACGAACACAGGGCATTGCTGTCTTGGGGTATCTGGACGATCTCCTGATAAGGTCAAATGCCAGCCAGAGCCTGGTGACCGACCTGTCCGCCACGGTGCAGACACTACGAGAGTTCGGTTGGACCATAAACATTCCGAAGTCGACTCGGTGTCCTTCGGTTCGCCTTCCCTATCTGGGGATGGTTCTGGACTCTGTTCAAGCGAAGGTTTTCCTACCGGAGGACGAGGTCAGGTCCCTCAGGGACGACCAACACTCGTCTCTCCGGACATGCATGAGATGTCTAGGATTGATGGTCTCGGCCTTCGAGGCGATCCCCTTTGCCCAGTTTCACACGCGGCATCCGCAGACCCTGGATCTGCGGATTTCGAGTCACCACACCAGAAGGAGTCTTCTGTGGTGGCTCCAGTCCCCGACAGTGTCGGGGGGCAAGTCTTTTCGTCCATTGTTATGGACGGTGGTCACCATGGATGCCAGCCTGTTGGGCTGGGGTGGTGTCCTGGGCATTCTGTCCGCTCAGGGAACTTGGTCGGAGGAGGAATCCTCCCTTCCGATCAACATTCTGGAATTGAGGGCAATAAAGCTTTGCCTTCTGTGATGGACGGAACGGCTTCGGGGCCGTCCAGTTCGGGTTCAGACGGACAATGCCACCGCGGTGGCTTACATCAACCATCAAGGGGGCACCAGGAGTGCCCGGCGGTTTGGGAAGTGGCCGACATTCTGTCTTGGGCCGAGACGCACGTCCCGGCGATAACGGCAGTTCACATACCGGGGGTGGAGAACTGGCAGGCGGACTATCTGAGTCGCCAGACCCTGGACCAGGGGGAATGGTCCCTTCACCCGGATGTCTTCCAGATGTTGTGCGCGAAGTGGGGTTCGCCAGATGTGGACCTGTTCGCGTCTCGTCTAAACAACAAGGTGGAAAGGTTCGTGGCAAGGACGCGCGATCCTCGGGCGGACGCCTCGGACGCGTTGGTGGCGCCTTGGCATCAGTATCGTCTGATGTATGCCTTTCCCTCGATTCAGCTACTGTCCAGGCTCCTTCGCAGGTTGGCCTCGGAACCAAATACGGTGATTCTGGTGGCGCCAGACTGGCCTCGCCGGTCTTGGTACGCAGACCTCGTCAATCTGGCAGTCGACACTCCGTGGCGGTTGCCGCTTCGGGAAGGCCTTCTGTCTCAAGGGCCGATATTCCATCCTGCTTTACAGTCGCTGGCTTTAACGGCCTGGCTGTTGAAAGCCAGGTCCTGAAGGATAGGGGTCTCTCCCCTGAGGTCGTTCCCACTTTGATCAAGGCTAGAAAAGCCTCTTCAGGGAAAATTTACTACCGTACTTGTTAAGCATACTTTGCCTGGTGTGAGTCCAGGGGGTTGTCCCCTCACTCATACTCGGTGTCGAGAGTTTTGGCTTTCCTCCAAACTGGAGTGGACCAGCGTTTGGCGCTGGCCACGATTAAGGGCCAGATTTCTGCCCTGGCCGTTCTTTTTCAGCGCCCTGTGGCGTCAAATTCGTTGGTTCGCACCTTTGTTCAGGGGGTGCGCCATTTGGCCCCTCCTCGGAGGGAGCCTTTGCCTCCGTGGGACTTGAACCTAGTTCTGTCCGTGTTGCAACATGATCCCTTTGAAAAGATCAGGGAGATTTCGTTGCCTCTGTTGTCCAAAAAGGTGGCCTTTTTGGTGGCGATCACTTCGGCTCGCAGGGTGTCGGAGCTGGCGGCTTTGTCCTGCAGCTCTCCCTACTTGGTACTTCACAAGGATAAGGTGGTCTTGCGACCCAACCCGTCCTTTCTTCCGAAAGTGGTCTCGGATTTCCACCTCAACGAAGACATTGTCTTGCCTTCGCTCTCTGCGAAGCCTAAACATCCTAAGGAGGTTGCTTTACATTCCTTGGATGTGGTCTGGGCGGTCAGGGTTTACCTGTCGTCCACAAAATCCTTTCGCAAATCGGATTCCCTCTTTGTTCTTCCTGAGGGACCTCGGAAGGGCATGACGGTGTCGGCTGCGACCATCGCCAAATGGATCAGACAAACCATTGTGCAGGCCTATGCCTTGAAGGAGAGGGTTCCACCCTTCCCTGTGAAGGCGCACTCTACCGGATCTTTGAGTACGTCTTGGGCTTTCCGGCATCAGGCTTCAGTGGCCCAGGTGTGTAAGGCGGCGACTTGGTCGTCTGTTCACACCTTTTCCAAGTTTTATAAGGTGGATGTTCAGGCATCGGCCGATGCCTCCTTTGGCCGTAAAGTTCTCAGTGTGGCAGTGCCTTAGGGACCCTTGTTTTTGGGTCCTTGGCTGTTGGGGTGTTTTACCCCTGGGTTACTTGTTTTTTTCCTGGGTTGTTGCTCCTGTTGAGCACTGTTTCCTGTTGCCCAGTTGGTTCTCTTACTATGGTAAGGTTCCTTTCTCTGATGTGGGTACTGCGTTGCTTGATATGCGGCTGCGTCTCCCACCCCTCATGTCTACACTGCTTTGGGACATCCCATTGGTGAAGAATTGTGAGTGGGCGGCGACTGTCGGAGGACGTAAGAGAAAACGGAATTTTTGTAAAATCTTACCGTAAAATTCCTTTCTCTGAGTCCTCCGACAGTCGCCGCCCCCCGCCCCTCTTTTGGGGTTCTTGTGTACTCTTACTGCTATGCTACCAAACTGAGTTGGGAATGCTGGTGCAGGGAGGTATTGACTAGTGGGACAGCCCCTAGGGGTGTGTCTATGCTAAAAGCTTTTGTTATTAACAAATCTTGTGCCTAGCTACTCCTGCGGAGCAAAGGTCAATACCCATTGGTGAAGACTTGTGAGTGGGCGGCGAATGTCGGAGGACTCAGAGAAAGGAATTTTACGGTAAGATTTTACAAAAATTCAGTTTTTTGCACTGTAGTTTTTTTTTTTATTATCTTGAGCCATGGATTCTCAGGAAAGCAAGTTTCCTCCAGCTTTAGTGGGGGGGCCCCAGTTCTCCTGTGGCCCCGCTGCGACCTGATCTGGCTGCTGTTGTTGCGACTTTGGTGGCAAATATGGAAATGCTGATGTCTGAACGGGCTGCGAGAAAACGGCCCAGGCTGTCTCTCTCTTCTGATTCAGATGGGGATATGGCTGCTGCTGCGGTTGCTGCTGCTGCGAGCGCGCCCTTTTCAGGGTCCCGCTCATCCCTAGACCCCCCGGGGTCTGAGGGGGAGGCTGAGGTGGAGGGTGTTGATACATCCTCCCCAGGGTCACCTGAAGAACGGGCGACCATGGATGAGTTGATTATTTCGGTTAAGGATACCTTACATTTGGAGGATGAACCCAGTCCTCCGGGCGTTGTGTCCTCATTTGGGACGCACAGGGCCCGCAAGTCTGTGCAGGTTTTCCCCTGCCCAGCTGAATTTCATTACACTGTTAATGAAATGTGGCGCACGTTGAAACGTCCATTCCTGGTACCTAGTCGGTTCAAATTGCTTTATCCTTTTGCACCGGCTACGGAATCGCGATGGTGTGTGCCTCCACAGGTAGATCACACTGTGGCCGTGCTGAACAAGGCTACCTTGGTTCCTACTGAGGATACCCCGGTTTTCCGGGATCCCACGGATCGGCGGTTGGAGTCTCTAGTAAGGATGATCGAACTTTTGAAAAGTTCGGTTCGGCCAGAACATCTGAACTTCCCGAAAGTTCGGCCCAGGTTTCAGAACCCCATTGAAATCAATGGGACCCGAACTTCGATAATCAAAAAACACAATTTTTAAGCCCTAAAACCCAATAAACGCCCCTAAAAAGTGCCCGGGGTTCTGGGTCATGCCCCATTAACTATTAATCGCACAAAAAAAGTTCTTAAAAATTGTAATTTTTGATAAAAAAAGCCAATTATTGAAAAAATTAAAGAAAAAAAAAAAAAGAGATTTTTTTATTTTGACTTTGGATTTAGTATCTGGGGGGTCTAAAAGGTGTGCATGTGAAGTTTCAGCTCTGTAGCATGTCCAGAACCATGGGAAAAAAAAAAGATAATTTTTCAGTAGAACAGGGATGTGGGACCCTCCTTTAACACCTATATGATCTTTTTTGTTCTGGTTCTGGACATGCTACAGAGCTCAAACTTCACAGGTACACCTTTTAGACCCCCCAGACACAAAATCACACAAAAAAAGTTCTTAAAAATTGTCATTTTTGATAAAAAAGCCAATTATTAAAAAAATTAAAAAAAAATAGATGTTTTGCCTGCCTCCAAAAACTCCCAAAAAATGCCAGCAAAAACACACCTGGGCATTTTTTTTGACGCTAGCGTTTTTTTTGGCATTTTTTGGGGTTCTTTTGAGGCAGGCAAAACATCTGAACTTGTGTATAGTGATATATATATATATATATATATATATACACCTAATTATATGTATATAGACACCTAGCCATATATAGGTGTGATAGTAGCAGAAATATATTACTGTAAATGATTTCATTAGCGCAAGAATATATTTCTGCTACTTTCACACCTATATATGTCTAGGTGTGTATATAAATATATGTATGTGTGTATATACACCACTATACACAAGTTCTGATGTTTTGCCTGCCTCCAAAACCCCCCAAAAAAATGCCAGCAAAAACACACCTGGGCATTTTTTTTTTTTTTTTTTGACGCTAGCGTTTTTTTGGCATTTTTTTGGGTTCTTTTGAGGCAGGCAAAACATCTGAACTTGTGTATAGTGGTATATATACACACATACATATATTTATATACACACCTAGGTATGATAGTAGCAGAAATATATTACTGTGCATGATTTCATTAGCGCAAGCATTTATTTCTGCTACTATCACACCTATATATGTCTAGGGGTATATATACACATATATGTGTGTGTGTGTGTGTGTGTGTGTGTGTGTGTATATATATATATATATATATATATATATATATATATATATATCCCCTATACACATGTTCAGATGTCATGTCTGACATCAAACATGTCCTCAAAAAAGCACTGACAGTGGCAGCCCCTGCAGCATAAAAAATGCTTGGCTGGTGAGAAGCCATAAGGGTGTCCCGAAGCTATTCAGAGAAATGATCATTTCTCTATAGAGGTCACCCTGCTATGGAAGGGTTTTGTCACCCTGCCATAGCAGTCACTGTCAGTTAACCCTACACTACACTACGGTCCCCTGACACTTCATACTTTCCCTACAGAAACTACATTTTTTAAGCTAACAAGTGTAAAGGAGCACTCTAACTACACTAGATATCCCTTTCCTCACACTAAAAATAGCTAAATGACACTTTTAAAGTAAAATTAACAGAACTGCTTCCACTCTCTTCCATGTCCAGTATAACAATGCTAGGAATATGGCGGGGGCGATCTTGTATACTGGGGGGCGTATTCACTAATGATTGGTCTAGGGACCCCCTAGTCACTCCAATCACATTCCTAGCATTCTCCTGCCCCCTCAATTGGCTTTTGCTAATGGTTCTGGTCCAATCACGGGCTTTTAAAGCCCATTTCCTGAAGCATTGCATTTTGGGCGGTTCTGGTTGCCGAATTCCGAACTTTTTGGGCAAAAAGTTCTAAATTCGGCCGAACCTCGAACACCCAATGTTCGGGCCGAACCGATGGTCGACCCGAACCGTTCGATCATCCCTAGTCTCTAGCCCGCCATTCCTATATGGTGGCGGGTTCGTTGCTCAAACCCGTTTTCGCGTCCGTTATGGTGGCTCAGACGGTGGCTGATTGGATTAAGATGCTTAGAAGCAACCTAGTGTCTGATGACGTGCCGCCTGCCCGACTGGAAATGGTGGACCAGATCCACCAAGGAGTCATGTATTTGTGTGATGCTGCCCTGAATGAGGCTCCCTTGGTGGCTCGCCTCTCGAGTGTCGCGGTACTTAACCGGCGACTGATATGGCTGAAGAGCTGGTCGGCTGACCAGTCCTCGCGGAAAACAGTTGCGGATTTTCCCTATGCTGGCTCTCGCCTTTTTGGCGAGGCGTTGGACACCTTGGTAAAAGGCGTCACAGGGGGCAAGAGCACTATGCTGCCCCAGAACCCGAAGAACAAGTCCTTTCGTGGCAAACGGGGTTCTGCGCCCAGATCCACTCAGGGGTCCTTTCATGCCTTTCGGAACCAATCCAAGGGCAAGCCCTTCAAGGCCCAGGGCAGTCAGAAGAAGCCCTGGGCGGGTAAGCAGAAGTCCGGCAATGCCTGCTCGGCGGGTCAATCCGCCTCTGCCTGAAGGGGCGCCCTCACCCGTCTCTGGGGTGGGGGGACGTTTGCGTGGTTTCCTCCAACCTTGGCTGCTCCGGATATCAGACAGGTGGGTTCTGGAAATTGTTCGATCAGGATACAAGATCGAGTTCCTTTCCCGACCGGCGGACAGATTCTTTCCCTCCAATCTTCATCTGCTTCCGGGGCGTCTGCAGGACTTGCATCAAGCGGTGCAGGACCTTCTTGCTCAGGGGGTGATTGTCCCGGTGCCTCATCGGGACAGGTTTCGGGGGTTTTATTCAAATCTGTTCACTGTGCCCAGAAAGGAGGGCAAAGTGCGTCCTATTCTGGACCGAAAAGCGCTAAACCGCTTTGTGCGGGTTCGGAAGTTCCGTATGGAGTCTCTCCGTTCGGTGGTGGTCTCCTTGAGTCCAGGGGAATTCCTGGCCTCAATAGATCTGAAGTACCTGCACATCCCCATTTTCGAGGGTCATCAGCGGTACCTTCGGTTTGCAATCGCAGACGATCACTACCAGTTTGTGGCGTTACCTTTCGGTCTCGCTTCGGCACCAAGGGTGTTTACCAAACTGCTGGCGCCGGTTCTGGGCCTACTGAGGGCTCAGGGCATTGCGGTCTTGGGTTATCTGGACGATCTACTTCTGAGATCACGTGCCAGCCAAGACCTGGTGCGCGATCTGTCCACCACGGTACAGACGCTTCAGGAGTTCGGATGGACCATCAACGTTCAGAAATCGACGCGGTCTCCATCGCTGCGCCTTCCCTATCTGGGCATGATTCTGGATTCCGCTCAGGCGAAGGTGTTCTTGCCGGAGGACAAGCTCCGGACTTTGCGGGACGAACTCAGGTCCCTCAGGGACAATCCGTCCTCGTTACTCAGGACCTGTATGCGGGGCCTGGGGTTAATGGTATCGGCCTTCGAGGCGATTCCCTTTGCTCAGTTCCACACGCGGGCTCTCCAGACGGAGATCCTGGCCAGGTGGGACAGACTTCCTCAGTCCTTGGATCTGGAGGTCTCCCTGAGTCACCAGACCAGATTGGCTCTTCTGTGGTGGATCCAGTCCCCGTCGGTGACGGCAAGTTATTCCGTCCGTTGGTGTGGACAGTGATTACCACGGATGCCAGCCTGTCGGGCTGGGGTGGAGTCCTGGGCAACCTGTCTGCCCAGGGCACTTGGGCGGAGGAGGAATCCTCCCTCCCGATAAATGTGCTGGAGCTAGAAGCGATAAAACTGTCTCTTCCAGTAGTCGGATCGTCTCCAGGGCCTGCCTGTTCGCGTACAGACGGACAATGCTACCCCGGTGGCTTACATCAACCACCAGGGGGGCACCAGGAGTGCTAGTGCGGCCCGGGAGGTGACCGACCTTCTGTCTTGGGCCGAGACTCATGTCCCGGCTATCTCGGCAGTTCACATTCCGGGTGTGGAAAATTGGCAAGCCGACTATCTGAGCCGCCAGACCCTGGACAAGGGGGAATGGTCCCTACACCCGGAGGTCTTTCAGATGCTGTGTGCGAGATGGGGATCCCTAGATGTGGATCTGTTCGCATCCCGACTAAACCGAAAGGTGGAAAGCTTCGTGGCAAGAACGCGCTATCCGTTGGCTGATGCCTCGGATGCGTTGGTGGCCCCTTGGCATCAGTATCGTCTGATGTACGCCTTTCCTCCGATTCAGTTGTTATCCCGGTTCCTTCGCAGATTGGCCTCGGAACCGCACATGGTGATTCTGGTGGCACCGGACTGGTACGCCGACGTTGTTCACCTGGCAGTGGCACCTTCGTGGCGCCTGCGTCTGCGGGAAGATCTCCTGTCTCAGGGTCCGATCTTCCATCCTGCTTTACAGTCGCTGGCTTTAACGGCCTGGCTGTTGAGACCCAGGTCTTGAAGGACAAGGGTCTATCCCCTGAGGTTATCCCTACCCTGATCAAGGCTAGGAAGTCCTCCTCTGGTAAGATCTGTTACCGTACCTGGAAAGCCTATTTCACATGGTGTGAGTCCAGGGGGTTCTCCCCTCGTTCTTACTCGTTGTCGAGAATCTTGGCTTTCCTCCAGTCTGGGGTGGACCAGCGCCTGGCGCTGGCCACGATAAAGGGCCAGGTGTCCGCACTGGCTGTCCTTTTCCAACGCCCTGTGGCGTCTCATTCCTTGGTGCGCACCTTCATTCAAGGTGTGCGACATTTGGCTCCCCCCAGGAAGGACCCTTTACCTCCATGGGACTTGAACTTGGTTCTGTCCGCATTACAGCGTGCTCCCTTTGAAAATATCAGGGAGATATCGTTGCCTCTGCTGTCGAAAAACGTTGCCTTTCTGGTGGCGATCACTTCGGCTCGCAGGGTGTCGGAGCTGGCGGCGTTGTCTTGCCGCTCCCCTTATTTGATTCACAAGGATAAGGTGGTTTTGCGACCACCCCCATCCTTTCTTCCCAAGGTGATCTCTGAATTTCACCTTAATGAGGACATTGTCCTGCCTTCGCTTTGTACGAAGCCTAAGCATCCAAAGGAGATTGCCTTGCATTCCTTGGATGTTGTCAGGGCGATGTGATCAGGGTTTACCTGAAGTCTACGGAATCCTTTCGGAAGACTGATTCTCTCTTTGTCCTTCCTGAGGGACCTCGGAAGGGCATGGCTGCATCAGCAGCAACTGTTGCCAAGTGGATCAGACAGACCATTGAGCAGGCTTACGCCTTGAAGGAACGGGTTCCGCCCTTCCCTGTTAAGGCGCACTCTACCAGGTCTTTGAGTACTTCCTGGGCCTGTTGGCATCTGGCCTCAGTGGCCCAGGTGTGAAAGGCGGCGACTTGGTCATCGGTGCACACTTTTTCCAAGTTCTACAAAGTAGACGTTCTGGCATCAGCTGATGCTTCTTTTGGCTGCAAAGTTCTCAGTGCAGCTGTGCCATGATGGACCCTTGGATTTTTTCTCTGGGTCCCTGGCTGTTGGCATTTGCTTTCCTGGGCTGTTGCTCCTGTTGAGCATTGTTTGTTTTTTTCTGTTGCCCAGTTGGTTCTTACGGTGCATGTAAGATTCCTTTCTCTGATGTGGGTACTGCGTTGCCTTTTTTACGGTTGCGTCTCCCACCCCTCATGTCTATACTGCTTTGGGACATCCCAATAGTGATGACTTAGAGGAGGCGGCGACTGTCGGAGGACGTAAGAGAAAACTGAATTTTTGTAAAATCTTACCTGGAAAATTCCTTTCTCTGAGTCCTCCGACAGTTGCCGCCCCCGCCCCTCTTTTGGGGTTCTTATTACCTACTGCTATGCTACCAAACTGAGTTGGGAGTGGTGATGCAGGGGGGGTATTGACCATATGGGACAGCCCCCATGGGTGTGTATATGCTAATGTCTTTTGTCTTTTGGCTAAGTCTATATGCCTAGCTATTCCTACGGATAGGTGGACAATACCCAATAGTGATGACTTGGAGGAGGCGGCGACTGTCGGAGGACTCAGAGAAAGGAATTTTACAGGTAAGATTTTACAAAAATTCAGTTTTTTCTCTTTCGTTCATTGACTGACACAGCGACATATCTTCATTAATCAAATGGGTTACGCTGCGCTTCCTAGGAGGACGACACTAGGCGGAAAAGGGTTAACAAAGTTAACAGAACTTTAACTACGCCCATGGGGCAGTCCCAGGTGCTATACTCCCACTTCCTGCTCTAGGTTGTTTTTTTTTCTGCCTAGTCAGGAGTAAGGACCTAGCACCGTGCTGAGATCTCAGGTCCTGGCATTTTTTCTCACTTTTAACTTTTACAAGATTTTTTTCTCTCTTGTTGTTTTCTACTACAATTCACTGTCAGACTGGGCGACGCACTGGATATTCCAGATCCCGATGGTCACCCCAGTCCGGCCAGTAAGCGCGTGCAGACCTCAGCTCCACGCTAGGTCGGCCGCAACATGATCCCACTGGAGGGACTGGCTTGCAAGTGTAACACCTTGCACGGATGCACACGACTTGGTCGTTGCTGAAGTCACAGCGTTCCTCGGGCCTGCAGCACCCCTTTTTCCAAGATGGGGAGGTGACCTGCATGGAGCGATTCCTGCCGAGTCTCCAACGGTATGGTGAGTAACACCTAGAGGTGCACCGAAATCTCGGCAACCTAAATTTTCGGCCGAAAATGGGTTAAAGATGCCGATATTAATGATGGCCGCCGTGGGCACAGAGCAGGTTTCAAAAGACCCGCCTCTGGCCGGCGACCCGCCTCCCGGTGATGTCACTACTACTCCGATGTGCATGAATGAACTAACACACAGGGCGGGCGGGCGAGCGGCCGCTAATAGCTGTAACAAAGTGAGCGCTTCACTTCCCTATCAGGCGGGTATCTCCGCTGACAGGGAAGTGAAGGGCTCACTTAATTATAGCTATTAGCGGCCGCTCGCCCGCCCGGTGTGTTAGTTCATTCATGCACATTGTAGTAGTAGTGACATCACCGGGAGGCGGGCCGCCAGCCAGAGGCGCATCTTTTGAAAGGAAGGACACAGGAGGACTGGAGCTGAGAGTAAGGAGATTGCATCATTGGGATGGGGAGGGACGCTGAGGCGGGGGGGGGGGGGGGGCGCTGAAGCAGGGGGAGGGACGCTGAGGCAGGGGGAGGGGCACTGAGGCAGGGGGAGGGACGCTGAGGCGAGGTTACCAATGGTATTAGTATTATGCAGCATGAGGGAGTTAATGTATTGCCACTGCTGGTCACTGAAGCATTAGTGACTGACCAGTGGCAGTTAATTACTCCTTTGTGTTGCATTAGTGTAACCAGTATCAGTGCAACCAGTGTTAATTAACACTGATACTGGTTGCACTAATGCAGCACAGAGGGGTTAATTAACTGCCACTGGTCAGTCACTAATGCATCAGTGACCAGCAGTGGCAATACATTAACCCCCTCATGCTGCATAATACAAATACCATTGGTAATTTAACCACTTGCCAACCCATCACAGTACATATACTGTGACAGGGTGGCAGCAACAGGTGTACGCTGCTGCCTGTTTTTGGTGTATGCCCCTGTTCTATCTATTTTAAAATCATTTGGGGGAAAAAAAAGTCATTTTCGGTCTTGGTTTTTGGCCAAGGGCATCCTGCATTTTCGGTTTCGGCCCAGAATTTTCATTTCGGTGCATCCCTACACCCCTTACTCCCTCGGGAAGTTAGGGATTAGTGCGGGTCCTCCTGGGGTCGGTGGTCTTAGCGATACACTACTCTCCCTTAATATTTTTTAACTACCCTCACAGGGGTCTTTCCATCTCCCCCCACCCCACTCATTCTCCCCATCTCCCTCCCTGGGGGCCTTTAGTCTGTGGATGAGGTGCAGTGGGTGGTCTACGACTAGTTGCCGTGTTTCTGTGGGGCCAAGAGTGTGGTACTGTACTGGGGGGATACCGGGCAGGCTCCTAGAGGGGTTGGGGGTTACTCTTCTGTGCCCGCAGGCGCCGCCATTGGCTACCATGTGCAGCCGTTCCTTATTCAAAGTGGCGTGCTGCAAGGGATTGGCGCCTCTTTCCCTCGCTCCTTGCTGCAGACACGCGAGTGGTGGTGAGTTCTAGGGCGGTATCTCCCTACCTGGTCGGGCTATTTGCAGTGTTCTGTGATCTGTAGTCCCACAGGCATCAGTGTTGCTGGGGTTTTATTATTACTTGCAGCTCTGTTGGAACTTTCACTGTGTTCACATTGCGGCACCAGGATGGAGCCGGCCTAACATGTCTCACCACCAGACTCACTCTCAGAAGGGGGATCTTCAAGGTCTCACTCTGTCATGACGGCAGTCCTACAATCTTTAGTGTCTTAAGTGGACATGGTTCACAAGAGACCTGTCAAAAAGTGCCTGCTGTCCTCTCCTGTTTCATGTGATTCCTCAGGATCTGAGGTGGATATGGTCGCCGTAAATGTAAGTCGCCCTATGGGGTTCTCGTCCACGCATTTCGAGTGTTCCGACAGGGAGGATGATTCCTCTTCTTCCACCTCGGCGCAGGAAAAAGCACTGGTAGAGGCACTGATGGTTTGGCACCCGCAGGCCATCTAGGGTGACTAAAGTATTTCCCTTCTCTGCCTATTTCGACGAGATTGTCACTAGTCAATGGGGCTCCCCAAAACGCATGGCCAGGATACCTAAGCGATTCACTAGGAGATAAACTGACAGTACCACCTGTGTTGGACTCCCAGGTTTCTAGATTGAATAAAGCCACTTAATTGCCTGTGGCGGATGTTCCGCCCTTTAAGGACCCTACAGATATCAAGGCTGAAACATTGGTACACCATCTTTTTACCATGGTCGGCTCAATTCTGAGACGGTGTTTGCCATTATCTTGGTCTCCCAGACCATGACGAGTGGGTGAAGCTGTTACGCCAAGATTTGAAGGAGGGTCAGCACCCTCCGGAAATGGCGGAGCTGGCAGGGCAAATAATTCAGTGATTGCAATATATCTGCAATGCCTCCCTGGATGCAGCTCCGTTAGCCTGTAGGGCATCGGTGATGGCGGTGACTTTACGCCACATGATTTGGTTGAGATGCTGGTCCAGGCTTCCAAAAAGGTTCTGACGGATGGTTGTGGGTGTGGGTTTGTGGGTGACCATCTGTCTGGAGCCTCCATGGAGGAGATCATTAAAGGGCTCACGGGAGGCAAGAGTACCTTGCTCTCTCAGGTTACTAAGAATAAAGAGTTTCGCCGCAAACATGGTCTGGTCTTTTCGGCTCACAAGCGGCCCTTTCGTCCCACCGGATCGCAGGGAAATGGGTCAAAACCCTCTCGACCTTTCTCGGGGGAGTTCCAAGAGACCCTGGGGTGGTAAGTCCAAGGCGGGTCCCTCTGGTCTCACGGAGAAGCCCTCCTCTGCCTAAAGGGACGCCCTCTCCCGTTCTAGGGGTGGGGGGACGTCTTTGTTTTCTTTCCGGATCCATGGACTGCGTTCATCCAAGACAAATTAATTCTCGGGTTGGTTCGGTTACAGGTTCGAGTTTCGGTCCTTGCCCCCACTAAATTTCCCCCCCCCTCCCCAATTTGCATCTGTCCAAGGACCGACTTCAAGGTCTTTTTGGAGCGGTTCAGGACTACTTGTCACAAAGGGTAATGGTTCCAGTTCCGGAGTCGGAACACTTTCAGGGGTTTTATTCCAACCTCTTCATGGTCCCCAGGAAGGAAGGGAGTCTATCCTGGATCTCAAGGCCCTGAACCATTTTGTGCAGGTTCAAAAATTCCAAATGAAATCAATTTGATCAGTCGTGGCTTCTCTCCCTTAGGAGGACTTTCTAGCTTCCATTGATATCAAGGACGCTTACCTTCATATTCCGATCTACATCGGACATCAAGGTTTCTTCGCTTTGCCAGGGGCGAGAAGCACTATCAATTCGTGGCATTATCCTTTTGGTCTCGCCCACGCTCCTTGGGTGTTCACGAAAGTGTTGGCCTTACTCAGATTTTGGTTCCTTGGATACCTGGACGATCTCCTTCTGAGGGCCGAATTGTCATCGGTCCTGAAGGAGGACCCTGAACATCATGGTAAGAACTCTGCAGGAGTTTGGCTGGATTCTGAATTGGACTTTCTGGGGCTGACTCTAGATGCAATGTCAGCCCGGGTGTTTCTCCCGGAACCAAAACTCTTGAAGTTGCAGAGGGCGATTCGCCTCCTGTTATTCAACCGTCAGTCATCTCCGAGGACCTGCATGCAGGTGCTGGGTCTGATGGTCTCCACCTTCGAGGCAGTTTCCTTCGCTCAGTTCCATACTAGACATCTGCAAAAAGATTCCAACCAAATGGGAGAAGCACCCACAGTCTCTGGACAATTTGATCCTGTTGAGTCGGATGGCGAGAGCGTCTT
This sequence comes from Pelophylax lessonae, assembly GCF_965119305.1. NCBI lineage: Eukaryota > Metazoa > Chordata > Amphibia > Anura > Ranidae > Pelophylax > Pelophylax lessonae. Next base: position 158,385,745 of record NC_138773.1, read on the forward strand.
TGCTTTGGTGGCTCCGCTCCCCAGCACTTTGTCAAGGAAAACCATTCTTCCCACTGTTCTGGACAGTGGTGACTAAGGAAGCCAGTCTGCCCATATTGGGGGGGGTCCTGTGCAAGGATTCAGCCCAGGGGTTCTGGTCCTCGGAGTCCAGTCTGCCGATCAACATCCTGGAAATTCGAGCCATCAGACTTTGCCTAGGGGTTATCCAGTGAGGATCCAATCAGACAACGCTACGGCTGTGGCATATATCAATCACCAAGGGGGCACCAGAAGTGCCCTAGTGGCAAAAGAAGTAGCCGGTATTCTGCAATGGGCGGGACATCTTGTTCCGGCACTAATGGCAGTGAAAATTGGCAGGCGGATTACCTCAATCGTCATGCTCTGTGTCCGGGAGAATGGTCTCTTCACCCTGAAGTGTTTCATCCATTGTGTCTTTGGTGGGGGACACCAGATGTGGACCTGTTGGCCTCTTGTCTCATCCAGAAGGTTCCAAGATTCATTGTGAGGTCTCGGGATCCTCTGGCGGATGCCACAGACGCTTTGGTGGCCCCTTGGGGCTGGTATCGTCTGATTAATGCATTTCCTCCAATACAACTTCTGTCGAGACTTCTGCGCAGAATCGAGGCAGAAGGGATTCCAGTGATTCTGGTGGCACCAGACTGGCCTCGTCGTTCCTGGTACGCGGACCTGGTAACGTTGGTAGCCGACACCCCTTGGCAGATTCCTTTCAGGGAAGATCTTCTGTCTCAAGGACTGATCTTTCATCCTGCTTTATGATCTCTGGCTTTAACGGCCTGATTATTGAAAGCCAGGTACTGAAGGATAGGGGTTTGTCAGAATCGGTGATTCCTACCCTGTTAACCTCCCTGGCGGTATGATTCTGTCAGGAATTCTGTACCAAAAGCGGTACAATTTTTTTCATGGAAATTTGGCGTTATGTATTATAGGCCTACAATTCTTAGTAATTACTGACTTAAACCTGACCAAAACAAGACTCTAGTACAGGGGTGGGGAACCTTTTTTCTGCCAAGGGCCATTTGGGTATTTATAAAATCATTCGGGGGCCGTACAAAATTATCAACTTAAAAATGTGCCTTTTACATTTGGTCAAAAATTTAATTAACTCACCCCTAATGTGATGGCTGCAACTGCTTCTCTTTGGTGAGGTGTGTTATGTTAGCTGGTATTGATGATGTTGCTACTCGCAACTGGTTTTCCAGGTTTGCATCAGTCAGTCTGGAGCGCAGTCGACTTTGTGGTGGTAAGTTTTGAAAATAACTGCTGGCGGTTAATGCTGGTGGGTATAGCTGGCTGGTACTGCTGGTGGGTACAGCTGGCTGGTACTGCTGTGGGTACTGCTGGCTCAGGCTGGTACTGCTGGCTTGTACTGTGTTGTGGGTACTGCTGGCTAGTACTGCTGGCTCAGGCTGGTACTGCTGTGGGTATTGCTGATTCAGGCTGGTACTGCTGTGGGTATTGCTGATTCAGGTTGGTACTGTGCTGTAAGTACTGCCTTGGGTACTGCTGGCTCAGGCTGGTACTGCTGGCTCAGGCTGGTACTGCTGGCTCAGGCTGGTACTGCTGTGGGTACTGCTGGCTGGTATTGCTGAGGGTACTGCTGGCTGGTACTGTTGTGGGTACTGCTGACTCTGGCTGGTACTTCTGTGCGTACTACTGGCTCTGGCTGGTACTGCTGTGGGTACTGCTGGTTCTGCTGTGGGTACTGCTGACTCTGGCTGGTACTGCTGTGGGTACTGCTGGCTCTGGCTTATACTGCTGTGGGTACTGCTGGCTCTGGCTCATACTGCTGTGAGTACTGCTTGCTCTGGCTTATACTGCTGTGAGTACTGCTGGCTCTGGCTGGTACTGCTGGTTCTGGCTGGTACTGCTGTGTGTGCTGCTGGCGGGAAATGCTGGCTAGCAGCGGTGCCGCGCTGGAGGAAGAGGCAATGTTTCCTGTATTGGTCACAGGCGGAGTGCATTTGATATCACTCCGCCTGTGACTCACTCAGACTGTCAGAACGGAGCCGGAACTATACAGGAAGCATTGGCTCCATTCTGACAAATCAGCTGAGAGACAAAGACTCAGCTGCATGGGGGGCCTGACCAAATGACTTTGAGGGCCGCATACGGCCCCCGGGACGTAGGTTCCCCACCCCTGCTCTAGTAGACATCCCAGATGTGATAAATTTGAAACACAAACGCATGAATTATAATCAAATCAATAATATAGTTTTATTCTATAATATATATAATAAAATTATATTATTGATTAGATTATAATTCATGCGTTATATATTATATATATATGTGTATGTGTGTATATATATATATATATATATATATATATATATATATATATATATATATATAATGTATATGTATGTATATGTATGTATGTGTATATATATATATATATATATATATATATATATATATATATATATATATATATATATATATATATATATATATATATACACATACATATTATTATATATATATATATATATATATATATATATATATATATATGCATATATATAATATAAAATGTGTTTTTGTGCAACATTTTTTTTTTTTTTTTTTTTTTTTTTTTTTTATTACCCTCCCTAGTTCCGCTCCCATGCAGCATTGCTGCTGCAGGGAACGGAACTAGGAAGTCCTCCTACCGACAGACGAGCGGCGGAGATCTCAGCTGGCGGTCACAGCAATGAGAGCTCATCGCTGGATCGCCAGAATAAGGTAAGACAATCCGCTGCGCTGTCTGCATAGCTCTGCCCATTCACCCCGAGCGTGACTCGGGGATACCGATAATAGCAGGAAATTCCTACCCCGAGTCACGCTCGGGTTTACCGCTAGCGTGGTTAAGAGCGAGAAAGTCTACCTCGAAAAATTTACCATAGAGTTTGGAAAGCATAGATCTCTTGGTGTGAGTCTCAGGGAATTTCCCCTCGTTCCTTTTCATTATCCCATCTTCTGGAGTTTTTACAAAGAGATGTTTGATCAACGTTTTGGCGTTGGGCACCATTGAGGGTCAGATTTCGGCTTTGGCTATTTTCTTTTGAAGACTGTGTGGGAGTGCGGGAAAATCTCAGACCAAACAGGAATAAACATAACCGCCAATTGCGCTTAACTTCCGTAAAACTAAGAGGGGTATATGCTAATGCCAGGAGCCTAGCTAATAAAATGGATGAGTTGGAAATATTGGTACATGAGGAGGACATAGACCTTGTGGGAATAACAGAGACTTGGTTCGACCCCTCACATAACTGGCTAGCCAATATCCAAGGGTATTCGGTGTACCGGAAGGACAGGGTAGGAAAAAGAGGGGGAGGGGTATGTCTCTATGTCAAGAACAATATAAAGGTGATAGAAAGGAGTGACATTACGGAAGGGATGAGCATGGATTTAGAATCTGTGTGGGTTGAACTCCATAGGGAAGGAGAAAAGGGGAATGTAATTGTGGGGGTTTGCTATAGGCCACCTAACCAAGGGGAGGAGGTAGAGCTGGAATTCTTAGCACTAATGAGTAAAGTGGCAAAATTGGGATCAGTCGTCATATTGGGGGACTTCAATTATCCCGACATTGACTGGGACGAGGGGACTGCACACTCACAGAAGGCCCGCCTATTCACGGAAACCTTACTGGATAATTACATGTCACAGTTGGTGGATTCTCCGACTAGAGAAAATGCAGTCCTGGATCTATTGATCACTAATGACCCAGACCTAATCTCGCAGGTAGGAGTCCAGGACAATCTGGGCTCTAGCGATCACAGGATGATCACATTTAGTATAAATAACAATATAACAAGGCAAGTGGGGAACATAAGAACCCTAAACTTCAGAAGGGCAAACTTTCCAAAATTGTACTCATTGATGGAAAGGGTAAACTGGGACCAAACCCTGGGATCCCTGACCACAGAGGAAAAATGGGAATGCTTTAGGAACATATTAGGCAAAGGCATCTTGCAGTGCATTCCTATGGGAAATAAATTTAGAAGAGACAAAGCCAAACCTGGCTGGCTAAACCATAGCGTCAAACTTATTAGGGGAAAAAAATTGGCCTTCAAGAAGTATAAATCAGAGGGCACAGTATCGGCTTTCGAGCAATACAAGGAGGCAAATAAGAAAAGTAAACAAGAAATCAAGATGGCTAAAATCAACTTTGAGAGACAAATAGCGGAGGATAGAAAAAAAAACCCAAAGAAATTCTTTAAATATATCAACAGCAAAAAAACTAGGGCAGAGCATATTGCACACATAATTAACAATGATGGGAGGATGGTTACAGAGGACACTGAAAAAGCAACCGTGCTGAATGCTTTTTTCTCGTCAGTCTTTACACAGGAAACGGAGGGGTACACTGACCATGACTGTTTGGTTAGTAGTAATACACAGGACTTGCCATTATGGCTAACAGAGGGTGAAATCAGGGAAAGGCTGGATAAACTCAACACAAACAAATCACCAGGCCCGGATGGCGTACATCCGAGAGTACTCAAGGAACTCAGTAAGGTTATATCCAGACCACTGTTCCTGATCTTTGCTGACAGTATTAGGACAGGAGATGTACCAGGGGATTGGAAGAAAGCCAACGTGATTCCGATATTCAAAAAGGGCCAGAGGCATATCCCGGGAAATTATAGGCCTGTCAGTTTGACATCAATAGTATGTAAACTTCTGGAGGGGATGATAAGGGACTATATCGTAGAGTTTGCTAAAGACAACAACATCATCAGCAGTAATCAGCACGGGTTTACAAATGGGCGTTCTTGTCAAACCAATCTATTAACATTTTACGAGGAGGTGAGCTGTGAGCTAGATAGGGGGAGACCAGTGGATGTGGTGTACTTGGATTTCGCTAAGGCGTTTGATACAGTTCCCCACAAGCGCTTAATTTATAAAATAAGATCTGCAGGTATCGACAGCAGGGTTTGCTCTTGGATACGGAATTGGCTTAAAGGGCGTGTCCAAAGAGTGGTAATAAACAGCGCATACTCAGACTGGTCTGAGGTAGTAAGCGGGGTGCCCCAGGGCTCAGTCCTGGGACCAACCTTGTTCAATTTATTCATAAACAACATTGAGGTCGGGATCTGTAGTTCGATATCAGTTTTTGCAGATGACACAAAATTGGCCAGAGCAATAACTGCACAGCATGAAGCAGATATCCTACAGAATGACCTGGACAAAATTATAGAGTGGGCAACGACATGGCAAATGAGGTTTAATGTGGAGAAGTGTAAGGTTTTGCACTTGGGGACTAAAAACATAAAAGCACAATACACGTTAGGAGGGGAACCCTTGGGGGAATCAAAAATGGAGAAGGATCTGGGAGTCTTGGTTGATGATAGATTAGGCAACAGCATGCAATGTCAAGCGGCAGCTGCCAAAGCCAGCAGAATATTGGCATGCATAAAGAAAGGGATGTATTCCAGAGATAAGACTATAATCCTTCCACTTTATAAAACTCTGGTCCGACCGCATCTGGAGTATTCTGTCCAGTTCTGGTCGCCAGTCCTCAGGAGGGATGTGTTGGAGCTGGAGAGAGTCCAGAGAAGGGCAACTAAACTAATTAGGGGATTGGAGGACCTTGACTATGAAGAGCGTCTACAATCGCTCGATTTATTCTCCCTGGAGAAGAGACGTCTGAGGGGGCCATGATAGCAATTTATAAATATCTTAATGGGGATCCCAGCTTAGAAAAAAAGCTGTTCATTCGAAGGGATTGCATGAGGACTCGAGGGCATACAATGCGATTAGAGGAGAAGCGTTTTAACCTCAGGCAACGTGGGGGGTTCTTTACTGTTAGGGCTACAAGATTGTGGAATTCTCTACCACAAGAGGTGGTTTCTGCGGGTAGTATGGTGGCTTTCAAAAGACTCTTAGACTTACATCTCAAGGATCAGAACATTCAGGGGTATGTGAGATGATTACAGCCACACACACCTACACAGGTTGAACTGGATGGACTAATGTCTTTATTCAACCTCACCTACTATGTAACTATGTAACTGTTGGCGATTAATTCCTTGGTTCGCACATTTGTGCAGGGAGTTCGTCATTTGGTTCCCCCGGTGCAGTCCCTAGTGCCTCTGTGGGACCTCAACTTAGTGTTGTCGGCTCTCCAAAGGCCGCAATTTGAGAATATTTGTGAAATTCCTTTACTTAACTTGTCACAAAAAGTGGCCCTTTTGGTGGCAATTACTCACACGCAGGGTTCTTATCTGGTGGTTCATCAGGACAAGGTGGTGCTTCGCACCTGTTAGTCGTTCCTTCCTAAGATCGTGTCTGGTTTTCACTTGAATGAGGACATTGTGTTGCCTTCGTTATGGCCTAAGCACCCCGACGTGGTTCGGGCCATTAAGGTGTACTTGATGGTGACTGAGTCAATTCGGAAGTCGGACTCCTTGTTTATTCTTACGGAGGGTCACTGTTAGAGACAGGCAGCATCTGCTGCAACAATTTCCAGATGGATCAGGCAGACAATGGTGCAGGCCTATTCCATTGTCCGGTTCCTCCTTTCCCTGTTAAGGCGCATTCTACAAGGGCGCTCAGTGCCTCCTGGGCCTTCCGTCATCCGGTGTCAGTGGTTCAAGTTTGCAAAGCGGCCACTTGGTTGTCTGTGTACATGTTCACTAAGTTTAACAAAGTGGATATTTTTGCATCTGCAGATGCTGCTTTTGGCCGCAAGGTTTTGCAGGCCACAGTGGCAGAGACTTCTGCCTCTTGAGGGGTGTTTTTTATCCTGGTATGTGAGCTTCAGTTGTTCCTGGTTGAGCTCCTGGGTTACCTGGTTGGCTATGTTTAGCCCTGTTGGGAATTGTTTGCTTGCTGTATTTGTTTCCCAACCCTCATCCTGATACTGATTTGGGACGTCCCATTCGACTAATGAAGATAGGTTGATGTGTCCGTCAATTTACGAAAGAGAAAACTTTTTTTTTGTGTGCTTGGGTTAAGAGATTTCCAAACTACGGCCCTCCAGCTGTTGCAGAACTACACATCCCATAAGGCATTGTAAAACTCTGACATTCACATACATGACTAGGCATGATGGGAATTGTAGTTTCTGAACAACTGCAGGGCTGTAGTTTGGGAATCTCTGGCTTAGGTTATTTTGAAAAACACTGTTCTATTAACATGGTATAGCCGCAACACAAATTCCATCAAATAATGAGTAATAATGATTACATCATTTCAGACAAAAATCAAGTGTTAATGAATTGTTCTCTAATTTTGATCTCCAGTGTATTTCAAGCATTTTTTCTTTAAATTTTTTTGACTATTGCTTACAGCTAGGGAAAACCCAAAATTCAGTATAAAAAAAAAAATTTGAATATTACGTAAGACCAATTAAAAAAAAAAGGGAAATTTTATAACAGAAATGTTAGCTTACTGAAAAGTATGTCCATGTACAGTATAGTATGCACTTAATACTTGGTCGGGGCTCCTTTTTGCATGAATTACTGCATCAATGTGTCGTGGCATGGAGGCGATCAGCTTGTGGCACTGCAGAGGTGGTATGGAAGCCCAGGTTTCTTTGATAGCGGCCTTCAGCTCATTAATGGGTCGGGTCTGGTGTCTCAACTTCCTCCTGACGATTCTCTATGGGGTTTAGGTCAGGCAAGTTTGCTAGCCAGTCAAACAGTGATACCATGATCATTAAACTAGGTATTAGTACTTTTGGCAGTGTGGGCAGGTGCCAAGTCCTGCTGGAAAATGAAATCAGCATCTCTATAAAGCAGAGGGAAACATGAAGTGCTCTTGAATTTCCTGGTAGAGGGCTGTGCTGATTTTGGACTTGATAAAACAGTTGACCAACACCAATGTAATATAAAAAGAAATTTCCGCGCTAAATATGACAAAAAAATTGAAGTGATTGAAGACAGTGGTGAGCAGCTAGCACAAAATCAACTAACAGTGATTCAAAAAATGCAATAAAACCAAAAAGTGCAGCGCTGAAATCAGTGTACAATTGAAATGCTGAAAAGCTTTGAAATAATATAAAGGAAATGGGGTAGTGTCCAAATGAATAGTCCCGATAACAAGTGCAGATATATGAATCCACGTGCAAAATAACGGAATTTTTGTAAAATCTTACCGTAAAATTCCTTTCTCTGAGTCCTCCGACAGTCGCTGCCCACTCACAAGTCTTCACCAATGGGTATTGACCTTTGCTCCGCAGGAGTAGCTAGGCAACAAGAATTGTTAATAACAAAAGCTTTTAGCATAGACACACCCCTAGGGGCTGTCCCTTCAGTCAATACCTCCCTGCACCAGCATTCCCAACTCAGTTTGGTAGCATAGCAGTAAGAGTACACAAAAACCCCAAAAGAGGGGCGGGGGGGCGGCGACTGTCGGAGGACTCAGAGAAAGGAATTTTACGGTAAGATTTTACAAAAATTCCGTTTTCTCTTACGTCCTCCGACAGTCGCCGCCCACTCACAAGCCTTCACCAATGGGATGTCCCAAAGCAGTGTAGACATGAGGGGTGGGAGACGCAACCGTAGAAAAGGCAACGCAGTACCCACATCAGAGAAAGGAACCTTACCATAGTAAGAGAACCAACTGGGCAACAGGAAAACGTGCTCAACAGGAGCAACAACCCAGGAAAACAAGTAACCCAGGGGTAAAACACCCCAATAACCAAGGGCCCAAAAAAACAAGGGTCCCTAAGAAACTGCCGCACTGAGAACTTTACGGCCAAAGGAGGCATCGGCAGATGCCTGAACATCCACCTTATAAAATTTTGAGAAGGTGTGAACGGACGACCAAGTCGCCGCCTTACACACCTGGGCCACAGAAGCCTGATGACGGTAAGCCCAAGACGTACTCAAAGATCTGGTAGAGTGCGCCTTCACAGGGAAGGGAGGAACCGTCCCCTTCAAGGCATAGGCTTGCTCAATGGTCTTTCTGATCCATTTGGCGATGGTCGCAGCCGACGCCGCCATGCCCTTCCGAGGTCCCTCAGGAAGGACAAAGAGGGAATCCGACTTGCGAAAGGATTCAGTGGACGACAGGTAAACCCTGATAGCCCGAACAACATCCAAGGAATGCAAAGCAACCTCCTTCGGATGCTTAGGCTTCGCGCAGAGCGAAGGCAAGACAATGTCCTCATTAAGGTGAAACTCCGAGATCCTTTTCGGAAGAAAGGATGAGTTAGGTCGCAAGACCACCTTATCCTTGTGAAGCACCAAGTAGGGAGAGCTGCAGGACAAAGCCGCCAGCTCCGACACCCTGCGAGCCGAAGTGATCGCCACCAAAAAAGCAACCTTTTTGGACAACCGAGACAACGAGATCTCCCTGATCTTTTCAAAGGGAGCCTGTTGTAACACGGACAGAACTAAGTTCAAGTCCCATGGGGGCAAAGGTTCCCTCCTAGGAGGGGCCAAATGTCGCACCCCCTGAACAAAGGTGCTAATCAATGAATTAGACGCCACGGGGCGTTGAAAGAGAATGGCCAGCGCAGAAATCTGACCCTTAATCGTGGCCAACGCCAAACGCTGGTCCACTCCAGTTTGGAGGAAAGCCAACACTCTCGACACCGAGTATGAGCGAGGGGAATACCCCCTGGACTCACACCAGGCAAAGTACGCTTTCCAAGTACGGTAGTAAATTTTTCCTGAAGAGGCTTTTCTAGCCTTGATCAAAGTGGGAATGACCTCAGGGGAGAGACCCCTATCCTTCAGGACCTGGCTTTCAACAGCCAGGCCGTTAAAGCCAGCGACTGTAAAGCAGGATGGAATATCGGCCCTTGAGACAGAAGGTCTTCCCGAAGTGGCAGGCGCCACGGAGCGTCGACTGCCAGATTTACGAGGTCTGCGTACCAAGTCCGGTGCCACCAGAATCACTGCATGCTGTTCCGAGGCTAATCTGCGAAGCAGCCTGGACAGCAGTTGAATCGGGGGAAAGGCATACATCAGACAATACTGATGCCAGGGCGTCACTAACGCGTCCGAGGCGTCTGCCCGAGGATCGCGCGTTCTTGCCACGAACCTTTCCACCTTGTTGTTTAGACGAGACGCGAACAGGTCCACATCTGGAGAACCCCACTTCGCGCACAACATCTGGAAGACATCCGGGTGAAGGGACCATTCCCCCTGGTCCAGGGTCTGGCGACTCAGATAGTCCGCCTGCCAGTTCTCCACCCCCGGTTATGTGAACTGCCGTTATCGCCGGGACGTGCGTCTCTGCCCAAGACAGAATGTCGGCCACTTCCCAAGCCGCCCGGGCACTCCTGGTGCCCCCTTGATGGTTGATATAGGCCACCACGGTGGCATTGTCCGTCTGAACCCGAACTGGACGGCCCCGAAGCCGGTCCGTCCATCGCAGAAGGCAAAGCTTTATCGCCCTCAATTCCAGAATGTTGATCGGAAGGGAGGACTCCACCTCCGACCAAGTTCCCTGGGCGGACAAAACACCCAGAAAACCACCCCAGCCCGACAGGCTGGCGTCCGTGGTGATCACCGTCCACAATAATGGACAAAAAGACTTGCCCCCCGACACTGCCGGGGACTGGAGCCACCACAGAAGATCCCTTCTGGTGCTTTGGCTCAACGAGATCCGCAGATCCAGGGATTGCGGCCGCCCGTCCCACTCGGCAAGAATCTCCGCTTGGAGACCCCGCGTGTGAAACTGGGCAAAGGAGATCGCCTCGAAAGCCGAGGCCATTAAACCTAGACATCTCATGCATGTCCGGAGAGACGAGTGCCGGTTGACCCTGAGGGACCTGACCTCGTCCTGAAGTGTCCGAAGCTTGTCTTCCGGTAGGAAGACCTTCGCTTGGACAAAGTCCAGAATCATTCCCAGGTAGGGAAGGCGAACCGAAGGACACAGTCGACTTCGGAACGTTTATGGTCCAACCGAATTCCTGCAGCGTCCGCATCGTGGTGGACAGGTCGGTCACCAGGCTCTGACTGGCATTTGACCTTATCAGGATATCGTCCAGATACCCCAAGACAGCAATGCCCTGTGCTCGTAACAGGGCCAGAACCGGCGCCAGCACTTTGGTAAAAACCCGCGGAGCCGAAGCGAGACCGAAAGGCAACGCCACAAATTGGTAGTGATCCTCCGCAATGGCGAATTGAAGGTACCTCTGGTGACCCTCGAAAATGGGGATGTGTAGGTACGCATCCTTCAGATCGATGGAGGCCATGAATTCCCCCGGACTCAGGGCAGCCACCACTGAGCGCAGGGATTCCATGCGGAACTTGCAAACCCGCACAAAGCGGTTTAGAGCTTTCAAGTCCAGAATCGGACGCACCTTGCCCTCCTTTCTGGGCACAGTGAACAGATTGGAGTAAAACCCCCCAAATCTGTCCCGATGAGGCACCGGAACAACCACCCCTTGGGCCCACAGGTCCCGCACCACCAGGTGCAGATCCTGCAAGCGCTCCGGAGACAGCTGAAGATTTGAGGGAAAAAATCTGCCCGCCGGCCCAGAGAGAAATTCGATCTTGTAACCAGATCGAACGATTTCCTGAACCCATCTGTCCCGAATGTGGGTCAGCCAAGGTTGTAGGAAACCGCGCAGACGTCCCCCCACCCCAGAAACGGGTGAGGGCGCCCCTTCAGGCGGAATTGGCGTGGGAAGTCGAACCGGACTGGCCGAACTTCTGCTTACCCGCCCACGGCCTCTCCCGGAGCCTTGGCCTTTGAAGGGCTTGCCCTTGGATTGCGACCTAAAGGCACGAAAGGACCCCTGAGAGGGCCTAGACGAGGAATTCCGTTTACCACGGAAGGACTTATGCTTGTGAGACTGGGGCAAGAAAGTACTCTTGCCCCCCGTAACTCCTCTTAATCAGAGTATCCAAAGCCTCGCCAAAAAGGCGAGAACCCGCGTAGGGAAAATCCGCCAGCGTCTTGCGAGAAGATTGGTCGACCGACCAACTTTTCAGCCATATCAGACAACAGTTCAGTATCGCCTCGCTGGACAGGCGCGCAGCCAAGGGAGCTAAATTTAAGTCCGCATCACACAAATACATGACACCTTGGTACTGGCCCTTTAACACCACGGCGAGCGCAGCCCACCGTACACTACTGTATGCACCGATCCCATAGGGATGGAGAACACTGAGCAAGGAATGACAGGACAAAGAAGGTAAAAACCTGGAGAGAGCACAACAGGCTGCTGCCACCGATCGCTGTTCCCAGAGAAAGAGGAAGTGATGCAATAGCTGGCTGACTGATATAGCCTATGAGGCTCCGCAAACATGGCCGCTCGGCTGAGGGATGAGGCTACGGGAAAATGGCGCCGACATGTGCTCGAACGAGCGCGGCCCGCCAAAATGGCGGCAAATGGCGCCAAAACATGGCGCTGTACAGGGACAGGGCCGACCACAGCATATATGCAAAAAAATGGCGGATCGCAGCAGCGGCCGCCGCACAACACATGTCTGTACCTAAATCTGCACCAGAACATAATTCACAGCAGAGCAGGATGGCCCCCCCTCGCAGCCCACAGGCAATGCAGCCATACAGGGATCTGACAGGGAGCCCGCATTTACACAGACATGGGGGGTTCTACACAGACTGACACCCACACAGAAGGTCCCCACACAGAAGGTGCTTACCGTACCAAATGGCGTGGGGAGCCGTCTCCAGCGACAAACCGCTATCAAGGCAGACAGGGAGTGCCGCAGCCAGGACGCTTGTGGACTGCAGCCATAGACCGCAGCATGGCGTCCAGTGAGGTAGCCACCTAACAGGCAGCATCCCTGCAGCGAACAGGGATGGGTCGTTCAATGTGCCAGGGCAAACCTAAGCTGAACGCTCGATGGCAGGCTGGGGATCCATCTGGCACTCAGCCCTGAGATCCAGGGCGGCCAGTCCGAGACCCAGCTCCGCATGAACATCTTCATCCGAAGAACCCTAAACTAAAGCTGACAAAATAACAGCTAGTAAAGAAAAGAAAAATACTTTGAAATAAAATCAAAAAGGGTAGAAGGCTGAGACTGAAGCCCCAGCACAGGAAAGCCTGCTACTCCTAAGCTAGGCAAGATCAAACTGAGTTGGGAATGCTGGTGCAGGGAGGTATTGACTGAGGGGACAGCCCCTAGGGGTGTGTCTATGCTAAAAGCTTTTGTTATTAACAATTCTTGTTGCCTAGCTACTCCTGCGGAGAAAAGGTCAATACCCATTGGTGAAGACTTGAGTGGGCGGCGACTGTCGGAGGACGTAAGAGAAAATAGGATTTCTTCCAGTGACACCAAGGAAAAGTGTAAGAAGGGGACACCTTTGTGCTCAGGTATAACAAGCAGCTTACCGAAATTCCGTGGCTGCTCAACTCAATGAGACAGCCTCTCCCAGCTAGTATTAAACCAGTAGGTCGACTGATATCAAGCTCAGGTGCTTCCAAAAACTCCCAAAGCAGAAAGCCTTTTCCGGTATGTTGTTAAACCAATTGCATTAGTATGTATCACGCTTGAAACTTCTCATTTACTCCAAGTGTAGAGCCATATGTAGAAAGAAATAGAGGCCCGTAGCGTAATCCCGTAAACCAATAGGTAAATTTATTAAAAAAACTACTTACAATTTAAAAGACAAAAACAGGCATGTAGTTGTGCTGGTCGTGGATCTAACCGCGGCGTCCCGCAGGTCTCCAAATCAACATATAGAACAGCCGGCTCCGTTGGGGGGCGTGTGGACGTTGCGTCTGGAGTTGCCAACGTTTCGTCATAAGAAAGACTTCGGCGTTGACCAACACCAGCAGATGACATAGCTCCCCAAATTATCACTGACTGACTGTAGAAACTTCACACTAGACTGAGACGAATGTCCATACCGGAGGAGAGCCAGGATCGTACCAGTCAGGTGCAGGCAGGGGTCTGCACAGAGGTGGGCGGAGTATCGGAGGTGCAGGCATCAGAGTAGAGGGGTGACAGTTAGGAGGGGTAGAAGGGAACAAGGCAAGGAGGCTGATCCTGGGCTGGAGCACCCCAATAGATACGCCCCGTTGTGTGATGTTGGGGAAACCAGTCAGGGACCAGCATTGCTAGAGCAGAGCGACGCCCCTAGCTGCCAGGGGAAGAACTCCGCCAGTGAGGCCGGGAGAAAGGGAAAGGAAAGACAGGTGCTGGTGGTAGGGGACTCAATTATTAGAAGAACAGACAGTGTAATCTGTGACAGACCGTGTGTGCCGAACAGTCTGTTGTTTGCCGGGCGCTCGGGTTCGGCACATTGCGGATCGGGTGGACAGATTATTGGGTGGGGCTGGGGAAGACCTAGCTGTCATGGTACACGTGGGTACCAATGACATAGGCAGAGGAAGATGGAGAGTCCTAAACGATTTCAGGGACTTAGGCACTAAGTTGAGGAGAAGGACCTCCAAGGTAGTATTTTCCGAAATACTACCTGTACCTCGAGCCACACCAGAGAGGCAGCGGGAGATTAGGGAAGTTAACGAGTGGCTGAGGAGCTGGTGTAGTAAGAAGGGTTTCGGGTTCCTGGAGAACTGGGCCGACTTCTCAGTCGGCCATCGGCTCTATGGTAGGGACGGATTGCACCTAAATGGGGTGGGTGCAGCCGTACTGGGTGCGAGGATGGCCTCAAAGTTAGAGGGGCTTTTAAACTAGGGAATGGGGGGGAGGGTACAGATGTAGAATTAGCCAGTGGAAAGCAAGATTCAGAGGGCAGAAATGGGGGCATTAGCAGTAGGGTGTTTGGAGCTCCTATACCCAGGGTGGGTATGGGGAAAAATCGAAAGAGCAGCCTAAAAACATCAAATGAGGATAGTTGTAACCGGTCAAAATTACGAGGTTTGTATACCAATGCCAGAAGCCTGGCCAACAAGATGGGAGAGCTGGAGCTGCTGATGTTTGAGGAGGACTTAGATTTTGTGGGGATAACTGAGACTTGGTTTGACAGCTCTCATGACTGGATGGCGACCATTCAGGGGTATTCCCTTTATCGCAGAGCTAGAGAAGGTAAAAAAGGGGGAGGGGTATGTTTGTATATTAAGAACAGTATACAGGTAAATATGAGGGATGATATTAATAATGGAGCTAAGGACGAGGCAGAATCCCTATGGGTAGAGCTTTAAAGGGAAGGCACGGTGGGGAAGGTAATATTGGGCGTATGCTATAGGCCCCCCCACCAGAGGGAGGAGGGGGAGGTGGACCTCATTTTACAGATAGGATTGGCAGCAAGGATGGGAAATGTCATTATAATGGGGGACTTTATCCTGATATAGATTGGGCAGATGGAACCGCACACTCAGCCAAGGCTTGGCAGTTCCTAAATGTTTTGCAGGACAATTTCATGGGTCAGATGGTGAACGCACCGACAAGAAACAATGCGGTACTTGACCTACTGATTACTAACAATACAGACCTGCTCACGGATATAGAAATACAGGGGAACTTAGGAAACAGTGACCATAGGTCAATAAGTTTCAGTATTAATTACAGTAATAGGAAGCACAAGGGTAATATTAAGACGCTGAATTTCAAAAGAGCCAATTTCCCAAAACTGCGCTCGCTGCTAGAAAATATCAATTGGGATAGAACCCTGGGAACAAAGAACACAGAGGAAAAATGGGAGTGCTTCAAGAGCATACTTAACAAGGGGATTGGCCAGTGCATTCCAAAGGGAAATAAATTTAAAAGAGCAAAGCTAAACCCTGGGTGGCTAAACTCCAACATAAAAATGCATATTAGTGCTAAAGAAAAGGCCTTCAAAAAATACAAGGCTGAGGGGTCATTGGCAGCATTTAAGCATTACAAAGTGTGTAATAAGAAATGTAAAGATGAAATCAGGGCGGCTAAAATAGAACACGAGAGACATATAGCGGAGGAGAGTAAAAAGAACCCCAAGAAGTTTTTTAAGTATATAAACAGTAAGAAAGTGAGGCCAGAACACATTGGCCCCATAAAAGATGACAAAGGAAATATAGCCACTGAGCACAGAGAAAAGGCGGAAGTGTTAAATCATTTCTTCTCCAGTCTTCACAAAAGAATCGGGGGGCTACACAAACCTAGCTTGTAAGGCCGAACTAAACAACACACCTCAGGAAATACCGCCATGGCTAACAGAAGATAGACTTAAAACTAAACTAGAGAAACTTAACATAAATAAATCACCGGGACCGGATGGCTTGCACACCCTAGGGTTCTGAAAGAGCTCAGCCAGGTGATTGCCAGACCATTATTCTTGATCTTTAAGGATAGTTTACAGACGGGTATGGTGCCAGCTGATTGGAAAAAAGCCAACGTGGTACCAATATTTAAAAAGGGGCCGAGATGTATCCCGGGTAACTATAGGCCGGTCAGCCTAACATCTGTAGTCTGCAAGATTTTGGAGGGGTTGTTAAGGGACCACATACAAGGCTTTAGTAATGAAAACTGTATTATTAGTAGTAATCAGCATGGATTCATGAAAAATCGTTCTTGCCAAACCAATCTATTAACCTTCTATGATGAAGTGAGCTGCCACCTAGATAAAGGGAAGCCTGTGGATGTGGTGTATCTGGACTTTTCTCAGCCCAGGTAAGATGCCTCTAATGTCTCAGAAGTGGCTTGACACAAGGAATGCGACAGTTGTAGCCCATGTCCTGGATACGTCTGTGTGTGGTGGCTCTTGAAGCACTGACACCAGCCGTAGTCCACTCCTTGTGAATCCTTGTGAATCTCCCTTCACAATCCTCTCAAGGCTGCGGTTATCCCTGTTGCTTGTGCACCTTTTTCTACCACACTTTTTTGTTCCACTCAACTTTCCATTATTTGGAATACACATTGGTTTTTCTCCTCTTTAAAGGGGGATTTTTAAGGCAATCAAAAGAAAAAAGATCTAAATAAAATATGAATGTTTATTAAGAACTAGTTAAAATGATATTGGTAACGAACATTGATTAACCATAATGACTAATCCTGATCATATGGTCAACCTGGCGGTTGGTTCATGCAGTTCATATATGTAGGGTGGCCCGCATATGCGCTGGCGCTCACTGACGTCCTTTGGTCCCTTCCTGTTTGACTCCCCCACAGTGGTTTAACTGTTTATCATCATCCCTTACATACATATTTCACTCAGCTTTAGGGGAACCTTTCATGATGTTTGACCTCCTTTCCCGGTCAGGCACAGGTAAGCCTTCACATGCAGTTGTGTGGCGGGCTATGAGCGATGCATCCGATACAGCAGCGGTGACCTTTGGCCCCTGCCTGTTCAGTGCTTGCTTATCCTGTGTCGGTGGCTATTAGTCTCTGGCTGTGTCCTCCTTACAGGACGGAGCGGAACAGCTTCTGGCGTCCTTTCCAGAGCGCCGGTTGTTGTATTTCTAGTCCGTCGGCTTCGAGGCGATGACTTCCGAGTCTCGCCGAGAAGGGGGAGGCGCCCGGGGTGCCTCTTCCCGCCACGCATGGGCAAACAAAGGGGACGCCAAGGACCATCGTCGGCGCCATTCTCTTCCACTCTCCTACATGGAAGGAGGTGGATATTTATACCTCATTTGAACAGGTGAATTGGGAGTGAATTTATGGCTATTTCGTGAAGGCGATTGCTGCACTTAACAACCCAGGATACAGGCATATACTTTCTCTGTGAGTACCTCAGTTACTGGTCCGGCTTTTTACCTTATATCCTTGAGTGTTGTGCAGGCTCTGCTAGGAGCAGCCATTTTGACCCCTCAAAGACTAATAGCCAACTCTCTCTTATTTGCCAGAATATCAATATCGTATTTTTTCTCTGTTTTTAAGGCACCGCAACATTTGGGGTCCTTTTAACCTTGTACCTCATGGTCCTACTGGAATTAAGGGCTCATCCATCATATTTGGTGTGGATCGGCATTTGGCTTCTCCCTCCCCTTCCCTTGCTTAAGACTACTATGGTATTGGATGATGACATTTTCTTGGAAGAAAATATGGATGAATTATGCTAATACAAGAAGCGTGGTGGATAACAGTTCATGTGCTAATATGTGGAGGATTCACGTCTATGGCCACTTTTATGTCAATCAGTGATGTATTTTTCTCTTTTTTTTGTTTGTTCTTTTTTTCTCTCTTTTCCATAGAAAGGGGATTACAACATGCACATATCCCTGATGAAGATTTGAAATCAAAGTTCGCAAATTATTTTGAAACGCGTCAGATTCACCACTCTCCCCCCCTTGGGGGTCCTCTCCCCATGGTGGGAGTTATGTTTTCCCCTCCTTTCTCTTTTTTGTCACTATTTTTTGATCGAGTATTTGTATGTGGATCCACCTGCATATGGTCAACCATGGTTCCTTCCAGTTTGACCATATGATCAGGATTAGTCATTATGGTTATTCAATGTTTGTTACCAATATCATTTTAACTAGTTCTTAACCACTTAAGCCCCGGAAGATTTTACCCCCTTCCTGACCAGGGGGTATTTTGCGATTCGGCACTGCGTGATTTTAACGGACAATTGCGCGGTCGTGCGACGCTGTACCTAAACAAATTTGACGTCCTTTTTTTCCCACAAACGGAGCTTTCTTTTGGTGGTATTTGATCACCTGTGCGATTTTTTTTTTTTTTTTTTTTTTATCACGCGCTATAAACAAAAAAAGAGCGGCAATTTTGCAAAAATAACAATATTTTTCACATTTTTTTTATATGAAATTCCCAAAAAAGAAAAGTAAAAATCAAAATTTTTTAACATTTTCGGCCAATTTGTTTTATGCTACATATGTTTGGTAAAAAAAATCGCAAAAAGCGTATTTTGATTGGTTTGTGCAAAAGTTATCGCGTTTACTAACAAAGGGAAAGATTTTTGTCATTTTTGTTTTTTTTTTTTTTAACGCGTAATGGCGGCGATGTGCGATTTTTTTTTTTTTTTTTTTTTTTTTTTTTTTTTTGCGGTACTGCGACATTGCGGCGGACAGATCGGACCCTTGACTGATATTTTTGACACTTTTGGGGTTACCAGTGACATTTCTACAGTAATCAGTGCTATATATATGCACTGTTACTGTAAAAATACACTGGCAGTTAAGGGGTTAACTTTATTTGAGAGGGAGGGGCTGTGTGTGTCCCTAGGGGCGTGATTCTAACTGTGATTGGCTGTGGCTTGAGGTGTAGTTACACTGATCAACGGTTCTACATATTAGATCCGTATGATCAGTGTCTCTACACAGGGAGAACTGACAGGCAGCTTGTTTACACAAGCTGCCTGCCTTTCTCCCTCTCCCCCGACGATCGCAGAGTGACTGGCGGACATCGGGTCCGCTGGTCACATGCGTGGGGGGGTGCGTGACCACGCCGCCGGCGGCGCGCGCTCGCTCCCCAGACCCTCCCAGGCTAGTGACGTACCGATACGTCACTCTGCCTGTGAGGGGCTGACCGCCGCCGTATATAGTCGTGCGGCGGTCGGCAAGTGGTTAATAAACATTCATATTTTATTTAGATCTTTTTTGCTTCTTTTTTTTTTTTTTTTTTTTTTTTTTTTCTTTTGATTGCCTTGAAAATCCCCCTTTAAGAGGAGAAAAACCAATGTGTATTCCAAATGTTTCATGGGATGATGGCAATCATGGGTCACTCACGATCTGGGACTACTCTTTTCAACTTTCCATTATTATGCTTGATTACAGCACTCTGTTAACAGTCAGGTTCTTTAGCAGTGACCTTTTGCGACTTGGCCTCCTTGTGGAGGGTATCAGTGACTGTCTTCTGGACAACTGTCAAGTCAACAATCTTCCCCATTAATGTGTAACCAACTGAACCAGACTGAAAGACTATTTAAAGGCTCAGGAAATGTTTACAGGTGTTTTTGAATTAATTAGTTGATTAGAGTGGGACACCATGAGTCTACAATATTGAACTTTTTCACAATATTCTAATTTTCTGAGATACTGCATTTTGGGTTTTCACTAGTTGTAATCCATAAAGAAAGTCCAAGAAAGAAATGCTTAAAATATTACTCTGTGTGTGTTATGAATATATGAGGTTTTTTTTTTTATTTTTTGAATTGAATTACTGAAATACTTTTTGATATTCTAATTTTTTGAGATGCACCTGTTGGTATGATTTTTTTTATTTTATTTTTTGCAACTCCATTTTAATGCGCAATTACTTTGTGTGTGTCACAGCACGGCAAGAGCATCTGAAGGACCAGTCTACAAAGGAGTTTGCAAATGCTTCTGCCGCTCTAAGGGACATGGTTTTATTACACCTCAAGATGGAGGGCCTGATGTATTTTTACATATCTCTGAGTAAGTGCTATGACATGATATACTTGTGTGACACTGGTACTTTACTGTATGCACAGTGATGAAATGTGGTGTTCTCGACCCCAATATGGCAATATTATGGCTCCTATTTACTGTCCTATTATTACAATGAAAAATTGGATGTTCGCTTGTTCCAGTTCAGTAAAGCTTATTAATACTATATATTATCCTATATACAATATGTCATGGGTTTGCCAGCCAACCATCAAAACCTGATTTATATTAGAAATGCTTCACTAATAAATCTAATGTGGTGTATTAGTCTGTAGATCTTCATGTTCTGTGGATTTACTTATTTATAAAGCAATAAATCATTTTGTTAATTCCTGTATGTACATGTGAAATAGACTCCTTCAAAAACGAATTCTGGTAAGCTCAGTAAATTGTTTTAAAAATAGCTGGATGTATTCTTAAATGCACAAATATAACTGGGTACTAACATTTTAAATCTAATAACACCAGGAGTAGTTGATCCAGGGAATAGCCGATTGGCTTCTGGGGGATCAGGAGGAAATTTTTTTTTTTTTTTCTCCACCGAAGCAAATAGGATCATACCTGTATTTTTTTGCCTTTCTCTCAATCAAATGTGGGTATATGATAGTATATGGGAGGTTTTCTATTTTTTTTTCCTCTTTTCTTTAGCTAGATAGACTGGTGTCTTTTTGAACCTGACTGTTGCATTAGAAGTGACTTAGAATCATTTGCTGTCCCATAATATATTAATACTGCAGTTTTAAAACAACCTAAATTCTTTGTGTGTGAGAGATTGAACACCTAACTGACACTTTTGGGGGGGACCAGGGACATTACTGCAGTAATCAGTGTTAAAAAAATGCACGGTTACTGTACTAATGACACTGGCAGGGAAGGGGTTAACACCCGGGACGATCAAAGGGTTAAATGTGTGCCACGAGGATGCTTTCGAACTGTGGGGGGTTGTATTCACTGGATGGACGAAGACCTGTGTTCCTAAATAGGGGGGACACCGAATCCCTGTGTTCATAACTGACAGAACAGCGGTCTGCCGTGTTTACAATGGCAGACCACCATTCTGTCTTCATGGGGAGCGATCGCAGGTGCCCGGCGGACATCTCGTCTGCCGGACCCGCTGATTGGGTCCCCCTCTAGCCAATTGTCGTGTGTGCGCACGCCCCCACTAACTGCTACCTGAAACGACATACATGTACGTCGTTTTGCGTAACAGATCTGACCTGCTGCAGTATAACTACAGCGGCTGTTCGGCAAGTGGTTATACCTTTTTTTTTTTTTTTCAGGACAAATTGGGCTTTCATTTGGTGGTTAATGGTAGTGGATATCTCCTGATTTTTTTATCTAAGGAAAACTGGCCCAAAATGGTAAACAAAATGGGATTTTTGACTTACCGTAAAATCCATTTCTGTGTTGATCATTGATGGACACAGCTCCTTATCTTCTTGACCATTGAGTTATACTGCCCCCTACAGGAGTAGGACACTAGGCAGGAAAAAGCTTGACTACGCCTATGGGGCAGTCCCAGGGGGTATACTCCCACTCTCGGCTGTAGGCACTCAGTTTTGTTACAAGCTGTATCAGAAGAAAGCCAACTCCAGAGGGGTGGGTGCTGTGTCCGTCAATGAACATCAGTGAAATGGATTTTATGGTAAGTCAAAAATCCCATTTTCTCTTTTGTTCATTGACGAACACAGCTCCTTATCTTCTTGATCATTGGAACGTCCCAAAGCGGTGTCAAACATGAGGGGTGGGAACAGTAAAAAAAAAAATTCCCAAGGCTAAACCCTAGCCAACCAGGTAACCTGGAGCTCAACCATAAACAACTGGAGCTCACCTGAAAAGACAGTACACCCTCAGAGGACCAGGACCTCTAAACAGCAGCCTGCAAAACCTTGCAGCCAAAGGAATCATCCTGCAGATGGCAACACATTCACCCAATAAAACTTTGTGAAAGTGTGCACAGATGACCAGGTGGCCGTCTTGCAAACATGCATTACTAAGGAAGCACCAAGCGCCTTAACAGGGAAAGGAGGAACCTAACCCTCAATTAAATAGGCTTGAACCACTGTCTGTCTGATCCATCTGGAAATGATCGCAGCAGAAGCGGCCAACCCTTTTCAAGGTCAATCAGTGAGAGCAAATAGTGAGTCTGACTTCCTGAAAGACTCCGTAGCTGCCAGATACATACTGATTGCCCAAACCACATCCAGGGAATGCAAGGCAATTTCCTTAGGATGTTTAGGCCTGGGACATAGGGAAGGCAACACAATGTCTTCATTCAAATAGAAATCAGAGACAACCTTTGGAAGGAACAATGAACGGGCCAAGAACCACCTTATCTCTGAACCACCAGGTAAGGTGAATGACAAGACAACGCCGCCAGCTCCTGCGCACAGTGTGTCGAAGTAATAGCCACCAAAAAAGGCCACTTTCTGGGACAATGTAAGCAGGGGAACCTCCCAAAGACTTTCGAAAGGAGGTTTCTGAAGAACTGACAGCACCAAATTGAGGTTCCACAGTGGCAAAGGAGACCGCACTGGAGGAGCCAAGTGTCAAACTTCCTGGATAAAAGTACGCACCAAGCAATGTATGCCCAATGGACGTTGAAAGAAAACTGCTTAGGCCGAAACCCGGCCCTTGATGGTACTCAAGGCCAAGTGCTGCTCAACCCCCGTTGGAGGAAAGCCAATGTCTGAGCCACCGAAAAGGAGCGGGGGTGAACCCCAAGAGACTCACACCACGCAATGTACGTTTACCAAGTATGATGGTAGATTTTCTAGCCTTTAACAGCGTAGGAATCACCGATTCAGACAAACCTCTATCCTTCATCACATGGCTTTCAACAGCCAAGCCGTTAGTCAGTGAATGTAAAGCCGGATGGAAGATTGGCCCTTGGGACAGCAGATCTTCCCTGAGAGTAAGTTTCCAAGGAGCATCGGTGACCAGCCGTACCAGATGTGCGTACCAAGACCGGGGAGGCCAACCAGGAGCCTCTAGAATGACTGGAATCCCTTCTGCCTTGATCCTGCACAGGAGTCTTGGCAGAAGTTTGAGAGGGGGGAGGCGTAAATCGGACAATACTGATGCGTCTGTGGCGTCGGCTAGAGGATCCCGAGACCATGCCACAAACCTCTGTACCTTCCTGTTGAGACGAGAGGCCAAGAGGTCAACCTCGGGAGTACCCCACTGGAGACACAACTGAGGAAACACCGCTGAATTGAGCGACCATTCCCCCTGGTCTAACGCCTGTCGACTGAGGTAATCCGCTTGCCAATTTTCCACTTCTAAAATGTGTACAGCAGAGAGGGCTGGGACAAATAGTTCTGCCCACCTTAGAATACCAGCTACTTCCCGAGCTCCCAGGACACTTCTTGAGCCTCTTGGTGATTGACATAGGCCACAGCCCTGGCATTGTCCGATTGAATGCGTACCAGACACCCCTGTAGACGAATTGTCCAATTACCCAGACAAAGGCTGATTGTTTGGATTTCCAGTACATTGATCGGCAGTCCTGAGCACAAACTGTTCCCGAGGACTCCTCCCCACCCGGACAGGCTGGCATCCTTGGTGACAACCGCCCAGTACAGGGGAAGAGGATTTTCCCTGTCGAAGTGCCGAAGTCAAAGTTTCCCTGTCGAACGAAGCCACCAGATCAGGGACCCTCTCATATCCCGGCTCAACAGGATCAGATTGTCTAATGACCTAGGATCCTTGTCCTATTTCACCATGATCTCTTTTTGCAGAGATCTTGTGTGGAACGGTGGAAAACGGAACCACCTCGAAGGTAGACACCATCCCGCCCAGCACCTGCATGCAAGCCTGGAGGGATTGTCTGTTGGACAATAGAAGCTGAATTGCCTCCTACAATCTCTGGAGCTTTTCCAGAGGAAGAAACACTCTGGCCGAGTCCAAAGTCGGAACCAGAGCCGACTTCTGAAGGTTCAGAATCCAACCGAACTCCCACAGAGTTCGCAGAGTAATCTCCCAAGTTGTCCAATCAGAGAAGTCGAAGACTCCACTCACAAAAGATCGTTGTCAGAGAAATGGCCATGCTGCAACTGGCAACTCCGCCAGTACTTCCAATGGCCGCAATGGACTCAGGCCATAGACTCATTGTCAGTGAAATGGCTGTGCTGCAACTGGCAAATTTGCCAGTACTTCCCATGGCTGCAATGGACTCAGGCCATAGACTAATTCACTGGCCTATAAAAGGACTCTGCTCAGCCCATTTGATTGCTGGATTGTCTTCAGCTCTTCCTGTTTCCTGTGTATTGCTACTTCCTGGATTCCAGTTTGACCCGGCTTGTTTCTGACCTGTCTGCTCTCTCTCCTGGCTTCGACCCACGGCTTCGTCTGACCCTTCGATCCTGCTCCAGTGTTTGACCCTCGGCTTGTGTGACCATCCTTGCTCTCTTGTCCTCTGCCTGACTTCCAGTGTACCGATCCCGGCTTGCTCAACGGACTTGCTTCTGCTCAATCCCCTTGTCTTGGCGACCTGTTTGGACTGATACCTGTGTATGACCCTCGGCCTGGCTTTTACCTGCACATTGCTTGATTCCCTGGAGGCCCTGCAAGTTGTTCCAGGATATCCTTGTGAACCTTTACCTTCACTCCACAAGCATCCAGTGCTCCTTGGGACGCGTCACCTCCTGTCCCACTTCCAGGGGTGATTCGCACCGAGCTGCAAGGGAAGCCCTCTCAGCATTTCGGCCTCTACCAAGAAGTGATCTGACAGTACAATCCAGCCATGTCAGAGGCCGACAGAGGTGCTTCCCAGCTCGAGGCTCTTTGTCAGCAAGTCTCCTCTTTAACACAGGCGGTCCAGAGACTGCAGGACGGTTATTTTCAACTAGAGGGTCGAGTGTTGAACCTAGCTGGCGCACCCTCTCCTTCCGACCCCAATCAAACGCCCGCTAGCTCCGGGGGCACCTCCACTCAGCAAGGACCAGCCGGCCCTGCGCAGGCAGCCATGGTTTTCCCACCTGAACCCAGGGTACCTACACCCGAACGCTTCCGTGGGGAACGGAGAAGGTTCAGATCCTTTAAGAATGCATGTCTCTTGTATTTAGCCCTTCAGCCCAGAACCTTCTCTTCAGAGACTGTCAAAGTAGGATTCATAATTTCTCTGTTGTCAGAAGAACCCCAGACCTGGGCCCATAACCTCCTTGAGGAAAAGAGCCCCTCATTGAACTCTGTAGACTCCTTCTTCCAGGCCATGGCCCAGTTATATGAGGACCCCCAACGGACTGTTACGGCTGAATCAGCCCTACATGCCTTACAACAAAATAAACGTCCTGTAGAGGACTATACCATTGACTTCCGCAGATGGGCTGCGGATACAGACTGGAATGAGCCAGCACTCAAGTACCAGTACCGTCACGGATTGTCTGAAGCCCTTAAGGACGAGTTAGCTCGGGTAGAAACCCCTACGTCTTTGGAAGGTCTAATCTCACTGGCAATCCAACTGGACAGGCGCCTGCGGGAGAGACGCTCAGAGCGCCTTCAAGGGGCCCGACCTACCTGGGTTCTCCCGAAAGTCCCACTTGCTGCTTCACCCCATCCTGGGCCTTCTGTCTCCGGGGGATCAGAAGGAGAACCCATGCAGATTGGTCTAATCCGTTCTGCCTTGACCCCC
This sequence comes from Pelophylax lessonae, assembly GCF_965119305.1. Taxonomy (NCBI): domain Eukaryota; kingdom Metazoa; phylum Chordata; class Amphibia; order Anura; family Ranidae; genus Pelophylax; species Pelophylax lessonae. The sequence continues at coordinate 158,411,556 of NC_138773.1, forward strand.
GAGGAAAGACAACGTCGCCGTCAAGCTAACCTCTGCCTTTATTGTGGGGAATCTGGCCACTTCTACGCAATTGTCCTGTGAGACCCAGTAAGTCCTATTCACGGCCTCTGCTGAACTGTCAAGTCGCTGGGTCATCCCCTACTCATCTTATTCTCCCTGTCTCCCTACAGGTAGCAGAAAAGAAGATTCGGCTTCTGGCGATCGTTGATTCTGGGGCATGTAGTTGCTTTCTGGACCGTTCTTTAGCTCAAAGACTGTGTGTCCCCATGCAAGCTAAGGAACAGCGACTCCATATTCTTCTGGCTGATGGTTCTTTGCCCAGTTCCGGGCCTGTTACTGAAGAGACGTGCCCCATCTTCACCACGACAGATTCTCTTCACCAGGAATTCCTCCGATTTGACGTCCTTTCCTCACCAATGTTTCCCATTATTTTAGGACTTCCCTGGCTACAGGCCCACAACCCACAGATTGATTGGGTTAAGAGAAGGATCTCCTTCACGTCTAATTACTGCCTGAACCATTGTTTCCTACCTGGATCTGATACTTCTGCTGCTTGCCTGGCCGTCCAACCAGTACATGATCTCCCGGAAAATGTCCCCGCAGTTTATGAGGAATTCATGGACGTATTTGATAAGAAAAAGGCTGAAGCTCTGCCTCCTCACAGGCCTTATGATTGCCCTGTAGAACTTCTGCCTGGAGCCGAGATTCCTTTCGGAAGGATATTCCCGTTATCTGAGAAGGAGCTGGAAACCCTCCGGATTTATATTAACGAAAATTTGGAAAAGGGTTTTATCCGCCCCTCCTCCTCACCAGCAGGGGCCGGGATATTCTTTGTCGAAAAAAAGGATGGCACACTAAGACCTTGTGTAGATTACCGGGAGCTTAATAAAATTACTATTAAAAACCGGTATCCTCTACCTCTTATCCCAGAACTGTTTCAACGTTTCCGGGCAGCTCGGATCTTTACCAAATTGGATCTCCGTGGAGCTTACAACCTTGTTCGCATTAGGAAAGGAGATGAGTGGAAGACGGCGTTCAGAACGCGGTTTGGCCATTTTGAATACCTGGTCATGCCTTTCGGGCTGTGTAACGCCCCTGCTACCTTCCAACATCTAGTTAATGACATTTTTAGGGAATTCCTGGATCTCTTTCTGATTGTCTACCTAGATGACATACTCATTTTTTCCTCCACTCTGGAACTCCACCGGACCCATGTTAAAAAGGTACTATTTACTTTAAGGAAACACGGACTCTATGTGAAACCAGAGAAATGCGAATTCGAGAAAGACTCCATTCAATTCCTGGGTCTCATTATCTCAACAAATGGCATTTCCATGGATCCACAGAAAGTGCAGTCAATTCTCGATTGGCCAGCCCCCTGTGATAAGAAAGGAGTTCAACGCTTTGTGGGGTTTGCTAACTTCTATCGGAGGTTCGTGAAGGGGTTCTCTATGATTATCTCCCCCATTACCCAATTGACCCGCCAACAGGTCCGTTTCCATTGGTCACAGGAAGCTCAAACGGCCTTTGACAAACTGAAGACGTTGTTCACCTCAGCACCTATTCTCCAGCATCCTGATCCAACCCTACCTTATGTGCTTGAAGTGGATGCTTCAGAAATAGCCACTGGAGCAATCTTATCTCAAAGACAAGGCCCGAAGACTCTTCTGCACCCTGTGGCTTTCTTTTCCCGGAAGATGACACCTCCGGAGAGAAACTATGACGTAGGGGATCGGGAACTCTTGGCCATCAAATGTGCCTTGGAAGAGTGGAGATACTTGCTTGAAGGGGCTACTCATCCCATTTTAATATTCACAGACCACAAAAACCTGGAATACCTCAGGACAGCAAGACGCCTGAGACCCCGTCAAGCTCGATGGGCCTTGTTCTTTTCCCGGTTTAATTTTCATCTTACTTACAGGCCAGGGTCCAAGAACGGAAAAGCAGACGCCTTGTCCAGAATGTTTCCAGATACCCCAAACACAGCCGAACCTAACACCATCCTCTCGGCTCAAAATTTTTTGCTTATTCAAACGGATCTGCAATCAGCAATTAAGCAAGCCTCAGTTCAATGTCTCGAGCCTGGGACCTCTTCCTTGGAAAAACGCGGGGGATTCTTGTGGTTCCAAGAAAGGATTTTTGTTCCTTCACAGATCAGACTACAGGTCCTAAAGACTTTGCATGATCACAAGCTTGCCGGGCACTTCGGGGTCAGGAAGACATGTGAACTCATTCAGCGCCACTTTTGGTGGCCCAATTTAGTTCGGGACTGTAAATCCTATGTGGGTTCTTGTATTACGTGTCAGCGTAACAAGGGGGCTAAGACCAAGTCCTGGGGCCTGTTAAGGCCATTGCCCATCCCGGAACAGCCCTGGAAGCAACTTTCCATGGATTTTATAGTGGAATTACCACCTTCAGAAGGTTTCACTACTGTCCTGGTGGTGGTGGACCGTCTCTCGAAGATGGCGCACTTTTTGCCTATGATTGGCACACCTTCTGCCGTGGAAACAGCTAACATGTTTATTAAAGAAGTGGTCAGGCTACACGGTCTCCCGGACAGTATAGTATCGGACAGAGGCGTCCAATTCACTTCCAAATTCTGGAAAGAGCTTTGCAAATCCTTGTCCATTAAGATATGCCTATCATCAGCCTACCACCCGCAGAGTAATGGTCAAACGGAAAGGACCAACCAGACCCTTGAACAATACTTACGTTGCTTTTGCACTTGCTCCCAAGATAACTGGGTCTCTTTACTTCCGTGCGCGGAATTCGCGTATAATAACGCCCTGCATTCTGCAACCAACCAGACCCCGTTCTGGGTGAATTACGGGTTCCATCCTTCTTTTTTGCCCAGTGCTTTCTCAGAAACATCAGTTCCTGCAGTGCAAGACCGGATAATGGCTATCAGGGATAACTACCGGGTGCTACAGGACTCCATATCCAAAGCCCAACAGGAGTACAAGAAATTTTATGACCGCAAGAAAAAGGAAAATCCTATGTATAAGGTCGGGGATAAGGTGTGGCTCTCCTCAAACAACCTACGACTATCTTGCCCTTCTAAAAAGTTGGGACCAAGGTTTATTGGGCCTTTTAGAATCAAAAGGATGATAAACCCTGTGGCTTTTGAACTGGCTTTACCTAATTCATACAAGATCCATCCTGTATTCCATGTTTCCCTGCTAAAGCCTGCAATTTCTAGCCCTTTCCCAGGGAGGGAAGAATTGCCTCCACCTCCAGTTTCAGTGGAGGGTGAACCTGAATATGAAGGTCATACAGTATCTTATTAAATGGAAAGGTTACCCCACTGAAGACAATTCCTGGGAACCCGCTAGTAACCTGCATGCCCCCAGGCTGGTACAGGAATTCCACAGGAGATTCCCGGAAAGATTGGCCCGGTTGGGCATCCGGAGGCTGCCCCTTGGGGGGGGGCACTGTCAGAGAAATGGCCATGCTGCAACTGGCAACTCCGCCAGTACTTCCAATGGCCGCAATGGACTCAGGCCATAGACTCATTGTCAGTGAAATGGCTGTGCTGCAACTGGCAAATTTGCCAGTACTTCCCATGGCTGCAATGGACTCAGGCCATAGACTAATTCACTGGCCTATAAAAGGACTCTGCTCAGCCCATTTGATTGCTGGATTGTCTTCAGCTCTTCCTGTTTCCTGTGTATTGCTACTTCCTGGATTCCAGTTTGACCCGGCTTGTTTCTGACCTGTCTGCTCTCTCTCCTGGCTTCGACCCACGGCTTCGTCTGACCCTTCGATCCTGCTCCAGTGTTTGAACCTCGGCTTGTGTGACCATCCTTGCTCTCTTGTCCTCTGCCTGACTTCCAGTGTACCGATCCCGGCTTGCTCAACGGACTTGCTTCTGCTCAATCCCCTTGTCTTGGCGACCTGTTTGGACTGATACCTGTGTATGACCCTCGGCCTGGCTTTTACCTGCACATTGCTTGATTCCCTGGAGGCCCTGCAAGTTGTTCCAGGATATCCTTGTGAACCTTTACCTGCACTCCACAAGCATCCAGTGCTCCTTGGGACGCGTCACCTCCTGTCCCACTTCCAGGGGTGATTCGCACCGAGCTGCAAGGGAAGCCCTCTCAGCATTTCGGCCTCTACCAAGAAGTGATCTGACAATCGTCCAGGTACCCCAGACCTGTGATTCCCCTGCTGACGCAACAATGCTAGTACCGGGGCCAAAACTTTTATGAAGACCCGAGGAGCCAAAGCATAACGCCGCAAACTGATGATGTTCCTTGCCCACAGCAAAGCGGAGGAAGCATTGGTTACCGTTATATATTGGAATGTGAATGTAGATGTCCTTGATGTTGATAGAAGTGCCCGCACAAAGCAGTTTAGCACCTTGAGGTCCAGAATTGGGACGTATCTTGCCTTCCTTCCTGGGAACTGTAAACCGGTTTTAGTAAAACCACTTAAAATGTTCCGAAGTCAGAACTGGAATAATCACCCCTTGAAGTAACAAGTCTTACTGCCCCAAAGAGACCCCGTAAGCAATCTGGGGACAAGTGCAGGTTGGAAGGGAAGAACCTTTCTGGAGGATAAGACCGAAACTTGATCTTGTAGCCGAACCAAATGACTTTGTGGACCCACGTGTCCTGTACCAGGGAGATCCACGGATCCGGAAACCAGAGAAGATGTCTCCTCACCCCAGATATGGGTGAGGGCGCCCCTTAATGCTGAGGAAGCCTTGACGGCTTTTCTGGAAGAGCCCACTCGTGGCTTGCCAGACCAGTTCCTCTTGAAACCTCAAGTGGAGGCCCTGAAGAGCTTAGATCCCTTGTCTTGAGACCCTGAGGCACGAAAAGGCCTCATGACCCGAGAAGAATGGCCCCCATATATAACGGGGCTCCTTGTCTTTGGAAGCCTGGGGAAGAAGAGTACTCTTCCCCCCCCCCCCCCCCCGTGAGACCCTTAATGATGTCATCCACATCCAGGACCACTGCTGACAGTCTAGAAATCGAAGGAGCCGCATCCAAAGAGGCATCACAGACAAACTGTAGTTACATAGTCAGGTTGAAAAAAGACACAAGTCCATCTGGTTCAACCAACAAAAAAAAAAAAAAAAAAAAACTGTTGATCCAGAGGAAGGGGGAAAAAACCCAGCAAAGCGTGATCCAATTTGCTACAGCAGGGGAAAAAAATCCTTCTGATCCCCCGAAAGGATATTCCCTGGATCAACTTTACCTAAAAAAATGTTAGTACCCACTTACTGTATATATTAAGTACACCCAGGAAAGAATCCAGACCTTTTTTTTTTTTTTTTTTTTTAAAAGCAATCTAGTGAGCTAGCCAGAACCACCTCTGGAGGGAGTCTATTCCACATTTTCACAGCTCTTACGGTGAAGAAACCCTTCCGTATTTGGAGATTAAATCTGTTTTCCTCTAGACATAAAGAGTGCCCCCTTGTCCTCTGTGTTGACCTTAAAGTGAACAACTCCACACCAAGTTCACTATATGGACCCCTTATGTATTTATACATGTTGATCATATCCCCCCTTAATCTCCTCTTAAGAGAGAATAAATTCAGTTCCTCTAATCTTTTCTCATAGCTGAACTCCTCCATGCCTCTTATCAGTTTGGTTGCCCTTCTCTGCACTTTTTCCAGTTCCCTGATATTCTTTTTAAGAACTGGTGCCCAAAACAGAACTGCATATTCCAGATGAGGTCTTAATAACACGCCTCATACAAAGTCCCAAGCCTTCCTTTTTGTTCCCCATATTGTTTGATCAAGAGACACTTGAATGGTGTGGGGTCAGTCCCCCCCCCCCCCTCAAGTTTACAGGCTTATAAATTTATATTTTTACCAGGTTACATTGATTAAAAGAAAAAAAAAATGAATTACATTACAATTATCCTATGTTCCAGTATGGGTGTGACTGTGTGGGTGGTAAGGGTTGCTGGAACTTGTATGTGTCTTGTAAAATGAGTTTCAGGTTTCTCATCCCTGTACTAGGTAGACCAGCTTTTCAACTATAAAAACATTTTCTTTGCTAGGAACTGATGCTGAACGCATCTATATATGTAGGATTGTTCATGTTTGTTTTTTTTTTGTTTTTTTCTTCCACGCAGTATTGAAGGAGAATATGTTCCTGTAGAAGGAGATGAGGTCACATTCAAGCTTTGCTCAATTCCACCAAAAAATGAGAAACGTCAAGCTGTAGAAGTTGTAATCACCCATTTAGCTGCAGGAACAAAGCATGAGACGTGGTCTGGACATATCATTGATTCCTAAATGTTTCACCAACATCAACTGCTATTAAGATGCCTTGGATTTTTTATTTTGTTACTATTGTTTAACATCATAGGTTACTGCATAAAGTGGCCACTGCTAAATAAAAGGAATATAGTTGAGTGATTTATATCTTTAATGCCATTCCATTTCTGATTTGTAAAACCAGATCTAAGGAACTACTATTGAATTTCACCTCAGTTACAATAAGCCTTTTTGCTCGTTATTTGCCAGGGGCTTATCTAATTCAATATTTTTTTTATCTGGGCACTATATTTGGTTGCATATCTCTTCTTCACTTGATACATACTTGCATCTTTGCAAGGGACTAAAATATATTTTAGTACTGTGGATTTGTTTTCACTGAATGTTCTAAATAAACAATAAATATCTCTGAACCATATTTGTCTTCAATAAAAATGTAATAATCATGTTTAAATTAACTGTATATACAGTCCCTCCAGAAAGTATGCACAGCACTTCACTTTTTTCACATTTTGTTCTCTTACAGCTTTATGCCAAAATGCATTAAATTCAATATTTTCCTCAAAATTCTTCAAACCATACCCCATATTGACAACGTAAAAATAAGTTTGTTTGAAATATTTGCAAATTTATTAAAAAGGAAAAAATTCACATGTATTCACAGCCTTTGCTCAATACTTTGTTAAAGCACCTTTGGCACCAATTACAGCTTCAAGTCTTTTTGATGATGACGCTACAAGCTTGGCACACCTATTTTTGGGCAGTTTCTCCCATTGTTCTTTGCAGGACCTCTCGGATTGAATAGAAAGTGTCTGTGCACAGCAATTTTCAAATCTCTCCAGAGCTGTTCAATCGGGTTCAAGTCTGGGCTCTGGCTGTTCCACTCAAGGACGTTCACAGCCACTCCTTTGTGATCTTGGCTGTGTGTTTAGGCTTGTTGTCCTGTTGGAAGATGAATCTTCGCCCCTTCACCACCATGCTTCACTGTAGGGATGGTTTCCTCCAGACATGACGCTTGCTATTCAGGCTAAAGAGTTCAATCTTTGTTTTATCAGACCAGAGAATTTTGTTTCTCATGGTCAGTCCTTCAGGTGCCTTTTGGCAAACTCCAGACAGGCTGTATTGTGCATTTTACTGAGGAGTGGCTTCCGTCTGGCCACTCTACCACACAGGCCTGTTTGGAGTGCTGCAGAGAGGGTGGTTCTTCTGGAACAGAAATGATGGAGCTCTATCAGAGTGACCATCTGGTACTTAAGGCCTGTACACACGAAAAGAAAATCGGAAGTAACATTTCGTCTGAACGATCTGCCGATATTTTCAGATTGTTAGTATGGTGCTTTCAACGGCCGAGTTTTCAGACGAAAAAATCTGGATGTGCAGACTATAAAATTTTTATCGTACGTCAACACAACGTCCGATTTTCGTTTTATTAGTACAGTTTTCGTCTGAAAAAAATTGTAAGAGCAAGACTAGGCATGCTCAGAAACGAAAGTACACATAGAAAACAATTCAACACATGACATCACTTCTGAAGTTGAATTCTGTCGTACGGGAATTTTCGTATGAAAGTAACCTCTTCACTTTAGATATGAGACTAGCGTGCAACAAAAATCTGATGCGAGATCGTTCGATAATCTGATCGTGTGTACGAGGCTTTAGTAACCTCCCTGACTAGGGCCCTTCTCCCCCGACCGCTCAGTTTGGCCGGGCAGCCCACTCTAAGAAGAGTCCTGGTGGTTCCAAACTCCTTCCATTTACAGATAATGGAGGCCACTGTGCTCATTGGGACCTTAAATGTTGCCGAAATTTTTCTGTACTCTTCCCCAGATCTTTGCTTTGATACAATCCTGTCTCAGAGCTCTACACACAAGTCCTTGGACTTCATGGCTTGGTTTATGGTCTGACAAGCACTGTTCACTGTGGGACCTTATATAGACAGGTGTACGCCTTTCCAAATCATGTCCAATCAACTGAATTTACCACAGGTGGACTCCAAGCAAGTTGTATAGACATCTCAAGGATGATCAGTGGAAATAGGACGCACGTGAGCTCAATTTAGAGTGCCACGGCAAGGGCTGTGAATACCTATGTATACATGATTTTTTTTTTTTTTTGTATTTTATAAGTTTGCAAAGATTTCAAACAAACTTTCACCTTGTCACTATGATGTATTGTTTGTACAATTTTGAAGAAAAAAAAATTTGAATTTGGGCCCTTTCACACGGCCGCTCCGTATGTCCGCAAATCATCCTATTTTTTTGCGGATGATTTACGGACATAATGTATGTCAATGGCATTGCGGATGTCAGCGGATGAGCATATCTACAGGGGGCACTTAGGGAAAAATGGGAAATGACAGTAAGAAAATATACTACACATATAGCAGCAATAGCTAAATACAAACAATTTGAATATCAACAGAAGTACTTTGAACAAGGGAATACTTCAAGTCGACTTTTAGCACATATGGCTAAGCAACAAAGTACAAGTTTAGTTATAACTAATATACAGCGCCCTGACGGGGAATACATAAGGGATGTGGCTGGTATTATGTCATGCTTTCACTCGTTTTATACTGATATGTATGCCACCTCTCTTACGTATAATGCAGATGAAATTTCAACTTATCTGAGTGAAATACACTTTCCAGCCTTAACAACCGAGCAGGTTAAATCATTAGAGGAAAATTCAAGCGAGGAAGAAGTAAGAAGAGCAATAACAAGTCTAGCAATAGGAAAGGCTTCAGGACCAGACGGACTTCGTTAGAAGTATATAGTAAATACGTGGATATTCTTACCCCAGTGCTAGTTCAAGTATTTGATGCAGCTTTCAGGGTAAAAAGACTTCCAGAATCCATGTATTTAGCTACAGTAGTACTAATTCCAAAACCAGAAAAAAATTTAACAGATTGTGCTTCATACCGACCCATATCATTATTAAATACAGACTACAAAATTCTTGCAAAAATTTTGGCCCATAGATTAAACAATGTAATACTTAATCTTATACATCCAGATCAAACTGGATTTATGCCAGGAAAATACACATCTATAAATCTTCGAAGAACACAACTTATAGCTCAGCTTAGAGATCAACTACCAGACTCAAGTGTCCTGGCCTCTCTTGATACAGCAAAGGCTTTTGATTCTATTGAATGGCCCTTTTTGCAGGCAGTGCTTAAGGCATTTGGATTTGGGGAGAAATTCTGTACTTGGGTGGAAATAATGTATCTAAATCCAACTTCTCAGCTGTTGGTAAATGGCTTTTTAACCAAGGCCATACAATTATATAGAGGCACCCGGCAGGGATGCCCTCTATCACCACTCTTATTTTCAGTAGCTATTGAATCTTTGGCACTTCGACTTCGGCAAACCCCTTCTGTACGGGGCATTACATTGGCAGAAAGGATAGATATAGTGGGATTATATGCTGATGATCTTGTTTTATATTTAAATGATGCACATGGATCATTGGAAGCAGCTATGCATATAATAGAACTATTTGGTTCTTATTCAGGCCTTAAAATTAATTGGCAAAAATCCTTCCTTATGCCATTGCAACCACAACTACTCACACTAAGCAAGGATTCAAGTTTATTAAAAGGTAGTGTCCTCTTTCAAATACCTGGGAATAAATATTACAAGATTACCACAAGCAGCTTTACAGGCTAACCTTAATCCACTCATGACAACAATTAAAACTAAATTAGCTACTTGGGCTAAATTACCACTTTCAGTTGCAGGGAGAATAAATTTAATCAAGATGGTCCTATTACCGAAATGTTTATACATTTTTTCACATATGTCGGTTATAGTCCCTAAAACTATTTTAAAAAAAAATAGATGCCCTATTTACCACATTTATTTGGGGAAAGGGTAGAAATAGAATAAGGTTAACCACACTTCAGAGAGCTAAAACAGAAGCAGATATGGCACTTCCTAATATATACAGATACTATCTCGCTGGGCAACTTAAACATCTCACAGGATGGATAGTACCAGTAACACTACAGATGGTAGAATCACACCTGGCTCATGTTTTACAAATCGATAATTTACTTATAGCCCTAGAAGCACCTTTGAATAAATTAAAATATAAGCAAATACCAATGTTAACATTAGCTCGTATAATATGGAGAGAGGCAAAACGTATAGAGGGAAACACACAAATAAACATGGATCTCCCACTATGGCGAAACCCAATGTTTAATCAACTGAAACAATTGGTAGAGTATCAGTTCTGGGAACAAAAAGGGATATCCGTCCTTGCAGACGTATATGACATAACACATATGTACTCTTTTTCAGATATACAAATGAAATATGATATACCACATACCTCATTATATAGATACCTACAGTTGCGACATGCGTTACAAGCGCAATTTGGAGTTTTTTGACCTGGGATCTCTAAATATCCAATGATTGGTATCCTTAGGTCCCAGGGCCCTAAAGGATTAATCTCTAAAATATATGCACATTTAACCAGGGTTAATTCAGGAATGAATCCCTTGGCAATAAGAACAAAATGGCAGGAAATAATTCCCAATTTAACTGACGAAGATTGGAAAGAAGCCTGTTCATCCCATTTATATGTATCGCCAGCAGCAAACAATAGGTTAATACAAGTATATATGCTACATCAATCATATCTCTCTCCAAGTAGACTTTATGCAATGCAAAGCATTGCATCTCCTAAATGTTTGAGATGCAGTGCTAAGCGGGCAGACTTTATACATATTATGTGGTTTTGTCCAGTGATATCAAGATTCTGGCAGGAAATAATTCAAATATTATCCTCTGTCCTGAATATGCCTGTACCTTTGACCCCAGAAACCTGTTTGCTGGGTATATTAGATGAAATAACATGGTCTAGATATCACAAGATAATGCTTAGAGAAACACTGTTTATGGCAAGGAAAACAATCACAGTTAAGTGGATTCAAGTGAAGCCCCCTGCTGTTAAGAACTGGATAAGAGCGGTAAATCAGATTTTACCATTTGAAAAAGTATTGTATATGCATAGAGAATGCTCAATGAAATATAATAAAATTTGGGATAATTGGTGTCAATCAACATTAACCAATGGTTGAATATAAGGAGATAACCAAGAGGATATAGAGGGATGCACATAGTATGATGAGGAAATAAATCTATGATTGCGATGGAGCAAGGGGTTGGGGCACCCAGGACAACGGCGATCAATTAAGCTAAATGGATATACCTTCGCATAAAGAGATTATGAATACTAAGTAAACAGATAATTATTTGGATATTGTATGGTTTTTTAGTTTTTTTATATTTTATATTGTTTTGTCCCTTTGTTGAAAGGACGTTTGGAATGTTCATTTTTATGCACATATTGAAATAAAAAGAATTAAAAAAAAAAAGTATAAACAGTAAGAAAGCGAGGCCAGAACACATTGGCCCCATAAAAGATGACAAAGGAAATATGGCCACAGAGGACAGAGAAAAGGCGGAAGTGTTAAATAATTTCTTCTCTTCAATCTTCACAAAAGAATTGGGGGGCTACACTAACCCAGCTTGTAAGGCCAAACTAAATAACACACCTCAGGAAGTACCACCATGGCTAACAGAAGATAGACTTGGAACTAAACTAGAGAAACTTAACATTAATAAATCACCGCAACTGGATGGCTTGCACCCGAGGGTTCTTAAAGAGTTCAGCCAGGTGATTGCCAGACCATTATTTTTGATCTTTATGGATAGTTTACAGACGGGTATGAAGCCAGCTGATTGGAAAAAAGCCAACGTGGTACCAATATTTAAAAAAGGGCAGAGATATATCCCGGGTAACTATAGGCCGGTCAGCCTAACATCAGTAGTCTGCAAGATTTTGGAGGGGATGTTAAGGGACCACATACAAGACTTTACTACTAATAATAGCATTTTCATTACTAATCAGCATGGATTCATGAAAATTAGTTCTTGCCAGACCAATCTATAAACCTTCTATGATGAAGTGAGCTGCCACCTAGATAAAGGTAAGCCTGCGGATGTGGTGTATCTGGACTTTGCAAAGGCCTTTGACAACGTTCCCCACAAACGCTTACTGTTCAAACTAGGGAAGGTAGGTATGGACCATAAGGTGAGTACCTGGATAGAGAACTGGCTCCAGCGGAGAGTGCAAAGGATGGTGATTAATGGGGAGTACTCGGATTGGGCGGGTGTAGAAAGTGGGGTCCCCCAAGGTTCTGTCCTGTTTAATTTATTCATAAATGATCTAAAGGAGGGGATATCTAGTACAATCTCAGTATTTGCGGATGATACTAAACTAAGCATGCCAACATCTTCTATGCAGGATGTGAAAACCTTACAAGCGGACCTGAACAAAATAATGGGGTGGGCAACTACATGGCAGATGAGGTTTAATGTTGAAAAATGTAAAGTAATGCACTTGGGTGCCAGAAACCAGAAAGCAAGCTACTCACTAGGAAGGGAACCTCTGGGTGAGTCTAAGATAGAAAAGGACCTGGGGGTACTGGTAGACAACAGGCTTGGCAGTGGCATGCAATGCCAAGCCGCTGCATGCAAAGCCAACAGAATACTGGGATGCATAAAAAAGGGGATTCACTCCAGAAATAAAGAAATTATTCTCCCACTCTACAGGACTCTGGTCTGGCCACATCTGGACTATGCTGTCCAGTTCTGGGCACCGGTCCTCAGGAAGGATGTGTTGGAACTGGAGAGAGTCTAATTAGGAGAATGGAGGACATCAGCTATGAGGAAAGACTACAAGCACTGGACTTATTCTCTCTCTCTCTCTCTCTCTCGAAGAGACGATTGAGGGGGGATATGATATCAATGTACAAATACTGTACTGGCGACCCTAGCATAAGGAACAAACTATTCAGAGAAAGGGAATACAAAAAGACACGTGGCCACTCACTAAAACTAGAGGAAAGGCGGTTTAACCTTAAAATACGTAGGGGGTTCTTCACTAAGAGCAGTAAGGATGTGGAATTCTCTTCCACAAGCAGTCGTATCATCAGGGAGCATCGATAGTTTCAAAAAACTATTAGACGGGCACCTTAAAGACCACAACATAGAGGGGTATACAATGTACGGTTAACAGCAAACACATACATCATAGGTTGAACTGGATGGACGGATGTCTTTTTCATTAACTATGTCTTAAGGTTAGGTCAGTACGTCTGGGGATTCCTTATGGGTTTGCCGGACTAGAGCTAAGGCAGTTTTCATGTGACCCTGTTTCTGGGGATTCATCTTTGTGATTGGTTATAGCAGACTAGCTGTATCTGTACAGTCTTAAGCAGTACAGTGAAAACTGTTTTCTCTTGTGTCCTCTGACAGTCGCCGCCCACTCATACAATCTGCACGTCTGGGGGTATTGGCCTTCTCCACAGGAGTAAGCTAGGCAGAAGATTTTGTTAGAACATTCACAAAAACTTTGTTTCTCTTACGTCCTCCGACAGTCGCCGCCTCCTCTAAGTCATCACTGTTGGGTATTGACTTCCCATCCGCAGGAATAGCTAGGCATATAGACTTAGTCCAAAGACAAAAGGCATTAGCATATACACACCCATGGGGGCTGTCCCATCTGGTCAATACCCCCCTGCATCACCACTCCCAACTCAGTTTTAATCTGCCTAGCGTCAGGAATAGTCAGGCTTCCCTTGTGCTGGGGCTTCAGTCTCAGCCTTCCTAATCTTTTATTTGATTTTCTTTGAAAATGTCAGTTTTTTCTCTTACTTTACTAGCTGTTTATTTTGTCAGCTCTAGTGTTAGTCTTCTCTTCGGATGAAGATGGATCATGCGGTGCTGGGATTCAGACTGACCGCCCTGGTTTTCCAGGGCACAGAGGGTCAGATGGACCCCCAGCCCACCATCGAGCGTTCAGCTATGGTTCGCCCTGGCATTACGAACGACCCATCCCTGTTCGCTACAGGGATGCAGCCGTGAGGTGGCTACCTCACAGGACTTGTCTGCGGTGCTGCAGCGTCATGTCCCTGGCTCACGGCACTCCCTGTCAGATGAGGACAGAGGTTTTTCCATGCATGGGGGCTCCCCACGCCATCTGGTACAGGTAAGTACTTTTCTGTGTGGGGCTTCTGTTTGGGGTGGCAGTCTGTGTTGCTGTGTGTTCCCCGTGTCTGTGCCTGTGTGACTCCCTATGCGATTCCTGCGGGGATCGCTTGTGCAGCTCTGTATGTTTGCCTGGGGGTCCCTGTCCCTGTGTCACCTTAGGTGCATGTTGGGGGTGCAGACGTTTTGTGCTTGTGTGGTGACCGCAGCGGTGCATTTTCGCGCGGTCCGCCATCTTTGATATTGGGCACACATGTATAGCTCCTCTGGGACGATCCTGCATGTCATTTTGGCGCCATCCGCTGCCATTTTGTGGGCGGTGGAACGATTGGTCCGGCCGCATGTCGGCGGCCATTTTGGCGTAGCCTCCAATGCATCCCTATGGGGCAGCCATTTTCCCGGGGTCTGGCTTATAGTCCAGCCCTCTCCAGCAGCACTTCCTTTCCATCAGCAGCAGGGACACTGGTAGCAACGCTCTGCAGGTTATCACTCTCGATTTCCCTCTGTATATCGCTTCTGGTTCAGTTTTCTTTTCTCCTTTGGGGGTCTTTCATCACTGTTGCAGTAGCGGTGGGCTGCGCACACCGCAGCGTTCTTAAAGGGGACAGTACACTGTTTTTGCACTGTAGTTTGTCTGATAACTTGAGCCATGGATTCTCAGGAAAGCAAGTTTCCTCCAGCTTTAGTGGGGGGCCCCTGTTCTCCTGTGGCCCCGCTGCGCCCCGATCTGGCTGCTGTGGCGAATATGGAAATGCTGATGTCTGAACGGGCTGCGAGAAAGAGTCCCAGGTTGTCTCTCTCTTCTGATTCAGATGGGGATATGGCTGCTGCTGCGAGCGTGCCCTTTTCAGGGTCCCGCTTATCTTTGGACCCCCCGGGGTCTGAGGGGGAGGCTGAGATGGAAGGGGTTGATGCCCCCTCCCCGGGGTCGCCTGAAGAACGGGCAACCATAGATGAGTTGATTGTGTCTGTTAAGGACACCTTACATTTGGAGGATGAGCCCTGTCCTCCGGGCGTTGTGTTCCCGTTTGGGACACACAGGACCCGCAAGTCTGCGCAGGTTTTTCCCTGCCCAGAGGAATTCCATGATACTGTTAATGAACAGTGGCGCACATTAAAACGTCCATTCCTGGTACCTAGTCGGTTTAGGTTGCTTTATCCTTTTGATCCGGCTACGGAATCACGATGGTGTGTGCCTCCACAGGTAGATCACACTGTGGCCGTGCTGAACAAGGCTACCTTGGTTCCTACTGAGGATGCCCCAGTTTTCCGGGGTCCCACAGACCGGCGGTTGGAGTCCTTATCTCGCCATTCCTATACGGTGGCGGGTTCGTTGCTCAAACCCGTTTTCGCGTCCGTTCTGGTGGCTCAGGCGGCTACTGATTGGACTAAGATGCTTAGGCGCAATCTTGTGTCTGCTGGTGTTACACCTGCCCGGCTGAAGTTGGTGGATCAGATCCACCAAGGAGTCATGTACTTGTGTGATGCAGCCTTGACCGAGGCCCCCTTAGTGGCTCGCCTCTCTAGTGTCGCGGTGCTTCAACGGCGACTGATTTGGCTTAAGGACTGGTCGGCCTACCAGTCCTCTAGGGAAACGGTTGCTGATTCTCCCTATGCTGGCTCTCGCCTTTTTGGCGAGGCATTGGACACCCTGGTAACAGGCGTCACGGGGGGCATGAGCACTATGCTGCCCCAGAACCTGAAGACAAAGTCTTTTCGAGGCAGGCGGGGTTCTGCGTCTAGTTCCAATCGGGGGTCCTTTCGTGCCTTTCGGACCCATTCCAAGGGCAAGCCCTTCAAGGCCCAGGGCACCCAGAAGAAGCCCTGGGCGGGTAAGCAGGAGTCCGGCAATGCCGGCTCGGCGGGTCAATCCGCCTCTACCTGAAGGGGCGCCCTCACCTATTTCAGGGGTGGGGGGACGTTTGCGCGGTTTCCTTCGACCTTGGCTGCTCCGGCTATCAGACAGGTGGGTTCAGGAAATCGTTAGATCGGGTTACATGATCGAATTCCTTTCCCGGCCGGCGGACAGATTCTGTCCCTCCAATCTTCATCTGCTTCCGGGGCGTCTGCGGGATTTGCATCAACCGGTGCAGGACCTGCTTGCTCAGGGGGTGTTTGTCCCGGTGACTCATTGGGACAGGTTTTCGGGGGTTTTCTTCGAATCTGTTCACTGTGCCCAGGAAGGAGGGCAAAGTGCGTCCTATCCGGACCTGACAGCTCTGAACCGCTTCGTGCGTGTTCGGAAGTTTCGAATGGAGTCTCTCCATTCGGTTGTGGCCTCCTTGAGTCCGGGAGAATTCCTGGCTTCGATAGATCTGAAGGATGCGTACCCGCACGTCCTCATTTTCGAGGGTCATCAGCGGTACCTGCGGTTTGCTATCGCTGAGGACCTTTCCGTTTTTGTGGCGTTACCTTTTTGGTCTCGCTTCGGCACCAAGGGTGTTTACCAAGGTATTGGCGCCGGTTCTAAGCCTGTTGAGGGCCCAGGGCATTGCGGTCTTGGTTTGCCTGGACGATCTGCTTCTGAGGTCTCGTGCCAGCCAGGACCTTGTGCGCGTTCTGTCCATCACGGTACAGACGCACCAGGCAAAGATGTTCTTGCCGGAGGACAAGCTCCGGACTTTGCGGGACGAGCTCAGGTCCCTCAGGGACAGCCCGTCCTCGTCACTCAGGACCTGTATGCCGGGCCTGGGGTTGATGGTTTCGGCCTTCGAGGCGATACCCTTTGCTCAGTTCCACATGCGGGCTCTCCAGGCGGAGAGCGTGGCCGGGTGGGACGGACTGTCTCAGTCCTTGGATCTGGATGTCTCATTGAGTCGTCAGACCAGATTGGCTCTTCTGTGGTGGCTCCAGTCTCCGTCGGTGGCGGACGGCAAATCCTTCCGTCCGTTGGTGTGGACGGTGGTTACCACGGATGCCAGCCTGCCGGGCTGGGGTGGAGTCCTGGGCAACCTGTCTGCCCAGGGCACTTGGTCGGAGGAGGAGTCCTCCCTCCCGATGAATGTGCTGGAATTGTGGGTGATCAAACTCTGCCTCTTCCAGTGGTCTGACCGTCTCCGGGGCCTGCCTGTCCGCGTACAGAAGGACAATGCTACTGCGGTGGCTTACATGAACCACCAGGGGGGCACCAGGAGTGCTCGAGCGGCCTGGGAGGTGACCGACATTCTGTCTTGGGCCTGTCCCGGTGATCCCAGCAGTTCACATTCCGGGTGTGGAA
This sequence comes from Pelophylax lessonae, assembly GCF_965119305.1. Classification (NCBI taxonomy): domain Eukaryota; kingdom Metazoa; phylum Chordata; class Amphibia; order Anura; family Ranidae; genus Pelophylax; species Pelophylax lessonae. The sequence continues at coordinate 158,429,071 of NC_138773.1, forward strand.
AATTGGCAGGCCAACTATTTGAGCCGCCAGCCCTTGAACCAGGGGGAATGGTCCCTACACCCGGAGGTCTTCAAAATGCTGTGTGCGAGTTGGGGATCCCCGGACGTGGATCTGTTCGCATCCCGGCTAAACCAAAAGGTGGAAAGGTTCGTGGCAAGAACGCGCGATCCGTTGGCGGACGCCTCGGATGCGTTGGTAGCCCCTTGGCATCAGTATCATCTGATGTATGCTTTTCCCCCCGTTTCATTTCCTATCCCGGTTCCTCCGCCGATGGTTTCGGAACCGCACGTGGTGATTCTGGTGGCTCTGGACTGGCCACGCCGGTCCTGGTACGCCGACGTTGTTCACCTGGCAATGGCGCCTCCGTGGCGTCTGCCTCTGTGGGAAGATCTCCTGTCTCTGGGTCTGATCTTTTATCCTGCTTACAGTCGTTGGCTTTAACAGCCTGGCTGTTGAGGCCCAGGTCTTGAAGGACTAGGCTCTCTCCCCGGGGGTCATCCCTGCCCTGATCAAGGCCAGGAAATCCTCCTCTGGTATAATCTGTTACCATACCTGGAAGGCTTATTTCGCCTGGTATGAGTCCAGGGGGTTCTCCCCTCGCTCGTACTCGGTGTCCAGAGTGTTGGCCTTCCTCCAGTCTGGGGTGGACCAGCGCCTGGCGCTGGCCACGTTTATAGGCCAGGTGTCCGCACTGGCCGTTCTTTTTTTCAACGCCCTGTGGCGTCTCACTCTTTGGTTCGCACCTTCAATCAAGGTGTGCGACATCTGGCTCCTCCCTGGAAGGAGCCTTTACCTCCATGGGACTTGAACTTGGTTCTGTCCGTCTTACAGTGTGCTCCCTTTGTAAACATTAGGGGAATATCGTTGCCTCTGCTGTCTGAAAAGGTTGCCTTTTTGGTGGAGATCACTTCGGCTCGCAGGGTGTCTGAACTGGCAGTGTTATCTTGCCGTTCTCCATACTTGGTGATTCACCGGGATAAGGTGGTTTTGCGTCCACATCCCTCCTTTCTTCCTAAGGTGGTCTCTGAGTTCCACATTGATGAGGGCATTGTCCTACCCTTGCCTGGTGCGAAGCCTAAGCATCCTAAGGAGGTTGCTCTGCATTCCTTGGATGTTGTCCGGGCGATCAGGGTTTACCTGCCGTCTGTGGAATCCTTTCGGAAGACGGATTCCCTCTTTGTCCTTCCTGATGGACCTCGAAAGGGCATGGCTGCTTCTGCAGCCACTATTGCCAAATGGATCAGACAGACCATTGAACAGGCTTACGCCTTGAAGGAACGGGTTCCGCCGTTCCCTGTTGAGGCGCGCTCCACCAGATCTGTGAGTGCGTCCTGGGCCTATTGGCATCGGGCCTCGGTGGCCCGGGTGTGCAAGACTGCGACTTGGTCGTTGGTGCACACTTTTTCCAATATCTACAAAGTAGACGTTCTGGCATCAGCTGATGCTTCCTTTGGCCGCAAAGTTCTTAGTGCGGCAGTGCCTTAATGGACCCTTGTGTTTTTTTTATGGGTCCCTGGCTGTTGGCATTTGCTTTCCTGGGCTGTTGCTCCTGTTGAGCATTGTTTTTTCTGTTGCCCAGTTGGTTCTCTTACAGTGCATGTAAGATTCCTTTCTCTGATGTGGGTACTGCGTTGCCTTTTCTACGTTTGCGTCTCCCACCCTTCATGTCTATACTGCTTTGGGACAGCCCAACAGTGATGACTTAAAGGAGGTGGCGACTGTCGGAGGACGTAAGAGAAAACCTGAATTTTTGTAAAATCTTACCTGTAAAATTCCTTTCTCTGAGTCCTCAGACAGTCGCCGCCCCCGCCCCTCTTTTGGGATTCTTATTACCTACTGCTATGCTACCAAACTAAGTTGGGAGTGGTGATGCAGGGGGGGTATTGACCAGATGGGACAGCCCCCATGGGTGTGTATATGCTAATGCCTTTTGTCTTTGGACTAAGTCTATATGCCTAGCTATTCCTGCGGATGGGAAGTCAATACCCAACAGTGATGACTTAGAGGAGGCGGCGACTGTCAGAGGACTCAGAGAAAAGAAATTTTACAGGTAAGATTTTACAAAAATTCCGTTATAGACACACCTACAGGGGGCTGTCCTTCTGGTCCAATACCCCCAGCTAGCTGCATTTCCAATTCAGTTTGCTGCTGCCTAGCTTAGGAGTAGGCTGGCTTTTCCATGGCTGGGGCTTTTTTCTTCTTTTTATATTTTCTCTCTAGAAAAGTTTTTTTTCTTTTAAAAAGATAGCCTTTTATTTGTTCCTGCGCTTAGTTGGACTTCGGAAGACTACAGCGTTTGCGGAGCTGGGACTCGCACTGGTTATTCTAGAGCCTTATGGAATCCCAGCCTGCCATCGAGCGTTAGCAGGTTATGTGTATGCCCAGGCATCGCAAACGACTATGTCCCTGACCTCAGGGTCGAGCCTACGAAGTTGCTATCCTCGCTGGGATGGCTCAACTGCGGTACGCCGCGTGTTGCTAGCACCCCCTTCGGCTGACAGCACCACCACCCAGAGTGGGAGGCTTCCTGTCACAGAGCCGTACCCACGTTTTCGCTGGACCAGTGAGTACCATGGTACCCCTCTGTCTCTCACTTTGTCATGTCGGGGTGTGTATGTGGGCCCTCTGTTTTATGGGGATGGCAGTTCAGTATGGGTTCTGTAAGGTCCCCCTCATGTCTATAGGCGCGGTCCCTGTGTGTCCCTTCCTGGTCCCTGCGGGGGCGCTGTGGCGGTTCTGCCGCTGTATGGGGGGTTGCAGGGGTCTCCTATGTCCCTGATGTGCTTGTGCAACTATTGGGGTAGAGTACATGGTGTATGGGAGCCACAATCGGCGTGAAACCGCACGGCCGCCATTTTAGGTGTGGGCAGGCTGTTTGGCCTCATTGTGAGGGCAGCAGCCATTTTCTGTAATGCTGTTGGCGCCGATCGGGCGCCATCTTTAGTGTGGGCAATATGTCCTAATGTGGACAGCGGCCATTTTCCCAGAGCTTCCCCATAGACTTGCATTGGCAACCATTTTTCTGTGGCTCAGGGCTGTGTCTGCCTCTAGAGGCGTGAGGTCACTTCCTCTTTTTGCACATGCAGATCGATTCAACAGCGTGGCAAGTATAGCTCACTGTGGGGGGGTTTTATTGTGTTTCCTGGCCTGCATTCCTGTAACCTTACTTTTTTTTTTTTTTTGCAGTTTCCTGTAGCACAGGACTTGCTCATCCTTTGCGGTGCATTTGCGGTGGGGACCGCGGAAATCGCCGATTTTAAAGGGCCAGCGTCATTTAAAATTGAGATTGCTATTATGGAGTCCCAGGATAGAAAATTCCCCCCAGATCTGGTGGAGGGTTCAGGTACTCCTGAATCCTCTGCTATAGTCTCACTTACTGCTGCACTTGCGACTTTAGCATCTAAAGTGGATTTGTTGATGTCTGACCGGGCTTCTAAGAAAAGGCCTATGCCCTCTGTCTTCTGATTCAGAGGCAGATTTGGTTGCCACGGACAGTGTACCCCCTGAAGGGTCTCAGTCGGATGTGGAGGAGGATTCCCCCTCCGGATCAGCACGGGAACGCACTGCGGTGTCTGCGCTTATTAGCTCTGTTAAGGACACTTTAAATTTAGATGATGAGCCCCACCTGTCTGGTAAGCGGTATTCCTGTGGGACCCGCTGTAACGTTAGAAAACCATATCCCGTGAAAAATCCATACCCACATCACTTCCTGTCATTGAACAGCTGAGCCTCTCCCCATTGCGCATGCTCACAGCTGTGCACGCGTCATTCATCAGCTGTTTTAGCACGTCCCACTGTGCATGCCCGATCTCGGCTCCAGGGATTAAAGCGGCGATATAAATCATGGCACTGCACTTGCGCAGTGTGGGGGTAGGGAATTGAAACTTTTGTCACGCCGATATTTTCATACATTGCACCGTGAGCTTTTGCTGGAACTAGTCGCATCTGTGTTGGTTCTTGTTTGATCGCTAACTGCAATTTGGAACACCTGTTCTACTGTTCATCTACCACCATTTCACCACCCTGTGGGTGCATCACTCCTAGAAGGCTTACCAGGACACAAGGTAAGAGAATACTTTTTCCATACCAACCTCACAATCTGTACTGCTTCAGTTAACTCCATGCTGCCCTGCACTATATACCCCCTGAGTTACCCCGTTACATCCAGTCACCTCACTAGGGATGGTTTAGTTGAAATTTAGCTGATACCGTTGATATTTATTCCTTATTAATGAGACTGCACCAGGCACCTCCTATATTTCACGGCAATCTAGTTTCTCATCTAGTTCTGTAATTGATTAGTAATATTTAGTAAGCAGACCCGTGAACAGAGGCGGCTCTAGACTTTTTGAGGCCTTAGGCAAAATTAAAATATGAGGCCCCCCTTGCGCGATAAAAAAAATAAACAAGCAAGCTATATTATTAACTGTATAAATTGCATATTTTAAGGCAAACATTAATACATCTCATAACCTCGGTATTCAACGCAACCTCTATAGGATCCAGGTATCTCCTCATGCTACCAGTAGTGACACTGACCCTAACCAAATGCAAAACTAGTGAAAAACAGTCAGAAAAGATGAGTAGGGGGAAAAATTCAGTGTCCTCCACCTGGAAAACCATTCCTGTTTTGGAGGTCAACTGTTGCCCATCTAGTGCCCCTGTTGTTAATTTCATGAACACCAAAGCAGCTGAAACTGATAAACAACCCCCTCTGCCATTTTACTGACCAGATCAATATCCCAGAAGTTTAATTGACTTGATTAATATACTCTGATTAAAAAAGTGCTCCTTTATTTTTTTTGAACAGTGTATATATCATAGTTTGCAGACGTGATAACTTTCACACAAACCAATCAATCTACACTTATTGGGATTTTTTTTTATCAAAAACATGTAGCAGAATACATTTTGGCCCAATTTAATGAAGACATTCTATTTTTTTTCATTGGATAGGTTTTACAGCACAAAGTAACACATATTTTTAACACCAAAAGAAAAGCTCTATTAGTGTGATAAACTGTATTTGAGTATAGTGCTGCAACTGCAAGAGCTGCAATAGCCAGATAAAGTAATGCAGTGCCGAAATAGCAAAAAATGGCCTGGTCATAAAGGGGGTAACGTTCTGGAGCTGAAGTGGTTAAAAGAGTTAGTGAATTGTTAATTGTTTATATCAAAAACCAATAAAAAAAGGCTGCAGAGACGTTATTAATCCAGTTTGGTGTGTCCAGTATTCTTTGTATATTTGGAGTATATGTAATGCCATCTACCGTCCCCTGTTACATCACTTCTGCTTTGAACGCAAAACATGTCGTCACTTTGACACTTGCGATTCATGATGTGTACCATATTTTTGACCAAACTCTGTGTGTGACCCAAGGACTCGAGAGCCATGTTTATGCCACCGGTCTTATCTTCAGGATAACTTCTTCAGAAGATAAGACCGTGGCATAAACATGGCTCTCAGTCAAGTCCTTGGGTCACGGTGCCTCTTGCATAGCTCCCCCATGGGTATAAAAAGAGATCTCTATAGTGAGGTACCTTCCAGTTATTTTATTCAATGATCAGCTTCCCCTCTGCCCTAGCAAATGGGTGCGTGCGCTCCTGCAAAGCGACATATGGGCACATCATTTTGCGGGAATCTGCCAACCTGCAGTATATGTTTTGGTGGCTGGTCAGCAAGTGGTAAAAGATGGGGGGGAAAAGAGAAACCCCGTCTGATATACTTTATTTTTATATATATATATATATATTTACACACACACAAAGTTTGGTCAAAAATATGGTACACTTCATGAATCGCAGGTGTCAAAGTGACAAGATGTTTTGCGTTCAAAGCAGAAGTGATGTAACAGGGGACGGTAGGTGGCATTACATATACTCCAAATATACAAAGAATACTGGACACACCAAACTGGATTAATAACGTCTCTGCAGACTTTTTTTATTGGTTTTTATAAAAATTAACAATTCACTAACTCTTTTAACCACTTCAGCTCCAGAACATGTTACCCCCTTTATGCAGAAGTGCAGGCAGTCTACACCATTCATCTGGGATCTGGCACCTTATTAAAGCTGTGACACTGTGACCGGCGTTTTTCCCTTGAATTGTCCGGTGAGTTGGGGGGGATTGAGAGGGGAGCACTGAGTGGATGCACTGGTCTGGATATAAAATAAATTGTGAGGAATCTGAGCACAGAGCACTTATATAAAGAAAAAACCATCCCATTTGGTTGTCATAAGATAACAAGCAATAGCATGATTCATGATGGAGCAGAAGCACTGAGCACTTTATTTTTTTTTTAATCTAATTTTTTCAAATGCATAGGAAAGGACATTTCCCATATTAATTAATATATTTTTCATTTCAAGCCAGCCTGGAATGGTACTTATAACTTAAATATTCAAATTTCAGGAGGATGACAGGTGTCAGGACAGTACTCTGCAGCTGCAGGCGGCGGCTGGCTGCCTTTTGGACAGGACAGGCCTTCTTTTTGCAGTCAGTCACCCACTCTGAGTCCTCCAGTCCAGCTACAGTACTTACTCCTTACCTTTTCGTCTTCTTCTTCTGGTCTGCTCTTATCTTCAAGTTCTCCTCATGGTACTACCGAAGCCGGGAGAATGCAGGGGAGGGGTTACGTGACATCACGTCGTGACGTCATCGTTATCCCGGACCATGATTCGTGGAATGCAGGAGAAAGAGGCGGAGACTCAGTGCAGCAGCAGCCAGCAGCCCAACCATAAGCCCAACCAGAAGAAGCCGATGTGAGTGCGTGCACTGCGGGGCCTGGCTGGCTGGAGTGGAGAATTGCTATACAGAGAGAGAAACAGACAGTCTACTAGTGTAGCGCCGCTGCGCCGGCATTTGGCAATGTTGTGGATGTCACTGTGGCATGTCGTGGAGCGCGCGGATGCGGCCGCCGCGGCCCCCGGCGACCTGGCGTGTCGCAAGGTGAAGGGGGACAACTGTTACTGTAAAAAAAGATGATGATGATCTATTCCAGGGGTACTCAAATGTAAACTTGAAAGGTCCACTTACAAATTTTCCATTCAGTCCGAGGTCCGGAAAAGTGACCGTCAAATTCCAAATACAGAACACCAATAACAAAAAAAGGCATTCCCCCAAAACTTGCCCCCATCCAATGCAGAGCGACCATTGTGCGTGCCCCCGTTAATGCAGAGTGACCATGTGTGTGCCCCTATTAATGCAGAGTGTGTCCCCATTAATGCAGAGCGACCATGTGTGTGCCCCTATTAATGCAGAGCGACCATGTGTGTGCCCCTATTAATGCAGAGCGACCATGTGTGTGCCCCTATTAATGCAGAGCAAACAGTGTGCGTGCCCCTATTAATGCAGAGCAACCAGTGTGCGTGCCCCCATTAATGCAGAGCGACCATGTGTGTGCCCCTATTAATGCAGAGCGACCATGTGTGTGCCCCTATTAATGCAGAGCAACCAGTGTGCGTGCCCCTATTAATGCAGAGCAACCAGTGTGCGTGCCCCCATTAATGCAGAGCGCCCATGTGTGTGCCCCTATTAATGCAGAGTGTGTCCCCATTAATGCAGAGCGACCATGTGTGTGCCCCTATTAATGCAGAGCGTGTCCCCATTAATGCAGAGCGACCATGTGCGTGCCCTCATTAATGCAGAGCGACCATGTTCGTGCCCCCATTAATGCAGATTGACCAGTGTGTGTGCCCCCATTAATGCAGAGCGACCATGTGCGTGCCCCCATTAATGCAGATTGACCAGTGTGTGTGCCCCCAATAATGCAGATTGACCAGTGTGTGCCCTCAATAATGCAGAGTGACCAGTGTGTGCCCTCAATAATGCAGTGACCAGTGTGTGCCCCCAATAATGCAGTGACCAGTGTGTGCCCCCAATAATGCAGAGTGACCAGTGTGTGCCCCAATAATGCAGAGTGACCAGTGTGTGCCCCAATAATGCAGTGACCAGTGTGTGCCCCCAATAATGCAGTGACCAGTGTGTGTGCCCCCAATAATGCAGTGACCAGTGTGTGTGCCCCCAATAATGCAGTGACCAGTGTGTGTGCCCCAAATAATGCAGTGACCAGTGTGTGTGCCCCCAATAATGCAGTGACCAGTGTGTGTGCCCCCAATAATGCAGTGACCAGTGTGTGTGCCCCCAATAATGCAGAGTGAAAAGTGTGTGTGCCCCCAATAATGCATTGACCAGTGTGTGTGCCCCCAATATTGCAGATTGACCAGTGTGTGTGCCCCCATTAATCTGGACCGCCGAAGCGGTCTGCTTCCTTCTGTCATCAGCGGGGGGGGTTAGAATTGAGAGGATCAGAGTGGCTGTGTTTAGCGCTGCATGATTACAAAAAGCCGAGTACACGTTCTTCTGCGACGGAGAGGATGTCCTACAAAGTCCCGCCTCCTGAACACCGGCTCCTATGATAGACGTCACCAGTGTTCTGTCTATCATAGGTAAGAGCCGGCCCAGGAGGCGGGACTTTGTAGGACATCCTCTCCGTCGCAGAAGAACTTGTACTCGGCTTTTTGTAATCATGCAGCGCTAAACACAGCCACTCCGATCCTCCTGATCCTCTCCATTCTGCCCCCCGCTGAGACAGAAGGAAGCAGACCGCTTCGGCGGTCCAGATTTTAATCCGTGTGGGTCCAGAGTCCGCCTATTGAGGACCCCGGATCTATTCATTAAAAAAAAAAAAAATGTTTGGGAAAGATCATGCGAGGCCCCTTTAAGTGCGAGGCCTTCGGCGGCCGCCTTACCGGCCTAATTAGAGAGCCGCCTCTGCCCGTGAACCCATCTATCAGTCACAGCATTCCAACGACATTGATGGGAGTTGCAGTCCATAGCAGCGTTGCATAGGATGTCCTTTCCATCCCCTCTTCAAGTATATGTTTAAGTTTTATATATGCATATTTATATATTTTACAAGATTTATTTCTAAATTTATGGAGGTGTCTTTGTATAAGCAGTGTTTAGACCAGAGATGTAGACATCAATTACACCCCTTCCCCCTTCTGTCCCATGTAAAGCTATTTTAAGTCTTTTGAAATTTCTTATCTTTATCTGAATGTGTTATCCATTTTCAGGGACAGTGTTTTACAGATTACCCCCTCCCCCCCCTGCAGTGCAGGTACATTTTCTGTACACACTGTTATCAAACGCTAGTCAACATAAAACATCAGACAGGGGAAAAACAATGAATCCAATTAACAGACTCCACTCTGTCTCCCTAACTGTGTACAGAGGATGTGACTGGACTGCAGATGTTAGTCTGTGTGATATTGTATGTTCACTAGCATTTGATAACATTATGTAATGCATACACTGTGCTGTGTATAACCAGGGTCATGTCTTATCAGACTCCCTGACACGGAGTAGTACCAATATCCTTGTGGGAATTTAATAACACTTCATAATTTTGTCCTTATATTGTCTCCTTACAGGCTTCGCATTTCATTCAGTCCCTCGCCTCGCGTATTGTCTGGTCTTATCAGACTTTGCAACAGTGAGTAATTCCAATATCGTGTTGAGTCCATTATTATATTTTATAATTTTGTACTTCTTGTCCCCTTACAGGCTTCACATTGTGATTCACTTGTCAGCAATGTCCAGTCCCATCAGACTCCCTGACGGTGAGTAATACCCATATCGTAGTGTGACATTTATTAGACTTAAAATTTAGTAAATTTAGTACACTGTAGTGTCCAGTGTTAGTGGACTTTGCACAATGTTGTGTTGTTATTTACGGATCAACCGATTATCTGTCTTGCCAATATTAGTTATTTTGGGCAGTATTGGCCAATAAAGATACAGATTATTGCCAATCAGGAGCGCCATGCTGTTGTTCTGGGGGGCCCAGCAAGCTCTTACTTACTTTCTTTTTAGCTCCCCTTTCTAAATCTCGCAAGTCCAGCGGCCATCAGAACGTTGCCACGGGTGTAAGGGTAACCCCAACACTCACGGGTTTCAGTAACATTTTGACTGTTGAAGCCAGATTGAAAATTATATTTATTTAGACAAACGTAGTTAGAAAGACATGTTTGGAGAGCAAGTCAATCACATTACATTCTGTTGGCTTAATGAACATTGCTCTAACTTCCTAAAGACTTGTATTACAATTTATACATTCTGAAGTGGGTGGCACCTATCTATCTAAAGTTTCTTTGAAGTTCCATCTCAGTCTTTGATGACATTCTTTGATATGCGAAATGGACATTTAACATAAATGTGTCACTTCCAAAACTTGTTGGCTAAGCAGGTCTTCAACGGCAGAGATAGCAATCTTAACAGCTGGAGCTGCAAATGGCTCCTGAACACAACAGCTGCCATACAATACGACCTCTCACAAAACATAAATCCAATATATCTGCTTAATCACAAATCCGTGCCCGATAATCATAAGTAAATATTTGATAAACAAAATGGCTGCTTCCCTTTTCCTCATCACAGGTTACCATGGCAATCCTCCAAGAGTCACACAGGCCGCGAGAGTTAGACAGGAGAGCTGAAGGCAGTGGCGGCTGGTGCTCCAAATTTATGGGGGGGTGCAAACAGAAAAATGTAATAGGCATTGCTTTGCAGCAAAAAACGCTGTAAAAAATTGCGTGACGTTGAGGTCACAAAAGTGGTAAAAGGGGCCTTCAGTAATCAAGGTACAGCGTGCCCCCTTTCAATGCAGAGTGACCACAGTGTGCCTACCCCCTTCAATGCAGAGAGACCAGTGCAGTTACCTGCGGCGGCGGCTTCTCCTCAGTCCCCTGCCGCGTCTCGAGTCCTCCCCCTCGGCCAATGGCATGGGTTTGCTTTTCGGCCAATCAGGAAGCGGGTCTTGGACCCGCTTCCTGACAGAGTCATACCTAGGGTCTCCAGCGCCCTTGGCGAGGAGCTGTATCGAAAGACAGAGAGGTGGGTTTTATAAGAGAGAGAGGGTGTTTGACAGAGAGGAGGGGGTGGCAGAGAGAGAGAGAGAGGGGGTGACGGAGAGAGCAAGAAGGGGGGGGGGCGGAGAGGGAGAGAGGGTTGACAGAGAGAGAAAGAGATGGGGGGTGACGGAGAGAGGGGGTGGCACAGAGGTGGCGGATAGAGAGCGAGAGGGGGGTGCCAGAGAGATAGAGAGAGAGAGAGAGTGGCAGAGAGAGAGGGGGGGGGTCCCCCAGTCAGCTTTGCTTGGGAGTGGAGAGGAGGTTGAAGGAGTCTCACCGGTGGTGGGGCTCCTCTTACAGCTCAGTGCAGTTCCCATCCCCAGCCTACCCCCGAGCTGGAGCTGGTTTATGATGTCATGTGACTGTTGACAGCCCGTATGTGTGGATGGACAGAGCTCCGGAGAGCCCGCACTGCCACCTGGAGTGGACACAGGGCCCCAGGATTGGAGCCGCACGCCGCCTGGGGGCGCCATGGGTGCAGGTGCCAATCTGGCCAACCCCTTGGTACACCCCTGCTTCCTGATTGGCCAGGAGGAGGATCCGTGTGACAATAGGGAATTTTCATTTGCTATTGTCACACAAATTGGTGTGCTAGGGCGCAGTGCTCTGCACCCTGGGTTCGCCCTTTTCTGAAGCCTATTAGAGCCTCTGGCTCTAATCAGGAGATTCAGGGAAAAAAAACCCCATTGAACTCCATGCTTCCGGCGCCCTGCATGTAGATTAGGGGGACGGACGCATGGATATGGGGGGGCGGAGCCCCTGAGTCCCAGCCGCCACTGGCTGAAGGTAGTTGCTGGGCCCCCACACTGCACAGTCCATGACCTCGGACCACCAGGGAATGCTATATTCCCCCCCCCCCCCCACCTCCCTGGCCCAGTAACAAGCAGAGAGGGGTGAAAAAACTATTTAAACTAATGAAAAACAAGAATGTAAATGTAAAAAAATTAAAATGAACCGCCCCCCCCAAGACACACACACACACACACACACACACATTATAAACACACTACACAAACACACTACATTCACAAATGAAATACTCTCACGGAATCCATTACAACACACATATATTTTAGAAAACATAATTTTTGACTGGCATAGATATTTTGTGTATTTACCTTTTTAATCAAAAAAAATGTTTTTCAAAAAAAATAAATAAACAATATCGGTCAATCCATTGTTTATTTACACTGCAAAGTTTGGCATTTTTAATTTTACAGTGTTAAAGGGATAGTTTCAGTAGTGTTAACATATGTTAACCACTTCTGGACCAGAAGGATTTGCCCCTTTAATGACCAGGCCACATTTTGCGATTCGGCACTGCGTTACTTTAACGGACAATTGCGCGGTCGTGCGACGCTGTACCCAAATAAAATTGATGTCCTTTTTTTTTTCCACAAGTACAGCTTAATTTTGGTGGTATTTGATCACATGTGCATTTTTTTACTTTTTTTTTTGCGGGACTTCAACATTGCGGTGGACAGATGGGACCCCTGACTGACATTTTTTACACTTTTGGGGGGACCAGTGACATTACTACAGTAATCAGTGCTAACAATATGCACTACTACTGTAATAATGACACTGGCATGGAAGCAGGGCCGGTGCTTCCACTAGGCAAATTAGGCATCCGCCTAGGGCGCATTGCCACCTAGGGGCGCAGCCATGTCTCCGCACTCTCTCTCTCCATCATGAATGATCCTTGTGAGCTGAGGGGAGGGGCGGCCGTGTGGGAGGAAGAATCGGAGTCACCAGGTGTGACATGGGGTATAGGAGTCACCGGGTGTAACAGGGGTTCGGGGTCACCAGGTGAGCCATGAGGAATTGGGGTCCCGGAGTGTGCCACGGGGGAATTGGGTCCCCAGATGTGACACAGAGAAACATTAGGGTCCCCAGGTGTGACATGGATGAACATCAGGGTTCCCAGTTTTGACATGGAGGAACATCAGGGTCTGACATAGAGGAATATTGGGGTCACTGGGTATGACGGCATGACATGGAGGAACACGGGGTCCCTGGGTGTGACATGGAGAAACATTGGTGTCAGTGGGTATCACAGCATGACATGGAGGAATATTGGGGTACCAGGGTGTGACATGGAAAAACATCAGGGTCCCTGGGTGTGACATGGAGGGACATCAGGATCCCCGGGTGTTACATGAAGGAATATGGGGGTCACTAGGTATGAGAGCATAACATGGAGGAAGCATCAGATCAGGGTCACTGGGTATGACATAGAGGAGTTTTTAACCGTTTCCCTTTTTTTTCTTTTTTTGGGGGGGGGGGGGTGCAAGTAGCTGGTAGGGGAGCATCCGTGCTCCTTCATTTTTTTTTTTTTTTTATACACTCTGGTGGCATGGCCCACTTATTGCCATACACCTCACACTCATAACCCCATTGCTAGGGTATGCACTGTCCCAGGTGCACCTTGGCACATTACCCTTATAAGTTCAAGAGTTTTCTTTTTTTTTTTTTTCCTCTCTTGTAATATGATATTCTGTGTTTCCCCACCGTTGTATTCATGTATATGCTTGTTAAATGGACTTATCATGGCTCCTGTCATGCCTCCAGGGATTTTCCCTGTTAAACCTAATGCAGAGTTTATGTTTGAAGCCACACTAGCACCTCGGCCTGCCCCTTTTGGGACCCACCCTCTCCGGACTTATGCTCTAATGAGCTACTTATCAACAGGGTATATATTCCCTGTCCCTGATAAGCCACCCCTACCGCCTAATGAAGGAGCACGGATGCTCCGAAAGCTAGCAACGCCCATCTTTCCCTCCACCTCACAGGAAGTGATGTCGGGCTGACAGGAAGTAGGAAGTGGAGCCCCATTGAGAGTCCTCCACCACCACAGCACCATCAGACAGGCTGCCAGACAACAGCCTCCACGCACCACCGGCACCCTGCACCCCTCCTTTCTGCAACAGGATCCAGGACAAGAAGATGGATGATCCCATTCACCTACCGAACCGGCCTTTACTTACCTAAGAGTAAGTCACTATGTGTTTTTTTTATTAATAAACCTTATGCTTCACTAAGCTGGCGCTGCTTTCTTTTTGTTTATTCTCCTCAGAGCCTCTCCTTGCTCCAGCTGGCAGCCGCTTTCGTGGGCACCCTCCCCCATTCCACCTCATCCTTCTTTTTTATATTTTTCTACCCATTTTTTACTTTCTATATTTTTACATCTTTACCTCATGGTATGCCACCCACCATCAGAGAGCGCCATGTAATCATTGACTTTATGTTTCCACTGAGAACAAAATGTGCTGCTGAGGTGGGACGCCATATTTGCTCCATGGTCTATCGACATGGTTGTCCCAAGTGAATTCTTTCAGACCAGGGTAGAGAATTCATCAATCAAGTATGTGTACTTTACATTTACTAGTGTTTGTAATAGTTATTTTGTAATATGTTGCTTTATTAAAATTATATATTCCTAACTTTTTTACCCAGCTCAATGACCACATGTGTAGTCTTCTTGGAATTGAAAGAAGCGTGACAGCGGCATATCACCCACAGACCAACGGCCTGGATGAAAAGACTAATCATAACATGAAAAGGCAAGTTTTATTCAAGTTTTGTTTTTATTTCTGCTTTTAGTTAAACTTAGCTCCACAGGTTCACTTAAAAAACACTATCTTGTCAGGAATACAAACCTCTTCTTGTCTTCATCATGACACTATAGTGTTAAAGAAATATTTTAAGTTCCAGGCCTCTTCTGCTTACTTTAAAATTATGCTTTTTACTCCCCTTTTTACAGATACTCGTGTCTCCTCTCGGATATACACATCCATGCACCGTCTCCTTGGCAGAGATAATGAAATCTAACCATCTCTGAAAATTCAATGCTTTCTCATATGAAAGCATTGGGAGGCTATTGAACATGCGTTGGAAAACGCAGCACTGCACAAAACGGCATCTCCTCATGTAGTTTTTTGCAGTGCACTTGTTTCTCTTGTTGTATGCTGAGAACTATAGATTCTGCTGTACTTACAAGCGCGTAGTAAATGTGTTTATCTTGTTTTTCATTTTATTCGTTGTAGAGCTCTCACTAAATTGGTGAATGAAAAACAAAATAATTGGGACGTGCATTTGGATGCAACATTATTTTCCATAAGATCGAAGGTCTAAAGCACGACCAAATTTTCACAGTTTCTATAGATGTACGGGAGGGAGGCAGTTTTCCCCGCCGAGGTTCCTGTTGAACTGCCGGTGAGCTGTTGCTGTTTTTTCTGTCTTGCATACAGTTTAAATATTTTAATATTTCCATATAGTATATGTAATGATTCTTTATTATATACAGATCTCGCCTCGGTCGCCTAGCTTTATTCAACATAATTGGTAAATAACATTGTTTTAATGTTGGACAGTTATTTGTTAACTATTATCTAATCCACTTTTCTGCCATAAGCATATTTAATGATGTGTGCACATGTAACTAATCAAAATATATATTGTTATCCATAAACATTGTAATCTTGAAAATTATCAGTTCTGTTTTCTGTTAATAGCTGTATGACTGTGTACAACAAAAATCTTTACAACATTTCAATCAGACTTTATTATCTTACTAGTTGTTTTACATTTTTGTGTCTGTGTATACATATAAAACCTTCTTCTTTTTTTTTTTTTTTTTTTTTAATATTTTTCTTTACAGCTTTCGAACATCATTCTTCCAGAGGAGAAGAATTATGTTTCCTTTGTCAACGAGAAGAAAACATCGATGGAGAAGATAAAGGAAACAACGGCAGAAAACATTGAAAAATCCCAGAATAAACAGAAGACGACGTATGCGAAGAAAGTTCTGAAGAAACACAAAGATGTAGTTTACAGTGTTGGCAATGAGGTCCTTCTGTACAATATGAGGAAGCATGGTAGAAAAGGATCAAGGCTAGAGCATGACTTCTCTGGTCTTTACAGTATCAAGGAGGTGTGTGACAAGGTGGTAAAACTGGCAAATTCTGACGGGGTTACACTTAACCGGTTGCCGACCGCCACACAACTATATACTGCGGCGGTCAGCCCCGGCCAGGCAGAGTGACGTATCGGTACGTCACTCGCCTGTCACTGACTTGCGGGCGGGCGCGCGCCCGCCGCGGCTCGTTCACAGACAAGTCAGTGCGTGTGACCGGCAGACTCGATGTCCGCCGCTCACACTACGATCGCTCCTGTGAAGGGAGAAAGGCGGAGCGGCTTATGTAAACAAGCCGCCCGTCATTCTCCCTGGTGTAAAAATGAAGATCAGACGGTTCTACTATGTAGAACCGTTGATCTTTGTTTTTACACCAATAGCAATGTCCCTGCACAGTAGAAAGCACGCCCCTAGGACACACTTAACCCCTCCCTGTCCAATAAAGTTAACCCCTTCCCTGCCAGTGTCATTTTTGAAGTAACAGTGCATATGTATAGCACTGATTACTGCAGTAATGTCACTGGTACCCCCAAAAGTGTCAAATGTCAGTCAAGGGTCCGATCTGTCCGCCGCAATGTCGCAGTACCGAAAAAAAAATCGCAGATCGCCGCCATTACGCGTTAAAAAAAAAAAACACCAAAAATGACAATCTTTCCCTTTGTTAGTAAACGCGATAACTTTTGCGCAAACCAATCAAAATACGCTTTTTGCGATTTTTTTTTTTTTTTTTTTTTTTTTTTTTTTTTTTTATCAAACATAGGTAGCATAAAACAAATTGGCCGAAAATGTTAAAAAATTTTGATTTTTTACATTTTTTTGGGGGGGAATTTCATATAAAAAAATGTGAAAAATATTGTTATTTTTGCAAAATTTACGCTCTTTTTTTGTTTATAGCGCATAATCAAAAAATCGCACAGGTGATCAAATACCACCAAAAGAAAGCTCTGTTTGTGGGAAAAAAAGGACGTCAAATTTGTTTAGGTACAGTGTCGCACGACTGCGCAATTGTCCGTTAAAGTGACGCAGTAAAAAATCGCAAAAAAAAACCCCTGGTCTTTTAGCAGCCAAATCCTCCGGGGCTCCCGTGAGGAAAGCACAGACCACAGGCAGGAAATCAGCACCTTCGTGTCCTGTCTACCATAAAGGACCTCTGTCACACTATTGCTGCACCAAAAAAGGAGAGCACTATTGAGGTACCTCCAAAATGAATACCCGAATAAATATATATATGTGTGTGTGTGTGTGTGTATATATTCATTTATTTTTTTTGCATATAGCTAGCCTTGCATTACATGTAGTGTATCTTGTTCTGTTTCTTCATCCTATACTTCCTTTTATGTAGTATGTTATTTTAAAGTAATGTTATATGAAAGTGATTCACATAAATCTTGATATTTTTTTAAAGCCATCTGCATCTTTGATTGCCATGCAAAGCATAGAAGACAGAGGTAGCAGTTACTGGGTTCCAATATTTTTGTTTGACCCTGTTGGTCATTTATTTGGCCATGCCCTGTTGGTATGGCCTTTCACTCTGTTTGACCCCTGTTGGTCATTTGTTTGGCCTTTTACTCTGTTGCCCTTTCTGGCACTTTTTTTTTTGATGAAGTTGGCACTGTTTGGCATTATGTTTTTTACAGTTCTTGTTATCATTAACCATACCAGTTTGAGATTATACCAAAGAACCTATACAGGTTGAGTTATTCCCCTTGTCAGAATTGCATTTTGGAAGATTGGCGCATATATAAAGCGTTTTCTTGCAAATTGGATGTTATATTTGCAGGATGTTTTACTTTGCCATAAGTTGTATTTTAAAAAACTTAATTTGAAGATGAGGCATACTCAACCTGTGTTAGCTTTGGCTCCCAAATGTTCATTCCATACCTGGAGTTACATTTTCTTGTTTTTTATTTTTTTTATTTGTTTTTTTTTAGTTAAAATGCTGTGGGAAGCTGAAGATGACAGCTCTGTGGAAGCAGTTGTAGGTCCATACAAGCTGTATGTTTCATCCTACCGCACGCTGCATGGCAATAATTGGCTGGTTGATGAGGTAATAAGATACATTGTTAATAATTAATGTAAAGCAAAAAAAAAAAAAATTGTGTGTGTGTGTGTGTATATATATATATATATATAAACTCATTTAATCTTATTTTTTTTTAATGCAGGTGATTGATGCATACATTCATCATCAAATTGTGAAGCATCAGGCTAGTGTGAATTGTGTTCATTCTTGTGTTCTGTTTGTTGCGTTATTATTTTGCATTATAACTTTTAATCTGTTTGACAGTTTGATGCTGTCCTGTCATCTGTGTTATTTTACGGTGAAATAGGAAAGCTTGGAAGGGTTAGTGACTTAGTACTTAATGTACTTAATATATATATTTATAATGTATAACTGGAATTGTAACAATTTGCCTTTCCACCTTTTTCTTCAGATACAGTTTCCAGTTGAAGATCTCTGGCTATGCCCTGTGAACTATTAAAAGTAAATTACTGCGCTAAAATCATATGGGTTTGCCCCAATGCCTCAATACATACAATAAATCATTACTGGATAAGCTGCTGACACAAATAGATAGAAAACATATATCTAGAACAGTAATGGTAAAAATGGTGTCGCGCTAGTCCATATTTCAGAATGTTGATAAATGAATAAATGAACTGAAGATGAGGAGATAAGTCCCAAAAGTGCTGGCGGAATCCACTTCTACTATAAGTTAAAATATGTGAGGTAAAGAAAAACCACCACCAAGCAGAGTGACCAGGTACTCTTACCAGCTACAGAGACCCATGCGGGTCAAACCAAGCCCAAACAAGGATGCTGACATAAGCCGGGAAGACCACCTCCAGAGAGCCTCCTTCAGACAATCCTAGATCCGGGTTCCCCTGATTTCTCCTTTAGGTGCTCGGAATACACAAAAGACAAAGCCCCTCATAGCGTAATAAGCGTCAAACCATTTATTTAAGACAATAAAATGCCGCTTACATTGTACATAGATGAATCATGGCACATCAGTATCGTAGCGTGGGTTTCAAACCAACAAAATGGCCGCCGCTTCCCTCGTCTGCACATGCGTCTCGGCTCCAGCCAATCCCGACGCGTTTCGTCAGAAGATGACGTCGTCAGGGGTGTGGCCTGGGTCCGAGACTCTCACCAATAAATAGCCGAGGGAGGCGGGGCTGATCGGGCGTGATCCGGAAGTCCGCCGATCAAAAGAACACGGTGACCTCCGGAAGCAGCATATAGCCCGGAAGTGGACGCTTCTTAAAGCGTCATAGAGACCGGATATCGCTCCCAACCGTCCGCAGATAATGTACATCCACAAGGGGCGGACAGATATGGGCAAAAGCAGAATAATGGCAATAGATTACCATATATCGGTCTACAGATATCATATATATAAAAACAAAGCATCCCAAACTAAATTTAGAAGCATGTCTCTATAATACAAAAAGCGCAAACCTGGAAGGCGGCGCCATCTTGTGGTCAAGAAACCCAACTGCATCACACTTTTAAAAGTTCAAAGTAAGAATTACATTTAAAAAATAACAATACATATTATATCATAATAAATACCAGAATAACATGTCAAGTAAAAGCACAGTAATTCAAAATATAAAACCAATCCATGGAGGAACATACATGGATATTGATAAGAAACAAGGGGAATTATAAAAATGACACCAGAGTGGGAGAACCTAAGAATTATTGATGAAGGCATTCAAATCCCACTCGATATTCAAACCGAAGGGTACGTAGCACTTCATCTTATAAATCCAAGAGGTTTCAAGCTTGGAGACACCTCTTGTTTTGTTACCACCTCTCCAGTTCGCCTCAAAGCGATCAATTCCCAAAAACAATGTACCCCTAGGATCCCGATTATGACAAAGGTCATAATGCCGGGATACACTGTGTTTCGGGAATCCTTTAGCTATGTTCGCAACATGCTCTTGTAAGCGAACATGAAGCTGGCGAATGGTACGGCCTATATAGTCTTTACCACATGGGCACCTTAGTAGGTATACCACATGTATAGTACAACAGGAAATAAACTGTCTTATTTTATGAGTCTCCTGTGTAGTTGATGACTGAAAAGACTCAATTTTCCTACCTCCTGCGATGTTTATTTTGCAAACATTACACTTCCTGCAGGGATAATATCCTCCCCTCTCCTGGAAGAAGGAAACCCTTCTAGGTGGGTTTTGAATGTTTGGCGCTATTTGTAAACGCAATGGTGGTACTCCTCTAAACACCACCGGGGGTGTCTCCGGAAGAGATGGGCCCAAAACGCTGTCATTGCGCAAAACTTGCGCCAGTGTTTCTTAAGGATTTTCTTAACAGAATAATGTTGTACCGAATACGAGGAAAAAAATGCATGCTGAAATGCATCATTCTTAACCTTCGGCTTCGGTTTCAATAGATCAGACCTATCCCTCTGATCGGCCTTAAGAAAGGCTCTATCCAACTCTTCCTGGCAGTACCCTTTCTCCAGGAACCGCTCACGAAGAACCACAGACTCATTGAGGAAATCACTCCTCGTTGAGCAGTTCCGCTTCAACCTAAGGAATTGACTGACAGGAACGGACTTCAACCACGCCGTATGATGGCAACTGGTTGTTTTCGATAAATCCGTTCCTGTCAGTCTCCTTAAAAAAGGTCGAAGTGACCAAACGACCCTCCGAGACTCTTATTTTGAGGTCCAAGAAATGTATCTCGGAGTTGCTGGACTCAAATTGTAAAGAGATGCCCCTGTCATTAGTATTGAGGGTGGACATAAAATGGCTCAGAGAATCGGAATCGCCATCCCATAGGAGGAGGATGTCGTCGATGTATCTGCGCCACAGGACCAACCCCGGCACAGGAACACCACCGACAACATCCTCCTTCCATCTGGCCATAAATAGATTCGCCATGCTGGGCGCGAATTTCGCGCCCATAGCAACACCACGGCATTGCCGGTAATAAATGTTGTCATACCAAAAGTAATTGTGCTGCATGGCGAAATCCAATAGGGACAACAAAAATTCCCTCTGAAAACTCAGAAGGGTATCCCTCCCCAGATAGTGGGCAACTGCCTCCATACCGTGATGATGTGATATGATAGTGTACAAAGAGGACACATCAGCAGTTGCTAGGATGTAGCCCTCTTTCCACGTTATCTGGGCTAGCTCATTAATTACCTGCGTGGAATCCCTCAAAAAGGAAGGTGTCTTAATCACTAACGGCTGTAGAAAGCTGTCGATGTATTTACCCACCCGGGAGGTGATAGAGTCAATACCACTGATGATGGGTCTCCCGGGTGGGTTAATCACATCTTTATGGATCTTAGGTAGGTAATACATTACCGGGATCCGAGGTGCTGAGGGGACCAAAAAGTCCCTCTCCTTCTCGGTTAACAGCTTCTGCCTAAAACCCCTGTCCACCAGTACCTGAAGTTCTTTTTTATAATCCAATGTGGGGTTCTTACGCAAAGGCACATAAGTACTCCGATCTGATAAGAGTCGTTTCATCTCTTTATCATACGCAGAGGCGTCTAGAATCACAATCCCCCCTCCTTTGTCCACAGGGCGGACTATTATGTCCTTCCTTTCTTTAAGAGAATTTAATCCCCTTTGGAAAGTAGTGGTAACCCTGGGTTTCTTTAATGTCAACTCTTCCAGGTCCTTCGCCACCAGGTCCCGAAAGACAGACAACGAAGGAGCCAAGGGACCCGGGGGGTTGAACGTAGAGGAGTTGTGTAAAGAAGTATTCCTTACCCCCATGGTGTATTCCAACCTAGGGCGAATTGGATTACTAATAAAATACCTCTTTATACTAAGCTTACGGACGTATTTTTGAAGATCTATGAACGTTTCGAACTTGTTAAGAGTCTTTGGGGGTGCAAACCTAAGACCCCGATTCAAAACGTGTTTCTCCTCGTTAGAAAGAGTTGCAGAGCTCAAATTAAACAGTCCACTATCCTTTAGAACCGCCCTCTTTTTCGCTCTGATCCTCCTCCCCCCCTCTGGTGCCTCTCCGTAGTTTTTTGGCCTTTTTAGTCTCGGGGTGCCCCGGGGAAAAACCTGTTGCCTATCCTCATGTTGGTAGCCCTGATTAGGAGGGGCTCTATTCCTATAGTCTCCCTCCTGATTATGACGTGGGGGATAGTACCCATTGTCATATTGAGAGAAATATGGATCTCTCCTCTCATTATTGGCCACACTCGGACCCGAGGGGTGAGATGTCATATATCTCTCAGGCTCCACCAGGTTTCTCAATGGAGAAAATCTGTTACCATCAGAGGGATATCCTCCCTGATTGTGAGATTGGGATAGGTGACCCCTCCCTCTACCTCTCCCTCTACCTCTGCCTCTCCCGCGGCCTCGGCGTGTTGCTTGGCCAGGTCTAGGGGCCGGCGACATCCCAAGATTTCCCCTGTTAGGAGCCAACCTGGGGGTGGCAGGGGGGGGGGGGGGCTGGGGTAATATCCATATCGTTAGAGGTTTCAACATCAGCAGATGTTAAATTTGGGTTATTTTGCTGCCATTTGAAAACCCAACCGTTCTGATAGTCCCCACAATCTCTGGCGTATTTTTTCCTCTTTTTGTTTTTTTTGTTCCAATTCCTCTTTCTCTAAGTGTTTTTTTAAAAGTTCTGATTTTTTCTTGTATTCCTCCTTGTCCTTAAAAGCACTAAGCTTTTCTTTGATAGAATTGATCTCCGTATCTAGCTTCAACAACTTCTGCTTCTTTTTAGATAGCATAAAGTTCAGAAGACTTAGCCCCGCCTTATTGAAGAACTGGTACCAGTCATTAATATCCAGCAGTTCGCTTTGGGGATATACTTCCCAACGCAGACTTCTGGGGACCATGTTTTCCACAATATATCTCTCAAAAAACACAATATCCCAATTTGTGTGCAATTCAGTGGTGAGCAGATTTTTTAGTCTCAGGAAGAGACCACTCAGATCATCTGTGGCCTCAGATCCGGAGACAAAAACCTCATCCACATTGAGAGTATGTTTAGTACGGAAATCAAAAATATCCATATTAAATTAATATCAAAAATATGCACGATAAAAGCTGCAGCACTGCTAGTTTCAGTATAAGAAATATTAAAAGTAAATTACTGCGCTAAAATCATATGGGTTTGCCCCAATGCCTCAATACATACAATAAATCATTACTGGATAAGCTGCTGACACAAATAGATAGAAAACATATATCTAGAACAGTAATGGTAAAAATGGTGTCGCGCTAGTCCATATTTCAGAATGTTGATAAATGAATAAATGAACTGAAGATGAGGAGATAAGTCCCAAAAGTGCTGGCGGAATCCACTTCTACTATAAGTTAAAATATGTGAGGTAAAGAAAAACCACCACCAAGCAGAGTGACCAGGTACTCTTACCAGCTACAGAGACCCATGCGGGTCAAACCAAGCCCAAACAAGGATGCTGACATAAGCCGGGAAGACCACCTCCAGAGAGCCTCCTTCAGACAATCCTAGATCCGGGTTCCCCCGATTTCTCCTTTATGCCCTGTGAACGTTGGAGCTCACTGGATTTTATTGGTATTTATTATTGAACAAATTAAATTTCACTTTCTGTCCTTAAGTTGTCACCACAATGCCAATGTTCTCTATACAGGGTTGTCCAAAAGTATGTATACTGTTGAATCACTGTAACTGCTGTCCACTTTTTATATCTGCGCTCCACTATTCTTTCCAAATGCCACACTGATATGTAAATGCATAACATTTAACCACTTTACCACTAGAGGATTTTGCTGTCTTACGTCTGGGCCACTTTTTGCGTTTCGGCGCTGTGCGACTTTAACTAACAATTGCGCGGACGTGCGACGCCATACCCAAACAAAATTTACGTCCTTTTTTTCCCCACAAACAGAGCTTTCTTTTGGTGGTATTTGATCACCTGTGCGACTTTTACTTTTTGCGCTATAAACAAAAAAAAGCGTAAATTTTGAAAAAACAACAATATTTTTCACATTTTTTTTATATGAAATTCCCCCCAAAAATGTAAAAATCAAAACTTTTTTACATTTTTGGCCAATTTGTTTTCTGCTACCTATGTTTGGTAAAAAAAATCACAATAAGCGTATTTTGATTGGTTTGCGCAAAAGTTATTGCGTTTACTAACAAAGGGAAAGATTTCTGTCATTTTTGGTGTAATGGCGGCGATCTGCGACTTTTTTTTTTTTGCGGGACTGCGACATTGCGGCGGACAGATTTGGACCCTTGACTGACATTTTTGACACTTTAGGGGGTACCAGTGACATTACTGCAGTGCTATATATATGCACTGTTACTGTAAAAATGACACTGGCAGGGAAGGAGTTAATTTTATTGGAGAGGGAGGGGTTAATGTATGCCTGGTGCTTACTGACGTGTGTGGGGAGGTGACTGTGTGACACAAGGACAGATCCAGGTTTCAGCTATGCTGAACCCTGCAATCTCACTCTGCCTGTCACTTGGGAGATCCGCCCGCTTGTGTTTACACAAGCAGGCGGATCTCCACACTAGATCCCTGACGATCGGGGAAGAGCAGAGGCGATCGCCGCTGCTCCTCCCCTGGCCCGACTCCCGCTGTGACTAAATACAGCGAGAGCAAGCCTCCGGCAGCGCGCGCCGCCGAGAAAGGGGGGTGTCTGACGACGTAGTACTACGTCGTCAGACGATAACGAGCCACTTTGCCGCAGTAGTACTACGGTACTCAGTGGTAAAGTGGTTAAATGACACTTTCTTCTGCTGTGAAGTTCATTAATTTCACTCTGTGTCTACTTTTGGTTCACCTGGTATATTAAAAATATAAATTTGATCAACAAACTTGTGGGATTTCCTGATATATTTTTCAGGTTGTCATCATGTCCAAGAAGGTCGCGGTATTGATGGATCCCATGGGAAATGAAAACTGCTATGTTTCAAAAGTGCAACAGGACTGGAAGTAAGTGTGCCTCAGTAAACCGTTTTAACTTGGTACAAGCTTCAATTACAAAAGTTATTCCTATTTTTTTTTTTTTGATATATTTTTTAATGTATTTTTTTATTGCTAGTATTTTCTTGAGGATGTACAAGCCAGAAGAACAGTCAGCACAATGGAGCACATGGATTATGTATCACAGCAACCAGCGTGATTCCAGTAGCTGTGCAGTTTTAATCTTGATGGTACAAAGTTTCTAACATAGTAACAGCCAGTGATAACAAATGTCAACTGCGGTTACAAATGTGAATTGTTATTTTACAGTTTGCCAAGGAGTTCCTAAGGACAAGAACCATCTCTGAAGTGAAGATATCTACGGAATATGTAATGGATGCACGACTGGAAATAGCTTGTGCCCTACTCCAGTATAAAGGTCAGGTCTATCACTCAATGCATGAAAGCTTTGTCTTTAACAATTTTCTTCATACTCAAAATCCACACAGATTTAATCATTGCGTTGGAAAACTTTTTTTTTTTTTTTCAGTAATCAATGCCAAAAAAATGACATGTGAAAAAACACATTCACTTACATTGTAACATGCTGCACCATAACGTAACATACATTGGTTTTTCTAGGTGCTGGATGAGTCCCAACAGGATGACCCCTGTATGTGGCCCCATAATTAATAGAGCAAAAAAAATGCAATAAGGTGAGTATACTGTACTTACATTTTGGCCTAGAAGTATTATTTAATTATTAGACCAATCCATTTATACTTCAATTGTCTTGAGAGGTTCCTGTGTGCAGGATATTGTAGAGAGTCATGGAAGACAGACTAACCTAATCCCATCCCTTAGACTTTTCAGGATCTACTAGTCTTCATTTTCAATCCCCTCCGTTCCTTGAATGCTGTATTGTTAAAGAGCTTTTCCACCCAGTTTTTGAAGTTAACACCACACATTACATTAAAACATTATGAAAACAAATTGGATAATATTTTTTTTTTTTAGGTTTAACTTACCTTATTTTTTTATGAAAATAAAAACTTACCTTCCTGCCACTTCCTCCTTCTGCGGCCGCCGACGTCACTTCCTCCTTTGCATTGACTACTGGGAGATGAGTGTCATCAATCCCAGGAGTCAATGCACCTGCACTGGTGTCCCTAGTCACTTCCAGTGCAGGCGCATCATTCCCTGCTGAATGAATGAGAACAGCTTCTCAGCATGCGCAGTACCAGCTGTGGAATAACGCGCCTGCACCGGAAGTGACGAGGCATGGCATTCTGGGACTCCGACGTCACGGAAGAGGGGCATGAAGAGGGACACTGCGGCTTCAGCTGCACACACCGCAGATGGCAGCGCTGGGCAAGTAATTTACAAGGTAAGTATTTCTTCTTACAGGTACACTAAACAGGGGACAGTTCAGAGGCTATTGTTGCTTAAATGCACTGCCCTGACTGTCCGAGGGGTATTTTTATGTAAAAAAAAAATATATATATATATATATTCTTGTGGAACTCTGCTGTAATATTTCTGTACTTGTTACTGACTCCTTAGTCTTCAGTTGTTCACACTAACATTTTTTTGATGTTTTTTCTCTTGTTTGTCAACTCTGAGGAGCAAGGCATCCAGTGGCATACGAGGGAGATGAAGGGTTCCATGGGTGATACTCACAGAGAAGGTAAAGTATTGAATTGAAAGTTGATAATGGTCACATCTTCTAGTCTCCATTTGCAAGCAATTTCTGCATTTAAAGCTCAACAATGGCCCTTCACATACTGTAGCTGCTGACTTTTAATATTACTACACTTGCCTGTCCTGGAGTCCAGCGATGTCGGCACCCAAAGCCGATTTTGGTATTGACTCTCCAGCAGGGGAAAGGAGGGGAAAGGAGGAGGGGGCAAAACTTCCGGGACACTGCGCCGTGGCCCGTGTCCCGGAAGAGGGGAAGGGGTACCTGACAAAAATGGGTACCCGTCCCCCCACCTCCCCTCTGAAAGGTGCAAAATGTGGCACCGGAAGGGGGGAGGAAGCAAAAGAGCGGAAATTAAATGTTTGGGTGGAACTCCGCTTTAACCAGAGTGTATTAGCTATTGATGATCCAAACCAATAATTTTACCTTACTGGTAGTTACGTACCAAGGCTTTAACACACTGGCACTGATGTGGCACTGGAAATAACACAACCATGACTCACATGCTGCAGCCACAAAAGTTATCCTCCTATTATGAGGGGGGGAATGAAACAATTAATATTTTAGCTTACTCTTTTTCAGTGAACATTGGAAATGGCATACTAAAGCTGTATCCTTCAAGACAGTCAGGGAAAGTCCCTATCATCCAAAACAAGTGTAGACAGCACTGCATAATATGTTTGAACTATATAAAAATGGATTTTTGTAAGATCTTACCGTAAAATCCTTTTCTCTTAAGCTCATTGACAGACGTAGTCTTCTTGATTCTCAAGAGCTGGGTTATGTTGTCTCCGCAGGAGTAGGACTAGGCAGAAAGACAAAACGTTCTGGCTCCACCTTAGGGGCAGTCCCTGAGGGTATATCCTCCCTCTCTCTGCTACAGGGAATCAGTTCTGTTTTAAAGCAGTACAGAGAATTTAACCCAACCCAACTCAATGATAGAGGGGCGGGTACTACGTCTGTCAATGAGCTTAAGAGAAAAGGATTTTACGGTAAGATCTTACAAAAATCCATTTTTCTCTATCGCTCATTGACAGACGTAGTCTTCTTGATTCTCAAGAGCTGGGACATCCAGAAGCAGTGCCACAAATGAGGGGTGGGATTGACAAATCAAATCCAATCTAGAAGGCCCAACCGGTGCCAAACTAGAAGTTTTAAAGGCTCATTATAAACAAAGAATGAGACTAAAGAAACATTTTCCAACGGAAAAAACCCTCGAGGTAGACCACTGGTCTCCTCAAATTGCGGCCTGCAAAACCTTGCGGCCAAACGAGGCATCAGACGATGCCATTACATCAACTTTATAATGTTTAGTAAAGGTATGCACCGACGACCAGGTAGCCGCCTTGCACACCTGGACCACTGACGCCTGATGGCGAAAGGCCCATGACGCACTAAGTGCCCGAGTGGAGTGAGCCTTAACAGGAAACGGGGGCTCCCGACCCTTAATAGAATAAGCCTGTACTACCGTCTGTCTGATCCATCTGGAAATGGTCGCGGCAGATGCAGGCAACCCCTTTTTGGGTCCATCTGGGATCACAAAAAGTGAATCCGTCTTGCGAAACGAGTCTGTCGTTTTCAAGTATACCCTGATCGCCCGGACCACATCCAAGGAGTGTAAAGCAAACTCCCGAGGATGACTGGGCTTAGGACACAGGGAAGGTAATACAATTTCTTCATTTAGATGAAATTCTGAAACCACTTTTGGTAGGAAGGATGGATTCGGACGAAGAACCACCTTATCTTTATGAACCACCAGATATGGGGAACGACAAGATAATGCGGCCAGTTCTGACACCCTGCGTGCAGAAGTAATAGCCACCAAGAAGGCCACCTTCTGGGACAACGTAGGTAGAGGAATCTCCCTAATATCTTCAAAGGGAGGCTTCTGAAGAACCGACAACACTAAATTAAGATCCCAGGGGGGTAACGGCGCGTGCACTGGCGGAGCCAGATGTCGCACCCCCTGGATGAAATTCCGCACCAAGGAATGAGTAGCCAAAGGATTCTGAAAGAAGATGGCTTATGCTGAGACCTGACCCTTGATAGTACTCAAGGCCAGTTTCTGCTCAACCCCTTGTTGCAGAAAAGCCAATATTCGACTAATCGAATAAGACCGAGGACGGAACCCCAAAGGTTCACACCATGCAATGTAGGACTTCCATGTGCGATGATAAATCTTTCTGGAAGTCGCTTTCCTTGCTTCAACTAGAGTAGGAATAACTGAAGCTGACAAACCTTTGTCCTTCAGCACCTGGGTCTCAATAGCCAGGCCGTTAAAGCCAGCGATCGTAAAGCAGGATGGAAGATCGGTCCCTGAGACAGTAGATCCTCCCTGAGAGGAAGTCTCCACGGGACGTCCGCCACCAGTCTGACCATGTCGGCGTACCAAGCTCGACGAGGCCAGTCCGGAGCTACCAGGATTACTGGAATTCCTTCCTCCTCTATCCTGCGAAGAAGTCTTGGCAGTAACGCGAGAGGAGGGAAGGCATATATTAGCTGGTATTGCCCCCACGGGGCGATCAGTGCGTCTGCGGTTTCTGCTAGAGGATCGCGGGAGCGAGCCACGAATCTCTGAACTTTCCTGTTGAATCGTGATGCCAACAGATCCACATCCGGGGTGCCCCACCGTAGGCACAACTGGTGGAAAACGTCTGGATGGAGGGACCATTCCCCCTGATCCAGGGTCTGACGGCTGAGATAATCTGCCTGCCAATTCTCCACCCCCGGAATGAACACCGCAGAGATTGCTGGAACAAATCGTTCCGCCCAGCGAAGAATGCAAGCCACTTCTTTGGCCGCTCGGACACTCTTGGTGCCCCCCTGGTGATTGACATAAGCCACGGCCGTGGCATTGTCCGACTGGATCCGAACCGGGCTGCCCTGGAGCTGCTCGGTCCAGTGAATCAGACAAAGTCTGATCGCTCTCAGTTCCAATACATTTATCGGTAACCTGGATTCTTCCGGGGACCAAAGTCCCTGGACAGATAACTGACCGAGAATTCCTCCCCATCCGGATAGACTGGCATCCGTGGTCACTATCGTCCAATATATTGGCAGAAATGACTTTCCCTGGCTGAGCATCGGAGACCAAAGCCACCAGACCAGAGACTCTCTGGTCTGTTTGCTCAATCGGATCTGATTGTCCAGGGATTCCGGATTCCGATTCCATCTGAGAAGAATCTCTTGCTGAAGAATTCGGGTATGGGACTGGGCAAATGGGACTGCTTCGAACGAAGCCACCATCAACCCCAGAACCCTCATGCAAGTCCGAAGGGAAGACCAGCTGTTGGACAGTAACAACTGGACTGCTGATTGAATCTTTCGGAGTTTCCCTACCGGAAGAAAAACTCTTGTCCTGACTGTGTCTAGAATTAGACCCAGATATTCGAGCCTCTGGGTGGGAACCAGAAATGACTTTTGCTGGTTCACCAGCCACCCGAATTCCTGTAAAGAAATCATAGTAATCTCTATGTTTTGTAGCAAGGTCTGAGGAGACTCTGCATGAAGCAGAAGATCGTCTAGGTAACCAAGGATCGATATGCCTCTTTGGCGCAGAAGTGCCAACATTGGGGCCAACACCTTTGTGAAGACCCGCGGAGCCGTGGCGAGACCGAAAGGTAACGCCACAAACTGATAGTGGTTCTCTTCTACGGAAAAGCGTAGAAACCGCTGATGTCCTGCGAAAATTGGAATGTGAAGATAGGCGTCCTTGATGTCTATGGACGCTAGGACATCCCCTGGATGCAGGAAGGCTGCTACCGTGCGAATGGACTCCATTCTGAATCTTCTTATGTTGACAAAAGAATTGAGTGCTCTTAAGTCCAGAATTGGACGCACTTTGCCCTCTTTCCTGGGTATTGTA
Organism: Pelophylax lessonae; assembly: GCF_965119305.1. Lineage (NCBI taxonomy): Eukaryota > Metazoa > Chordata > Amphibia > Anura > Ranidae > Pelophylax > Pelophylax lessonae. Next base: position 158,459,379 of record NC_138773.1, read on the forward strand.
AATAGGTTTGAATAAAACCCTTGAAACCGTTCTGTCCAAGGAACGTGGACTACCACTCCTTGTTGTAGTAAATCTGTGACTGCTCTCCGCAGATCTTCTAAACGATCTGAGGATAGTCGGATATTGGAAGGGAAGAATCGCGCCGGTGGGAGAGATCGAAACTCGATCTTGTACCCTGACCTTATGACTTCGCAAACCCATTTGTCCGGGATTCTGGAAAGCCATGGATCCGGGAACCGGCGAAGACGTCCCCCCACCCCAGTTATGGGTGGGGGCGCACCTTCAGGCTTTGGATGGTTTATCTTCAGGTCTGGGGGGGGCGGGCTTTTGCTTGCCCGACCAACGACCCCTGACGCCTCCTGCAGGAGCTTTGGAGGACTTAGTTTTTTCACCCGCGGGACGAAAAAACCTCTTGTGAGCAGAAAAAGAAGGCCCTCGTCTTTGACGAGTTCCTCTACCTTTAAAATTTTGCGGTAAAAAGGTGCTCTTTCCACCCGTGAGATCTTTAATGATCTCATCTAAGTTGGCTCCAAATAGACGCTCTCCTGAAAAGGGGATATTAGCCAATGCTTTTTTGGAACCTTGGTCGGCTAACCAACCTTTTAGCCACAGTGTACGCCTGAGAACCACTGCTGAGACTGATGCTCGCGCCAATAATGGAGTGGCGTCTAACGCCGCATCACACACAAACTGTAACCCCTGTATCATTTGTTCCAACAAATCTGATACCGCCTGAGGGACCTCTTCTAAGTCCCGGCGTAACCACTTGGTCCATTCAGTTACAGCCTGCGAAACCAGACCAATAGCAATTATTGGTCTGAAAGCTGATCCAATCAAGGAAAACATGGTGCGAGACATAGCTTCTATCTTGCGATCCACTGGATCTTTAAAAGACGGAGCGTCTTCTAAAGGAATAACCGTGGCTTTATTCAATCTAGCAATTGGTGAATCCACCACAGGTGGTTCTGTCCATTTCTTAATAAGGGTTTCCTCAAACGGATAACGCCTGTCAATGCGTTTAGAAATAGTAAAAGTGCGTTTTGGCAGACGCCATTCTTCTTCGATTGGATTGCCAAAACATTTGGGCAATGGAAAAACCTTCGCCACTTTGATGCGTTTTTTAGTCCCAAAAGGGATTTCAGTTTCAGCTATTTCCGATGGAGTACCCTGTAACCTTAAGGTTTCTTGAACAGATACAATGAGTGCGTTTACCAACGCTTCCTCTCGGGCTATGGCGGATGCCGAAACATCCTCCTCACTGTCTGAAGAGACAGGACCCGAGACACCAATCCCAGATGAAGTACCTGCAACTGCAGAAATAGGCTCAGAGTCTGAATCCGAGGTTTCAGATAATATGGGGTTAGGCGGGGGTCGCTTTCTTGCGCCCTGTCCCTGACAAGCCACTTCCACCCGGGACACAAAAGTTTCCATAATAGCTGACAAAGATTCAATTGTCAATGGGGTGCTGGAGGATCCCGCAGACCCCTCGAGGGGATCCGGAGGAGATACATGAGTGGCAGGGTCCATGTTAATTCAGGACACCTTTGCCAGCAAAACAAAAAAACTTTTTTTTTTTTTTTTTTTTTGTGTGTCTCCCCCTAGCGCAATAGCACCCCTCAGAGTACCTGCTTCTCGATCCCACAGAGAGAGAGAGGGACCCCCAAGGCTCATCAACCGATGCAGTGCAGTTTCCAACCAACTGCAGTCAGCGTCTGTCTTACACAGACTGGAAGGAGCTGTTTGCTTTTTCCCGGGTAGAAGGACGTGGCTCCGCCCCCTGTGTACGCCTTCCGGCGTTCCCAGCTCTCCACGAGGTAGCTGGGCTCACAAAACATGGCCGCCCCCATAGAAGAGACATAAGACTCCAAAAACATGGCGGCCGGCGTGACCTGAGGACATACATGCATTTGGTCTACGGCAAAATGGCGGCGGACCGCCGAAATCGTTTTCCCAGCACATCCACCTGCATCTCTGCTAAGAGGCGATATATGGATCTACAGAAGATATACTACACATAAGGTAGGATTATACCTCCTATGTCAGCTGTAATGTTACAGTCTGCTGGGTAGAGTGTTAGCTCTTAAACCAAGTCCACTTCCCACAAACACATGCTGTATTACAAGGGGGACTTGTAAGTATCAGATATATACTGACCATATATGGAGGGGCCCATAATACATACTGCCTCATAACGAGGAAAAAAAGGGAACGTTTACTCACCATACCGAACCGACAGGCACCCTCTCTTCACAATACTCTCTCCACCGGGGTGGGGGTTCGTGGACCACTCCGGACGCCTCGACTCTCTGGTTCTTGGCGTCCAAGCGAGACTTTTAACTCGCAAGGTCAGTCCCTCCACTGGGACTCCGTCGCGGCCGACCCAGCGCGGAGCTCTGATCTGCACGTGCTCGTAGGCAGAAACCGGGGTGACCACTGGATCTCAACATCCAGCCCGTCGCCCGGCCCCGCATACTTACTTGAATGTGTCGCGGCCAACCAAGCGCAATGCAATGGTCTGCGCGCGCTCGTAGGCCGGCTGGGGTGACCACAAGTGTCGCCCAGTCCGGCATCTTTGCTTGAAGATCTCACAGGAAAAAACACTGGAGAAAACTACCTAAAAAATGTCTTTTTCTTAAAGAAAAAAGTCTTGCCAGGACCAAAAGATCCCAGCAAGGAACTTAGGTCCTTACTCCTGACTAGACAGAAAAAAACTGATTCCCTGTAGCAGAGAGAGGGAGGATATACCCTCAGGGACTGCCCCTAAGGTGGAGCCAGAACGTTTTGTCTTTCTGCCTAGTCCTACTCCTGCGGAGACAACATAACCCAGCTCTTGAGAATCAAGAAGACTACGTCTGTCAATGAGCGATAGAGAAATTTAACTTATTACAAGCAGGAATAATAGCACATATTTAAAACCTTGAAATAAACACTTCTTTTTTGGAGTTGGTTTTGTGTTTTCAGTTTCACTATTTGTTAACCACCAGACTCAATTTTCTGTTCTGTGTTTTATTAGATTGGTGGTGAGAGCAGGAAGATCCTCTGAATTTTACACTCCCTTACTGATGGTTCCAGTGGCAGACACACATCCATCATTAACCTCAACCTGATGAAACAGAAAACTTCATCTTCCACTGGGCTGCTTCGTAACACATGCTGCAGAAACGCCGTATCCTTCATCTTCGAGTGATTAAGAATGGTGGGCCACCCCGAGAGAGAGATCAGTATATTATGATACTGCCTTCGTCATGCCATCCAGCATGTCTTTGAAAGGTGCTTGAACTTTATCCATGTTATGTGGTTACCAGAGTCTGGCTTTGCATCTCTGGATTTTCTGTTACACTTTTGTTTTTTTAATAAAGATATAAAGTCTGAGGTCCAGATGAACAATGAGGAAATAAATGATATTGCAGACACCTTGACATGCATTTTGTGTTACTTTTGTAAAAAAATAACAGCACTAGATGTGTCCCATTCAATGACATCACTGCAGTTCTATAGTTGGGGTGATGAAATGACCGTATAAGATGGTGGGTTTCAGAGTAGAAAATAGAAAAGTAAGTTTCTCATGTTGAACACAGATTGTAGTGACTTTTTGGCGTTCTAGTTTTTTTTGGCACCGTATATAATTTTTGAAAGGGGGTAAAAACTGTAGTGCTAGGAACTGTTTTTAAACTGTACTGTAGGCACAGCATCGCACGACTGCGCAATTGTCCGTTAAAGTCACGCAGTAAAAAATCGCAAAAAACCCCCTGGTCCGGAAGGGGGTAAAATCTTCCGGGGCTTAAGTGGTTAAAAGAGAGGGGCTGGTAGTGACATTTTAGATTTTTTCTTTTTTACTAACCGCAATGGGGTGGGGGCTGGCTGAGACAGAGACACAGACTCCTGAGCTGACAGGCAGGGACGGGGGGGGGGGGGAGCAGAGAGGAGGGACAGCGGATGACGAAGGCACGTAGGCGGTTCATGGTTGTCGGGGGTCATGAGCCATTATTATCGTGGTCAGGAGACAGGAAGTGGCAGGATCAGCCAGTTTTTTTTTTTTTAAAGTTTCCAGAGGGACAGCACAAGCATTGTGTGGTTTAACCTGCTATAAGGAATCAGGATCTTTATTTTTAGGGTAACAACCACTTTAATTGATTTATTTTACTTCTGTGGACATCAAGCTTGTTCTCTCTTTTTCCAGCACACCTATGAAAAAAGCTGGGGGCCACTTAACTACAGTTTGTGGTCCTGACTTTGATCTCTTGGGTGTTCATTACAGTTCTAGCCCTATTTTTTTTTTTTTTTTAAAGCTCTGCTCCCTTGAGGGAGACTCATACCAGCCTTTTTCAACTGGGGGTGCTGACTGAGGTCGTCAGGGGTGCCACAACATTCTGGTTGAGAATGGCAATCAAAGATCAGCCCAAGCTCAGTTTCTCTGCTGAACTGTAAATCAGCACAGCAAAAGCTCGGCAAGTACAGTGAATTGCAAAACAGGGCAGGGGGCGGTGTCTTTTTGAGTCCTGAGCGCTCAGCCTCCCACCTCAGGACAATACTTTTAAGTGCAGGGCTGGTAAAGGTTTAGTATTGCACATCTTTAAAATGGCTACAGGTGTAGGTGTGTACATGTACTGTATATGTGAGTATGAAGGTTACTTTTAATCTTGACCTCTGATCCCCTGCAATTAGAGGTATTTTACAGGTGGCGATGAGTTACTTTTCTCACTACCTTTTTTTAACCCTCCTTAATGGACCACTACTATGCTGCAACCATGTGCAGTGCACATCGTTACATGGGGGCCCTATGCACCTGGGGGTATACTTCCTATTGCTGCTACAGCATGTATACATTCCTGGCTGCTGCATCCGCAGTTGGGGGTGGTAAAAACATGCCTTAGCAGCATGGTTTTTTTCTGTCCCTCAACCTTATGTGTTAAAGATACCTTGGTTCACATCTATGCAGTTGTGTTGGGCAGCCCACTTATTTCAATGGGCTGCCCTAACCACAGAATTGCAGGGTATGAAGTCACTGGCCCTTTTTTTTTTTTTTTTATTGCAATAGACCATAGATTTGAATGGAAGGAGTGAAGATATGTCAACTCCTAGCGAAGCTTCATTTTTGAAGCTACATGACAAACTATTAATGTTTTGATAATGTGTACAGCACTGTGCTGTCCATATTATCAATTGCAGACTGCTTTACTAGGAGTTTGAGGAGAGTTAACGTGCTTTAAACTCCTACTTTTAATGCCAGTGTGAACAGGACCTGAAACCTGCTGCATATTCCAATGGGTGGGGGTACCATTGATAATTAATGTTCCTGACACACAGTAATCTGAACCAAACCTTAGATTTGGGTGCCTTGAGACTAAAAATATTTTTTAAAGCGGAGTTCCACCCTGGGAATACATTTTTAAATAAAAATACCCCCGGGACAGTCAGGGCTAGTACATTCCACAATGGCTAGCCTCTGATCTGTCCCGGGTTGCACTTACCTGAAAGAAGAAATACTTACCTTGAAAATGTATTCTCCAGCGCTGCCATCTCAGGTGTGGGCAGCTTGAAGCCAGCGTGATCCTCTTCTGCGTCCTCTTCCGTCTTCTTCGGTCCCACGATGCACTGCACCGGCCCCGACGTCACTTCGGGTGCGCGCGCGTCATCCCTCCACAGCTTCTGGGCATGCCCAGAAGCTGTTTAGAAGGGAATGACGCGCGCGCCCCGGAAGTGACGGCGGGGCCGGTGCAGGCGCATTGATTCCTGGGAGAGATGACGTTCAGCTCCCAGGAATAATTGCAAACCCAGGAAGTGACGAATCGCTGTGGCCGCCGAGGGGAGGAAGAAGGAAGTAAGGTGAGTATATTTTCTTCTATAAGAGGTAAGTAAAAAAAAAAAAAAAAAAATTTGATTATCCATTTGTTTTTCAGGTGACCCGGAGCGAGAAGATGGAGGTAAGTATAAATTTAGGGAGGAACTCCACTTTAAGGGTGCACCAACTGGAAAAATATTGAAAAACACTGACTTAGACAGCCTTATGTTCTCCACATTAGAAACTTAGAAGGCATTTTGGTGCCAGATATGAGCTTTCCAGTCCAGGGGTCACCTATCTCTCCACTTTTTGGGTTGATTATGGGCTCCTTTTTAATATAGTTCCATTTTTCCTGTTTCACTTCAGACCTCTACTTTGCTCGGTTCTGTTCACATGGGACAAGTAAATTAAGTCTCTGGCTAGATCAATTTGTCACAATGCCCAGATTATCCCTGGTCTAAAAGTGTGGGGGGAAATCCTTCCTTTCCATATTGTGGAAAATCCTTATGACAGTTACCAGCGTGTCAGGCTAGAGAGCAGTCAATGCAGGGGACTTGCATGCCAGAGTCCTGTCTCCCATTCAACATTTTGGCAAATTGAGTGACTTGGCTGTCTACACTGCATCTTGTTGGAAGGTCATCATATCTGGAATCAGTTGTACGATGCCACAGGGATGACATGCATCAACTTTCAGAGTGTAATCTATAGTCTTGCCACAGCATGACGGTAGTTCCATTCCAGCCTGCATGAGGTTTGAAGACAGGGCTTGCCTGGATTTCTTGCACCTAGCCTGTGGTGATGTCTTCTTAGCATGAAAAGAATGAAGGAAGATTCTATTTGTGTTTGCACAAGAAAAAAAATTAATTTTCACTTTACCTGTTAATTCTGTACAGGATACAGGTTGGTTATATATAGTTCCTGGGTTTTAGGCTGCCACCTTCCAGTGCCTAGACACTGGAAAAGTGCTAGGCATGCAACCCCCCCGCCCCCAGGTGTATTTCTATAACCCCACTGCATAAGTGCTCCGTTTTCAGTAAGCAATGCAGAATTACTCAGGAATAGAAGGGAGAGTGTACTGTACTATACACCACAATATAAAGTTTACATGCAAGTCAAAATTCCTTTTACCTAAATCGTACAGTACAGGACACAGGTTCGATATTCATAGACCCCGGGATGTGTTCACAAGCAATGAATCAGAGGGAAGGGAAACCGTTCAAAACAATGTATCCCTTGCTATAAAGTGCTTTTACACCTTCTATGCAGAACCCCTCTAACTGAGCTTACCAGACACTGATCCCTTTAAATTATAAGTGGATTAGATAGCCCTTTGTTTCCCCCAAGGTATATCTCTACTAATTCCTTCAATGTTCTTTCTCTTCCAGTTTTCTAATAATTAGATAATATCTAATCCAGAATGTTACAGTCTTCCATGGGAAGGGTGACATGCCTGGCTAAGCACATCAAAGATGCGTCAACCACTGGAGCTGTGATCAGAGGGTTTAACTTGGGTTCTTTCAATGGGTATAGTCGTCCAAGCCTCCCCACTGATACCTATCTTTTTGTCAGGTGTTTGCCATTCATCCTGAATAAGTTAATACATAAAGGGGAAGGTCTATGGTACCCTTTTGAGGTTAGGAAAATATCTTCTGACTTTGCACCATGCTTTTTGCACCGTGCTTCCTCTACCTCCTGCCAGCTGATGGCTTCCTTGACTGACCTTGCAAATGGTTTAACCAGAGAATAATCAAATTCAGATGTCCTTTCAACTCCCTAATTTTCTGAGTAATTATCTGAGCTTTGTGGAGCTGAAACCGTGGTACTTTGGGCTGCAGCCTCTAAGTCGGGAGCAGGTGCCTCCAAAGTGACTCCCTGAATAAATCTGTTACTTTGCTGACATCTGTGTCTAAAGCCTCAAAGTCTAAAAGTCTTTGTGACATGCTAGTCTGATGTAGAAAGTGAAGAGGTTATTTTCATACGAATTTTCCCGTATGACAGAATTCTACTTCAGAAGTGATGTCATGTGCTGGCTTGTTTTGTATGTGTTCTTTCTTCTCTGAGCATGCCTAGTCTTGCTCTTAAGATTTTTTTCCATCAAAATCTGTACTAATGAGATGAAAATCGGACGTTGTTTTGACGGACGACAAAAATGATATAGCCTGCACATCAGGATTTTGTCGGCCAAAAAGTCAGTCGGCTGTCGAAAGCACCATACTAACAATCCGAAAATCGGTCGTTGGACGAAATGTCCCATCAGATTTTCTTATTGTGTGTACGGGCCTTTACTTATTAGTCATGGGATTCTCTTTTTTATCTATCTGCAATACTATTCCCAACCTTTTTACATTGTAAGCGGAGGGTGGTCTGCTCATGCAGCAGTCTCCATAGACAGAAGGATAGTAACACCTAAAGGATATAGTCCATGAATAGACAGACGATATAAGTGAAACCCAGCAATGTCAAGCTAACATAGCCACAAACATTTACATGCAATGTGCCAGGAAGAATGACAAAAAAAAAAAAAAAAAGTACAGACAAGAAGGGTGAAGCCCAGCCCCTGTGCAGCAAAGTGCTAAAGACAGAAATTGCGATTAAATTGGAGCTGACAGGGCGGAAGTGATGTCTCTGCCACGCATGCTCAGTGTACTCTGTGGACTCTGGTGCCATCTTGGAAACTGGCAAAGAAGATCCCAGCTGTTGTCACTTCCTGCCAGCATGCTCCAAACCATGGCTACCATCTTGGAAAAGGGCTGTGAGGAACATAGGAGGACTACAGGGCTCAGAAGCACAGCAGCAGAAACATTAAAAAGGAAAGTAAAAGATTTAAGTGTGGATCATTTACAAACAGTATCCAATAGACGTAGTGAGAGAGTGTATGGCATAAAATAGTTATTTTTCTATTTTCTTTGAAGGACATTGGATAGACCAATGGGTATACTACTTCCTACAGAAGGATTAGACAGAGACTTGTAAAACAAAGGAAAGTGGGAAATTTCAGCTGTTGGTTGTTCCCACATTTGTAGCAACCGGTGGACTGAGACTCTTGATACCAATCAACGCTAGTCTGAAAAACTAGGGCCAAGGTTCTGTCAGTCAGAACCTTAAAGTGTAACTAAACCCAGAACCCTGCATTCCCTATATCTGGTCTCCCACAGTACACAGAACATGGAAATTCAAAAGTTTTAGTAAATACAAACTGCCAAATACCTTTTCGCATCAGCATTTTGAGCAGTCTTGTGACCTCTATTAGTATCCAGCAGAGCACTGGTTAAAGCTTGTAAGAGTTTTCATTCTCCCCCGATCGTCATAAGAGGCTGTTGCAGGACCCCTGACCCTCTGTCTGGAGAGGGCTGATTGGCCCTGTGCTGATCACATGCACTCTCCCAAGAAAAAAAAAAAACTAGCAATACACACCAAACTGAGCATGTGCAGCTTGTCCCCAAGGCTCTGTTCTATCAGAAGATGGATTGGGGACAGTGGAAGAAGGGGAGGGTCAGAGAAGACAGGATCAAACAGTGCAGAGGATTAACCCCTTAAGTTCCACAGTGAGTATAACAATCATGCGTTGCTGCATATACAGACTGATTTTACTGTTGTGGGTTTAGTAACACTTTAACCACTTGCCGACCAAACGCCGTAGTTTAACTGTGTCAGGTCAGCTCTGTCCCGCGAAACTACGTACAGGTACATCGCTTCGCAGGACCGCTATTGGGGGTGCGCGCACAATCGGTTCCCGTGAAGACAACGGCAGACTGCTGTTCTCATAGTAACGAACACAGGGATCCTGTGTTCCTCTTATTTAGGAACACAGGTCTCTGTGTTCATTCAGCAAGCCCATCCCCCCACACAGTTAAAAAAACAACAACGCCTAGAGACACATTTAACCCTTTTATCACCCCTGGTGTTAACCCCTTACCTGCTAGTGTCAGTACATTAACAGTGCATATTTTTAGCACTGATTACTGTAGTAATGTCACTGGTCCCCCCCAAAAGTGTCAAAAATGTCAGTTAGGTGTCCGATCTGTCCGCTGCAATGTCACAGTCCCGCTAAAAATCGATGATCGGCGCCATTACTAGTAAAATAAATAAAAATGACAAATCTTTCCCCTAGTTTGTAGAAACGATAAATTTTGCTCAAACCAATCAATATACACTTATTAGGATTTTTTTTTAATCAAAAACATGTATCCGAATACATATTGGCCTAAAATGATGAAAAAATTAGATTTTTAATTTTTTTTTTATTGGGAATGTTATATAGCAAAATATAAAAAATAGTTTATTTTTAGAATTGTCGCTCTTTTTTATTTATAAAAAAAAAAAAAAAAAAAATCGCACAGGTGATCAAATACCACCAAAAGAAAGCTCTATTTGTGGGGGAAAAAAAGGGCATCAATTTTATTTGGGTACAGCGTTGCACGACCACGCAATTGTCAGTTAAATGAACGCAGCGTTGCGTCGCAAAAAATGGCCTTGTCATTAAGGGGATAAAAACCTTCCGGTCCAGAAGTGGTTAAGCCTGGTACACACCAGTAGCTTTTATTTTTTTTTTAGTTTAATCCAGTGGGCTGAATGTGGAAAAAAAAACTGAAGAGCTCAGGAATCCAATGTTAGTACAGTGATCTACCCTGTTGAGGGATTGTTTTCTGACAGGGCAGCCTCCTCCTCCTCCTCTATTGAACCAGCCGATACCGCCTGATATTCAGCCCATGGGTATGGCCATTTAAAGGATACATTTTCCTTTGAAGCATGTTACATACATATTTAGGGGTATACTATGCAAGATGCTCCAAACCCTCCTCTCACACTGCCCCCGTGACAACAGGCAGGGGTTCTTCTCTATGGTCACAGCTGCATCATTCTTTACAGCAATCCATGAATGAGAAAAACCACCACAGCAAATGGCTTGTAGTTTTTCAGTGAACTGTCTGTAGAGAGGCAAAGGCAGAAATCTGTAGGACTTATCTGCAGGAGCCTTAAATTGCACCCATGGTGCACTGACTGCAGGTCCAATACTTTGCAGACTTCTTGGGGAAAAAATAAATGCACAGTTTTGATTTGCAAAAATCTGTGCCTTTATAATTTTTTTTCTCAAAAGCCAAGTTTACTTTTGAAGGAAAAAAAAAAAGTCCTTCACAAAAACATATATGGGACTGCAAAATATTTCAGGAAGGTATAAGGCCTGTGTAAGTGTTACTGTCCTTTTAGAGGAAATCTGGGGAAATTATGGGTAAAACTTTGCAGAATACTAATTTTGTATGAACCCTAGGCTGTAGCCCTATGAGGCCATCAGGTGGATGGGCTTGAAATCTGAGAACGCTTGAGGCTAGGAAACATCTCTAGACAGTGTTTCATGATTCTATAGATGAAATAGGAGACGTACAGTGCATCCAGAAAGTATTCACAACGCTTCACTTTTTCCACCCTTTGTTATGTTACAGCCTTATTCCAAAATGGATTAAATTTATTATTTTCATCAAAATTCTACAATTAATACCACATGGGGCGTGGCCTGGACGGCAATGGAGTAGGACGCACACACACTTAGCTCCACTCTCGGTTTCTCCTGAGACTAGCATCCTGAGTGCCTCCCTAAACATCGCTGGAATCGTGTGACAAGGTACCGCTGCCTCCCCTGCCATGTAGCCGCCCCTTAAAGTTGCATCTGCTACTCCAGCGCTGGACAAATTCCATCGGCAGGAGCAGGACCCGTCAGTGGAAGATGGCGCCTCTGCTCCTGAGGCTGCTGCTGACACTGCCAGGGTCCTTGAGGCGAGCTCCATGTGTCAGACCACCTTGACATCTAAAATAGAGGAGGTAAAGGTGGATATCTCCCTAATCAGATAGGAGATGGCTAAATTGAGAGATCGGTGAACGGAAACTAAAACTAAAATTGGCCGGGCAGAGGATAACATTTACCCACTCCAGCATACTACTCAATCTTTGCAGAGGCAGATGCAGCAGCTAGTTTAAAAACAGTAATAAGGGTTACAGGTCCCTCTCAAAAAATTAGCATATTGTGATAAAGTTCCTTATTTTCTGTAATGTACTGATAAACATTAGACTTTCATATATTTTAGATTCATTACACACAACTGAAGTAGTGCAAGCCTTTTATTGTTTTAATATTGATGATTTTGGCATACAGCTCATGAAAACCCAAAATTCCTATCTCAAAAAATTAGCATATTTCATCCGACCAATAAAAGAAAAGTGTTTTTAATACAAAAAAGTCAACCTTCAAAAAATTATGTTCAGTTATGCACTCAATACTTGGTCGGGAAATGACTGCTTCAATGCGGCGTGGCATGGAGGCAATCAGCCTGTGGCACTGCTGAGGTGTTATGGAGGCCCAGGATGCTTCGATAGCGGCCTTGAGCTCATCCAGTGTTGGGTCTTGCGTCTCTCAACTTCCTCTTCACAACATCCCACAGATTCTCTATGGGGTTCAGGTCAGGAGAGTTGGCAGGCCAATTGAGCACAGTAATACCATGGTCAGTAAACCATTTACCAGTGGTTTTGGCACTGTGAGCAGGTGCCAGGTCGTGCTGAAAAATGAAATCTTCATCTCCATAAAGCTTTTCAGCAGATGGAAGCATGAAGTGCTCCAAAATCTCCTGATAGCTAGCGGCATTGACCCTGCCCTTGATTAAACACAGTGGACCAACACCAGCAGCTGACATGGCACCCCAGACCATCACTGACTGTGGGTACTTGACACTGGACTTCAGGCATTTTGGCATTCCCTCTCCCCAGTCTTCCTCAGGGTCCGGTCACCTCTTCTCGTTGTGCAGCGTTTTCTGCCACACTTTTTCCTTCCCACAGACTTCTCACTGAGGTGCCTTGATACAGCACTCTGGGAACAGCCTATTCGTTCAGAAATTTCTTTCTGTGTCTTACCCTCTTGCTTGAGGGTGTCAATGATGGCCTTCTGGACAGCAGTCAGGTTGGCAGTCTTACCCATGATTGCGGTTTTGAGTAATGAACCAGGCTGGGAGTTTTTAAAAGCCTCAGGAATCTTTTGCATGTGTTTAGAGTTAATTAGTTGATTCAGATGATTAGGTGAATAGCTCGTTTAGAGAACCTTTTCATGATATGCTAATTTTTTGAGATAGGAATTTTGGGTTTTCATGAGCTGTATGCCAAAATCATCAATATTAAAACAATAAAAGGCTTGCACTACTTCAGTTGTGTGTAATGAATCTAAAATATATGAAAGTCTAATGTTTATCAGTACATTACAGAAAATAATGAACTTTATCACAATATGCAAATTTTTTGAGAGGGACCTGTATATACTGCACCAATCCCAACACATAAAAAGCAAAAAAGCAGCTAGCACAAATCCTGAATAGTGGATATAATAGAATAAAAGTACAGTGGGTGCAGCTTACATAGTTAGTGAGGTTGAAAAAAGACATCAGTCCATCCAGTTCAACCTATGATATGTGTGTGTGTGTGTGTGTGTGTGTGTGTTTGCTTTTAACCATACATTGTATACCCCTGTATGTTGTGGTCTCTAAGGTGCCCATCTAATAGTTTTTTGAAACTATCAATGCTCCCTGCTGATACGACTGCTTGTGGAAGAGAATTCCACATCCTTACCGCTCTTACAGTGAAGAAATCCTTGCGCATTTTAAGGTTAAACCGCCTTTCCTCTAGTTTTAGTGAGGGGCCACGTGTCTTATTGTATCTCCTTTCTCTGAATAGTTTGTTCCCTATGCTAGGGTCGCCAGTACAGAATTTGTACATTGATATCATATCCCCTCTCAAGCGTCTCTTCTCCAGAGAGAATGGGTTCAGTGCTTGTAGTCTTTCCTCATAGCTGATGTCCTCCATTCCCCTAATTATTTTTGTTGCCCTTCTCTGGACTCTTTCCAACTCCAGCACATCCTTCCTGAGGACCGGTGCCCAGAACTGGACAGCATACTCCAGATGTGGCCGAACCAGACTCTTGTAGAGCGGGAGAATAATCTCTTTATTTCTGGAGTGAATCCCCTTTTTAATACATCCCAGTATTCTGTTGGCTTTGCTTGCAGCGGCTTGGCATTGCATGCCACTGCCAAGCCTGTTGTCTACCAGTACCCCCAAGTCTTTTTCCATCCTAGACTCACCCAGAGGTTCCCCCCCTAGTGAGTAGCTTGCTTTCTGGTTTCTGGCCCCCCAAGTGCATTACTTTACATTTTTCAACATTAAACCTCATCTGCCATGTAGTTGCCCACCCTGTTATTTTGTTCAGGTCCATCCTGCATAGAAGATATTGGCATGCTTTGTTTAGTATCATCCGCAAATACTGAGATTGTACTAGATATCCCCTCCTCTAGATCATTTATGAATAAATTAAACAGGATTGGTCCCAGGACAGAACCCTGGGGGACCCCACTTTCCACACCCGCCCAATCCGAGTACTCCCCATTAATCATCACCCTCTGGACTCTCCCCTGGAGCCAGTTCTCTATCCAGGTACTCACTTTATGGTCCATACCTACCTTCCTTAGTTTGTACAGTAAGCATTTGTGGAGAACGGTGTCAAAGGCCTTTGCATAGTCCAGATACACCACATCCACAGGCTTTCCTTTATCTAGGTGGCAGCTCACTTCATCGTAGAAGGTTAATTTTCATGAATCCATGCTGATTATTACTAATAATACAGTTTACATTACTAAAGTCCCTTAACATCCCCTCCAAAATCTTGCAGACTACAGATGTTAGGCTGACCGGCCTATAGTTACCCGGGATACATCTCGGCCCCTTTTTAAATATTGGTACCACGTTGGCTTTTTTCCAATCAGCTGGCACCATACCTGTCTGTAAACTATCCTTAAAGATCAAGAATAATGGTCTGGCAATCACCTGGCTGAGCTCTTTAAAAAACCCTCGGGTGCAAGCCATCCGGTCCCGGTGATTTATGTATGTTAAGTTTCTCTAGTTTAGTTCTAAGTCTATCTTCTGTTAGCCATGGCGGTATTTCCTGGGTTGTGTTGTTTAGTTCGGCCTTACAAGCTAGGTTCGTGTAGCCCCCCGATTCTTTTGTGAAGACTGAAGAGAAGAAATTATTTAACACTTCCGCTTACATGTATTAGACAGTTCATATAGTCCACAAACAGAGATGGAGAAAGGTTCAATTTCAGTCAAGATGTCAATCCAGGGGCCACCACCAGCAATCACCCGGGTGTTCAAGCTTCTTACCAGAAACGATCGACCCCCATTACAGGTCAGTCTAGCGATATAATAATAAGTCACTTGGATGCTCTACACCAGCCACCACAACAATCCTTGTCCTGTAGCCCGATAACCAGACCTCAGATCAGGGGGGAAAAGGAAAACGCTCCTCATGGTGCAGTATATTAAAGCAGGTTTATTCAACTTAAAAAAGGGGCCACTTACACAAAATAAGATGAATATTCGCTCATCTGGTAGTCAGCATTGGCAATCAGCAGCAGCTCTGGAAACCAAAAAGATGGCCGCCGTGTCCTCCGCTGTACTATGATGTTTAAGGATAGTCTACAGACGGGTATGGTGCCAGCTGATTGGAAAAAAGCCAACGTGGTACCAATATTTAAAAAGGGCCGAGATATATCCCGGGAAACTATAGGCCGGTCAGCCTAACATCAGTAGTCTGTAAGATTTTGGAGGGGATATTAAGGGACCATATACAAGACTTTAGTAACGAAAACGGTATTATTAGTAGTAATCAGCATGGATTCATGAAAAATTGTTCTTGCCAAATCAATATATTAACCTTCTACGATGAAGTGAGCTGCCACCTAGATAAAGGTAAGCCTGTGGATGTGGTGTATCTGGACTTTGCAAGGGCCTTTGACACCGTTCCCCACAAACGCTTACTGTACAAACTAAGGAATTTAGATATGGACCATAGGGGGGAGTACCTGGATAGAGAACTAGCTCCAGGGGAGAGTCCAGAGGGTGGTGATAAATGGGGAGTACTCGGATTGGGCGGGTGGGTAAAGTGGGGCCCCCCAAGGTTCTGTCCTGGGACCAATTCTATTTAATTTATTCATAAATGATCTAGAAGAGGAGATATCTAGCACAATATCAGTATTTGCGGATGATACTAAACTAAGCATGCCAATATCTTCTGGGCAGGATGTGGAAATCTTACAAGTGGACCTGAACAAAATAATGGGGTGGGCAACTACATGGCAGATGAGGTTTAATGTTGAAAAATGTAAAGTAATGCACTTGGGCGTCAAACACACGAATGCAAGCTACTCACTAGAGGGGAAACCTCTGGGTGAATCTAAGATGGAAAAGGACCTGGGGGTCCTAGTGGACAACAGGCTTGGCAGTGGCATGCAATGCCAAGCCGCTGCAAGCAAAGCCAACAGAATACTGGCATGAATAAAAAAGGGGATTCACTCCAGAAATAAAGAGATTATTCTCCCACTCTACAAGACCCTGGTCCGGCCACATCTGGAGTATGCTGTCCAGTTCTGGGCACCGGTCCTCAGGAAGGATGTGCTGGAACTGGAGAGAGTCCAGAGAAGGGCAACAAAAATAATTAGGGGAATGGAGGGCATCGGCTATGAGGAAAGACTACAAGCATTGAACTTATGCTCTCTGGAAAAGAGACACTTGATATCAATGTACAAATACTGTACTGGTGAGGACCCTAGCAGAAAGAAACAAACTTTTTAGAGAAAGGGACAATAGGACACGTGGCCACTCACTAAAACTAGAGGAAAAACGGTTTAACATTAAAATACGTAAGGGGTTCTCCACTGTCAGAGCAGTAAGGATGTGGAATTCGCTTCCACAAGCAGTCGTATCAGCAGGGAGCATCGATAGTTCAAAAAACTATTAGATGGGCACCTGAAAGACCACAACCTACAGGGGTATACAATGTACTAAACACACATCATAGGTTGAACTGGATGGACCGATGGATGTCTTTTTTCAACCTCACAAACTATGCAATGTTCTGATCATTGAGATGTATGTCCAAGAGTCTTTTGAAAGCAACCATACTTCCCGCAGAAACCACCTCTTGTGGTAGAGAATTCCACAATCCTGTAGCCCTAACAGTAAAGAACCCCCTGCGTTGCCTGAGGTTAAAACGCTTCTTCTCTAAATCGCATTGTATGCCCTCGAGTCCTCATGCAATCCTTTCGACTGAATAGCCATTTTTGAATTACCACGACCGGGACAAAATTCTACATCTAACGCGCAAACTAATCAACATCCCTTTCCACAGCACCCAGCTCATGGTGTTCCCAGACTTCTCGGCAAAGGTCCAGAAGCAGCGTTCCCACTTCACAGATGTTAAAAGATGCCTCCGCCTACACCACCTGAAATATGCCATGCTGTTCCCGGCCCAACTTCGGGTAGTGTGTGTTGACCTGGACCTCTCATCGACATGACTAGACCAGAAAGATGTGGACAGAAACCACCCTGCATGAAGAGAATCTGTTTGGAGGTCGTGAATAAGTGGGGGTCTCTTGGTGCCGCAGGTAACTTCCCATTGTACAGACATGCTGCCAACTAGTGCATACCTACTGTATACCTGTTTTGGAAACAATGATTTTCTGTTATGCTGCATTTTCACCTTTTTACAGTGTCCATGTTACACCCCCTTGGCTGGCACATGTCTGTTCCATTTTGACTGTCCCCTTGGTCCCTTTTCCTCCTGTCCCCTGTTGGCCATACTAAAAGTTTAACATTTACCTGGACCATCCCTCTTGGGTCCACTCAGCGCCCTAGTAGAATGTGCCTTCACAGGGAAAGGAGGAACCTGACCCTCCAGTGAATAAGCCTGTACCACCATCTGCCTGATCCATCTGGATATGATTGCGGCAGACGCAGCCAATCCCTTTCAAGGTCCTTCTGTGAGGACAAAAAGAGTCTGATTTTCTGAAAGATTCAGGAGCCGTCGGGTAAACCCTGATTGCCTGAACCACATTCAAAAGAATGCAAGGCAATTTCCTTGGGATTGCTTGGGCTTAGGACAGAGTGAAGGCAGCACAATGTCTTCATTCAAATCGAAATCAGAAACCACCTTAGGAAGAAACCACTGATTAGGTCGAAGTACCACTTTATCTCTGTGGACCACCAGATAAGGTGAACGGCAGAGTAGCGCCGCCAATTCAGACACTCTGCGAGCAAAGGTAATAGCAACCAAAAAGGCTACCTTCGACAGTGTAAGCAGAGGAATCTCCCTAATGTTCTATAAGGGAGGTTTTTGAGGGAAAGACAGTATCAAGTTAAGATCCCATGGAGGTAACAGGGATCGTCTCGGAGAAGCCATATGGCGAACACTTGCATAAAAGTGCTAATCAAAGCATTGGAAGCTAAAGGGCATTGGAAAAACATAGCCAAAGCCGACAGTTGGTCTTTTATAATACCCAAGGCCAACCCCTCTGGAGAAAAGGTCAAAATCCTAGCCACCGAAAAAGGTGAGGATGTACCTTCAGCAATTCACACCATGAGATGTACAATTTCCATGTACGATGATAGATCTTTCCGGAGGTAGATTTTCTAGCGTTCAACAGTGTAGGAATCACTGAGTCAGAAAGACCCCTGTCCTTCAATACCTGGCTTTCAACAGCCACACCGTTAAGGCCAGCGACTATAAAGCAGGATGGAAGATTGGCCCGTGAGACAGCAGATCTTCCATGAGAGGAAGTCCCCAAGGAGCATCAGTGACCAACCTTATCAGATCTGTGTACCAAGACTGGCGAGGCCAGTGTGGGGCCACCAGAATGATCAGAATCCCTTCCACCTCTTTTCTGCGCAGAAGCTTCAGCAGGAGTTTTAGAGGAGGGAACGCATTGATCAGCCGATACTGACCCCAAGGAGCCACCAGTGTGTCTGTGGCCGAGACCTGACTACAAACCTCTGTATCTTGTTGAGTCGAGAGGCTAACAGGTCAACGTCGGGTGTCCCCCACCTGGACACACAGCAACTGAAACACCTCTGGGTGCAGGGACCATTTCCCCCGGATTCAACACCTGATGACTCAGGTAATCAGCCTGCCAGTTCTCCACTCCTGGGATATGCACGGCGGAAAGGCCTGGACTAAAAATTTTCTGCCCATTTCAGGATCTCGGGCAACCTCCCGGGCCGCCAAAACACTCTTGGTGCCCCCTTAAAAAGTGATGTAAGCCACAGCCGTGGCATTGCCCGATTGAATCCGGACTGGACAACCCTGCATACCATTTGTCCAGTGACTCAGGCAAAGCTTTATAGCTCCGCGTTCCAGAATATTGATCAGAGGTCTGGACTCTTCTACTGTCCAGGACCCCTGGACACACAGCTTCCCCAGCACTCCTCCCCTAGCTGGACCGGCTGGCGTCCGTGGATATCACAGTCCAATACAATGGGAGAAAGGACTTGCCCTGGCGTAGTGCTAACGAGGGGAGCCACCATCGAAGAGCAGTCTTGTGTTGTGACTCAATCGAATCATAGTGTCCAAGGACTTTGGATCTTTGTTCCATTTGACAAGAATTTCCCTTTGTATGGGTCTCGTGTGGAAAGGAGCAAACGGAACAGCCTCGAAGGTCGACACCATCAGGCCTAAGGCTCGCATGCAAGTCCGCAGAAAGGACAGATTGCTGGATAACAGGAAACGAATCGCCACCTGCAACATTTGCAGCTTCAACGGGGAAAAGAAAATCCCTCGCTAAAGCAGAGTCCAGAGTCAGGCCCAGATAATCCAGTTTACCAGAGCAGTTTTTTTTTTAAATTGATGTTCCAACCGAACTCTTGCATAGTCGGTACAGTGATTGTCAAGTCGCCCAACAGGACAGAATGAGAGTCTGCTTTTAGGAGGAGATTGTCAAGGTACCCCAGTACCGCAATCCCCCGTTGTTGCAGTAATGCCAATACCGGAGGCAACACTTTGGTGAAGACCCTGGGGGCGGAGGAAAGACCAAAGGGTAACACCACAATTTGATAATGCTCCTGTCCTACAGCGAAGCGAAGGAAAACGCTGGTGTCCAGCGTAAATAGGGATGTTTAGATATGCGTCCTTGATATTGACGGCGACCAAAAAGTCTCCTTGGTGTAGGGACGCCACTACCATGCGATTGGACTTCATTCGAAACTTCTGTACATGCACAAAGCGGATCAGAGCCTTGAGGTCCAGAATTGGACGCACTTTGCCTTCTTTTCTGGGCACAGTGAACTGGTTTGAATAGAACCCCTGAAAGCACTCCCTAGAGGGAACTGGCGCAATCACCCCTTGCAACAGCAGATCTTGTACTGCCTCTCGTAGATCCCTTAACCAATCTGGACGTAGGCGTGGACTGGACGGGAAGAACCTGCCTGATGGTCAAGACCTGAATTCGATCTTGTAACCCGATCGGATCAGTTCGTGGACCCATTTGTCCATCAAGGAGGTCCATGTTTTCCAAAAGAATCGAAGACGTCTCTGGGTGAGTCTAGGATGGAAAAAGACTTGGGGGTACTTGTAGACAACAGGCTTGGCAGTGGCATGCAATGCCAAGCCGCTGCCAGCAAAGCCAACAGAATACTGGGATGTATAAAAAAGGGGATTCACTCCAGAAATAAAGAGATTATTCTCCCGCTCTACAAGACTCTGGTCCGGCCACATCTGGAGTATGCTGTCCAGTTCTGGGCACCGGTCCTCGGGAAGGATGTGCTGGAACTGGAAAGAGTCCAGAGAAGGGCAACAAAAATAATTAGGGGAATGGAGGACATCAACTATGAGGAAAGACTACAAGCACTGAACCTATTCTCTCTGGAGAAGAGAGGATTGAGGGGGGATATGATATCAATGTACAAATACTGTACTGGCGACCCTAGCATAAGGAACAAACAATTCAGAGAAAGGAGATACAATAAGACACGTGGCCACTCACTAAACCTAGAGGAAAGGCGGTTTAACCTTAAAATACATAAGGGGTTCTTCACTGCAAGAGCGGTAAGGATGTGGAATTCTCTTCCACAAGCAGTCGTATCAGCAGGGAGCATTGATAGTTTCAAAAAACTATTAGATGGGCACCTTAGAGACCACAACATACAGGGGTATACAATGTACGGTTAAAAGCAAACACACACACACACACATCATAGGTTAAACTGGATGGACTGATGTCTTTTTTCAACCTCACTAACTATGTAACCATGTCTCCCCACCCCAGATATGGGTGAGGGAGTCCCTTCATGCAAACAGGGATTTGTCTGCAGGTCTGGATTGGCCTGCTCTCGGCTTACCCGACCATGTCTTCTTGGAACCCCCAGAAGACCTAATGGCTTAGATCGTTTTTCCTGTGTGCTGGAGGCACGAAAGGGCCATCTGTGGACTGTAAAAAAAGGTCCATGTCTATTACGCAGTTACTTGCCCTTGGCGGATTGAGGAAGAAGAGTACTCCTCCCACCTGTGAGTTCTTTGATCAATTCATCCAATGAGGATCCAGACAAATGGTCTCCTGTAAAAGGGGAGATCTGATAGAGCCTTTTTTGAAGCCTGATCCGCAAGACCAGCTTTGTAGCCACACCATGCGTCTAATAGCTACCCCCACCATGTCTACCCCCAGACACTCTGGCTACAAGCGAGGCATCACATAGTATGAGTAAATAGTAGGGCTTGGACCATTTGGTCCGTTAACTCTGTCAGGCCCAGAGAGAGCCGTTCGGTTTCTAGGTCACTTTTCAGAAACTTTTCCCATGCCATTATGGTCTGGGACACCAGTGTGATCATGAAGATTGGTTTAAGTATTGAGCCCGCTATCACATGTTAGTGGCGGGACAGAGACTCAATCCGTCGATCTACGGGGGTCTGTAAAAATTGGGACTCCACCAGGACCACAGTAGATTTGTTCAGTCTGGAAACCGGATGGTCCACCTTCGGTGGCATGGTCCATCTTGTGGATACCGCACCCGTGAATGGGTAGCACCTTTTAAAACGCTTCGGCACCACTAACATCTGTTTGATGCACCCCCCACTGTTTTGTCAAATTTTTACCATCATTTTGTCAAAAAGTTACGGACAAGGGAAAACCTTGCCCGACGTCTGGGATTTGCGAGTGCCAAAAGACACCTGCGTTCCTGACGCTGCAGAATCATCCGCCATTTTTAGAGTTTCCCACACCGACAGTATAAGTGCCTCCACCAGCACGCTTTTCCGTGTGGCTGCAGACGCGGATATATCGTCCTCACCACCTGAGTGCGATGACGCAGATCCCTCATGCGTCCCTGGCATTCGTCCACGTCGGCCATATCTACCTCCGACTCTGAGGATACAGGAGAGGCAGGGGAGGGCATAGGGTGCTTTTCACTAGTGGCATTTTTTAAAACCAAATCCATTTGACACCAGGTTTTCCAAAACCGTCGTTCAGGCAGACAGGGGTTGCGACCCGGAGGTCCCTGCAACCGCAAGGAGAGGATCTGTAGGTGAAATTTGTTCCTGGGACTCCATATGAACCCTGGAATAAAGCAGAAAACTGCAAAAAAAACACACCAGTAGTACTACAAGTCCCAGCCACTAACACTGCCTCAAGTAGAGTTAGTGAGAAAGAACTACAGGGACCCCAACAGACATACCACCAATTGAGATGGAGGAGAACAGGATCCTTCTGCTGTGTAGAAAAACGATCTTTACAGGAACAGGAAGTACCTGGTTTATTCACTAGAGTAAAGGCCTAGCTACTCTCTGCTGTCCAGCGATCGCAGACTCCAATAAAATGGCCGCCCAATGCATTTTTATGGGGAAACCACAAAAATATGGCCGTCCATGCATTTCAATGGGAAATTCTGCAAAATGAGGCTAAACGATTCTACAGAAAAATGGCGGCACTCCACGGCACGCCATGCGGTCTCCAGGACCCCCTAAGGGGTCCACACGATTACTGGCATTGGGATGTTCCTGCAAGGACCAGGATTAAATCCCCCCCCCAGCAGAACCGCTATAGCGGCATCGGCGTTTCCACCTCTCGAGGACCCCCATCACGGACTGAGGTAGGAAACTTCTTGATGGTGGGGAGGGAGGTCTTGGGGGGGCCTGGTACATACCAAGAGGACAGAGAAAGTGAGGGGTACTCAAGGGTCCGACCTTCCTAGAGAGGGGCCCACGTCTGCCCCAAGACCGCCAGAGCTATGGGTGGACACTACTCACCATACCAATGACCTCAGGTGGGCGCCACTCCGGACAGACTACCTCTCTACTCGGGGCAGGGGTACTGACGGCGAAAAAGGTACGCTGCGACTCGGGCCAAACCAGGTTGTGTGCATCCCGGCGAGGTGTTTCAGAGATTTTTCTTGCCTAGTGTCCTACTCCTGTAGGGGGCAGCATAACCCAATGGTCAAGAAGAATATGGAGCTGCGTCTGTCAATGAAAGACATCTTTCCTCCTTAGGACAATCTAAACTAAGGCTCTATGGCAGTTGCATGGTGTAGTCACCAGGTTGAGTAGCCCCTTTCTTTTGTTTTACAATTTCATGTCAAGCCTCATGTAGGCAGCATAATACCCAACTGCTTTCTATCTACAGTGTTGTATCACTCCCTGTTGCCAGTTTTAGAAATACAGACATGCTTCCAGCAATGAATCATTCCCATAAGGGGACATATTGCTTGATATGGGGGATGGCATAATATTGTTTGCAGTAAAAAACAGAACATTAACCAGTTCATAAAAATTTGCATGGTTTTAATTACATATATTCTTTCCATCATAAATTAAAAAAGCTTATTAAATACAGGGTTATTAGAGAGTAATCCAAGTTGACCTAGACCAATGATGGAATCTGTAAAGAGCAGTTAGCTGTAAAATTATCAGTACCAATAATAGCAAGAAAATAACCTCAAAAGTAAAAATGCTGACACGATCTCAAAAAAATAGAACTGCCTATTGTAAACCTAGCATGGACTGAAGAAAAAGACTACAAATTGAGTTGCACTGCTAGATGAACACTCATTGCATATATAAAATATTAGATACACAATTTAAAAGATGTGCATTGATCAAAATTTTAATGAGGTATGAAGATTTGTAAATTACATTTTGTACTGGCAGTAAAAGTTTAAATATGAGTAGGGGAAAATGCTCACATATCTTCTAGTGTATCCCCAAAACCAGGGCTCTCAATATGCAAGCACTGAATTTAGGCCCCAAAGACAACACAACACCCATAGAGGCTCCCAGGGTGCTAATGAAAGATAATTTAAATGCAGACCTGTCAACATCTATACAAACCTGAAAATCCATAGTTGCAAATTGTCTTTTTCACTTTGCAAAGCAGCAGTCTAAAATTCACAAACTACTGGTATGCAAATGGTTGTATATGTCCATGAATTCTCATGTTCCTAGAGCTGGCACTGGCTTCTATGAGAAAAAACACCATTAGGAGCTGATTTAGAAAAATTAGGGCAAAAAAAAAAAAACAAAAAACAAAAAAAAAAACCTCTCCATCTCATAAACAGGAATTTGACCTTCATGATCTAATCTGCATTGGGATGCACAACTCTAGTTCTTTATGGTCCATTTTCAGAATTCATCCCCTCGGTCATACTTTTTTCATGAATACACAAAAAACAGTTCTTAGGCGCATCCCTGCAGTAATGCAGATTTAATGTGCAATAAAATTTGAATGAGAGGAACCCATCACCCTTCATTTTATCGTGTAGTAACTTTTAAAACCCCTAATGAAACATTTTTGCTATGTCAGGTAGCTTGTATTTATGAACAGCTTTCCTTTACACAAGCCTTCAAATGCGTCAGTTTATTGAAAAAATAATTCTTCGCAGATTCTTCTGGTGTCTTCAGGAGATGCCACAGAATGACCTATTGTTCTAGAGTCTGTATAAATTTCATAATCATTTCCACCCTGTGGAACAGAAACATAGGGGAAGAGTTTAGTACTTTTTAAATTGGATTGGAGCACCCCTACCAATCCCTCCTCCAATGACTGACAGCAGTACAGAGCGGGGCAGCGCAAAGGAAATGACGTAATGCCGCCGGGAATGGTTGTGTTTCATTACCCTGGAAATGTTGACCCTCAGCGGCAAACGTCACTAACTTTACCGACATACTGCCCCGCTCTGCACATTCCCACCACCAGGTCTGCCAATCGCACATGAACAGTGATCACATGGCCTGCACATTTTCATCTAGAAATACAAGTTTTTTTTTTTTCCTTTTTTAATGTAAGCAAGCATTAATGAAACAAAACCATTTGAAATTTTTAATGAAAAAACAGCTTGGAAATCCATTGGCTTTGATTATCATTGTTCTTTTGTTTTTGCTTCACTATCATCCTGATGGTTTTGATGACATGTAAACCTTTAAAAAAAAAAAAAAAAAAAACCTGCCCGTCCTTCCAGGCCCTTTATTACATAGATCTAGGCCTCCTCCCACTTCCAACAGCTGTGGCCTCCTGCATAGTCTACCCAGTTAGTAAAAATTTAAAGCCAGGTTGGGTCTGAGCAGTAGTGTCCCATAAACTGGAACAGGGCACTGCTTCTGCTATACAATACTTCCCATACAAGTCAATGGGATGCTCTTGCGCTGGAACAGACAGGTCTGCACTAGGTTTTTATCAGTTGAGCTGCAGCCAGCATGGGAGGCAACGGTTCTAGGAAAAGTATGGACTTGTGGGAAAGGAACATAGCTCTATGTATTAAGGAGACTACAGAGGGAGTGCTGGACGAAATTTTACTTCTGATGGATCTGCATCTAAGTCAGGTGAAGATAATTTTCAAGCATAATAATGCCACAACAAAGTGTTAGGCTTCACTAAGCAGGTGCGTGAGGACCTGAAAATACAGATAAGGAATTCTTACAAAGCAAAAAAAAGGTATAAAATGGTAACTAAATGTTTTCCGACTGCAGTTTTTAACTTCTAGAATGTTAAATTAAAATGGAAACTATAGGAAACAATTAAAAAGGAAAGATCAATATCAAAATAAAAAAAAAAACCTGCTTGTAGTATGTAAAGTTTACAAAAAATAGTGTTACTAAAAAAAAAAAGAAGGAGATACAATATATAAAATGTCCCACTTACATTTCTGGTACAAAGCATTGGAAAATTATTAGATATTAACCACTTGCCGACCGTATACTTTATATATACGTCGGCAGAGTGGCTCTCCCAGGCAGAGTCACGTATCGGTACGTCACTTGCCTGGAAGGGGCTAGGGGGCGAGCACGCAGTCTCAGCGGCACGCGCCCGCTGTGATTAGACACAGGAGGAGCGGGCTCGATCGCCGCTGGCCTCCCGCGATCTTCGGCTAGAAAAACAGAAGAGCCACCTGCCTATGTAAACTAAGCAGGCAGCTCTTCTGTCAGAGAGGCAGGGAAAGATCAGCTAAGATTCAGCTAAGCTGAATCACCGATCTCTCTCTACCTCTGTCCAACCCATCCCCCACACAGTAAGCACAATAGGGAACACATCTAACCCCTTTGATCACCCCAGTGTTAACCCCTTCCC
The DNA here is from genome assembly GCF_965119305.1 of Pelophylax lessonae. Classification (NCBI taxonomy): domain Eukaryota; kingdom Metazoa; phylum Chordata; class Amphibia; order Anura; family Ranidae; genus Pelophylax; species Pelophylax lessonae. The sequence continues at coordinate 158,485,566 of NC_138773.1, forward strand.
TGCCAGTGTCATTTATACAGTAACAGTGCATATTATTTAGCACTGATTACTGTATGAATGTCACTGGTCCCCAAAAAATGTAAAAAATGTCAGGGATCTTATCTGTCCGCCGCAATGTCGCAAAAAAAAAATCTATCCCGTAGTTTGTCAACGCTATAACTTTTGCGCAACCCAATTAATATACGTCCACCACAGGTGGGACAGTCCACTTCTTGAGGAGGGACTCTTCAAAAGGGGTACCATACCGCAAAGCATTTAGTAACCACATAAGGAACGTTTTGGACGCTCCCAATCTTTGTAAACAAACTTGTCAAAATAGGAGGGATAAGGGAACACTTTTGCTTTGCGAGACAGCTGCATCCTCCATCTTAAAAGTCTCCCGCACAGATGTAATCAGTGCTTCAACCAGAGCCTTCCCATGCGCAGCCACAGCTGTGGAGTAATCATCCTCACTATCTAAAAGATCGGGAAGCGTTTCTACAAACACCGCAGGGTGGGCCACGTCTGCAGCGGCAGAGTCAGATTCAGGATCTGACGAGACAGATCAAGCAGGGGAGGGCAGGGGGTGCTTTCTGCTAGCCCGCTGCCCAAAGGCCACCTCCACCCGGGAAACAAGAGACTCCAGGACTGCCGTCAGTGGATCAACAGATGGCTGGGTCCCAAAGGGACCTGCTGCTTCCAGGAGGGGGTCAGGCAGGAAAACATGCTTCTGAGACTCCATGAGTTAAAAGTGGAACCCACCAGCAAAAAGTATCTCACCCACCGAAGGTACTGCACCCGTATCACCACAGGCACACCTGAAAGCAGAGCACCCCACAACCTGCACAGAGAGAGGTAGGGACCCCACCAGAATTCACCACCCCACCAGTGAAGCACTGGTCTGCCCCAGAGACAGCCAGCATCCACGTGTGGCGTCCAGGGGAAAAGGAAACCCAGGAGTCAGCACCAGGGGAAAGGGAGGAGCCTCCATAGCCATAATCGCTGCCCAGAGACTCCATTGTCATGACCGTCGCTCTCTAAGCATGTCGGACCAACTAAAAATGGCCGAACTACTTAAACATGGCCGCTGTATAGAGAAAACCACAGGCCCCAAAGCAATGGCGCTGACCACGGCAAAATGGCTGCCACATGCGGCACCCACGAGGCTCCCAGGGACCCAAGAGAGACCCCTGGGGCCAAGACCACATCTACAGTAGAAGAGGGGACCTTGGCACAGGACCACAAAACATTTTCAGTGCCCACCCCAACGGAGTACATCCCGCTGGCAGCATGCCCCCCACTAATACAGTGCTACACACCAGCCCCATCCACCTGCCAACCCACCGTGCTACTCTGGATGGGGGGAGGTAAAGAGATGGCCCACATAGACCACACAAAACAGAGGGGGGGGGGCCCAAGGGGGGGGGGGAGGAGGAGGGGAGCCCGCAGATCCTACCATCCTGGGGGGAGGGGGGATGCCTGCATCTACCCCACACGGCATCCAGGGGGAGAGGGGGGGGGGCATCATAATCCGCATACCACAGAACTAGGCAGGCACCACTCCAGACAGAACATCCTCACCATTGAAACTGGGGGACTGTCAGCCAGGAGGAGCGCTGCAACTCGGCCCAGAGCCAGGTCGTATGCGACCTTGCAAGGCGTTTAACTCGCAGGCCAGCCCCTATCCAGTGGGGCCATGTCACGGCTGACCCAGCGCGGAGCTCTGGTCTGCTCGCGCTCACAGGGAAAATATAACAGGAGGAAAAAATGCTATTTAAAAAGGAAGAATTTGCCAGATCCTGGAAGGAAACTATGGCCTTACTCCTGACTGGGCAGAAAAAAACTGAAGGCCTATAGCAGAGAGGAGGATGTATACCAGCTAGGACTGCCCATAGGCGTAGCCAAGTCTTTTTTCTGCCTATGGTTCTACTTCTGTAGGGGGCGATGTAACCCTAAGGTTCTGAATATGGAGTGCTGTGTCCCTACATGAACGAAAGAATAACTGTGTTTTGGCCCTTAGTGAAATTATGATCAAATGCTCATTGCTCCTAATGCTACATTGTCACTTCCTCTCTCATCAGTGCCCTGTGCTATTTCATTCACCTTTGACAACATAATGAGCCTAAATGTTATAGGAAGAAAAAATGTTCAAGACCGCAACTGTAAACCGTCTTCCAAGTTATAGAACACCATTATACACTATCCATTAGGTCTGTACATCAGCATGTCAAATCCTTTAGCCAATGCAAAATATTAGGAGCATTCATTTTGTTACCTAAATCTGGAAAAAAAAAACTTAAACTACCATTGCAGTGTGGTTCCTCTCAACACTAAGAGTTAAAGGGCTTATTTTTTTTTGTCTAGAATACTATTCAAAAGCAATTTTACTTAACCTACCCCCTCGCTTCCCCAGCAGTCTCCTCTCTGATGCTGCAGACTGTGGGTGTCCCTCCATATGTCCTTACTTACAATGGAGGACTACTGTTCCTGCATTCTATGTGATGTCAGAATGGGACTGGTTGCAGAGAGAGGAGGAAGCCTGCGTGAGCGAGGGTTAAGGCAAAAAAACACATTTTAAAATGGTACCCTTGACACAAGCAAGCATTTAAAACAGAAGGCAACTTTTTTTTTTGGAAACTATTCTTACCTAGGTAGATGCAGCATCGGCCCGATGCTGTATTTGTCCCCCTCCACCTCTAAGGCTGAAAATGGAGCAATCAAACACAGCTGATTGCTCAGTTCTCAAAACCCCCTTAGCGGTCCAGGCACATGGGCGGATCCCGACCAGAAGGTTGCAATAGTTCGAGCCTGGACCGGCTCTGACACATCAGCCGACAGCGGGCTTCAGGTCACAGTCTGCTCAAAACGGGTCACAGGATCTGCACTCCTGTGATCCACAGGAGAAGTACAGCCAGACAAGCTTTGGCTGTACTTCTCTTTTAACCTTTGCCTCATAATGAAGATTTGAGGTGATGTAGATCAGACAGAACATGAATACTTAAGAGACAAAAGGTATCTATTTACAGGGTCATAGACTGCATTTTAAACTATACCATTTGGCTGCATTTGAGGTTTATGGATTTACAGTGCTACATTCTGCTACGGCTATTTATAGAAAACTTTGTTGTCTACTATATTTATATTATACAAAAGAACACTCTTAAAATATGTCAAACAAAATGCATTTCTTGTCATTTTAAAATAACTGAACACTCACTGGCATGGTTTTGTCACCAAAGAAGTAAATTTTGGAATATCCTTCATTTTCAAGAATTTCCAGACAGTATGTCTTGTCCCAGCCATTAGGGAACACATCAAAGCTGATTTGTCCACCTGTTTATAAAACAAAAAAAAAATATATACACCACATTAATAAAATTCAGTTTAAAAGTTCCATGTCATGGTTTGGAAAGAAATGGTGTGCAAGCAATCATGGACTCCAATACAGGTACAAGCAGGCACAGAATTAGGAGTCTTTTAGTCATAAGTGAACAGCCTCCAATTTTTAATGCATAAGATTGTGTTTTTATCAGATTCTCACAAAATTCAGCTGAGCCATGTTTCAGTTGGTGAACTTGTCAGGCACTAACACAGCCAATAGTAATGTGTTATGTTTGCATACAGTTCACTACTGTACATGTGTGCACACTACATGTTCACTACTGTTTTTATTTTATTTTTCTTATTTTATTAATAATTAAAAACGTTGTAAATTATTATCAATTAAAAACTTCACATGATATCGAATGAATGGGAGTGTCCGCCTTCTGGGTCCTCCCTATCCTAAATTTTTCATACATTACCTATTGAAAATGTTAAACCCTTCCCTTCAAATTCTTTCCGTAAATCCGTCACAAACTTCTCTCTAAACCGTTCCTTCTGTAAAAGAAGACAAAGTGTAATAGCAGTAGAAATTGCATTCAAGGAGGAGTAGATACATATGGATATGTGGTAGTGAAATTGTAAAGCAAGGGACTGGAAAGGGAATGCAAGCACTCAAAGCCAATCAGGCTTTGCTACAGTGCATATGTTGACATGCTAACAGGAGCAGGGAATGAAGATAGCACCATGATCACTGTGCTGCTGCTCCTTAATGGGCCATACACACTATACAATTGTCTTTAGAATTTTTCCTTTAGATTAACTTAAACCATATAATATGAAGTCAAATCTAAACACTTTCAATTTGTATGCAAACAGGCAGGCCCCTGCACTACATAGTTGAAGGTAAATCTAAAGGAAATCTAACAACAAAAGTTGTATAGTGTGTATCCAGCTTAAGTCTAGGTTCACGCATGTCCCATGGGAATTTCCTCTCCGTTTTAACTGCGAATTTCCTAAGCAGCTGTTCAGCTGCAATTTTAGATGTGGTTTGGATGGAGATTTTTGGAGCCGGTGGCCACCAGTGTCTAACAGTAGCTGGTTGTTAAAGGGCAGGCTGGGAAGACGGCTGCTGCATCCTAAACAACAGATGACTCATCAGCTGTCAGCAGAATTCTTCTCCGCTGACAGCGGACTGTATAAAAAAAAAAAAAAAAAAAAAGTAAAAAAATTGCTGGCAATAAAAGATTGACCAAAACCAGACCCTTAGTTCCACTCGCTCGTATACCCCCCCCCCCCCCCCCATTCCTGGCCTGCCAGGCTGCATGCTCGGATAAGGGTCTGGTATTGATTTGGGGGGGACCGCGTGCCATTTTTTCAGAAAATGTTGGAGTGTGTGTGTGTGTGTGTGTGTGTGTGTGTGTGTGTGTGTGTGTGTGTGTGTGTGCTCATAAAATGCACAGCACTTTTTTTAAATTTGCAGCAAATTCGCACTCCTGCTGCTGCACCTCAAATATGTAAGCCGGCTTGATTCACATGTCATGTGAATCGGATGCAGTTCAAAACACATCCTATTCTCATATATGTGAATGGGGCCTTAGAGTTCAATTAGCCAGTTAGGGTTATGTTCTTAATGGAGCTTGAGGTCAAGGAGCTGATTAAGCTGCCTTGCAGAGGTATGTAGATCACACAACTACCTGAAAATAATTACAAATCCTTTGGCAGATAGATCAGTTCATAAATATGTATTTGGACTGTTTAAAATTGATATGGTGCAGAAACATTTATACAATATAAAAAGGTGAACAGTGTGTGTGTGTGTGTGTGTCTGTGTACACACATACATATTACACACACACTTCACATTTTTATATTGTATAAATGTTTCTGCACCATAGATCTGGCATGGATTTTGAGGGGAACTCCCACGCCAACATTTTCTGAAAAAAATGGAACCCTCCTAGTTAGGTGCTAGAGAGTGAGTATAGCTTTGGCTCTCTCTGGCTATCAGAGGAGCAGCAGGCAAATTCTATATTTCTTTCTGCTTAACAGAGAGCAGGATCTGTGAGTTGGGTCTGCTCATGGTGCTCGGTGTGTGATTCATCTGGTCTGGGGAGTTGCCCCCACTGGTCCAAAAGGGAGGCATGTTGAACAGTTGATGAGACCTGGCCAACGGGTGCACAGGCTTTGGTACAGCCCCGGTGGTTGGCACAGAGACTGGTTGTCTCTGTGCACTGTGGGGTGTGGTATAAAAGCCAGTAGCATATGTGCTCGGGGTTTTTGGCTGATGAGCAGAGTTCCGGAAGGACGGTGGCGGCTGCCTCCTCTTCTGCAGCAGTTAGTGTATGGTCACAGGCAGGCGACCTGTTAAAACCAGAAGGAAGGAGCTGAACCTAGAGGTCCAGGAGAACTAGAGGGGTTGGGACATTGGAGAACCTGGAAAAACAGTATTGTGAGTGCAGAGGACCGTGTCTAAGGGCCTGACAGGGAAGGGGGCCACCCCGGAGTAGAGTAGTCAGAGGACGGATGTCAGCTGGTGGAGTGAAAGGGGGTGCTAGGTGAGTACCCTGAAGATAGTGTGCAACCAAGTCTTTTGTTCAAAGACTCAGTATCTACAATTCATCTAGTGGCAAGGAAATTTTCGGAGTATCCCACTCATCCCTTCTCCCATCCCCACTTATAATAAAACAACAAAAACAACCAAAACCCCTAGACTGTTTAACGACTGAGCTGGAAAAGTGTTAAGTTCTGCATGCAGTTGCTAAGGGTAACTCAGAGGGACCCAGAAAGGTGAAGAATTCAGCAGCCCTCAAGGGGGCAGTGCTACATATAGTATATATATATATATATATTATATATATATATATATATATATATATATATATATATATATATATATACATATACATATACATATATATATATATATATATATATATACACACACACACACACACACACACACACACACACACACACACACACACACACACCTCATAAAACGAGAATAGAGAATATCATCAAAATGTTATTTTAGTAGCTCAATTCAAGAAGTGGAAATCATATTTTATATAGATAAGATTTCATACAGAGTGATACATTTCAAGCATTATTTTGAGGATTATGGCTTACAGTTAGTGAAAACCCAAAAATCAGTAGCTCAAAAAGCTAGAATATTACGTAAGACTGTAAAAATCTATTTCTCTGATGTTCATTGAAGGACACAGCTCCTGATTCTTCTTAACCATTTGGTTATACTAACCCATACAAGAGTAGGACACTAGGCAGGAAAAAGCTTGACTACACCTATGGGCTGTCCCAGGGGGTATATACTCTCTCGGCTATAGGCACTCAGTTTTGTTACAAGCAGTGTCAGAAGAAAGCCAACTCCAGAGGGGTGGGTGCTGTGTCCCTCAATGAACATCAGAAAAATGGATTTTACGGTAAGTCAAAAATCCCATTTTCTTTTTCGTTCATTGACGAACACAGCTACTGATTCTTCTTAAACATTGGGATGTCCCAAAACAGTTAAACATGAGGGGTGGGAAAATATCAGAAAAAAATTCCCAAAGCCAACCAGGTAACAAGGAGCGCAACCATAAACAACTGGAGTTCACCTGAAAAAACAATACACCCTCAAAGAGGACCAGGTCCTTCAAACAGCAGCCAGCTGACCAGGAGACACTAAGTGCCCTAGAAGAGTGTTCCTTGACAGGGAAAGGAGGAACCTGACCCCTGATGCAATAGGCCTGAACAACCGTCTGTCTGATCCATCTGGAAATGGCCGCAGAAGAAGCGGACAACCCTTTACAAGGTCCGTCCATAAGCACAAACAGAGTAACTGCCTAAAAGATTCGTAGCTGCCAGGTACACCCTAATTTCTCAGACCACATCCAAGGCAAGCAAGGTAATTTCCTTCAGATGTTTAGCCTGGGACACAGGGAAGGCAACACAAATGTCTTCACTCAAATGACAGTCAGAGACCACCTTAGGAAGGAATGTCGGACAGGGCCGAAGCACCACCTTATCCTTGTAAATCACACTTAAGGTAAACAGGATAACACCGCCAGATAGCCACCAAAAAAGGCCACCTTTCAGGCAGCGCAAGCGGGGAAATCTCCTGAATATTTTCAAAGGGAGGCTTCTGAAGAGCTGAAAGCATCCATTAGGATCCCAGGGCAGCAACGGAGCCCACGCTGAAGAAACCAAATGTCGGACAACCTGAAGAAAGGGACGCACCAGGGAGTGTGAGGTCGTTGGAAAAAGACCACCAAAGTCAATACCTGGCCCTTGATGGTACTCAAGGCCAATTTCTGTTCAACCCCCCTTTAAAGGAAGGTTAAGATCAGATCCACCGAGAAGGAGCAAGGATGAACCCCAAGAGACTCACACCATGCAATGTACGTCTTCCACGTACAAAGGCAGATCTTCCTAGAAGTAGATTCCCTAGCTTTCAACAGCGTAGGAATCACCAACTCAGACAAACCTCCATCCTTGAGCACCTGGAGTTCAACAGCCAAGCCGTCAAAGTCAGCGATTGTAAAGCAGGATAGATCTGTCCTTGGGACAGCAGATCCTCCCTAAGAGGAAGCCCCCAAGGAGCATCGGCGACCAGTCGTACCAAATTGGCTTACCCAGACTAGAGAGGTCAGTCTGGACAGAATCCCTTCTGCTTTGATCCTGCACAGAAGTTGTGGCAGAAATTTGGGAGGGCTGGAACGAAAAAAAAAAAAAAAAAAAAAAAAATCGGTCAGCCCAACTTAGAATGCCGGCTACTTACCGAGCCACCAGGACACTACTTGTGCCCCTTGGTGATAGACAGACCATGGCCGTGGCATTGTCCAAATGAATTTGCACCGGACACCCCTGAAGACAAATTGTGCAATGAGCCAGACAAAGTCTGATTGCTCGGAATTCCAGAACATTAATCGGCAGTTTGGACTCTGTCAGAGACCACACCCCCTGAGCAAATCTGTGCTGAGGACGCCTCCCCACCCGGACAGGCTGGCATCCGTGGTGACAACTGTCCAGTACAGGGGGAGAAAGGATTTTCCCTGTCAGAATGCCAGAGAACGAAGCCACCTTTAGAGACCCATTTCACCAGAATCTCTTTAGCAGAGATCTTTTGAGGAACTGTGCAAACAGACTGCCTCAAGGGTGAACACTATCAGGCTCAGCACCTGCAAGCAAGCCCGGAGGGATGACCGTCTGCTTAACAACAAAAGCTGAATTTCCTCCTGCAATGTCTGCAGTTTTTCCAGAGGAATAAACGCTCTGGCTGAAAGGCCCACAGTGACCACCGAAATTTTAGAGGGCTGGGGGGGAGGGGAAGCCGGGGTCCCACTGTCCCAGGGAGGGGCCTATGTTCACCCCAAAACCCTCCAGGAGTAAAGGGGGGGACAGCTACTTATCATACCAGGAATAGGGTGGGCACTGCTTCGGACAGACCACCGCTCCATCGTAATGTGGGTGCTGTCTGCCAGGGGAAATTCTGTGACTCAGGCCGAAGCCAGGTTATAGGTGTCCTCGCGAGCCGTTTAACTCGCAGACCAGCCCCTGTCTAGTGGGGCCATGTTGCAGCTGATCCAGCAGGGAGCTGCGGTCTGGACGCGCTCGCTGGTCAGCCTGGGGGGGACCCTCTGGATCTAGATTATCCAGTCCAGCAATGGATTGTAGATTCTCACAGGAACAAAAAATACCAAGATAGGAAGAAATTCCATTCAAAAAAATAAAAAATCACCAGGACGAGAAATCCCAGCAAGGAACTAGGTCCTTACTCCTAACTGGGCAGAAAAAAAACCTATAGCTGAGAGTGGGTGTATACCGCCTGGGACTGCCCATAAGCGTAGTCAAGCTTTTTCCTGCCTAGTGTCCTACTCCTGTAGGGGGCAGTATAACCCAATGGTTAGGAAGAATCAAGAGGCGAGTTTGCTGGTCAATCAAGCACAGTGATATCATGATTAATAATCCAGATATTGGTACATTTGGCAGTATGGGCAGGTGCCAAGTCCTGCTGGAAAATGAAATAAGCATCTCCATAAAGCTGGTCAGTAGAGGGAAGCATGAAGTGCTCTAGAAATTTCCTGATAGAGGGCTGCGCTGATAGAACACAGTGGACCAACACTAGCAGATGACATGGCTCCCCAAATCTTCACGGACTGCGGAAAATTTTGCATTTCATTTGGAAATCAAAGTCCCAGAGTCTAGAGGAAGAGTAGAGAGGCACAGAATCCAAATTGCTTGAAGTCCAATGTGAAGTTTCCAGTCAGTGATGATTTGGGGAGCCATGTCATCTTCTGGCGTTGGTCCCCTGTGCTTTATCAAGTCCAAAGCCAGCGCAGCCCTTTACCAGGAAATTCTAGAGCCCTAATGCGTCCCTCTGCTGACCAGCTTAATGGAGATGTGGATTTCATTTTCAAGCAGGACTTGGCACCTGCCCACACTGCCAAAAGTATCAATACCTGGTTTAATGATCATGGTATTACTGTGCTTGATTGGCCAGCAAACTCGCCTGACCTAAACCCCACAGAGAATCTGTGGGGTATTGTCAAGAGGAAGATGAGAGACACCAGACCCAAACACTGCAGACGAGCTGAAGGCCGCCATCAACAGCAACCTGGGCTTCCATAACATCTCAGCAGTGCCACAGGCGGATCGCCTCCATTCCACGCCGCATTAATACAGTAATTCAAGCATTTCTCAAATAAAGCCTTTTTTTTTTATTGGTCTTATGTAATATTCACATTTTCTGAGATACTAAATTTTGGGTTTTCAAATCAATCATAAAATTTAAAAGAAAGAAATATATCACTCTGTGTGTAACGCATTTATATAAATTATATCAGTTTTATTTTTTGAATTGAATTACTGAAATACAAACCAATTCCAAAAAAGTTGGGACACTGTACAAATTGTGAGTAAAAAAGGAATGGACTACCGGTACTTTACAAATCTCATAAACTTATATTTTATTCACAATATAATATAGATAACATATCAAATGTTGAAAGTGAGACATTTTGAAATGTCATGTCAAATATTGGCTCATTTTAGATTTCATGAGAGCTATACATTCCAAAAAAGTTGGGACAGGTAGCAATAAGAGGCCGGAAAAGTTAAATGTACACATAAAGAACAGCTGGAGGACCAATTTGCAACTTATTAGGTCAATTGGCAACATGATTGGGTATAAAAAGAGCCTCTCAGAGTGGCAGTGCCTCTCAGAAGTCAAGATGGGCAGAGGATCACCAATTCTCCCAATGCTGCAGCGAAAAATATTGGGGTAATATCAGAAAGGAGTCTCTCAGAGAAAAATTGCAGAGAGTTTGAATTTATCATCATCTACAGTGCATAATCTGGAACAATCTCTGTGCCTAAGGGTCAAGGACGGAAAACCATGCTGGATGCCCGTGATATTCGGGCCCTTAGACGGCACTGCATCACATACAGGAATGCTACTGTAATGGAAATCACAACATGGGCTCAGGAATACTTCCAGAAAACATTGGTCGGTGAACACAATCCACCGTGCCATTCGCCGTTGCCAGCTAAAACTCTATAGGCCAAAAAAGAAGCCATATCTAAAACATGATCCAGAAGCGCAGGGGTTTTCTCTGGGCCAAGACTCATTTAAAATGGACAGTGGCAAAGTGGAAAACTGTTCTGTGGTCAGACGAATCTGACTAAAGACCTGGTGTAAGAATGAGGGATTTGGGTTTTTAGAGCGCTGGGTCACTTTCCATTGGGATGCAACCTATATGCTAAAGATGGTTTGCACCTAAATGGAAGGGGGTCTTTTGTGCTAGGGGGGAGATTTATGGGAAGTCTGGAGGAGTTTTTAAACTAGGATTGATGGGGGGGGGGGGGGGAGGGTGAATTAGATTATAATGGGGCAGACAGGTCAGACAGGGGTCAGCCCCTATTGGTGGGTGGATAGGGGAAAGATGGGGGTAGAGTTATGGCAGAGGATAAGAAAGTTCTCATTTTACAAACAACCATTGGAAATCGTACTATTTGTACCAAAATTAAAAATATAAAAAATAAGTGTGCAAAACGTGACAGATTTAAAGTGTTTGTTCACCAATGCCAGAAGTCTGCCAAGCAAAATAGGCAACATGTAAGCTCTGGTGCACAAAGAGAACTATGACTTAATTGGTATTGCTGAATCTTGGCTTCATTTTTCATATGACTGGGCTAATAATATTCCTGGCTATGCTCTCTTTCGGAAAGACAGGGTAAAACGGAGAGGTGGTGGTGTCTGTCTCTATGTGAGAATTGATCTCAAAGTGAGAGTGAAAGAGGACCTAGTTGATGGAGAGTGTGCCGAGTATGAAGCAGAACGGGTTAAAATGTACATGGTTGTGCCTAATACAAGGATTATCATTGGAGTTTGTTAGACCTCCCAGTATTAATGAGGAGGTGGAGACTCAGCTCCTGGGACAGATAGAAAGGGCTGCAAGGTCTGGGACAGTGTTAATAATGGGGGATTTTAAACTACCCAGACATTGACTGGAGTAATGGCACTGCTGGAACAGTTAAAGGGCAAAAATGTATAAACCTATTACAAGACAATTTTATGGTGCAGTTTGAGGCCCCCACTAGAAATGATGCTCTGTTGGACCTGGTAATCTCAAACCATGCAGAGCTTAATAATGTTCATATAAAAAGAACATCTGGGTAGCAATGACCAGAATATGATTTCTTTTAATGTTAGCTGTAAGCAAAAAAAAAAAAAAAAAAAAAAACTTCACTTTAACCACTTAAAGAGGTTTTTTTTTTTTTTTTTTGGTAACCTGTAAGAGAAACACATAATGAGCTAGTATGCATCGCATACTAGCTTATTATGCAATACTTACCTTAGAACGAGCCCCCGCCGTGCAGCCCGCTGTATGACGGGCAACATGTCCAGTCGCCCGTCTTCCGGGTTCGCGGCATCCGGCCATCTGTTTGGCCGGAGCCGCGGTGACGTCACTCCCGCGCACGGGAGCCGACAGTCACGGCACGGGACTCTGAAGAAACGGCACCAGCGGCCGTTCCTTCAGAGCGCATGTGCCAGTGACGTCACTGGATGCATGTAAGGTAAATATCTCCTAAACGGTGCATGTTTAGGAGATATTTACAGTACCTATAGGTAAGCCTTATCATAGGCTTACCTGTAGGTAAAAGTGTCCGAGGAGGGTTTACTTCCTCTTTAAGGCCCGGAAGATTTTACCCCCTTCCTGACCAGGGCCTATTTTGCGATACGGCACTCTGTGACTTTAACGGACAATTGCGCGGTCGTGCGACGCTGTACCTAAACGAATTTGACATCCTTTCTTTCCCACAAACAGGGCTTTCTTTTGGTGGTATTTGATCACCTGTGCGATTTTTTGATCATGCTCTATAAACAAAAAAAGAGCGACAATTTTGCAAAAATAATATTTTTCACATTTTTTTTTATATGAAATTCCCCAAAAAAAAAAAAAAATGAAAATTTTTGTAACATTTTAGACCAATTTGTTTTCTGCTACATATGTTTGGTAAAAAAAAAACGCAAAAAGCGTATTTTGATTGGTTTGCGCAAAAGTTATTGCATTTACTAAGTAAGGGAAAGATTTATTGTTTTTTTTTTTAGCGCGTAATCGCGGCGATCTGCGATTTTTTTTGCGGGGCTGCGACATTGCGGCGGACAGATCAGACCCTTGACTGACATTTTTGACACTTGTGGGGTTACCAGTGACATTACTACAGTAATCAGTGCTTTACATATGCACTGTTACTGTAAAAATGACACTGGCAGGGAAGGGGTTAACTTTATTGGCGATGCAGGGGTTAAGTGTGTCCCTAGGGGCGTGCTTCTAACTGTGAAGGGATGTTGCTAGTGGTGTAAAGGAGACATTCGATCCTACATAGCAGGACCGTATGATCTCTGTTCTTACACAGGGGAGAATGACAGGCGGCTTTGTTTACATCAGCCGCCTGCCTTTCTCCCTCTGCAACGGACGATCGCGAGTGGCGGCGGACATCGGGTCTGCCGGGCACACGTGCGGGGGTGTCCGTGAACGATGCGCGCTCGCCCCCTAGAGGCTCACAGGCGCCACGTCGCTTTGCCTGTGAGGGGCTGACTGCCGCATTAAATATACTGACGGCAGTCTGCAAATGGTTCAGAGAGGAAATTTTCCAAGGATGAGGGCTGCTCTCCAGGATTTAGACAGGGAGGGAATATTAGCTTCGATGAGCACAGAACAGAAGTGGGAAATTTAAAAAAAAAAAAAAAAGACTTCAGTGCAAAATATATTCCCATGGGTAATACGTTTTAAAGGCTAAAAATAAAACCTATGTGGCTCACGGCCAAAGTTAAAAAAGCTATAGATAAAAAGAAAAGAGGTTTTAAAAAATATAAAAATGAAGGAACACATCATTGTTTGTTTAATTGTTTGTTTAATTGTTACAAAAAATATAACAGATTATGTAAAAAGGAAATCAAGGACGCAAAAATTCAAAATGAACGACAGATTGCAAAAGATAGTAGGGCAAACCCCCAAAAAATCTTCAAATATATTAACAGTAAAAAGGTTAGGTCTGAAGCATGTAGGCCCTTTACAAAATAATCAGGAATGGGTGACTGGGGACAAAGAGAAGGCAAATTTATTAAATACTTTCTTCAGCTCTGTATATACAAAAAGGAGCATGGGGGAGCTCGTGACCATAATGAGGACGGTATTGACACAGCCCCAAATGATCCACAATGGCTCAAAAGTAATATGGTCCAGAAATATTAGACAGAATAAGGGTGGATAAAGTGCCTGGACCAGATGGCATCCACCCACGCATCCTAAAAGAATCGAGCGCGGTAATTTCAAAGCCTTTGTTTCTAATTTTTAGGGACTCGTTAAGGACTGAAATAGTACCACTGGATTGGTGTAGGGCCAATGTGGTGCCTATATTTGTCAAGTAACTATAGACCCGTTAGTTTAACTTCTATAGTCGGGAAGATACTGGAGAATTAATAAAAGACCACATAGATGAGTTCTTGCTGGAAAAAAATATTTTAAGCAACAGACAGCATGGATTCATTGTCAAACAAACCCGATTTCTTTTTATGAGGTGGTAAGTAAAACCTTGGACAGAGGGGTGGCTGTGGATGTAGTATACATGGATTTTGCAAAAGCGTTTGACACAGTTCCCCACACACGGCTAAAAAGTAAGGTAAAGTCTACTGGCTTGGAAAGATCGGTTTGTAATTGAATAGAAAATTGGCTAAAAGATAGAATTTAGACAGTACTGGTTAATGATTCTTACTCTGAATGGTCTAAAGTTATCAGTGGTGTATCCCAAGGTTCAGTGTTGGGACCCTTACTTTTTAATATCTTTATAAATGATATAGTTTCTGGGATTAAAAGTAGCATTTCAGTCTTTGCAGATGACACCAAGCTTTGCAGTGGAATAACTTCCTTACAGGATGTCTCCAACTTACAAGCTGACCTCAATGCACTGTTTCATTGGGCAACTATGTGGCAAATGAGGTTTAATGTTGATAAATGTAAAGTTATGCACTTGGGGGCTAACAATATGCATGCAGCATACAAACTAGGTGGAGTAGAACTGGGGGAATCCCATTGCGGAGAAGGATCTGGGTGTTCTGGTAGAACATAAGCTCAATAATAGCTTTCCATGCCAAGCTGCGGTTTCCAAAGCAAGCAAAGTCCTTTCTTGTATTAACAGAGGCATGGACTCCAGAGAGAGAGATATAATTTTGCCCCTGTACAAATCATTAGTAAGACCTCATCTGGAATATGCAGTTCAGTTTTGGGCACCAGTTCTTAAAAGGATATCGGGGAACTGGAGAAAGTGCAGAGAAGGGCAACCAAACTAATAAGAGGCATGGAGGAGCTTAGCTATGATAAAAGATTAGAGGAACTGAATTTATTCTCCCTTGAGAAGAGGAGATTAAGGGGGGATATGATCAACATGTATAAATACATAAGGGGTCCATATAGTGAACTTGGTGTTGAGTTGTTCACTTTAAGGTCAACACGGAGGACAAGGGGGCACTCTTTACGTCTAGAGGAAAACAGATTTTGTCACCAAATACGGAAAGGTTTCTTCACCATAAGAGCTGTGAAAATGTGGAATAAACTCCCTTCAGAGGTGGTTCTGGCTAGCTCACTAGATTGCTTTAAAAAAAAGGTCTGGATTCTTTCCTAGGTGTACATAATATAAATGGGTACTAATATTTTTTAAGGTAAAGTTGATCCAGGAAATATCCAATTGCCTCTCGGGGGATCAGGAAGGAATTTTTTTCCCCTGCTGTAGAAAATTGGATCATGCTTTGCTGGGTTTTTTTTTTTTTTTTGTGTATATGATTGTGTATATGGGATTGTATGGTTGGGTTTTCAATACTGTGTTTTTTTTTTTTTCTTGGTTGAACCGGATGGCCTTGTATCTTTTTTCAACCTAACTATGTAACTATGAATCGAAATGTAGGTTTTTTTTTGGAAAACTGGGACGCCATGTCATCCGGACTAAATAGGACAAGGACAACCCAAGTTGTTATCAGCGCTTAGTTCTGAAGCCTGCATCTCGGATGGTATGGGGGTTGCATGAGAGTGCGTGTGGCATGTGCAGCTTACACATCTGGAAAGGCACCATCAATGCTGAAAGGTATATCCAAGTTCTATAAAACATATGCTCCCATCCAAACATTGTCTCTTTCAGGGAAGACCTTGCATTTTCCAACAGGACAATGCCAGACCACATACTGCATCAATTACAACATCATGGCTGTGTAGAAGGATCCGGGTACTGAAATGGCCAGCCTGCAGTCCAGATCTTTCATCCATAGAACACATTTGGTGCGTCATAAAGATGAAGATGCGACAAAGAAGACCTAAGACAGTTGAGCAAATAGAAGCCTGTATTAGACAAGAATGGGACAACATTCCTATTCCAAAACTTGAGCAACTTGTCTCCTCAGTCCCCAGACGTTACACAGTGGTAAACATGGCCTTGTCCCAACTTTTTTGAAATGTGTTGATGCCCTGAAATTTAAAATCAACTTATTTTTCCCTTAAAATTATACATTTGCTCAGTTTAACCACTTACCGCAAGAGTAAGCTAGGAGGCATCATCCCGATACTGTGGTTTAGAGCCGACGGTCGGCTTTCCGTCGGTAACGACCGATGCGGCTCGGGAGCCGCTCGATCGTTACCCGGGTGAGCGGGAGGGGACGTCGCCCCCCCCCTCCCGCCGCCTTCCGTGACTTTGCACGGGCCCCTGTCCCACCGGGAGACCCGAGCACCCAGCCGGATGGAGAGTGGCGAGAGTATGCAGCCAGTTCCTGGAGAATGAAGGAGTTGATACCATTGAATGGGCCCCACACTCGCGTGACCTAATTCCAATAAAACACCTCTGGGACATTATGTTTCGGTCCATTCGATGCCACCAGGTTGCACCTCAGTCTGTTTCGGGAACTCAGTGATGCCCTGGTCCAGATCTGAGAGTAAATTCCCCAGGACACCATCCGTCGTCTCATTAGGAGCATGCCCCAATGTTGTCAGGCATGCATAGAAGCACATGGGGGGGCAATACAATCTACTGTACCATTTTTAGTTGCTGCAATTACATTTTAGCAAAATTGACTAGCCTGCTGCAAGTTCCTAATCCTTTTCTTGGAGTACATCACGGGACCCAGTAGCAGCTATGCAAATCTGAGCAATAGATACTTGATGATGCACTGCCCAAGAAGCACTCATCCTCCTGGTAGAATGCACTTTCAACTTAAAAGGCAGAATCTTACCCTTTAAGCCATAAACTTGAACAAAGACTTGAAGAATCCACCTAGAGATAGTGGAAGTCGTTGCCGCTTGGCCTTTCCTAGGCCCTTCTGGCAATACAAAAAAAGGCATCAGTACTATGGATTAGTGCAGATGACTTCAAATAGACTTTGACTGCGCAAACCACATCTAGTGAATGCAACAATCTTTCCTCTGGAGTCTGAGGATTTGGAAAAAAGGAAGACAGAACTATATCCTGGTTTAGGTGAAAACCTGACACTACTTTAGGCAAAAAGGATGGATGGGGCCGAACGATCACTTAATCCTGATGAAGGATCAAAAATGGCTCTCTACAGGAAAGAGCCGCTAACTCGGAGACCCTCCTGGCCGAGGTTATAGCAACCAAAAATACGTATTTCCTCATCAATAATCCCAAGGGAATCCGCCTGATAGGTTCAAGGGCTGCCTCTGCAGTGTCAAGAGTACAAGATTCAGATCCCAAGGACACAGGAGTGGCTCAATTGGCGGAACCATGCAAATCACACCTTGCAAAAATGTCCGCACCAAAGAGTGCGTCGCTAAAGGTCTCTGAAAAAAACAGACAAGGCTGAGACTTGACCTTTAATGGTCCCTAATGCAAATTTTAAGAGCACCCACACCTGAAGAAAAGTAAGAATTCTACCAATGACATCCTTACGAGGATGCCATTTCTTGGATTCACACCAAGAGATATAGGATTTCCAAACTCCATATTAGATTCTCCTAGACAGGTTTTCTGGCATTAATCAATGTAGCCAAAAACGAGCCCGAGATCCTCGATCCTTCAAGATTCTGGTTTCAATAGCCAGGCCGTAAAATTCAGCGACCATAAGTGCCGGTTCACATTTGTGCGGTGCTGGAACGCTGCGAATATGCAGCGTGATCCCGCACCGCATCCGCACCTCTGGCAGTTCACACTGCCATATGCGATACGCAGGGGGTGTCAATTAAAAGTTAACGATACCCCCAGTTGCGACCGCATATCGCAGTGCGATCGCAAGTTCGCACAGAATTGGATCGCACTAGTGTGAACCACTATGCGATCCGATTCTGCTGCGGATAAAAAAAAAGCCTCATGTGCAAGTTTATTGCGGATGCGGTGCGAATTCAGTCATACAAAGTGTATGGCTGAAATTCACACCGCACATGAGATCGCATGTAATTTAGGAGCAGTGCGCTCCGAATTACATGCGATCTCCGCAATCGCACAAATGTGAACCGAGGCTAAAGCAGGATGGAATATGGGACTTTGGGAGGGCAGATCTAGATGATACAGAAACAATCATGGCTGCCCACAGCTAACCTCACAACCTCTGTGAACCAAGGGCTCTCCTGGGCCACGCAGGAGCCACCAGGATCACCGGCTTTCCATTCCACCTGAATTCTGCTCAACAACCGTGGCATAAGTGGGATTGAAGGAAATGCATACATCAGGCTGAATTGTGACTAAGGGGTCATTAAAGCATCTGTTCCGATAGCGATCAGATCCATGGTTCTGGACACAAAATTGTCCAGCTTGTTATTGAACATGGATTCCAATAGATTTACGTCGGAAGTACCCAAATGTTGACAGATCAGCTGAAACACCTTGGGATGGAAGGAGCATTCCCCAGGACACAACTGCTGGCGTCTTAGAAAGTCTGCCTGCCAATTGTCCACACCTGGGATGAATACTGCTGACAAACATGGAACATACTTCTCTGCCCATGTCAGTATGTGGTTCACCTCTTTCTGAACCAATTGGCTCCTGGTGCCCCCCTGATGGTTGATATAAACCACCAGGGTCGCATTGTCGGACTGAATCCCGACAGGACACCCCTGCGACCAGGTTGTCCAATGACACAGGGCCAAACAGGCTGCCCTGGTTTCCAAGATGTTGATGGGCAAGAGTCTCTCTACCCGAGACCATGTCCCCTGGACAGAAAGACCCTCCAAGACAGCCCCCCCCCCCCCCCCCCAACATATCAGGCTGGCGTCTGTGGTTAAAACCTTTAGGGTTACTGGCAAAAAAGATTCTCCTTTGCTTAGGTTGATGAGAACCCTCCACCAAGACAGATCCTGCCTGACCCATGGAGCAAGAGACATTGGGGAATCCAACACTTGGACCTTCTTGTTCCAAACAGAGAGAATACTGTTCTAAAACAGTCTGGAGTAGAATTGAGCATAAGGGACTGCCTCGAAAGAGGCCACCATTTTGCCCAATAGTATCTTGCATAGCCGTATGGAGGGAAACTTTTCCTCCCTACGAACTGAACCAAACTTCTTAGGGCTACAAACTTTGACAGCAAAAAAAACTTTTGCCTGAACTATGTTGAGAACCAGACCCAGATATTCCAAGACTGGAACAGGCTTTAAGGTTGATTGCTCTAGATTGATAATCCAACCCAAATCCTCTAGGCACTGGATCGTTAGTGACACATCTTGTGTTAGCCCTAAGCTTGAACGATTCTTTAACAGTAGGTCGTCCAGCTAGCCCATGACAAAGATGTCTTGGGGCCTTAGAAAGGCTAACCACGGGGCCAGCGGCCGCGATTGCTGCCGGGCACCCACGATCGCTCTCCGCTGAGAGAGAACAATGGTCAGCTGTTGTAAACCCAGCTGACCGTACTCTCTGAAATGATCACAGAGTGCCTGTGATCCTTCTATATAGGATCACAGGTCTCTGTGGTCATTTCACAAGTCCCTCCTCCATACAGTTAAAAAACACTCCCCTAGGCTTACACTTAACCCTTTGATCACCACTGTTAACCCCCTTCCCTGCCAGTGGATGTCTTCGATCAAATAATATATGCACTGTTTGCATACCATGTGGTCAAAAGCCACAATTTATTTCAAGTCAGAAAAAATGTTTATTAATATTATATTAGGATCATAGACATCATAGATTACCTTAGTAGGCCCCATTACAAAGACACAGGGTTATGTAGACTTTAGAGGTAGAAATGTGATAAATAGTTAACAATGCTGTCACCAAATGTTAAATGAATACAATGTAATAGTTTATGTTGTAATGTATTTGTTTTTAAGCTTAATGTATCCAATTCAGTTTTAGAATTACTGAATATATGCAGATGGTTTTAGGGTTTCAACACTTGGCAGCTACTGCATTGGAACTTCTTTTGCAGCAATTATAAAAAAAAAAAAAAAAAAAAAAAAAATGGTGGTGTAATATGTGAAAAAAGTGATAATATTCAAATACCATTCGACCTACCTTATCCAGTTCAAAGAATTCAATACGTTCCTCCTGGGTACAATTTCTTCCAATGGGCGAGACATTTAACATCCCATTTCTAAACTCTATAAAAGTGCCCCTGAAATGAAATCACAGATAAATAGAAAGTGTCCAGCAAAATAAAAATATTTTTTTTCCAGACTATACAGTTGTATTCAAAATTATTCAACCCCCACTGAAATTGATTGTTTTGGCCAGTTTGACATCGATTTTGATCATTCAGTCATCCTGCTTACAATTAAATCAAAGAGGCACGTGTAGGTCAGACAAATATAACATAACATTTATAATGAAATAAGCACAAATGTCTTTTCTGTGCCCACATCATTATCAGTTTTATTCAACCCCCAAGTGACATTCAATCTTAGTACTTAGTACAACATCCTTTTACAGTTATACCAGCTTTTAAACGTGAAGCATAGCTTGACACAAGTGTCTTGCAGCGATCTACGGGTATCTTCGCCCATTCGTCATGGGCAAAAGCCTCCAGTTCAGTCACATTCTTAGGCTTGTGCACTGCAACTGCTTTCTTTAAGTCCCACCAGAGGTTCTCAATCGTATTTAAGTCTGGTGACTGATGGCCACTCCAAAATGTTCCAGCCTTTAATCTGCAACCATGCTCTAGTGGACTTGGAGGTATGCTTGGGATCATTGTCCTGTTGAAAGGTCCAACGTCTCCCAAGCCTCAGGTTTGTGACGGACTGCATCACATTGTCATCCAATATCTCCTGGTACTGAAGAGAATTCATGGTACCTTGCACACGCTGAAGCTTTCCTGTACCCGCAGAAGCAAAACAGCCCCAAAGCATGATTGACCCCCCGCCATGCTTCACAGTAGGCAAGGTGTTCTTTTCTTCATAGGCCTTGTTCTTCCTCCTCCAAACATAGGGTTGATCCATGGGCCCAAACAGTTCTAATTTTGTTTCATCAGTCCACAGAACACTATCCCAAAATTTCTGTGGTTTGTCCACATGACTTTTGGCATACTGCAGTTGACTCTTCTTATTCTTTGGGAGTTCTGGCTTGGAGGCCTTTATTACACAGTGTGCGCCGTATTGTCTAAGCAGAAACGTCAGTACCCACATCTGACAAATCTTTTCTCAGTTCCTCAGCAGTCACATGGGGACCTTTCTCCACTCTACGCTTCAGGTAGCGCACAGCAGTCGAAGTCAGCATCTTCTTTCTGCCACGACCAGGTAGCGTTTCAACAGTGCCCTTTGCCTTGCATTTGCGAATGATGCTTCCTATGGGGTCTCTTGGTATGTTTAACATCTTTGCAATCTTCTTATAGCCATTGCCCTTCCTGTGAAGAGTAATCACCTCTTCTCTTGTCTTCCTGGACCATTCTCTTGACTTCACCATGTTTGTAACCACACCAGTAAAGGTCTAGAAGGAGCTGAGTATCAGTCATTTTAAAGCTGCCTAATTGGTGCTTATTAGGCTTTATTGCTGCTCCCTGACATCCACATGTGTTTTCAATACCTGATTGAAAACACTTCAATGAACCTCTGTTCTTCAGAGTGGTAGTCTTTAAGGGGTTGAATAATTGTGTCAATGAAGAATTCACAAAAGAAACCTTTACTACTGTATTACAAAACGAATTGATGTCATTTTAGTTGCATATGGTTCTTTAAGAAATCTATTGTTGGCTGACTCACACCAGCCAGCCAACAATAGATCTCCCAGCAGCCAGCAAATACACCCTCCAGGAGCCAGCAACAATAGACCCCTCCCTTAACAGTAAATCCCTACCAGAAACAATAGACCCCCTTAGCAGCAATAAACCCCTCCCTCAACAATAGATCCCCCTCCAGCAACAATAGCAGCTAGCATCAATGGACCCTCCAGCATCCCTTGACACCACATTCATTAAGTGCCGGAAGTGTGTTCCCCCAGCGTTCCTGCTAAAAAAAAAAAAAAAAAAAAAAACACAAACATACATATACACATGCCCTATAAACTGTACAACTCAGTTGAACAACAAACTGAAATCTTTTAGGTGGAGGGAAGTTAAACTAAAAAACGAAAATAATATGGTTGCATAAGTGTGCACACCCTTAAACTAATACTTTGTTGAAGCACCTTTTGATTTCATTACAGCACTCAGTCTTTTTTGGGTATGAGTCTATCAGCATGGCACATCTTGACTTGGCAATATTTGCCCACTCTGCTTTGCAAAAACACTCCAAATCTGCCAGATTACAAGGGCATCTCCTGTGCACAGCCCTCTTTAGAGCAACCCACAGATTTTCAATCGGATTCAGGTCTGGGCTCTGGCTGGGCCATTCCAAAAATGTAATCTACTTCTGGGGAAGCCATTCCTTGGTTAGTTTGGATGTATGCTTTGGGTCGTCATGCTGAATGATGAAGTTCTACTTCATGCTCAGCTTTCTAGCAGAAGCCTGAAGGCTTTGTATCAAAAACTGGCTGGTATTTGGAACGGTTCATAAATTCCCTCTACCTTGAATACGGCCCCTGTTCCAGCTGAAGAAAAACAGCCCAAAAGCATAATGCTGTCACCACCACCATGCTTCACTGTGGGTATGTTGTTCTTTTGGTGATGTGCAGCAGCGTTTTTGTGCCAAACATATCTTTTGGAGTTATGGCGAAAAAAAGTTCAACCTTGGTTTCATCAGACCAGAACACATCTTGGAGTTCTTAATACCATGTATTGCCCCCTTTAACATCAATGACAGCTTAAAGTCTTTTGTGGTATTTGTGGATGAGGCTCTTTATCTTCTCAGATGGTAAAGCTGCCCATTCTTCCTGGCAAAAAGCCTCCAGTTCCTGTTAATTCTTGGACTGTCTTGCATTAACTGCACATTTGAGAACTCCCCAGAGTGGCTCAATAATATTGAGGTCAGGAGACTGAGATGGTCACTCCAGAACCTTCACTTTATTCTGCTGTAGCCAATGATAGGTCGACTTGGCCTTGTGTTTAGGATCATTGTCATGTTGGAATGTCAAATTACGTCCAATGCGCAGCTTCCAGGCTGATGAATGCAAATTTTTCTCCAGTATTTTTTGATAACATATTGCATTCATCTTGCCATCAATTCTGACCACATTTCCTGTGCCTTTGTAGCTCACACATCCCCAAAACATCAGCGATCCACATCCGTGTGTCACAGTAGTAATGGTGTACCGTTCATCATAGGCCTTGTTGACTCCTCTCCAAATGCAGCATTGTGGTTGCGTCTAAAAAGCTAAATTTGGGGGCTAGGCCTGACCACGATGGTGTGAGAATGCATCTTCTGTGAGCTCCTGCTTCCCTGAGCCCAGCGCTTGACCTGCAGCTGCCGAACATCACATACTTACCCACCGGCGATGCCACAGAAGAAACGTCTGTCCTCCCAACCTCCCGGGGGGATTCCTGCTCGCTCCATGGACCTCCGCAACCTCTTTTCAGCAACACCTCGGAGCCGCCGCGAGGCAGCCAAGATGGCGACGCCCCTCTCTTCTCCGGGTACCACGCTGACTCCAGGGCCGCCTTCTTCCTCCGAAAACCTGCTTCCTCAGGTACAGTGGCGCAGCCCCAACCCCTTCTTGCCGTATGTTGCGATCTCACCCCACTCCACTGACTCTGGGGACACAGAGGAGGACTGGGATTGGAAGGCCCATATTAAGGCCTTGCCGACTAAGGCAGAGATAATTCACCTGATTACTACCACGGTGGAACACTCTGTCACTCAGGCTCTGGAGGGACTGCGGGCAGATACTGAAGCCTTGGGTCACAGGGTGGCTTCCCTAGAAAGCGGTCAGGATGAACTTGTGCACTCCCTTTCCTCATTTCAGGAGACCGCATTTACACATGATACTGTTCTGAACACGCTTATGGACCAGCTTGGTGATTATGAGAACAGGGACAGGCGCCAGAACATCTGCATTAGGGGTCTCCCTGAAGCTACTAGTGCCCCTGACTTGACTCCCTCTGTCCAGGGTATATTCCGCCAGATCCTGGGGGACAGGGCACCGGATGTCATAGAAATTGACAGGGCGCATAGGGCCTTACTCCCTCAGCCACAAGATGGGGAGCCACCCAGGGATGTTATTTGTAAGCTTCACAAATATGCTTTGAAGGAGGACATTATGAGAGCTGCTAGACCTATGTCAGTGATTGACTTTGATGGAGCCCAGCTTTCCTGACCTGTCTCGTCGAACACTCATGCAACGGCGCTCCCTGCACCCCTTACTGGATACACTGCGCCCCCATCAAGTTATCTACAGGTGGGGCTTTCCCTTCCGCCTCACTGCATCTAGGAATTGCAAGTTAGCGGTTCTACGCACCAAGGATGATCTTCAACGCTTTTGTGCCGCATTGGATGTTCCCCTGACGGATTTTCCCGATTGGAGACTGCAAAGCACCATACCACTACCACAACGCCCTGAACGGTGGCAGCAGGTCACCCCAAAAACGGGTAGACGTCAAAGGGGCTCACGCCGAGGTTCCGCACGGGCCTCCCAGCCGGACTGACCTTTCTTTGCCTCCATTGGGGTCTTACCGGCTGGCAGACCCTCCTCCCTTTTATTACTATAGGGAGGCCTGGACATGTCCCTGTACCATTTCGGTGGTGTTTGCACTATATCCTTGATTACTTTTGATTCATGTTATGTTGGTTTCCCTGCAAGGGGACCCCCTTGCGGTCTGGGGCAGACTCAGGGTTCTTTGTGGCCCTGGGTCTCCTCCTGACCTACTGCAGGTCTTGTTAAATCGGTTATTACTGTTATAGGCTCGGGGATGCATTGCTCCTCTCCCTGGTGGCTCAATCACAACTCCACAGTAGGCGGCCCAGAGGGTCCGGTTTTTCTGTATCCGAGGGTTTTTGGTATTTTGGAGTAGCCTATTTTTTTGTGGCTACGGGGCGCATCCTTCTAGGATGTTCCTCCATAGTGGAGGCGGTTTTTGTCTCCTTTCTTTCTGACTCTTACTTTTTCTATCCCTTTTCTTTTTTCTCATTTTTACACGTGTCACTTTCCTCGCCCCCTCTCTTCTTCTCCCCCCTTCCCTGGTTTTGTAGCCTGGAGGCCTTGGACCCACGGCAGGTGGGTGGAGCAATGTATCTTGGAGACTCTTTTGCCCGCCTTGTTACTTGGGGCTGGGCTCTCACCTTGCCCGATTGTCTGAGTGTCCACCTCTATCCTCTCGTGACTCACTATGGCTGATGTGTTAAATGTGACCTCGTACAACGTGCGAGGGCTTTGTTCTCCAAATAAACGGGGACGGATGTGGCAGGAACTGCGTCATTTGCGTCTTGATGTACTCTATCTGCAGGAGACGCATTTCACTGCCTCATCTACTCCCCGTTTACCTACCCAGATGTTTTCTCAGTGGTTCCACAGTGTGTCCTCCATCGCCAAGGCCAGGGGTGTAGCCATTGCTATTCACAAACAGTGTCCATTTGTGCTCTCTGACACCCTTATGGACCCCGAGGGTCTATTCTTTTTCTGAAGGGTACAGTTTATGGCCATACATATACTCTTGCTAACATTTACGCCCCCAATTCCAGGACAGTGTCATTTTTGTCCTCCACCCTCACCAAATTGAAGGGTTTCAGTGAGGGTATAGTTATTCTTGAGGGGGGATTTTAATGTGGTTCTTGACCCCGCCCTGGATTCCTCTTTGGGCTGCACTCCCCTCTCCTTTCGGGCTCAGAAGCACCTCCGGAGGTTATTCAGGGCCCTACATTTGGTGGACTGTTGGAGGATCTTCAACCCAGGGTCAGGGACTACAGTTACTATTCCAGGGTTCATGATATGTATTCTAGGTTGGATTTGCTCATGGTGGATCAGTTCATTTGGATTCTGTCCGTGCCCCTTCAATAGGATCTATCACCCTCTCTGATCACTCTCCAGTCTCGTTGTCTTTCACGCCCCCCGGTGCTCACCGTGTGACCCCAGACATGGCCCCAAATGAAAACCTCTTGGATGATCCCTCAATTTTGGGACAGGTCACTGAGGCGGTGCGCTCTTACTTCGAGCTTAACTCCTCTTTGGAGGTCTCTCCATCTGCAATTTGGGAGGGCCACAAGGCAGTGATCAGGGGGGGTTCTTATTTCCCATGGTTCCCGTTTGAAGCAGCAACGACAGCAAGAGATCTCTTATCTGTTGGAGCGGATCCACGAACTGGAACTCAAGCATAAGCGCACCTTGGCCCCGGAGGATGCCCAGTCCCTGGAGGCGTTGCGGGGTACCTTGACGTCTTGTCTGGAACGGCGGGCACGGGATAAGTTACGTTTCTGGGCTCACCGCTTTTACGAACACGGGAATAAGTGTGGACGTCTCTTGGCCCGTATGCTGCAAACGTACAGAGGCCCGTCATGTCCATGCCTTGGAGACTCCGGAGGGGAAGGAGGTAAGTTCCCCTCGGATCGCCAAGTGTTTCCAGAGATTTTATGAGTCCCTGTACCATCTTCCCCCCGGAGGCATTGATGGCCCATATAGTGGTGCTCCCTAAGCCAGGCAAGGAACCTCAGCGCTGTGCCAGCTATAGGCCTATCTCTCTCCTCAATACGGACACCAAGATCTTGACCAAGGTCATGGCGCTGCACCTACAGGACCATGTTGCAGCCTTGATCCACTCTGACAAGGCAGGCTTTATGCCCCTCCGGGAGGCCCGTGACAATACCGTCAGGGCTCCTCATATTCTTCACTGGGCACAACACGGAACGGACAGACATCCCTGTTTGGTCTTCTTCTTGGATGCGGAGAAGGCCTTCGACAGGGTAGCCTGGCCATATCTGTCGAAGGTCCTCCGCTCCTTGGGGCTTGGTGCGTGCATGTTGGGGTGGCTCTATATCATGGATCGAGTTCCAGGGTCAGGGTGAACGGATTGCTGTCGGACCCCTTCCCCATCCTTAATGGCACCCGGCAGGGGTGCCCCTTATCACCCCTTTTAGCCCTGGCACCCTTTTTGAGGAGAGTGAGGGCTGCCTCTGATATAGCTGGAGTCACAGTGGGTTCTACGGAACACAAGTTATCGGCCTACGCCGATGACCTGTTTTATATTTCCCGGCCTCAGCTCTCAGCACCTGCCTGTATCCTTTTTCAAGCGCCTGCGCCAGGCTTTCCTAAAGTTCGTTTGGAGAGAGAAGAGCCCTCGTTTGGCCTACTCTATCCTTCGGAGGACGAAGGCGGACGGTGGAGTGGGTCTTCCGGACGTCGCTTTGTATTATAAAGCGATGGCCTTAGTTCGCATGTTGAACTGGGCGCACAACGCTCAGACTAAACCCTGGGTCCCCTTAAAGAAGACATTGGCGGGATGGAACCTAGCTGGGGCGCCGTGGATTCCGGCGGGTGATCGCGGGCTATCGGAGAGGACGTCACCTTTGACACGGGCAACACTCCACATCTAGGAGTGCCTTAACGCAACCGACAATTTGTCCTCGGGCGTGTCCCCCCGACACCCCTGGGTGGGTTTCCCTGGTTCTCCCCGGGTGAGGATGTTCGTTTTTTCCGCTCCTGGAGTACGGATGGTAAAACGTACTGTGGTAAGTTTGCTCCTACGGGCAGCTTGCTACCCTTGGCGACTTTGCGAGACTGCTTGGGGATTTCCCGATGTCCGCCTGGCGCTACAGGCAATTGACTGACTTTTTCGCTAAACTCCCGACTGCTCCCCGCTCGATTGATCACCTCTTGGTCTTTGAGAATTGGTTTGTGGATCCCCCAGACTCCCGCCATCTATTGTCACATATGTACAGGTTGCTTCTGAGCGGGGTTTCCTCCTCGCCCCCTTACTATGTGAGGGAATGGGAGAGAGCTGGGGGTGGACTTCACTCCCCCGCAACTGTTTCGAATCTTTCGCTTGACTCATGTCTCCTCCATTAGTACAGGAGTCGGCCTACAAGTTTGTGGCTCGATGGTATAGGACCCCTGCCAAATTGGCCCGGATTTTCCCAGGCTCGGATCCCCATTGCTGGAGGGGCTGCGGACAGGTGGGCATGTTCCTCCACATATGGTGGGAGTGCCCTCTGCTGCAGCCCTTTTGGGACACAATTCATCACTGGGTATCGAAACGGTCACTTACACCCCTTGCCCGCACTCCCCTACAATACCTGTTCCATGACACTCATTCCTCGATCAAGCGTCACAAACGCAGTGTCCTGCCATTTCTGCTGAACGCCGCCAAAGGTCTCATACCGAGGCATTGGCGACAGTCTACCGGTCCTACACTACCAGAATGGAAAAAGGAAGGTTAACTTAGTGATGGAGGCGGAACGTCGGGTTCTGACCTCGCAGGGTAGACAAGAACGTTTCAAGGACACTTGGACAGGGTGGATGTTCTACTCCGACGAGATCCCGGATGTGTAACCAGTGATTCTCGGGGTGGAACCTCTGATTGTTACTGAGTGAGGAGTCTCCCAACTGGAAACCTTCTACCTAGGGTCCATGCCCTCTCCAGGCCCCCCTCTGTCTGTTCTCACCCCCCCCCCCATCTGTTTTTCTACTCTATCCTTCCTCCCCCCCCCCCTTTTTCATTTTCTCTACTCTCTTTTTTCCAGAGGCCTTTTGTCACTGTTTTCCAGTAATATACGCTGTGATGTGGATGCCAGAGTATACAGTTCTCATGGATCTCCGTTGTGTCTGGTCGACTATCCGACTCCCCCATGGGTGTCCTGCCGGATGGCTGTGACAGACATAACGTTTTGAGGGGTTTTTCTTTTTCTTTGTTTGGCCAAAAGGGCACACTCTCTAAATATGACAGTTTTGACCCTCTTGTAGATGCTTAACATCCTTTAACATCCAGATTGATATTTATGCTAATTGTGCCTCCTCTATGTATCTATTGTCTGCTCTTTGCTGGCTTTTATCGTTGTTTTACGTATACTTGTACTGTTGTGAACTTGTTAAATAAAGATTATTTTAAAAAGCTCAATTTTGGTCTCATCACTCTAAATGACTTTGTGCCAGAAAGTTTGAGGCTTGTCTCTGTGCGGTTTGGCATATTGTAAGCGAGATACTTTGTGGCATTTGCGTAGTAATGGCTTTCTTCTGGCACTCAACCTTGCAGCCCATCTTTCTTTAAGCCCCCTTTTTTGTGCATTTTGAAACAGCCACACTACATGTTTTCAGAGAGTCCTGTATTTCACCTGAAGTTATTTGTGAGTGAGTTTTTCTTTGCATCCCGAACAATTTTCCAGGCAGTTGTGGCTGAATTCTTGGTTGGTCTACCTGACCGTGGTTTGGTTTCAACAGAACCCCTCATTTTCCACTTCTTGATTAGAGCTTGAACACTGCTTATTGGCATTCTCAATTCCTTGGATATCTATATATATATCCCTTTCCTGTTTTATACAGTTCAACTACCTTTTCCCTCAGATCTTTTGATAATTATTTTGCTTTCCCCATGACTCAGAATCCAGAAACGTCAGTGCAGCACTGGATGAAAAATGCAAGGGTCTGTCAGGAGTCCAGAAACTCATTGACCATATATATATATATATATATATATATATATATATATATATATATATATATATATATATATATATATATATATATATATATATACATATACATATATATACACACACACACACACACACACATACATATATATATATATATATATATATATATATATATATACATACACATATATACATACACACACACACACACACACACACACACACACACACACACACACACACACACACATACACATACACATACACATATATATATATATATATATACATATATATACATACACACACACATATACGTACATACATACATACACACATACATATACACACACACACACACACACACACTAATTACAAGCAGATAACAGGTGAGGACGGTTACCTTTAATAGCCATTCAAACCCCTTTGTGTCAACTTGTGTGCATGTTATCAGGCCAAAATCACCAGGGTATGTACACTTTTGAACAGAGTCATTTGGGTAGTTTGTGGTCATTATGATTTAAAAAAAGTAAACAGTTGATTGATAATAAATGGCTTCAGCCAAACACTAACCATGAGTGAAAGAAAAGTTTTTGTGTTATCATTCATAAAACTTATGAGCACAACTGTATATAAAAAGAAGGACAGGGGTGCAGTTAGGACTTTAGTGGTCAGTGTGCGCTCCACAGGATCCAACTCCAGGGTAAGTGGGGGGTTGGAAAATGCTGGCAATATGAGTGTCCTAGTTGTAAGTATCTGAAAAGCATTCAACTAGGAAGGTGATTGGAGGACTTTGGATCCTGGGATGTACACAACATATCATCAGCTACTATATGTTTCAGCCCCACAATTCCCTTAGTTGCCCTAGCTAAGGATCAGGGACACTTCACATGAGAGGGAGGGTTGGATTACCCCACAGGGGACTGTGTGGGGAGAAGGTTGTTGGGGGAAGGGTAGATTGCTCTTGCCCTGTGCCAAACAGCTATGGTTGTACACATCAGTCCTGTGATTCCAGGGTGAGATCTTGCCCCCCAGAACACCAAATTACTTAGGGCTGCATAAGAGACCATGATAGCAGCCTCCAGGGTCACTGCCGGGTTGTCTCGGGGGTTGAGAAAATCACCACCTCAGTGTTACAAGGATTGCCCCGCCCAGTAGTAGGTTTGGAAGTTCGGGAGTGATATGTCATCCAGGAAATTCTTATTACACAGGATTCATATAGTGCCAACAGCTAGCGCAGCGCTTTACAAAATGGAGGTAGACAGGGTTACAATAAAATTGAATACAAGAAAAAAAAAAAAAAAAAATCAGAAAGCCCAGTTTGAGAAAGCTTACAAAGTAAAAAGGGAGGGTCAAATGAAAAAATGGATTTTTGTAAGATCTTACCGTAAAATCCTTTTCTCTTAAGCTCATTGACAGACGTAGTCTTCTTGATTCTCAAGAGCTGGGTTATGTTGTCTCCGCAGGAGTAGGACTAGGCAGAAAGACAAAACGTTCTGGCTCCACCCTAGGGGCAGTCCCTGAGGGTATATCCTCCCTCTCTCTGCTACAGGGAATCAGTTCTGTTCTAAAGCAGTAACAGAGAATTTAACCCAACCCAACTCAATGATAGAGGGGCGGGTACTACGTCTGTCAATGAGCTTAAGAGAAAAGGATTTTTACGGTAAGATCTTACAAAAATCCATTTTTCTCTATCGCTCATTGACAGACGTAGTCTTCTTGATTCTCAAGAGCTGGGACATCCAGAAGCAGTGCCACAAAATGAGGGGTGGGATTGACAGAATCAAAATCCAATCTAGAAGGCCCAACCGGAGCCAACCAGAAGTATCAAAGGACTCATCGAGAAAACAGATGAGACCTACCCCACAAATCCTCGAGGTAGACCAACAGTCTCCTCAAACAGTGGCCTGCAGGAACCTTGCGGCCAGAAGAGGCATCTGACGATGCCATCACATAAACCTTATACAATATTGTAAAGGTATGAACCGACTACTAAAACAGTCGCCTTGAAAACCTGAACCACTGACGCCTGATGGCGGAAGGTCCAGGAAACTCTAAGCGCCCGAGTAGAATGCGCCTTAACAGGGAACGGGGGATCCCGACCCTTAGATAAAATAAGCCTATACCACCGTCTGTCTGATCCATCTAAAGATGGTCGCAGCAGAACAGGCAACCCCTTCTTAGGGCCATCCGTGATCACAAACAGTGAATCCGTCTTACAAATTGAATCCGTAGTATTCAAGTATATCCTGATCGCCCGAACTACATCCACGGAATGCCATGCAAATTCTCGAGGATGATTGGGCTAAGGACATAGGAAGGACAATACACTGTCCTTATTCAATGAAACTTTGAAACCACCTTAGAAGGAAGGATGGATTCGGATGAAGAACAACCTTATCCCTATGAACCACCAGATCTGGGGAACAACAGGATAATGCAGCCAGTTCTGACACCCTGCGTGCAGAAGTGATAGCCACCAAGAAGACCACCTTCTGGGATAAAGTAGGCAAGGGAATCTCCCTGATATTTTCAAAGGGAGGTGTCTGAAGAACCGACAGCACCAAATTAAGATCCCAGGATGGTAACGGCGCGTGCACTGGCAGAGCCAGGTGTCGCACCCCCTGGATGAAATTCCGCACCAAGGAATGAGTAGACAAAAGCTTCTGAAAGAAGATAGCAAATGCTGAAACCAGACCCTTGATAACACTCAAGGCCAGCTTCTGCTCAACTCCCTGTTGCAGAAAGCCAATATTCGGACTACCGAATAAAGATGTAGATGGAACCCAAGGGATTCACATCACACAATATAAGACTTCCATGTACGATGATAATCTTTCTGGAAGTCGCTTTCCATGTTTTAACCAGAGTAGGAATAACTGAAGCTGACAATCCCTTGTCCTTCAGCACCTGGGTCTCAATAACCAGGCCGTTTAAAACCAGCGATCGTAAAGCAGGATGGAAGATCGGTCCCTGAGACAGTAGATCCTCCCTGAGAGGAAGTCTCCACGGGACGTCCGCCATCAGTCTGACCAAGTCGGCGTAACAAGCTCGACGAGGCCAGTCCGGAGCTGCCAGGATTACTGGAATTCCTTCCTCCTCTATCTTGCGAAGAAGTCTTGGCAGTAACCCAAGAGGAGGGAAGGCATACATTAGCTGGTATTGCCCCCACGGGGCGATCAGTGCGTCTGCGGTTTCTGCTAGAGGATCGCGGGAGCGAGCCACGAATCTCTGAACTTTCCTGTTGAATCGAGATGCCAACAGATCCATATCCGGGGTGCCCCATCGTAGGCACAACTGGTGGAAAACGTCTGGATGGAGGGACCATTCCCCCTGATCCAGAGTCTGACGGCTGAGATAATCTGCCTGCCAATTCTCCACCCCCGGAATGAACACCGCAGAGATTGCTGGAACAAATCGTTCCGCCCAGCGAAGAATGCAAGCCACTTCTTTGGCCGCTCGGACACTCTTGGTGCCCCCCTGGTGATTGACATAAGCCACGGCCGTGGCGTTGTCCGACTGGATCCGAACCGGGCTGCCCTGGAGCTGCTCGGTCCAGTGAATCAGACAAAGTCTGATCGCTCTCAGTTCCAATACATTTATCGGTAACCTGGATTCTTCCGGGGACCAAAGTCCCTGGACAGATAACTGACCGAGAATTCCTCCCCATCCGGATAGACTGGCATCCGTGGTCACTGTCGTCCAATATATTGGCAGAAATGACTTTCCCTGGCTGAGCATCGGAGACCGAAGCCACCAGACCAGAGACTCTCTGGTCTGTTTGCTCAATCGGATCTGATTGTCCAGGGATTCCGGATTCCGATTCCATCTGAGAGGAATCTCTTGCTGAAGAATTCGGGTATGGGACTGGGCAAATGGGACTGCTTCGAAGGAAGCCACCATCAACCCCAGACCCCTCATGCAAGTCCGAAGGGAAGACCAGCTGTTGGTGGACTGCTGATTGAATCTTTCGGAGTTTCCCTACCGGAAGAAAAACTCTTGTCCTGACTGTGTCTAGAATTAGACCCAGATATTCGAGCCTCTGGGTGGGAACCAGAAATGACTTTTGCTGGTTCACCAGCCACCCGAATTCCTGTAAAGAAATCATAGTAATTTCTATGTTTTGTAGCAAGGTCTGAGGAGACTCTGCATGAAGCAGAAGATCGTCTAGGTAACCTAGAATCGATATGCCTCTTTGGCGCAGAAGTGCCAACATTGGGGCCAACACCTTCGTGAAGACCCGCGGAGCCGTGGCGAGACCGAAAGGTAACGCCACAAACTGATAGTGGTTCTCTTCTACGGAAAAACGTAGAAACCGCTGATGTCCTGCGAAAATGGGAATGTGAAGATATGCGTCCTAGATGTCTATGGACACTAGGACATCCCCTGGATGCAGAAAGGCTGCTACTGTGCGAATGGACTCCATTCTGAATCTTCTTATGTAGACAAAAGAATTGAGTGCCCTTAAGTCCAGAATTGGACGCACTTTGCCCTCTTTCCTGGGTATTGTAAATAGGTTTGAATAAAAACCCCTGAAAGCGTTCTGTCCAAGGAACGTGGACTACCACTCCTTGTTGTAGTAAATCTGTGACTGCTCTCCACAGATCGTCTAAACGATCCGGGGATAGTCGGCTATTGGAAGGGAAGAATCGCGCCGGTGGGAGAGATCGAAACTCGATCTTGTACCCTGACCTTATGACTTCGCAAACCCATCTGTCCGGGATTCTGGAAAGCCATGGATCCGGGAACCGGCGAAGACGTCCCCCCACCCCAGTTATGGGTGGGGGGCGCACCTTCAGGCTTTGGACGGTTTATCTTCAGGTCTAGAGGGGGCGGGCTTTTGCTTGCCCGACCAACGACCCCTGACGCCTCCTGCAGGAGCTTTGGAGGACTTAATTTTTTCACCCGCGGGACGAAAAAAAACTCTTGTGAGCAGAAAAAGAAGGCCCTCGTCTTTGACGAGTTCCTTTACCTTTAAAATTTTGCGGTAAAAAGGTGCTCTTTCCACCCGTGAGATCCTTAATGATCTCATCTAAGTTGGCTCCAAATAGACGCTCTCCTAAAAAGGGGAAATTAGCCAATGCTTTTTTGGAACCTTGGTCGGCTAACCAACCTTTTAGCCACAGTGTACGCTTGAGAACCACCGCTGAGACAGATGCTCGCGCCAATAATGAAGTGGCGTCTAACGCCGCATCACACACAAACTGTAACCCCTGTATCATCTGTTCCAACAAATCTGATACCGCCTGAGGGACCTCTTCTAGGTCCCGGCGTAACCACTTGGTCCATACAGTTACAGCCTGCGAAACCAGACCAATAGCAATTATTGGTCTGAAAGCTGATCCAATCAAGGTAAACATGGTGCGAGACATAGCTTCTATCTTGCGATCCACTGGATCTTTAAAAGACGGAGCGTCTTCTAGAGGAATAACCGTGGCTTTATTCAATCTAGCAATTGGTGAATTCACCACAGGTGGTTCTGTCCATTTCTTAATGAGGGTTTCCTCAAACGGATAACGCCTGTTAATGCGTTTAGAAATAGTAGAAATGCGTTTTGGCAGACTCCATTCTTCTTTGATTGGATTGCCAAAACATTTGGGCAATGGAAAAAACCTTCGCCACTAGATGCGTTTTTAGTCCCAAAAGGGATTTCAGTTTCAGCTATTTCTGACGGAATACCCTGTAATCTTAAGGTCTCTTGAACAGATACCATGAGTGCGTTTACCAACGCTTCCTCTCTGGCTATGGCTGATGCCGAAACATCCTCCTCACTGTCTGAAAAGACAGTACACGAGACACCAATACCAGATGAAGTACCTGCAACTGCAGAAATAGGCTCAGAGTCTGAATCCGAGGTTTCAGATAATAAGGGGTTAGGCGGGGGTCGCTTACTTGCGCCCTGTCCCTGACAAGCCACTTCCACCCGGGACACAAGCTTCCATAATAGCGGACAATGATTTAATCGTCAGTGGGGTGCTGGAGGATCCCGCAGACCCCTCGAGGGGATCCGGAGGAGATACATGAGTGGCAGGGTCCATGTTAATTCAGGACACCTTTGCCAGAAAACACAAAAAAACTTTTTTTTTTTTTTTTAAATAAAAAATACCTCTTTTTTTTTTTTTTTTTTTAATTTTTTTTTTTTTTATGTGTCTCCCCCTAGCGCAATAGCGCCCCTCAGAGTACCTGCTTCTCGATCCCACAGAGAGAGAGAGGGACCCCCAAGGCTCACCAACCGATGCAGTGAAGTTTCCAACCAACTGCAGTCAGCGTCTGTCTTTACAGACTGGAAGGAGCTGTTGCTTTTTCCCGGGTAGAAGGACGTGGCTCCGCCCCCTGTGTACGCCTTCCTGCGTTCCCAGCTCTCCACGAGGTAGCTGGGCTCATGAAACATGGCCGCCCCCATATAGGAGACATTAGACTCCAAAAACATGGCGGCCGGCGTGACCTGAGGACATGCATGCACCTGGTCTACGGCAAAATGGCGGCGGACCGCCGAAATCGTTTTTCCCAGCACATCCACCTGCATCTCTGCTGAGTGGCGATTGATAGATCTACAGGAGATACACTACAAATAAGGTAGGATTATACCTCCTATGTCTGCTGTAATGCTACAGTCTGCTGGGTAGAGTGTTAGCTCTCAAACCAAGTCCACTTCCCACAAACACATACTGTATTTACAAGGGGGACTTTTAGTATCAGATATATACTGACCATATATGGAGGGGCCCATAATTCATACTGCCTCATAACGAGGAAAGAAAAAAGGGAACGTTTACTCACCATACCGAACCGACAGGCACCCTCTCTTCACAATACCCTCTCCACCGGGGTGGGGGTTTGTGGACCACTCCGGACGCCTCGACTCTCAGGTTCCTGGCGTCCAAGCGAGACTTTTAACTCGCAAGGTCAGTCCCTCCACTGGGACTCCGTCGCGGCCGACCCAGCGCGGAGCTCTGGTCTGCACGCGCTCGTAGGCAGAAACCGGGGTGACCACTGGATCTCAACATCCAGCCCGTCGCCCGGCCCTGCATACTTACTTGAATGTGTCGCGGCCGACCAAGCGCAATGCAATGGTCTGCGCGCGCTCGTAGGCCGGCTGGGGTGACCACTAGTGTCGCCCAGTCCGGCGTTTTTTGCTTGAAGATCTCACAGGAAAAACACTGGAGAAAAAACTACCTAAAAAATATTTCTTCTAAAGAAAAAAATCTTGCCAGGACCAAAAAGATCCCAGCAAGGAGCTTAGGTCCTTACTCCTGACTAGACAGAAAAAAACTGATTCCCTGTAGCAGAGAGAGGGAGGATATACCCTCAGGGACTGCCCCTAGGGTGGAGCCAGAACGTTTTGTCTTTCTGCCTAGTCCTACTCCTGCGGAGACAACCAGCTCTTGAGAATCAAGAAGACTACGTCTGTCAATGAGCGATAGAGAAAAGGTAATTAAGGTCGGGGGATAAGCTGAGGGAGAAAGTAAAAATGGGATTTTTAACTTACTGTAAAATCCATTTCCATTTTTTCGTTCATTGACGAACACAGCTTCGGATTCTTCTTAACCATTGGGACGTCCCAAAACAGTGTTAAACATGAGGGGTGGGAAAACAATTCCCAAGGCTAACCACAGCCAACTAGGTAACGAAAAGCTCAACCATAAACAACTGGAGCTCAGCTGAAAAACAATACACCCTCAAAGAGGAGGACCAGGTCCTCTAAAACAGCAGGCAGCAAACCGATCGGTCAAAAGAGGCATCCACAAATGCCAACACAACCACTTTACAAAAAACTTAGTAAAAGTGTGCACCGACCAGGTGTCCACCTTGCAAAACCTGCGTCACTGACGCTTGAAGATGGAAAGCCCAGGAGACACTAAGCACCATAGGAGATGTGGCTAAACAGGGAAAGGAGGAACCTGACCCCCGATTCAATAGGCCTGAACCTACGTCTGTCTGATCCATCTGAAAATGGTCACAAAAGAAGCAGACAACCCTTTGTGAGTGCAAATAGAGAGTCTGACTTTCTAAAAGACTCCGTAGCTGCCAGGTACACCATAATGCTCGGACCACATCCAAGACATGCAAAGCAATTTCCTTCAAATGTTTAGGCCTGGGACACAGGGAAGGAAACGCAATATCTTCATTCAAATGGCAGTCAGAGACCACCTTATGAAGGAATGATGGACAAAGGCAAAGCACCACCTTATCCGTGTGAAGCACCATAAGGTGAACGACAGGAGAACGCCGTCAGTTCCGACAACCAACATGCAGAGGGGATAGCCACCAAAGGAGGCCACCTTCTGGGGCAATGTAAGCAGGGTAACCTCCTGAATTTTTTTTAAAGAGAAGCTCCAGTAGAGCTGAAAGCACCACAATAGGATTCCAGGGCAGCAATGGAGCCCGCACTGAAGGAACCAAATGTCGGTCACCCTGAAGAAAAAAGGTGCGCACCAAAGAGTGTGCGGCCAAAGGTCATTAGAAAAAGACCGCTAAAACCTGATACCTGGCCCTTGATGGTACTCCAGGCCAATTTTTGTTCAACCCCCCTTAAAGGAAGGTTAAGATTCCATCCACTGAGAAGGAGCGAGGATGAGCTGCAAGAGACACCATGCAATGTACGTCTTCCCCGTTCGATGATAGATCTTCCTAGAGGCAGACTTCCAAGCTTTTAACAGCGTAGGAATCACTGGATTCCAACAAAACTCCACCCTTCAGCACCAGGCGTTCAACAGCAAAGCCATTAAGGCCAGCAACTGTAGGAGCAGGATGGAAGATTGGTCCTTGGGACAGCAGAAGCTCCCTGAGAGGAAGTCCCCAAGGAGCATCGGCGACCAGTCGTACCAGATCGGCATATTAACCGATTCCTATCCGCGCTACAGCCTATATACGGCTGCAGCGCGGACTTGAATTTTCGGGAGGCCGTTTTTAAATGGCCTCCCAGAAAGAGTCTCCCCGCACGCTCCCGCGAGCGCGCATCGGGGAAAATCTGTGTCGGCCGTGTCCCTTGGACACAGCCGATCACAGATCTTGGTGAATGGCCAATCACAGCGGCCATTCACCACGTGATCGGACCGTCCAATGAGAGATGATCTCATATGTAAACATATGAGATCATTTCTCATCGCCAGCGCGCCTTCCTCACACGGAGCCTGCAGTGTGAGGAAGGAGGGGGAGCCTCACAGCGCCGGGGACACACAGGAATGTAATCAGGGCACTGATCACCAGTGCCCTGATTACTAAAAGGTAAAAAAAACATACACAAATTGCCCCCCATCAGTGCCCACCATCAGTGCCCCCCATCAATGCCCACAATCAGTGCCCATAGTGCTGCCAGTCAGTGCCCATCAGTGCCTGCTCATCTAGGCACTGATGAGCACTGACTGGCAGCACTATGGGTCTCTGAGTGTGGGCACTGATGGTGCCGCCCATCAGTGCTCATCAGTGCCGCCCATCAGTGCCACCTGTCAGTGTCCATCAGTGCCATCCGCCAGTGCCGTTCAGTGCCGCCTATCAGTGCCCAGCAGTGCCACCTCTCAGTGCCCAGCAGTGCCACCTCTCAGTGCCGCCTATCAGTACCTTCTCATCAGTGCCCATAAGTGCCACCTCATCAGTGTCCATCAGTGCAGCCTATCAGTGCCGCCTCATCAGCGCACATCAGTGAAGGAGAAAAATTTATTTTCAAAATTTACTAGCAGAAAATAAGAAAAACTTTTTTTTTCAAAATTTTCTGTCTTATTTCTTTTTTTTTTTTGTAAAAAATAAAAAACCCAGAGGTGATTACATACCACCAAAAGAAAGCTCTATTTGTGTGAAAAAAATTATAAAAATTTCATATGGGTACAGTGTAGCATGACCGCGCAATTGTCAGTCAAAGTGTGACAGCGCTGAAAGCTAAAAATTGGTCTGGATGGGAAGGGGGTTTAACCACTTTACCACTAGAGCATTTTGCTGTCTTCCATCTGAGCCACTTTTTGCGATTCGGCGCTGTGCAAATTTAACTGATAATTGCGCGGTCGTGCGACGCCATACCCAAACAAAATTTACGTCCTTTTTTTCCCACAAACAGAGCTTTCTTTTGGTGGTATTTGATCACCTGTACGATTTTTACTTTTTGCGCTATAAACAAAAAAAGAGCATAAATTTTGAAAAAACAACATTTTTCACATTTTTTTATATGAAATTCCCCCCAAAAAAAATGTAAAAATCTAAATTTTTTTTAATTTTTGGCCAATTTGTTTTCTGCTACCTATGTTTGGTAAAAAAATTCACAATAAGCGTATTTTGATTGGTTTGCGCAAAAGTTATTGCGTTTACTAACAAAGGGAAAGATTTCTGTCATTTTTAGTGTTTTTTTTTTTAATGCGTAATGGCGGCGATCTGCGATTTTTTTTGCGGGACTGCGACATTGCGGCGGACAGATCGGACCCTTGACTGACATTTTTGACACTTTTGGGGGTACCAGTGACATTACTGCAGTAATCAGTGCTATATATATGCACAGTTACTGTAAAAATGACACTGGCAGGGAAGGGGTTAATTTTATTGGAGAGGGAGGGGTTAATGTATGCCTGGTGCTTACTGACGTGTGGGGGGGGAGGTGACTGTGTGAGCCAGGGACAGATCGGAGTGTTCAGCTATGCTGAACACTCCGATCTGTCACTCCCTGTCACTTGGGAGATCCGCCCGCTTGTGTTTACACAGGCGGGCGGATCTCCACACTAGATCCCCGACGATCGGGGCAGAGCAGCTGCTCCTCCCCTGGCCCGACTCCCGCTGTGACTGAATACAGCGGGAGCGAGCCTCCGGCGGCGCGCGAGCGACGCCCACAAGGGGGAGTGTCTGACAACGTAGGTCTACGTCGTCAGACGATAACGAGCCACTTTGCCGCAGTAGTACTACGGTACTCAGTGGCAAAGTGGTTAAGTGCACAGTAGGCAAGTAGTCAAGACCGGCAAAACCAGTCTGGAGCCACTACAATGACCGGAATCCCTTCTGCCTGAATCCTGCACAGGAGTGGTGGCAGAAGTTTGAGAGGGCTGGAACAAATTAGTCAGCCCACCTTAGAATTCCGGCTACTTACAGAGCCGCCAGGACACTTCTTGTTCCCCCTTGGTGATTGAAATAGACCACGGCCTTGGCATTGTCCAAATGAATTTGTAACCGACACCCCTGAAGACGATTGTTTAATGAGCCAGACAAAAGTCTGATCACTCGGAGTTCCAGTACACCAATCAGCAGTCTGGGCTCTGCTAGAGTCCACACCCCCTGAGCAAGTTTGTGCTGAGAATGCCTTCCCACCCGGAAAGGCTGGTATCCGTGGAGACCACTGTCCAGTACAAGAGAAGGAGAAGGATTTCCCTGTCGACAAGCAGAGGAGAAAAGCCACCTCTACAGATCGTGGATCCTTTTCCCATTTCACCAGAATCTTTTTAGCAGAGATCTTGTGTGGAAATGTGCAAACAGATCGCCTCGAGGGTGGACACCATCAGGCCCAGCACGCACATGCAAGCCCTGGAGGGAGGACTGTCTGCTGAACAACAGAAGCTGAATTGCCTCCTGCAAGGTCTGGAGTTTTTCCAGAGGAAGAAGAAATACTGGCTGAGGCAGACCCAGACAGGCCATTTTTTGTGGACAGAACCAAAGCAGACTCCTGAATGTTTAGGATCCCACAAACACCCTCAGAGATCTCCAGTAGTCCATCAGAGCAGTTGGAGACTCAGCTTGCAAAAGATCGTCCAGGTACCCCAGTACCGCAATCTCCCCGCTGACTCAAAAAATGCCAACACTGGGGCCAACACTCCTGCGATGATTCGAGGTGCGGAGTTGAGACCAAAGGTCAGCGCCACAAACTGATAATGCTCCTCACCCACGGCAAAATGGAGGAAGCGCTGGCGACCAGCACATATTAGAATGTGCAGGTAGGCGTCCTTGATGTCAAAAGAAGCGAAAAGAAATCCCCCCGATGTAGGGACTCCACTACCATGTTAATGGACTCCATGTGGAACTTCTGTACTCGTACAAAGCAGCTTAGCGCTTTGAGGTCTAGAATTGGACATACCTTGCCTTCCTTCCTGGGGACTGTAAAGAGGTTTGAATAAAAAAAAATCCTAGAAAATGTTCCCAAGTCGGAACTGGAAAAAACGACCCCTGAAATAACAAGTCTTGCACTACCCCAAAGAGACCCCGTAAGTGATCTGGGGACAAGGTCCCACTCGTCCTGTACCAGGGTGGTCCAAGTATCCGGAAACCAGCGAAGACGCGCCCCCCCCCCCACCCTAGATATGGTTGAGGGCACCCCTTCATGCTGAGGCAGCCTTGTCCACAGGTCTGGAAGAGCCCGCTCATGACTTGCCAGACCAGGTCCTCTTGGAACCTCTGGTGGAGGCCCTGACTTTTGATATCTAATCTTGAGATCCTGAGAGACGAAGAGGCCACTTAGGAGCCGAGGAGAATGGCACAGAGAGGGAAATCTGTAAAAAAGATCGCGTGAACCGAACAGTTTGTTGTTTACCGGGCGCCCGAGTTCGGCACATCGCAGATCTGGCAGACAGATTGTTGGGCGGGGCTGGGGATGACCCAGCGGTCATGGTGCATGTGGGCACTAATGACAAAGTTAAAGGTAGGTGGAGGATCCTTAAGAACGATTTCAGGGACTTAGGTAATAGATTGAGGAAAAGGACCTCCAAGGTGGTTTTCTCTGAAATACTGCCTGTACCTCGAGCCACACAGGAGAGGCAGAAGGAGCTTAGGGAAGTTAACAAGTGGCTGAGGAATTGGTGTAGGAAGGAGGGGTTTGGGTTCCTGGAGAACTGGGCTGACTTCTCAGTCGGCTACCGGCTCTTTAGTAAGGATGGGCTGCACCTTAATGGGGACGGTACAGCTCTTTTGGGGAGAAAGATGGCCACCGAGTTGGAGGGGCTTTTAAACTAGGAGACGGGGGGGAGGGCTCAGAAATAGAATCAGTCAGGAGGGAGCAGAGGACTGAAGGCAGTTGTAGGGTCAATAGCGACAGTAGGTCAACAACATCAATTGGCGGGTCTGTGCGGGAGAACAGCAGACCAAACAGAAATAAACAAAACCGCCAATCACGTTTAACTTCCGTAAAACTAAGAGGGGTATATGCTAATGCCAGGAGCCTAGCTAATAAGATGGATGAGTTGGACATGTTAGTACATGAGGAGGACATAGACCTTGTGGGAATAACGGAGACTTGGTTCGACCCCTCACATGACTGGCTGGCCAATATCCAAGGGTATTCGGTGTACCGGAAGGACAGGGTAGGTAAAAGAGGGGGAGGGGTATGTCTCTATGTCAAGAACAATATAAAGGTGCTAGAAAGGAGTGACATTACGGATGGGATGAGCATGGATTTAGAATCTGTGTGGGTTGAACTCGATAGGGAAGAAGATAAGGGAAAAGTAGTTGTGGGGGTTTGCTATAGGCCACCTAACCAAGGGGAGGAGGTAGAGCTGGAATTTTTAGCACTAATAGGTAAAGCGGCAAAACTAGGATCAGTCATCATATTGGGGGACTTCAATTATCCCGACATTGACTGGGAAGAGGGGACTGCACACTCGCATAAGGCCCGGCTATTCACGGAAACCTTACAGGATAACTACATGTCGCAGTTGGTGGATTCCCCTACTAGAGAGAATGCTATCCTGGATCTATTGATCACTAATGACCCAGACATAATCTCGGAGGTAGGAGTCCAGGACAACCTGGGCTCTAGCGATCACAGGATGATCACATTTAGTATAAATAACAATATAAAAAGGCAAGTGGGGAACATAAGAACCCTAAA
This sequence comes from Pelophylax lessonae, assembly GCF_965119305.1. Taxonomy (NCBI): domain Eukaryota; kingdom Metazoa; phylum Chordata; class Amphibia; order Anura; family Ranidae; genus Pelophylax; species Pelophylax lessonae. Next base: position 158,529,087 of record NC_138773.1, read on the forward strand.
CTTCAGAAGGGCAGACTTTCCAAAATTGTACTCATTGATGGAAAGGGTAAACTGGGACCAAACCCTGGGATCACTGACCACAGAGGAAAAATGGGAATGCTTTAGAACAATATTAAGCAAAGGCATCTTGCAGTGCATTCCTATGGGGAATAAATTTAGAAGAGACAAAGCCAAACCTGGCTGGCTAAACCGTAGCGTTAAAAAACTTATTAGGGGAAAAAAATTGGCCTTCAAGAAATATAAATCAGAGGGCACCGTATCGGCCTTCCAGCAATACAAGGAGGAAAATAAGAAGTGTAAACACGAAATCAAGATGGCTAAAATCAACTTTGAGAGACAAATAGCGGAGGATAGTAAAAAAAACCCAAAGAAATTCTTTAAATATATCAACAGCAAAAAAACTAGGGCAGAGCATATTGCACACATAATTAGCGATGATGGGAGGATGGTTACAGAGGACACTGAAAAAGCAACCGTGCTGAATTCTTTTTTCTCGTCAGTCTTTACGCAGGAAAAGGAAGGGTACACTGACCATGACTGTATGGTTAGTAGTAATACACAGGACTTGCCACTATGGCTAACAGAGGGGGAAATCAGGGAAAGACTGGATAAACTTAACACAAACAAATCACCAGGCCCGGATGGCGTACATCCGAGAGTGCTCAAGGAACTCAGTATGGTTATATCTAGACCACTGTTCCTGATCTTTGCTGACAGTATTAGGACAGGAGATGTACCAGGGGATTGGAGGAAGGCTAACGTGATTCCGATATTCAAAAAGGGCCAGAGACATATCCCGGGAAATTATAGGCCTGTCAGTCTGACATCAATAATATGTAAACTTTTGGAGGGGATGATAAGGGACTATATCGTAGAGTATGCTAAAGACAACAACATCATCAGTAGTAACCAGCACGGGTTTACAAATGGGCGATCTTGTCAAACCAATCTCTTAGCATTCTACGAGGAAGTGAGCTGTGAGCTAGATAGGGGGAGACCAGTGGATGTGGTGTACTTGGATTTCGCTAAGGCGTTTGATACAGTTCCCCACAAGCGCTTAATTTATAAAATAAGGTCTGCAGGTATCGACAGCAGGGTTTGCTCTTGGATACGGAATTGGCTAAAAGGCCGTGTCCAAAGGGTAGTAATAAACAGCGCATACTCAGACTGGTCTGAGGTAGTAAGCGGGGTGCCCCAGGGCTCAGTCCTGGGACCAACCTTGTTCAATTTATTCATAAACAGCATTGAGGACGGGATCAGTAGTTCGTTATCAGTTTTTGCAGATGACACAAAATTGGCCAGGGCAATAACTGCACAGCATGAAGCAGATATCCTACAGAATGACCTGGACAAAATTACGGAGTGGGCAACGACATGGCAAATGAGGTTTAATGTGGAGAAGCGTAAGGTTTTGCACTTGGGGACCAAAAACATAAAAACACAATACACGTTAGGAGGGGAACCCTTGGGGGAATCAAAAATGGAGAAGGATCTGGGAGTCTTAGTTGATGATAGATTAGGCAACAGCATGCAATGCCAAGCGGCAGCTTCCAAAGCCAACAGAATATTAGCATGCATAAAGAAAGGGATGTATTCCAGAGATAAGACTATAATCCTTCCACTTTATAAAACTCTGGTCCGACCGCATCTGGAGTATTCTGTCCAGTTCTGGTCGCCAGTCCTCAGGAGGGATGTGTTGGAGCTGGAGAAAGTCCAGAGAAGGGCAACTAAACTGATTAGGGGGTTGGAGGACCTTACCTATGAAGAGCGGCTGCAATCGCTCGATTTATTTTCCCTGGAGAAAAGACGTCTGAGAGGGGACATGATAGCAATTTATAAATATCTTAATGGGGATCTCAGCTTAGAAGAAAAGCTGTTCATTCGAAGGAATTGCATGAGGACTCGAGGACATACAATGCGATTAGAGGAGAAGCGTTTTAACCTCAGGCAACGTGGGGGGTTCTTTACTGTTAGGGCTACAAGATTGTGGAATTGTCTACCACAAGAGGTGGTTTCTGCGGGTAGTATGGTGACTTTCAAAAGACTCTTAGACTTACATCTCAAGGATCAGGAGATTGAGGGCTATGTTAGATGATTACAGTCACACACACCTACACAGGTTGAACTGGATGGACTATTGTCTTTATTCAACCTCACCTACTATGTAACTATGTAACTATGTAACATCTACGATGGGGCTCCTTGCCCTAGGTTGCCTGCGGAAGAAGCGTACTCTTCCCCCCATGAGACCCTTAACAATGTCATCCAAGGAAACTCCAAACTGGCAACCCCCAAGAGGGAGATCAGATAAGGCCTTCTTAGAAGTCTAGTCTGCAGACCAGCTTTTCAGCCAGAAAATATGCCGAAGGACCACTGCTGATACAGACAGCCTGGAAATAAAAAATGAGACGCAACCAAAGAGGCATTACAGACAAACTGTAGCCCCTGGACCAACTGGTCTGCCAGCTTCGCAAAGACAGGGGGAAGCTATTCTTCCTCCAGGTCCTGGTATAAAAGCTTAGCTCACTTGGTCAGAGTTTGTGACACCAGGACAATAGTAAATACCGGCTTAATTGCCGAACCAGCCACAATGCACATCTGGAGGGCCAGAGCATCCACCCTCTTATTAGCTGGATCTGTAAAGGTTGGGGACTCCTAAACAGGGATGAAGGTAACTCAATATGACCTGGAAACCGGTCACTACAGGTGTGACCATCCACCTTTTACACAGTAAATCCTCGTAAGGATACCGCAAGCAAAAAAAACGCCTAGCAACCACTGCGTTTTGGACAACCCCACTGTTTGTGACAATGTTGACAAGGTAAGCGGAAAAAGGACACCCTCCCCGCTTTGGAGGGCCTGTGGGTGTCAAAAGGAACCTGTGCCTACGACGCGGCATCAGCCGCAACCTCCATTTTTAAAGTTTCATGCACTGACACAAACAGTGCATCCGCCAGCGCGTATTTAAGTGCAGCTAGAGGAGAAGAGGAATTATCCTCACTATCTGAGCACTCAGGGTGTGCGTGGACGCAGACCCAGTAGTGTCGCTAAATACAGAGTTCACCCCAAACACATAATCAGGGGAAGGCCGCCATCTGTGATCCCGCAAAGGGGACGCCAGCCAAGGGTCCACAAAAGGACAACCTATTGGACCCCGCAAAAAACAAGGGGGGTCGTCCTCTGAGCTCTTTATAGAGGACATAATAGGACGTAGCCCCCTTAAAAGTGGGCCGCCCGCCGTGACGGGGAGGTGCTGGCAGGGTACCCTCGCTAAAACAAAGGCAGGTGCTCCACACAATAGAGGCAGGAAGACTGTCATTAAAAATTAAGCGCCCTCATAGCACCACCTGGTCCAAGGGAGTTGCCAAATTGACCATATGGCCCAGCAGGCTGCAAGCCATGGCCCAAATTATTGTGGGGACCCAGCCCCAATTGCATGAATCCTCAGCATGGCAGATGCCCAAAGGAAGAGTGGGGGCTTCAGCTACATGCACTGGGGCCGGCACCCGACTCGGCCGCATGGCCTAGTAGGCCACAAGCCGTTGGCTAAATTTTTGAAGCGGAGCCGATCACCCAGGGGCAGCGGAGGGGGAAGGTGGATGCCCAAACAGGAGGCAGTGGCTTCAGCTATCCTCACAGGGGCCGCCTCACATAGGTTCCGACGAGTAGGCCACAAAGCCATGGCATAAATTTTTGGCTGGATCCAGCCACGCGAGGCGCATACCTGCGGATGGAAAAAACATCCGCTTCCCCAGCCCAACAACCGCCACAGGGAGCCCAGAGGACATCATTGCAATAGTCATCAACACCCAAGATGGCAGGGAACCCTGCTCAACCCCCCCCCCCCCCCCCGCATCAGGAAAACCTGGTCAGCAGCAACTCCAACCAGCCCCCTTATGGGGGTGGCTGAAAGAGCCACAGTGACCGAAATTTTAGAGGGGCTGGGGGGAAGGGAGGGGAACCCGGGGGTCCAACTGTCCCAGGGAGGGGCCCACGTCCACCCCAAAACCCTTCAGAGGTAGTGGGTGGGGGGGGGGACAGCTAATTACCACACCAGGAACAGAGTGGGCACCGCTCCGGACAAGACACCGCTCCATCGTAATGTGGGTGCTTTCGGCCCGGAGGAAACGCTGCGACTCAAGTGGAAGCCAGTTCGTATGCGTCCTCACAAACCGTTTAACTCACATGACAGCCCCCGTCCAGTGGGGCTATGTCGCAGCTGACCTAGCTCAGAACTTGCGGTCTGCACGCGCTCACTGGCCGGACTGGGGGGACCCTAAGGTTGGGTTATCTAGTTCGTCGCCCAGTCCGGCACTTGATTGTAGCTCTCACAGGAACGAAAATAATAAAAAGAGGAAAAAAATTCCATATACAATGAAAAAATTGCCAGGACTAGAGATCCCAGCAAGGAACTAGGCCCTTACGCCTAACTAGGCAGATAAAAAAAAAACCTATAGCCTATAGCCGAGAGTGAACGAAAGAGAAAAAATACAAATTTATTAATAAGAGGCAGGATAGGCCTTCCTGAAGTGATAGGTTTCAGGGATCATCATAAGGCAAAGAGAGTAGGCAACAGTCTTACAGATTGGAGTAAGGAGTTCTAAAGGATGGGAGAGGCTCTAGAGATGTCCTAGAGATAAGCATAGGAGAAGGTGACAAGGGAGCCAAAGAGCGGGAGGTCTTGGGAGAAGGGAAGAAAAAGGTTTGGTTGGAATTTTCAGGCAAAGTCATGAATACCTTTGTAGGTTGGGGGTAGTATTTTGAAATTTGGTGGGTGAAATGAAGCCAGTGAAGGGATTGGTAGGGAGGGGTAAATGGACATGAACTGAAGAAAAAACTGTTGCTTTGCCCCGAATAGGTAGATCACAGATTTGACTACATTTTAAAAATTTGACTGTTTCACTTGATCAGCTTATACAGTACAATTATACTACTCACAACATCTGTACGATCCTTGAAGAGAAGAGCAAATGTGAAAAAGGACATAAAATCAGATTTATAACCCAAATTTAGCATTGATGCATTCACATATTTCAGTCCAGTTAGGGAAATGTTAGTTTGACTCACCTTTTCTTTGGTAGTTTTAGTTTGGCGATGTATGCTAAGCAGTAGTTGATTAGATCTTGCAACAAATCTTCCCCCAAGTGTGCATGGATGTTCTGTAAAAAAATTACTGTATTATACCCAATAAAAAAGTCAGAATAATAAAAAAACAGTCACTAGGATAAAAACTACAAAATAAAGTTTGGACTATACATACACAAACCAGGATACAAAAAAAAAAAAAAACGCTTACTCTTTTTACAACTGAGCAGCAGTTTTTTTTGCATTTCAAAACTCTACCAGCCTAAAACTGTAACCAGGTGAAAAAGGATTATGAAAGCAGTATATATGATTAATATGAATGATCTCAGTTACCAATATAAAATGTAGATATCCAAACAACTTTTTCACCCAAGCTCTCACTCCAATGGGAATAACAGGCGTGCTGCTCTCCTCAGGCGGGGGACTCCAATCAGAAGTTCATACAAAAGAGAGAAAAGGAGGTGCAAACACCTGGTGCATTACCCTTGGACACCTTAAAACTTTAATTAAACAGCCAAAAACATACTCACAGACATGAAGAACATATATCGCATAGAATGAGTCCACCACATGTGGAGGTGGCTGTCCCGCTGACACGTTTCGCTCCGAGTATGTTTTTGGCTTTTTAATAAAAGTTTTAAAAGGTGTCCAAGGGTAATGCACCAGGTGTTTGCGCCTCCTTTTCTCTCTTTTGTATGCACCAATATAAAATGAAACCATCTTCAATTGGACCCTGCTTGAACAATCTTACAGGTGTTAAAAAAAAAAATAAATACATTAGGTGTATGTTTTTTCACTGCTCCCACTTGTCAGAGCGTGCTCAGTTCCCTAACTTCAAAAGTAATTTCGCTTACACAAAATAAATAGTGACTGCAACAAAAGTAGCAAGGGGGTTTTCTAGCAGAATTTTGCAGTGCTTAATCTAAAAAGCATCCAATTTTCTACAATTAAAAGCAATTAATACTTTTTGCAAGGTCTTTTATATGAACCTAAGTGCTCACGTACACAGATGTATTTAAGGATGTATGGGCAACAGCATAAAATACTGAAATGTTTATACATCACTGCCTCATGTATACCATGAACCCAAAAAAGAAATAAAACTACTACTAGGCACCTTTAAGCCCAATATATACACAGTGTACAGAAATGAATAAGTATAGTAGTTATATGCATAAATGCTAAAAAAGACAAAAAAAAAAAAAATTCAAAATGAATCTGGGCAGCACAATACCTATAGAATGAACAGCTACTCTGTCATGTCATGTGTCTAGAATTACAGGGGGTTCATCATACTTGAAGAGGTATGTCAGAAACCTGGTCAAGTATGATGAACCCCCTTTAAGCCAGCAATGACTACCAAGGGCTACAATCGAGCAGAGTTGGTCCTACCTTCACGACTCAATTTAATACTAAATATCTGACAATCAAGCAACCTCTTTAAAGAGGTTGTAAACTCAGTTAAATTTTTTATTTTTTTTACAAGCTGAAAGAGAAACGCATAATGAGCTAGTATGCATCGCATACTAGCTCATTATGAAACACTTACCTTAGAACGAGCCCCCGCCGTCCGCTCACCTCTATGACGGGCGACATGTCCAGTCGCCCGTCTTCCAGGATCGCGGCATCCGGCCATCTGATTGGCCCGGAGCCGCGGTGACGTCACTCCCGCGCACACGCGCGCAGGAGCCGACAGTCACGGCACGGGTCTCTGACGAAACGGCACCAGCAGCCGTTCCTTCAGAGCGCACGCGCCAGTGACGTCACTGGCTGCATGTCAGGTAAATATCTCCTAAACGGTACATGTTTAGCAGATATTTACAGTAACTATAGGTAAGCCTTATCATAGGATTACCTATAGGTAAAAGTGTCAGAGGAGGGTTTACTTCTTCTTTAAAAACACAGCATTTACCAGGCCTCCAAAGGGTGTTATATGGGAAATCCAGAAATATTAAAAAAGTCTAAATAGCCCCTTGCAAGTTAATCCACCAGAAAGGTGCTCCTGCGTGCGATATACCCACATTCTTGTAGTTGAAGGGAATGTTCCAATGCAGGAAACACAATTGCTTGACATTTGCATTTGTAACCCTTTACCTACTTCACCTCTTATGTGATCTACTGCATCCACTGTTCTTGCAGCTTGCTGTACGTAGGCTGGACAATCAGTACCCTATTCGGAGAACACAGGAGGAGTGTGGCAAGTAGTTCTCCCAAGGCATTGTTTGATACATCATGGGAAAGATCCTAGAGGATCCTAGAGCCTTTTACTTATTGAGGCTATTTCTCCTTTTCTCTCGAAATGTGAACATTTTAAAACTCTTTGAGCCAGGAAAACTTATTAGATCTTTAAGCTGAATACTCTGGCCCCCTAATGGTTTCAATAAGGATATAGATGCCAGTACCATCTTGTGGTCACATGCATGTTTCTTGTTGGAATGTCATTCTCTTATTTTTTTTGCAGCTCTCTGCATCATTGGGCACATTCTCATTTTACTACCATACTGGAAATGACAATCCCCCAGGGGCTGAGGTTAATTTTTTTGGGGGGGATAGCTTTCCAGTTAGCTTTGAGCCTGTTTAGCATTGATTCCATTGATAAAACTAAAGTTTTAGGCATATAGGGGTACACCCTATTTTGAGAATGGTGGTGATATCAGGTCACATAGAGCATTGCTAAAGCACTGTGAAGATTAACCAATAGTTCACTAGATATCGATGGGTTGGGTTATCATTAGGACCTTTTCCTTTAGACCTAACACAGATAATTTTTGATGTTTGGACACTTCAATGGTTGCATGAATTTTAAATATTGAGATGGTGCACATCTGCACATTTGAAATATTCATAGTTTTCTGCACATGCACTTTATTGCTAGCATATGCATCATTTATTGGTTTTTGATAAACGCATGATATATATAGCATTACTGGATAGTTTTTCCATTTTACAATAGGCCAATATATTGAGTTTTTGTGCATTAAAGTTAAAGAAAAAAAAAAAAAATAGCGTTTAAAAAAAACTGCTGCTCAAATACTGTGTGACTAAAAAAATTGCAACACCCACCATTTTATTCTCTAGGGCAGGGATCTTCAAACTACGGCCCTCCAGCTGTTGTGGAACTACGCGTCCCACAAGGCATTGTAAAACTCTAACATTCAAAGACATGACTAGGCATGATGGGAATTGTAGTTTCAGAACAACTGGAGGGCCACAGTTTGGAGACCCATGTTCTAGGGCATCTGCTTTACAAAAACTATATAAATGTTTGAAAGTTCAAATTATTTTTCTAGCAAAAAAAAAAAAAAGAAAATGGATTTTTTCATGTAGTCGGAAAAGGTTTGGTCTTCAAGTGGTTAGAAGAGTGAGTGATGTGTGGCATAAACCTCTAATGTTGGGCATAAAATGGCAGGACAGTTCAACGCCCCCGAAATTACCCCTTTTTGGAAAGTAGACACCCCAAGATATTTGCTGAGAGGCCTGTTGAGTGCATTCGTTTTTTGGATTTTGACAAAAAATTTATTTATTTATTTTTTTTACACAAGTTTTTAACTTTAATGATATATTTCTCACACATCTCATGTGTATATGTGGAATTACACCCCAACACACATTCTGCTACTTCTCCTGAGTATGGCGATACCCCCATGTGAGAGACTTTTTGGCAGTCTAACCATTTACAGGACTTGAAATCGGATAAGCACCTTCAGGCTTTTATAGGGCAATATTTCTTTATTACATTCTTTACTTCATATCTTCATGCATTTACAAGCAATGGTTATTAAAAGAGGTGGAAGACTGGACGCCACCTGATTAGTGAATAATCACGAGTAATTACAAGGTTATAATAAATTGTCTAAAAACACAATACTGACCTGTTTGCATAGAAACTGTCCATCCTTGTATGCAACAAGACCATTTTCAGAGAACACATAATCAAACTTTTCAACCACTGAAATGACAAATATTTGATTTAATCTCCGGGTAATAACACAATGAAAACATTTTCAATAATGTATATAAAATTTGCAATACTGGGAAGGCAGTCACATAGCTGTGAGGGTAAATTAGAGTAAACGGTTTTGTTAGAAAAACAAGTTCCCTCCAGGAAATAGTAAACCTAAAGCCTAGTACACACAATGAGATTATCGGACGAATGATCGTCCATTTATTTCCGCATGCTAGTCTCCATATCGAAAACAAATTGGTTACTATTACTAAAGTACGAAAACTTACCGTTAGTATACTGGTAACGGCCTTTCTCTTAATCCTTCCAGGACGGCCTACATATGAGAGATTGTGGCTCCGCCTCACAGGAAACACAACTAATTTGCAGCTGTTAAAAGGGTCCCACCCATCCTTGAGCTTCAGTAATAGAAAAGTACCTTTCCAACCGAACTTTCAAGGGATACAGTTATTCAATAACATACAGCTACACATATATACATATACATATATATACATTTTTTAACTCACCACCATCTTGGGCGGGAAGTAGGCCGGCCGTCCTGGAAGGATTAAGAGAAAGGCCGTTACCAGTATACTAACGGTAAGTTTTCTCCTTTCATCCTTCCAGGACGGCCTACATATATGAGAGGATAATAAAGGAATCCATACTGGCCTACCTTAGGGTGGGACCACTGCCTGTAAACCTTTCTGCCAAAGGCAAGGTCTTGTTGTGACAGTACTTCCACACGATAGTGCTTTAGGAAGGTATCTTGGCTGGACCAGGTGGCTGCATGGCGGATCTGCTCCCAGGATGCTCCGGCTTTTTCGGCCCAGGAAGTTGCCATGCCCCTTGTGGAATGTGCCTTTAGATTTGTTGGTGTGGGGGTACCTGACACCTTATATGACATACTAATGGCTTGTTTAATCCACCTAGAGATTGAGGGTTTTGATGCTTGTAATCCCCTCCTTGGTCCAGAATGTAGAACCAATAGGTGGCTAGATCTTCTAAAGCCCTTGGTTCTTTCTAAATATGCTAGAAGACACCTTCTTACATCTAAGCAATGGAATTTTCGTTCTTTTGCACATTTAGGTTTTTCACAGAAAGATGGGAGAACCATCTCTTGATTCCTATGAAAGGAAGACACTACCTTGGGTAGGTACAGTGGGTCTGGTTTAAAAATCACCCTGTCTTGAAGAATTCGCACAAAGGGTTCCTTTATGGATAAGCTTTGTAAATCTCCCACTCTCCTGGCTGTGGTGATTGCCAACAGAAAAGTTAACTTGATTGACAAAATGTTTAAACTAATTTTGTTCAAAGGCTCAAATGCTTCACTAGATAATGTCTCTAGTACTAGCGTTCGGTTCCAAACTGGAACATTAGTTCTGTTAATTGGAGATACTCTTCCCCGGGCTAACAGAAAACTTTTAATTAAAGGTTCTTTGGCCAGACTTTTGTCTAAAAAAACAGAAAGTGCCGCTACCTGTACTTTAAGGGTGTTCACCGCCACCCCCTTATCTACCCCATCCTGTAAAAAATCCAGGATCATCGGGATTGAGGCAGAGGAATCCTTCTTTTGACTCTGCCAAGTACAGAATGTTTTCCAGATTTTGGAATAAATTTTCCTAGTTACTGGCTTTCTCTGTCTGAGCATCCTTTTTCTTTTAAGATTTGGCGTTCACTACCCAGGCTGTTAACTGAAAGAACTGCGGTCTGGGGTGAATCAAAGGTCCATGTAGTAACAGGTCTGGAACTTCTGGTAGTTTCCATGGTGCTGTCACTGATAGGGATACCAGGGTTGCAAACCACGTTCTCTTTGGCCACCCAGGTGTGACCAGGATGAGGCGTAGTTGCGGCCATACGCTGAGTTTCTGCAGAACTCTCGCAATTAGATTCTGTGGGGGAAAGGCATAGGCTAGCCTGAAGGGCCAAGGTTGTGCTACAGCATCCAGGCCCAGCATACCCCTCTGCTTTGTCAGAGAAAAGAACTGTTCTACTTTTCGGTTCTGCCGAGTGGCAAACATGTCCACTTCTGGCTGACCAAATTTTTGGACTAGGCGTTGAAAAATTATGGGGTTCAGTTCCCATTCTGCCTGTTTGATGTGATGACGACTGAGGAAGTCCGCTTCCCAGTTGTCCTTCCCTTTTATGTACATGGCTGAAAGGGAAATTACTCTTTTCTGCCCAGCTCAGTGTCTCCTGAGCTAATTTTAGCAGAGAGCTTGATCTGGTCCCCCCCTGATGATTCAGGTAAGCTACTGCTGTAGCATTGTCTGAATGGACTTGGACTTCTTTCCCTAGAATGTCCTTCTCGAAGGCTTTTAAGGCCTTTTCCACAGCCTTCAGTTCCCTGTAATTGGAGGAGGCTTGACTCAGCTTCGAATCCCAGATACCCTGGGTCCGTGCTTCTTTTAGGTGAGCTCCCCACCCCTCGGAACTTGCGTCCGTGGTAATCCTTATGGGCAGCTCTTGACCCCATAATCGCCCCTTCTCCAGGTTTTCGGGAATTGTCCACCATTTCAGTGACAAAATTACTTGTGGGGACAATGTAATTTTTTCGTCTATGGAGTCCTGTCTCCTGTTCCAAGAGGCCAGGTGAAAAAATTGGAGGTCTCTTGAATGTAGTTGGGCCCACTCTACAGCTGGAATACACGCTGTCATTAGCCCTAGAACTTGCATGATCTGTCTCCTGGAACACCAAGGATGAGAGCAGATGCCTCTTACTGCGGAGACCACTTTTTCCACCTTTTCCCTTGGGAGGAAAAGTTTTTTGAGTCTGGTATCTATTTTGTATCCTAGATACACTTGGACCTGTGCTGGCTGTATTGAGGATTTCTCCAAATTCAATAGCCACCCTACCGCTTGAAGAACTGACATAACCTTTTGGGTGTCTGCCATAGCCTGTTTTTCTGATCTTGCAAAGATCAACATATCGCCCAGATACGGGATCAAACTTAGGCCTTGTAGGTGAAGATGGCCTACTACCTCGGCCAAGATTTTTGTAAAGATCCTTGGACTTGTTGCCAAGCCAAAAGGAAGAGCTCTGAACTGCCAATGTGCAGTGCCTTCTTCCGTCACAATGGCGAATCAGAGAAATGCTTGATGTTCCGGATAAATTGGAACATGTAGGTAAGCATCTCTTAAATCCAATGTTGTCATAAAGACATTCTGGTACAGATTTTTTCTGACCGCATAAATGTTCTCCATGGAGAACTTCTTGTATATCAGAAATTTGTTTAGTTTCTTGAGGTTTATGACTAGTCGGAATTTTCCTGAGGGCTTTGGCACCACAAATATGTGGGAGTAAAAGCCTTGGAATGCCTGACCCATTGGTACAGGTGAAATCACCCTCTGCTCCGCTAGTTCCTGAATACCGTCTAACAGTGCCTTCCTCTTTTGTTCTATTTTTGAGGGATAGGTCACTGTTATATCTGGTACCGGCTGTGAGGCAAACTCCAGTCGGTACCCTTCCCGAATTATCTGGAGAATGAAGGGGCTGGCAGAGATGTTTTCCCATTGGGAAGCAAAATGGGTCAGTCTGCCCCCTACCCTGATGCTGGTGTCAGTTGGTTTCTTTGGACTTAGGTTCAGGTTTAAGGAACAATAAGTTGGTTTCTTGTTTTCCCTTTTCAGGACCACCTTTCCTGGCCTGTCCCTTGAAAGGCCTTCTTTGATTTTTGTCCTGGAAGTTCCGAAAGGAATATCTTCCCGTTTTGACCTTTCTTTTACTGGGAAATTTTTTCCCTTTTTCTGCAGATCTGGACAAGGTATCATCCAGTCCTGAACCGAACAGTAATGAACCTTCAAAGGGTAATGCGCAGAGTCTTACTTTGGAGGCTATATCACCTTCCCATGCTTTGACCCAAAGCGCCCTTCTAGCAGAGTTTACTAATGTTGCTGTTTTTGCAGATGCTACTATTGACTCCACAGCCGAGTCTGCTAAGTGCTAATACTGCATTTCCAATCACAGCCAGGGAATCTATCAGGTCTTGTGATCCCGCCATTGTGGGGACATGTTTTGACAGTTCCTTGAGCCAAAAGTCTGCATTCCTGGCCATACAGGTATCAGCTAAGGCTGTAGTCATATTATACGCGTTAGAATCCCAAGCCTTTTTTAATAAGGATTCAATCCTGCGATCCATAGGATCCGTAATATGACCGGCATTTTCAAAGGACAAATCTGTTCCTTTTGATAGCTGTGCCAGAGGAGCGTCCAGTTTTGGATTTTTTGTAAATACCTCCAATTCCTGTGGCTCAAAGGGATACCTTCTTTTCCAGCTATTTGGCCTGGATAAGGCATGTGTAGGGCATTTCCATTCTTGGTGTATTATGTCTTTTAATGACTGGTGAATGGAAATGGTTCTGTACTAGGCTCTTTCCAAGCCTTTGTACACTTTGTCTTTACTGGAAGACTCCTTTACTGGGGTGGGGATTCCTTCAGTGGCATGTACCACTTTAAAGGAGACCCTCCATGTATTCCAACAAAAAAAGATTTTTGTTACTTTTAAACTTCTCTTTTTCCTCCTCACTGTTACTTTCTGAGTCCTTATCCGAGCTGGAAGGACCTCCCATGTAACTAGTGCCTTCCCCTGGATCTTCCTGTTCCCTGACTTGTGTTGATGGAATGGTTGCAGGGTTTTGAGGGATAGATGCTATAGTCCTGAATGACTGAATAGTAGCCAACATTTCCTCTTGCATAGATTTAAGAAAATCTTTCATTAGGATTGATGCTTCCTGCCCTGCTAACTTATTAATACAAGTATGGCATAAGGGCTTTAAGTAAGACTTAGACAATCTAACCCCACAGTTCCCACATTTTCTAGACATGCTAGTGCTGACTGTGGAAGGGGGTCTGGCAGGGGCTTCCTGTGCCGGTGGCAGACCTGTGTAAAAACACAAGAAGACAAGAAAAAGAGACAATAATGTGACACAATAGTATCTCTTGTCTACCACTGCGGCTAACATTAGGTCAGGGAAATGGCCAGGCATGCCTGTCTTGCAATAGACAGCAGTTGGCCCGCCACCGGTGTAGTCACTTACCCGTTCCTGTCGCCACCTGCGCTGCCGCTTTTTCCTCTGTCGGGAGTGCGGACATCCGAGTCTCTTTTTGGGGCAATTTCAGCCCTCTCGTAGCCGGAGAATCAGCCATGCCCCCAGCGCTGAGCTCACATGGACCCGGCGTCTCCTCCACGCTGTGCCTCTTCCGGGTACCCCCCCCCCCCCGCCTTTTCCGCTGGAACTTCCGGTCTCCATAGCGAGGCTTGAGGCGCGCTCACTGGCGGGAAATTCAAAATCCTTACCGCCCAACGGAGCTAATGGAGGAGACTTCCTGCAGAGACAACAGGACTTCAGGTATAGAGGGACCTTCACTGTAAGGTAAACCGCACTACCTGGCATGTTGGCGACCTGAAAGCTCCTGTTTCCAGGATGCAGCTAGGGAGGAAACCTGCCATTAGGCCGACCGAAGCTGCCTTCCAGGGGTACCTCTCAGACAGTCCTTTGCCTTCAGGTCAGTAAAAAAAAAAAAAAAACGTTCCGATGTGAGGTTGGAAACACAACTGAACTGAAGCTCAAGGATGGGTGGGACCCTTTTAACAGCTGCAAATTAGTTGTGTTTCCTGTGAGGCGGAGCCACAATCTCTCATATGTAGGCCGTCCTGGAAGGATGAAAGGAGAAAATGCTCATACGACAAATGTAATGTATTTGTATTGTACGAAAACTGTATGGGAAACATTTTCATGTTTTTTCCCTTCTGAAAAATTTCTGACAAAATCTGTGTACTATCGATCAGATTATCGAATGACCATGTCGAAAGCGGTATTTTTTGTATGATATTCTGATTGTGTGTATGGGGCTTAAAGTGGAACTTCACTCTCCTAATCAACATCAATTGTTTTTAATCCTTATGTAGTTAGCATTAGTAAATAGATAGAAAATTATATCATATTTGCTTGTTTTAAACTTTTTTTCACATTTCTTTAGTTACTTCCTGATTACCATGCCTAGGCAAATGATGTCCTATATCTCAAGAGTCTTCAGGAGGGGGGCTTTTCTCAGCTAAGCACACTCTCCTGCATGCATACTTGAACAAAGTGCAGGAAGTAAATGCTGCATCAATCATTTGCCCTTACTTAACCACTTGCCGACCGCCGCAAGTACATATACTGCGGCGGTCAGCCCCTAACAGGCAAAGTGACGTATGGGTACGTCACTAGCCTGTGAGGCTCTGGGGAGCGAGCATGCGCCGCCAGAGGCGCGCTCCCGCTCATGCTCGGTCACGCGTGCTCATGCTCGGTCACGCCCCACGCGTGTGCCCGGTGGACCCGATGTCCGCCGGGCACTCGCGATCGTCCGTGACAACGGGAGAAAGGCAGGCGGCTGATGTAAACAAGCTGCCTGTCATTCTCCCCTGTGTAAGAACAGTGATCAAACGGTTCTACTATGTAGGACCGTTGATCACTGTTCCTACACCTCAAGCCACAGCCAATCACAGTAAGAATTACACCCCTAGGGACACACACCACCCCTCCCTCTCAAATAAAGTTAACCCCTTCACTACCAGTGTCATTTTACAGTAACAGTGCATATGTATAGCACTGATTACTGTAGTAATGTCACTGGTAACCCCAAAAGTGTCAAAAATGTCAGTCAAGGGTCTGATCTGTCCGCTGCAATGTCGCAGTCCCGCAAAAAAAAAAAAAAAAAAAAAAAAAAAAATAAAAAATCGCAGATCGCCGCCATTACGCGTTAAAAAGAAACAACAAAAAATGACAAAAATCTTTCCCTTAGTTAGTAAACACAATAACTTTTGCGCAAACCAATCAAAATACGCTTTTTGCGATTTTTTTTTTACCAAAAATATGTAGCATAAAACAAATTGGCCTAAAATGTTAAAAAAAATTAGATTTTTAAATTTTTTTGGGGAATTTCATATAAAAAAAAATGTGAAAAATATTGTTATTTTTGCAAAATTGACGCTCTTTTTTTGTTCATAGCGCATGATCAAAAAATTGCACAGGTGATCAAATACCACCAAAAGAAAGCTCTGTTTGTGGGGAAAAAAAAAAGGACGTCAAATTTGTTTAGGTACAGCATCGCACGACCGTGCAATTGTCCGTTAAAGTCACGCAGTGCCGAATCGCAAAATACCCCCTGGTCAGGAAGGGGGTAAAATCTTCCGGGGCTTAAGTGGTTAAGATGGCCACAGCCAGAACTGCTAAGAGGTGTTTTTCAAAGTGATTTCTCACCAAAATAAGCATAGAGACATGGATGGATGGGAGGGGGGGGGGGGGGGGTTTGCTTTGAATTACAAAACTGAATTAAATAGCGTTTTTAGTTTGTAGTTTGTGGTACTCAGATGCAGTGAAGATCCGCTTTAACCACTTAAGCCCCGGAAGATTTTACCCCCTTCCTGACCAGACGCCTTTTTTCAACTTGGCACTTCGTGACTTTAACTGACAATTGTGCGGTCATGCAATGTGGTACCCAAACGAAATTTACGTCCTTTTTTTCCCACAAACAGAGCTTTCTTTTGGTGGTATTTGATCACCTCTGCGCTTTTTATTTTTTGCGATATTAATTAAAAAAGAGCGAAAATTTTGCAAAAAAATGACATTTTCAACTTTGTCTTTTAAAAAATATCCAATATATTCAATTTATTTCATTTTTTTGGCCAAAATATATTTAGCTATATGTCTTTGACAAAAAAAAAAATTCAATGAGCGTATTTTTATTGGTTTGCGCAATAGTGGTCATTGAAATGATATATTGCTCACACATGCCATGGGTATATGTGTAATTACACCCCAAAATATATTCTGCTGCTTCTCTTGAGTACAGGGATACCACATATGTGAGACTTTTTGGGAGCATAGCTGTGTACGGGAGCCCAAAAACAAGTCACCACCATCAGAATTTCGAAGGGCGTACATTTTTCATTGCATTTTCTCACTACCTATAACGGTTTAGGAGGCCCTGAAATGTGAAGATACCACAAAACCCCCCAAATGACCCCCATTTTGGAAAGTAGACACCCCAAGCTGTTTGCTGAAAGGCATGGTGAGTCCATGGAATATTTTATATTTTGCCACAAGTTCTGGGAAATATATATATATTTTTTTTTTTACACAAAGTTGTCAGTAAATGATATATTGCTCACACATGCCATGGGTAGATGTGAAATGACACCCCAAAATACATTCTGCTGCTTCTCCTGAGTACAGGGATACCCCATGTGTGAGACTTTTTTGCAGTCTAGCCGAGTACAGGACCCCGAAATCCAACCCCCACTTTAACCACTTCCATACCGAGTCATTGTAATATGACGTCGGCATGGTGGTTGTACGGATCCGGGCGGGCGTCATATGACGTCCGCCCGCTCTAGCTGCTACTGCGCGCCCCCGGGGGCGCGCAGCGCGGCGATCGGGGGTGAGGCTCGTCCCTCGGACATAGCCCATCCCTGATCAAGGTAAACAGCCAATAGAAATTGGCTGTTTACCACGTGATCGGCTGTGTCAATCACAGCCGATCACATGAGCGGCTCCAGCACGAGCCGCTCGTTCTCTCTGCAATGCGCGCCCCCGGGGGCGCGCAGAGCAGCGATCGGGGACGAGGCTCGTCCCTCGGACAGAGTCGTTCCCAGATCTCGGTAAAGAGCCAATGAATTTAGCTCTTTGCCACGTGACCGACTGTGTCCAATCACAGCCGGTCACAAATGTCAACAGAGAACACGGTAACTAGCTGTCACCGTGTTCTCCTCCTCACACACTGATCCTGTGTGAGGAAGAGAGTGTGGTAACAGCTAGTTACCAATCATAGTGCACCCCAAACACACTGATTGCCCCCCCCCCCAATAAAGAGCACCTGTCACTAGCCCATCAAAGTACCCGAGTACCTGTCACCAGCCCATCAGGTACTCTGATGACGGGTACTCGGGTACTCTGATGACGGGTACTCGGGTACTCTGATGACGGGTACCCGGGTACTCTGATGACGGGTACCCGGGTACTCTGATGACGGGTACCCGGGTACTCTGATGACGGGTACTCTGATGACGGGTACTCGGGTACTCTGATGACGGGTACTCGGGTACTCTGATGACGGGTACTCGGGTACTCTGATGACGGGTACTCGGGTACTCTGATGACGGGTACTCGGGTACTCTGATGACGTATACTCGGGTACTCTGATGACGGGTACTCGGGTACTCTGATGACGGGTACTCCGTTGACAGGTACTCAAAGTACCTGAGTACCTGTCACCTACCCATCAGAGTACCCGAGTACCTTCCACCTGCTCATCAGAGTACCTGACGCCTGAAGTACCCGAGTACTTGCCGCCTGCTCATCAGTACCCATCACTACTCATCAGTACTCATCAGTACCTATCATGTATCAGTATCACCTATCAGTATCAGTACTTCTCATCAGTACCTATAACCTGCCTGTCACCTGCCCATCAGAGTACCCGAGTACCTGTCACCTGCCTATCGGAGTACCCGAGTACCTGCCACCTGCTCATCAGTACCAGAGTACCCGTCACCTGCCCAACAAAGTACCTGAGTACCTGTCGCCCTTCATACAGCCACCATGTCTAAGTCCAAAAAGGTTTATATACGTCCTCCGTTTAAACCTAAATACCGGTGTTATGGCAGCAGATAGCTGCCATAACCCTGGTATTTTTTTAAACGGTGGACGTTTGGCTTTCCGATAAGGGTGGTCCCAGCAGTGGATTCGCCGTGGGATCACCCTTATGGGATGGCGGAAGAGGTGCCCCCCCCCCCTCCTGCCGCGTCCGGTCCTTTTCCCAGCTTACCGGACCCGCCGACAGCGGGGAAAACGATCCGGTCCCGGATCCTCACAGACAGGATGTCGAGTGAGGGCAAGCTTGCCCTCACTTGACTCTATGGTCTTGGAGGACCGGAGCTACGGAAAATGTTGTTGCCTAGCAACCGGTTTAAAGGTCCTTTTTTTTTTTTTCATTTTATATAATAATTTTTTTTTTTTTTTCTTTCTATCTTTTAGTGTACTTGTGAGATCTGAGGACTTTTTGACCCCAGATCTCACAAAAAAGAGGTCCTGTCGTGCCTTTTTCTATTACAAGTAATGTTTACATTTCTTGTAATAGAAATAAAAATGATCCTTTTTTTTTTTTTTTTTGTTAAACGGTGTAAAAATAAAAAATAATAAATAAAATAAATAGTAAAAAAAAAAAAAAAAAAAAATTAAAGCACCCTGTCCCCGTTAGCTCGCGCGCAGAAGCGACGCATACGGAAACCCCGCCCACATATGTAAACGGTGTTCAAACCACACATGTGAGGTATCGCCGCGATCGTTAGAGCAAGGGGAATAATTTGAGCCCTAGACCTCCTCTGTAACTCAAGGATGGCAACCTGTAGAAATTTTTAAATTGTCGCCTATGGGGATTTTTAAGTACCAAAGTTTGTCGCCATTCCGTGAGCGTGCGCAATTTTGAAACATGACATGTTGGGTATCTATTTACTCGGCATAACATTATCTTTCACATTATGGAAAAAAATTGGGCTAACTTTACTGGTTTCTTATTTTTTAATTAAAAAAAGTGAATTTTTTCCAAAAAAATTGCGTTTGGAAGACCGCTGCGCAAATACGGTGTGATAAAAAATATTGCAATAATCTCCATTTTAATCTCTAGGGTCACTGCTAAAAAAAAATATATAATGTTTGGGGGTTCTAAGCAGTTTTCTAGCAAAACAACTGATTTTAGCTTGTAAACACCAAATGTCAAAAATAGGCCTAGGCAAGTGGCTAGGATGCATGATGGTGCGCCTTGGATGTTAGGCCCCTCTATATGGCTAGGCTGTGAAAAAGTCGCACACATGTGGTATTGCCATACTCAGGAGGAGTGGCAGAATGCTATGTGTTAGGAATATCCTATAAATTGACAACTTTGTGTAAAAAAAAAAAGTTTTCATTTTTTTCCCACATTTTCCAAAAACCTGTGGAAAAAAATGACATGTTCAAAGGACCCATAATGCCTCATAGAATATACGTTGGAGTGTTTTCTTTCCAAAATGAGCGCGCCGCCATTACTCTTATGCACAGACCTATACAGGCTTGACATATTCCATGTCAACAGGGATGCATGGCTGGACACGTCCCAGCATCATAAATCCATCGGGGGACATACCTATCCTACTACTATTTTACAGATGACCTGTGCGTTTCTGACCTCATTCTGGAGATCCTCGTGGGATTTTCTGTCCGTGGAGCTCTTTTCTCACTGTCATTTGCCATACCACTGTGTATTTGGCTTATAAATATTGAATTCTCCCCTGGAAACCCATACAAATATTAACATATTGCTTTAGTCTATCCTGTATAGACCTAATTTGATTAGCATATACTCTTGGCGGCCATAGTCAATTGAAGGCCTTTTTCTCATCCACCAAGGCCCATCTTTTTGGTCTCACGTCCTGGATTTCACAGAGGTCTTACATATCTGTCTGAGCTCTGGTGTTTTGTGGACCATTGAGAAAGGCATTTGGACCGAAACGCGTCTAGTCCGATCCAGACACCTCAGACCCTTCTGGTTCCAAGACGTATCTATGACCTTGTTTTTATTATATACTTGAGATGTGATTATGTACAATTTATCTTTATTATATGTGGAATAAAATTTATATTTTTTCATACTCAAGTCCTGATTCTTGCCGTTGAAAGTCCCAATCCTCAGGGGTTATTGTTGTTCCATATTCATCAGGGATGTTGGCAAGATCCCAGGTTTAAAACACAGAATTCGAATTTATCTTCTCTTTCCAAAATGGGGTCATTTTGTGGACTTTTCCATTGTATTGGTGCTCTAGGGCCTTGAAAAGTGTGATAGGTAGTAAGAAAGTTTTATGTGTATTTATGCTCCTAGAACGCCTGAAGGTGCTTCTTGGACGTGGAGTATCTTTTTGTGGCCAGGCTGTGTAAAAGTCTCACACATGTGGTATCGCCATACTCGGAAGGAGTAGCAGAATGTATTTTTGGGTGTAATTTTTGCTGTGTACATGCTATGTGTTAGAAATAGCTTATAAATTGACAACTTTGTGGGAAAAAAAAGAAAAAAAATGTTTTTTCTTCATTTTCCCAAGAATTGTGGGAAAAAATTACAACTTCAAAAAACCCACCATGCCTCTTACTAAATACCTTGGACTGTCTACTTTACAAAAAGGGGTCATTTGGGCGGTATTTGTACTGTCCTGACATTTCAGGGCCTCAAGAAAGGAGATAGGCAGTCAGTACTTCTGGTGTGATCAATTTTCAGTAATTGGTACCATAGCTTCTAGACTCAATAACTTTCACACAGACTAAATAATATACACTAATTTGGGTTAATTTTACCAGAGACATGTAGCAGTATACATTTTGGCCCAAATGTATGAAGAAAAATTAATTTTTTGCAAAATTTTATAATTGAAACTAAAAAAAAGTGTTTTTTTTTCAAAGTTTTTGCTCTTTTTTTGCATATATCACGAAAAAAAAAAACCCCAGTTGTGATCAAATACCACCAAAAGAAAGCTCTATTTGTGTGAAAAAAATGATAAAAAATTTGTTTGGTTAAAGTGTAGCATGACTGAGCAATTGTCATTCAAAGTGTGAGAGTGCTGAAAGCTGAAAATTGGTCTGGGCAGGAAGGGTGTCAAACTGCTCTGTATGGAAGTGGTTAAGGCTTTCCAAGGGCGTAAATTGTGGATTTTACTCCTGACTATCCATCACAGTTTCGGAGGCCATGAAATGCCAAGACAGCACAACCCCCCCCCCCCCCCCCAAAATGACCCCTTTTCGGAAAGTAGACACCCTAAGCTATTTGCAGAGAGGCATGTTGAGTGTTTTGCAGATCTCACTTTTTGTCACAAAGTTTTGGAAATTGAAAAAAAGAGGGAAAAAAATGCATTTTCTTGTTTTTTCTTCATTTTCCCAAAAAAATTAGAGCTGCAAAATACTCACCATGCCTCTCAACAAATAGATTGGAGTGTCAAATTTGCAAAATGGGGTCATTTGGGGGGGGGGGGGGTTTGTGCATCTTGGCTTTTTATGGACTTCAAAAGTGTGATAGGTAGTAAGGAGTGAGATCAACAATTTACGCCCTTATAAAGCCAGAAGGTGCGGATTGGTTTTCCGGGTCCTGTACGCAGCTAGACTGCCAAAAAGTCTCACACATGGGGTATCCCTATACTCAGGAGAAGCAGCAGAATGTATTTTGGGGTGTCATTTCACATATACACATGGCATGTGTGAGCAATATATCATTTACTGACAACTTTGTGTAAAAAAAAAAAAAAAACATTTTCCCGACACTTGTGGCAAAATATAAAATATTCCTTGGACTCACCATGCCTCTCAGCAAATAGCTTTGGGTGTCTACTTTTCAAAAAGGGGTCATTTGGGGGGTGTTTGAACAGTCCTGGCATTTTATGCTCAATCTTATCCACACATCACCCACTCTTCTAACCACTTGAAAACCAAGCCTTTTCTGTGACTTTTTGTTTACATGAAAAAATATTTTTTTTTTTTACTAGAAAATTACTTTGAACCCCCAAACATTATATATTTCTTTAAAGCAGAGGCCCTATAGAATAAAATGGTGGATGTTGCAAATTTTTTTGTCACACGGTATTTGCGCACAGATTTTCCAAACGCAATTTCTGCAAAAAAAATATATTTTTTTTAAATTTATTGCACAAATACACTATATAATTCCAATTTGTTTGGTAAAATGTAAAAGATGATCTTATGCCGAGTACATAGATACCAAACATGACATGCTTTAAAAATTGCGCACGCCTCTGCAGCGGCAACAAAGTACGTACATTTTTAAAAACCTTTAAAGTCTTTACAGGTTACCACTTTAGACTTACAGAGGAGGTCTACTGCAAGAATTACTGCACTCGACCTGGCGTTCGCGGTGATACCTCACATGCATGCTGCAATTGCGGTTTACATGTAAAAGCAGTCTAGCAGCCAATTACCTGCTAGGATTGCTTTTACATGTAAGCCGACCGCTGGCTATAAAAAACGATACCAAGATGATGCCTAAATCTGCAGGCATCATCCTGGTATAACCACTCAAAGTCCAGCAACGTACCAGTACATTGCTGGTCCTTGTTTGGCATATAGGTTTTTTTTTTTTTCCATGCAGCCTGTGGGCTTAACGAAAAAAAAAGAGAACCTATCAGAAATCAGCACAGGAATAATGTGTAGTATTACTCATCATTAACCGCCCAAACAACCACCCACTGAATTTAATGATGGGTATACACGACAGTATCCACGTATACCAAAATAGGATTTTAACTGCAGTGCTGAAATCAGAAAATCACCACAGCTGCTGCCAGCAAAGGTATCCATATATGCTGAGCGCAAACGCCGTTTGTGTCAGAATATATAAAATCAATGTCGTTGCAGCCGAGGAGTACCTGCAAGAGAAACAGGTCACAAAAGAATGAAAAAACAAAGTACATTAAAAAAAAGTACAGTAGGAAGAGTAGAAGAACATAAAATGACTGAAACAACAACAGTTTTTGAATCCTTTTATTTTTCTTTCTAACTGTTGTTCCTTGATTTGGGACTGCGATCTTCCAGTTTGGGTCTCTCAAAATGTCGATGGACATCCAACTTCTTTCGAGACCCTGTGTTTGTGTGCCCTACACTGTGTCGTGCTGTACCCTAAACTAAAACTCCACTAGTGTATGGTAGCACTCGAAACATTCCCCGATGCAGAGACCAGGTTGGTCAGGACATTTGGGACAATAATAACGGGTGTCACGCCTACATCCGCGCCTGCTACAGACACGACATCGTCTTTGGGGTCGTCTTTGGGTAGGGGTACTCGGGAGGACATAAGGAAAATGTCTCTCATGCAGCCGGCTCACTGCATCTGGAAGGGGAAGTTGGGCAGGCATGCCTCCTGGGTACAGGTAGGCAAGGATGATCGCTTCCTGGAATTCCCAGAAGCATCCAGTTCGTCCTGACGCCCTGTATAGGACAAAGGCGTTAAGCATAGCCAATTGGTAAAGGTAAACAGACACTTTTTTGTACCAGCGTCTTGCTTTACGGGCAACTAAATACGGCGCCAAAAGCTGGTCGTTAAGGTCCACCCCTCCCATATTAAGGTTATAGTCGTGGACACAGAGGGGTTTCTCCATAACGCCAGTTGCTGTAGGGATTGGATCGTCATGTCTGCGTGAAGGGAGGACAGAACATAAACATCCCGTGCATCCTTCCACTTCACCGCAAGCAATTTGTCCGTTTTCAAGCAGGCTCTCGCCCCCCGACTAAGACAGGAATTTACAAGCCATTGGGGGAAGCCCCGGCGATTAGGTCGCACGGTGCCACATGCGCCAATTTGTAATTCAGAAAGATGACTAAATAGTGGCACGCTTGTGTAAAAGTTGTCCACGTACAAATGGTACCCCTTTCCGGATAAGGGTGACACCAAGTCCCAAACAATCTTGCCGCTGCTCCCTATGTAGTCTGGGCAGTTGGGGGGGCTCCACACAGCTATCTTTTCCCTCATAGACCCGGAAACTAACTGTATAACCTGTGGCCCTGTCACACAATTTATACAGCTTGACCCCGTACTTGGCACGCTTGCTGGGGAGGTACTGTTTCTTAGCAAATCGGCCAGTAAATTTAATCAGGGACTCGTCAACGCAGACAACTTGTTTAGGGGTGAACAAGGCTGCAAACCGCTGATTGAAGTAGTCTATGAGGGGCCGAATTTTGTGGAGCCGATCATATTCAGGGTCTCCCCGAGGACGACAGAGTTCATTGTCGCTGAAATGCATAAATCGCAGAATTTGCTCATATCTCGCCCTGGACATGGAGGCAGAGTACATGCGCATATGGTGAACTGGGCTAGTGGACCAATATAGCCGAACTTCACTCTGTTTAGTTATGCCCATGTGGAGGGAAAGGCCCAGAAAGATTTTGGTCTGGCAAGGGGCGAATTTGGGTTGGCGGCGATGAATTGTCGTGCATATAAATTTGATTGATCCACAATAGATCTGTAAAGATCTTCCGTGAAGAACAGCTCAAAAATGTTCAGGGGCGTAAAACCAGCTGTCTCCACGTGGATTCCAGGTTGGGCAGTGAATTGGGGGAAGTACTGGCGCTGTAGAATCAGTGGGTTGCCAATTGGGATATGCCAGCGCATCAGGGAGGGCACTATGGGCTCTACGGGCCTGTCTACGAATACGCGGTGGCTGCGGGCCACTACTTGTGCTAGCCACCACACCAGCTTCAACTGCACTTAGGGGACTCGCCACGTCACCAGGTGATACTGCAGTGCTGGTTGTACTAGGTCCAGGGTGTACTAGGCCGCTGGCGCTTGCCAGGCCACCAAAAGGATGAGCGGCACTATTAGCCACACTCTGCTCCATACGAGCACCCTGCAATTCCTGCATCTCAACAACTCCAGAATGGGGTCGAGTACGCCTGGGTCTAACAGGGACCCATCTGTCATCGGAGCTATCTGTCAGGGAGCCGCTGCCGTCATCTGGTTCATATACTGACCCTGATTCTGCCAGTGTATTTTCCCCATCGCTATCATCTGACACGGCCAGTATATTATATACCTCTTCACCACTGTACCAACGTTTGGCCATTTTGGTAACTAAATTTACCGGTACAGTAGTGCGACTCACAGGTAATAAAAGCACCTGGTTGTCAAGGACTATTTCAAGCGCTACCAAAAAAACTGCTAATGCTAGCAGGGATCAGGCCTGACTCTGCTAACACAGCAGTTTTGGGTGTTGTGTTTTTTTGTAAGTGACAGTAATCTATTGATTACTACACTTGTCTGGGTGAAAGGGTTAAACGCAGGCGCTGGCAGGAATCAGTGCTGACCGTGCAAACACCGCGTTTTGGGAACCCTAAACTATGGGGGCGCTAGTATAGTTCTGATCAGATCAGATATTGATCTGTTCAAACACTATACTAGTAATGGAAGTGTATGTGTGCGTATGTGTGTGTGTTTGTGTGTGTGGTAATCAAGGGGTTATTTCTAACTATGCGCTGGGGATCTGCGGGGACCCTAAACCTCCTTTGGGATAGAAACTAACTCGCTAGCGCAAACTCAAGTCACAAGCACACTAATACAAAATACAGTGAAAACAGTATATTATGTGTGTATTAGTGTGCAATGTGACAGGGGGGAAGGGGTTAACTGGATGTGATCAGGGGGGATCAGGGGGTTAAATCTTTATTGGGAGGGGCTGGCGGGTATCCTACGGATAAAAGAAACGGTGGCAAACGCTAAACCTGGTCACAAGTCACACTTATACGGGTATATAGAAGATGCTATATACTGTATACAGTGTGTGTTGTGGCAGGGTGTGTAGGGGTGATCAGGGGGGGGGGGTGGGGTCAGGGGGTTAAATCTTTATTGGGGGGGTGGCGGGGACCCTAAACCTCCTTGGTAGTCGCCTGCGCTAATTCTGTTCACAATCACACTAATACAAAAATACAAAAACACAGTATATTATGTTTGTATTAGTGTTGAATGTGACAGGGGGTAGGGGTTAACTGGCGGTGATCAGGGGGTTAAATCTTTATTGGGGGGGTGGCGGGTAATTTAAGTGGAAAAGGGGGGCCGCAAGCGCTACACCTGACCACAAACCACACTTATACGGGTATATAGGAAAATGCTATATACTGTATACGGTGTGTGTTGCGGCAGGGGGTGTAGGGGGTTAAATCTTTATTGGGGGGGTGGCGGGGACCCTAAACCTTCTTGGGACAGAAACTTAGTCGCCTGCGCTAATTCTGATTACAAATCACACTAATACAAAAATACTGCATATTACGTTTGTATTAGTGTTGAATGTGACAGCGGGATAGGGGTTAACTGGAGGTGATGGGGGGGGGGGGGGGATCAGGGGGTTAAATCTTAATTGGGGGGTGGGGGTAATTTAAGTGGAAAAGGGGGGGGGGGGTCGCAAGCGCTACACCTGACCACAAATCACACTTATACAGGTATATAGGAAAATGCTATATGCTGTATACAGTGTGTTGTGTCAGGGGCTGTAGGGGTTAATTGTGCCCATCTACCTGTGTGTGGGTGTGCTTGGTGCAGTACTCACAGTTAGGATCACGCTGGATCCAAAAAGGACGTTGGGAGGGGAGGGCACATCTTCTCTAAGCCTGTGTTTACATTTCACAGGCTTAGAGTGTCATTTGATTGGGCAGGACCGATCAACAGGTCCAGGCCAAAAATGATTGGCCTGGACCTGATGACTGATCGGTTCTGAACCCAATCGAGTCATCGGCGGGACCGCGGGAGCACGCGCGCCAGAGCGGCGAAGGCTAGTGACGTACCGGTACGTCACTGTGCCTGGCCGGGGCTGACCGCCGCAGTATATGTACCTGCGGCGGTCGGCAAGTGGTTAAGGTGATAACCTGGCAATGAGAAGAAAACGCAGGCAGCCAGCTCTTCATATCAAAGGTTTTAGGATCTGCAAAATTGAACAGGCCAGGTATAGGGGGTCAACTTTACAGGCCTGACAAGTGTACCTTAAGAAAAAAAAAAAAAATTGTATATACAGAAAACGCTTTTCCAATTTACCTCACTGGGTGCAAATTTAAAAAGGTTAAAAATACCTATATTAAAAAAAAACAAAAATAAAAAAAAAACAAAACATTCTGACCCTCCCTAATCCTCTTGAAGACGTCCCAGTACAAGTCCAAGAAGAAAGAAGGACATTGGCAGGAGAAGCTGTAAACACTGGAACAGGCTGTTACTGGGTTAAAGTGACACTAAATAAATACATGCAATATGTCTAAATATAAAAAGAACGTGTCTCCTATCTCTCTCTTCCTTTTTTTTTCTCTCTCAAATGCAACTTTTTTCCACTACTCTCAGACTTCCTGTTCAAGGGTGGCTACCATTGTGCTCTATGCCCCCCGTTTGTTGGACTACACATGGACCTGCAGACACATTCAGCTCTGTGGGAATTGTAGGACACAGTTTCCGAGAGCGAACTGTGTAACCAGAAATAACAGCACTGCTTGCTCTATCCTAGCAGTAGTGAGGTGCATCAGTGAGATATAGGAAGCATGCACAAGACAGAATAACCTCTTTACGACCGCCCGCTGCAGATGTACTGCGGCAGGCAGGCTCTCCTGCGCGAATCACCGTAACTGTACGGCGGTCGCGAGCAGGAGGCTAGGGGCGAGCACATGCCGCCACACTCCCGCCCCCGCACGTCAGCGGGGAAAACCGATGCAGCGAGCAAGCGGCTCCGATTGCCGCCTGACACCTGCGATCGTTCCCCCGCTGAGAGAGAAGAATGGTCAGCGGTTGTAAACACAGCTGACCGTTCTTCTCCCTGGAATGATCATAGAGCCCCTGTGATCCTTCTATATAGGATTACAAGTCTCTATGGTCATTCCACAAGCCCCCCCCCAGAGTAATGCCCCGTACACACACAACGATTGTTGGCCGACCGATCGGCCGTCTTTTGTCCAGTGTTGTTGTGTTGGTTGAAATGTGCTCTAGACTGCACACGAATTTTCTCGGCCAACAACAACCAACTGCAGAAGTGATGTCATGTGCTGGTTTACTTTCTGTGTGTTTTTTCTTCTCTGAGCATGCCCAGTCTTGCTCATCTTATTTTTGTCTGCCGAAATCTGTACTGACTGACGAACAATCGGCCGTTATGTTGGCGGCCAACAAAAATTTTATAGCCTGCACACCAGATTTTGTTCGGCCGAAAAGTCGGAGTCGGTTGACGGAAGCATCATACTAACAAGCCGACAATCGGCCGATCGGACGTCGGCCGCAAATTCACGGCCAACAATAGTTGCGTGTGTACGAGGCATTAGAATCACTCCCCTAGGCTCACATTTAACCCCTTGATCACCAACAATGTTAACCTCTTCCCTGCCAGTGTCATTATTACAGTAACAGTGCATATTTTTAGCACTGATTACTGTAGTAATGTCACTGGTCCCCCCAAAAGTGTCAAAAATGTCAGAGGTCCGATCTGTCCACCGCAATGTCGCAGCCCCGCAAAAAAAAAAAAAAAAAAAAAACGCAGATCGCTGCCATTACGAGTTAAAAAAAAAAATGGCATAAATCTTTCCCGTAGATAGTAGACACAATATCTTTTGTGCAAACCAATCAAAATACGCTTATTGCGATTTTTTTTTTTACCAAAAATATGTAGCAGAAAACAAATTGGCCTAAAATGATAAAAAATTTTGATTTAAAAAATTTATTTTTTTTTTTGGGAATGTTATCAGAATGTGAAAAATATAGATTTTTTTTCAGAATTGTCGCTCTTTTTTGTGTATAGGGCAAAAAATTAAAAAAATCGCACAGGTGATCAAATACCACAAAAAGAAAGCTCTATTTGTGGGAAAAAAGGATGTAAATTTTGTTTGGGTACAGCGTCACATGACCATGCAATTGTCAGTTAAAGTAACGCAGTGCCAAGTTGAAAAAAAGTGGCCTGGTCATTAAGGGGACAAATACTTCTGGTCTTAAAGTGGTTAAAAAGCAAAAAAACAAACAAAAAAAAAAAAAAAAAACAGAGCCATGGTATGCTTAATATTTTAAAACAATTTAGAAAAAAAGCTAGGGCGTAGATTACTTCCGATATATCAAAAAACAAAATATTTTATTTTGGTACAGTAGTGGAGTTTTTTTTGCCATCTGTGTCTCATTATGAAGATTTCCCTTCATTTCCTGTCCTTCAATCAGAAGAGAGGAACTATCATTTCAATGCAGCAGGATTTCCCTATTACACAGTTGTCCCGGATGGAAGACTTTATCTCCATTTTTATTTTGGTGACAACTCAAATTTTTGGATTTACTATCAGAAAGTGAATATCCCTAATGGGGATACAGAGAATAATAAAAACGGTCAGTGGTTCTAAACTCCAGCCAAATCCTAAATAGGAGTTTTGCCTTAAGTTATACTTTCTGTAGGGCTGGAGGGTTATCAAGGGTACAATTTTGTAGTGGAACTGCATGTAATGGTATTTTAGTTTTGGATAGAGTGGGGAAGCATAATAGATTTTTATTGCTGTATGCGTCTTGATTGGAATAACTGCCCCTAATTACCCAATATTGGGACGGGAAGGAAGAAGTAGCTCGCCAGTTACAGTGCAGAATTGTCGTAGCAGAGAGTGGAAGGATAAGAACCCCAGGATATTGTTGCAGACAGCACAGTAGAAAAACAAAAAACACACCACACAACTTCTTTCCTTACCATCCTTTCCGAGCTGTTCTTGGATTTTCTCAAAATCTGAACCTCCAACAACTCCAACCTTCACCCTTTTTCTCAAGCTCTGAAGAAATTCGGCCATGTCATTAGTGACTTTCTGAAAGTAACAAAGCATTAACTCAAGTAATTAAGTGACAAATCCTTCTGTATCAAATAGATTAAAAGTGACATTTATATATTCCCTTTCCTAATTTCAAATGATCACATAATGCCCAAGTGAGGATCTGCCCACCTGTCAATGAGCGAAATTCCTCCCCAAGCTTCTCAGTGTATGCCAAAGGTCTAATAAAGAGTTCCTTGCCAATATATAAATCTGAGGAAATTGTGTGCGCTCATGGAAATTCAATGTTCTCTTTCACCTATACTATAATAAGAACACACAAGAGAAAGGTAAAAAACATTTTGCTTGTTCCTATGGAACATGCAGTAGAAAAAGAATGACCGATTTTGTCTTGGGACGCCAATATTTTAGGAGAATGCTTAAATTTGTTCCTGCTTTGGTAATGGCTTAGAATAAAGTGGCTTGTAAACCCATTGTTTTTATTTTTATTTTTTTAATAAACATGTCATGTAATATTTACCTGCTCTGTGCAATGGTTTTGCCCAGAGCAGACCCGATCCTCCTCTTCTAGAATCCCCTGCCAGCTCCTGGTTCCTTCCCCCAAAGCTGTTTATAGGGGCACTTGTGCAGGTTTGCTCCTGAGCCGACTCAGTGTCTCCATAGACAAACAGGAGCGCCACACAGCCCTGCCCCCCCCCCCCCAATCACTGGCTGTGATTGACAGCAGTGGGAGGCAATGGCTCCCACTGCTGTCTCGGAGGCTATGAGGAGGAAGGGAGAGTGCAGAGATAGATGCTGCTCTCAAGCAAAACGCTGGATCGAGATCGGGCTCAGGTAAGTGTAAAGGGGGCTAGGGTGGGCGAGTGCTGCACTCTCAAGGTTTTTTTTTTTTTTTTTTTTTTTATCTTAATCCCTATTTCACAGAATGTAAGGTATAAAGCCTTCAGCCTATACAACCGATTTTGGTTACAAGGTAATGTCCTTTGATCCTTAGAAAGGAACCATTAACCACTTAAGCCCCGGAAGATTTTACCCCCTTCCTGACCACGGGGTATTTTGCAATTTGACTTTAACGGACAATTGCGCGGTCGTGCGACGCTGTACTCAAATGAATTTGACGTCCTTTTTTTCCCACAAACAGAGCTTTCTTTTGGTGGTGGGGGATACTGCGCTTCTGGGATGTTAATAACCAGTCTTCTAAAAATATAGTCAAGTTAAAGTGTATAAAATCGTGAATTGGATAAAATAAATATGTGCTCCAAGTGGTTAAATATAAAAATAAAGTGTACAAGATATAAAATGTTCTTAATTCAATCACGTGTGTGTGTATAGTTAATCACATAAATCAATAAATCAAGGTGCTATGAATATATAAAATCATCAAAACATAGAATAAACTGTGGAAAGATATACACATACAAAATAGGGTATACAACACCACTTAAAGTGAGAAGTGGAAGTAAGGACCGCGGTCTCCCTCGAGTCTCCTATCTTGCGCATTGTTTTTTTGGCAAATGTGAGTGTTTTTAACCTTTATGGTAATAAAGTACCTTTTATACATGACAATATTGCACTATCTCGAGTCTTTCTAATTTGAGATTTGCTGGGGACTTGGAGAAGGATAGGAAGCTGATCCATCCTTGGCAGCCCATACAACAGTTCCTATTGGGTAGCAGAGCAGGAGTGGAAAGGAGCCCCCTGGATATCTGATAAGGCTTATATTTTCAGACCTTGAGGTGAGCGGCTAGCACACACAGAGGGGCATAGAAGAAGCACCCCACGGTGTTAGGTGAAGGGGCATTACCTTTGAAATCTCTCCACCTGGATACACTTTTGGACTATTTGTTTGATCTTCTTGATTTTTTTGGAGCACCGAGGACACTTTAGTTATTTATTGTATGAATTTATGCACTAGTTTATGCACTTAGCACTTTTACCTGTCACTGAATGAATTTAGGGCACTTTAAGTGGTGTTGTATACCCTATTTTGTATGTGTATATCTTTCCACAGTTTATTCTATGTTTTGATGATTTTATATATTCATAGCACCTTGATTTATTGATTTATGTGATTAACTATACGCACACACGTGATTGAATTAAGAACATTTTATATCTTGTACACTTTATTTATATTTAACCACTTGGAGCACATATTTATTTTATCCAATTCACGATCTTATACACTTTAACTTGACTATATTTTTAGAAGACTGGTTATTAACGTCCCAGAAGCGCAGTATCCCCCACCCTTTATCTTAAGTCTAACACTGCATGGTTTCCAGTATCAGTACTTGCAGCATCTGGGATAGGCCCCCCTTTTGAGTATAATCTTCCCCAGACAGCGCAGGACTCATCACACACATTTCTTTTGGTGGTATTTGATCATGCACTATAAACAAAAAAAAAAAAAAAAAAAAAAAAAAAAAAAAACAATTTTGCAAAAATAACAATATTTTTCACATTTTTTATACGAAATCCCCCCCCCAAAAAATTTAAAAATCAACATTTTTTTTACATTTTTGCCCAATTTGTTTTCTACTACATATTTTTGTTAAAAAAAAAAAAAAAAAAAAAAAAAAAAAAAAAAAAAAAAAAATCGCAAAAAGCGTATTTTGATTGGTTTGCGCAAAAGTTATTGCGTTTACTAACTAAGGGAAAGATTTTTTGTCATTTTTGTTGTTTTTTTTTTTTTTTACGCGTAATGGCGGCGATCTGCGATTTTTTTTAGCGGGACTGCGACATTGCGGCGGACAGATCGGACCCTTGACTGACATTTTTGACACTTTTGGGGTTACCAGTGACATTACTACAGTGATCAGTGCAATACATATGCACGGTTACTGTAAAATGACACTGGCAGTGAAGGGGTTGACTTTTTTGAGAGGGAGGGGCTGTGTGTGTCCCTAGGGGCGTGTTTCTAACTGTGATTGGCTGTGGCTTGAGGTGAGGGAACAGTGATCAACGGTCCTACATAGTAGAACCGTATGATCACTATTCTTACACAGGGGAGAATGACAGGCGGCTTGTTTACACACGCGCGCGGGGTGGGGGTCCGTGACCGAACGGGAGTGTGCCTCCAGCGGCGCGCGCTCGCTCCCCAGAGCCTCACAGGCTAGTGACGTACCCATACGTCACTTTGCCTGTGAGGGGCTGACCGCCGCAGTATATGTACTTGCGGCGGTCCGCAAGTGGTTAATCCTTACAGTATTCAAGGAAGGTTCTAGGAAGGACAAACTGTATTGCATCAGTAATATATATCTATATATATATATATATATTTTTAACTACTTGCCTTCTGTGCACTTAAACCCCCTTCCCATCCAGACCAATTTTTAGCTTTCAGCGCTCGCACACTTTGAATGACAATTGCGCGGTCATGCTACACTGTACCCATATAAAATTGTTATCATTTTTTTCACACAAATAGAGCTTTCTTTTGGTGGCATTTAATCATCTCTGGGTTTTTTATTTTTTATAAAAAAAAAAAAGAAAAAAGACAGAAAATTTTGAAAAAAAATAAAAAGTTTTTCTTATTTTTTGCGAGTAAATTTTGAAAATAAATAAATTTTTCTCCTTCACTGATGTGCGCTGATGAGGCGGCACTGATGGGCACTGATAGGCTGCACTTATGGGCACTGATGAGGTGGCACTTAAGGGCACTGATGAGGAGGTACTAATATGCCGCACTGATGGGCACTGATAGGCGGCACTGATGAGCACTGATAGGTGGCACTGACGAGCAGCACTGATAGGCACTGGCGGGCGGCACTGATGGGCACTGGCGGGCGGCACTGATGGGCACTGGCGGGCGGCACTGATGGGTGGCACCATCAGTGCCCACACTCAGTGCCCATAGTGCTGCCAGTCAGTGCTCATCAGTGCCTAGATGAGCAGGCACTGATGGGCACTGACTGGCAGCACTATGGGCACTGATTGTGTGCACTGATGGGGGGCACTGATGGTGGGCACTGAAGGTGTGTTTGGTGTACCTCTAGTAATCAGGGCACTGGTGCGCTGTGCAGCTCTCCCTCCTTCCTCACGCAGGCTCTGTGTGAGGAAGGAGCGCCGGCGATGAGAGATGATCTCATATGTTTACATATGAGATCATCTCTCATTGGACGGCTTGATCACTTGGTGAATGGCCGCTGTGATTGGCCATTCACCACGATCTGTGATCGGCTGTGTCCAAGGGAGCGCGCGGGGGGCGTGTCACTGGGAATTTGAGTCCGCGCTGCAGCCGTATATAGGCTGTAGCGCGGATGGCAGGAGGATATATATATATATATATATACACACATACACACACACACAGGCGAGTTAAACACTCATCTGTTTTTTTTTTTTTTTTTTTGCATATGTAAACAACCTTAAAGTGGTTCTAAAGGCTGGAGGTTTGCGCAGAAAAAAAATAACCTCTGTGCAGCAGAACCCCTGAGCCCCCATAATACTTACCTGAGCCCCATCTCTATCCAACAATGTTGCACAAGAGTCTCGGCTGTCCAGGACGCTACCTCCTCATTGGCTGAGACAGCAGTGGTCACCATTGGCTCCCACTGCTGTCAAAGTCAGCAAGCCAATGAGGAGAGAGGGGGGCAGGGCCGAGCCATGGCTCCATGCCTCTATGGACACACAGAGAAGCGGCTTGGCTCAGGTGCCCCCACAGCAAGCTGCTTACTGTGGGGACACTCAGCAGAAGGGAGGGGCCAGGAGCACCGGCAAGGAGATTCTGGGAGATGTAAAAATTACTGCACAGAGCAGGTAAGTAAAACATGTTTGTTATTTTGAAACAAAACAAAAAAAAAAAAAAACAAGACTAAAGCTGGATACACACTATCCCAACTTTTGTGGTTAGATTTCCTTCAGATGTAGTGCAAGGGCCTGTCAGATTGCATACAAATTGAAAGTGTTTAGGTTTGACCTCATATTATATGGTTTTGGTAAATCTAAAAGGAAAAAGTCTTCAGAAAATCTTATAGTGTGTATGGCCCATTAGAGTCCATTCACACTGCCGCGACTTGTCAGCCTGACAAGTCGCGGTCCTCCCGCTCCCACTGTGTAGTACAGGAGCCGTTCTAATAGGAGCGACACAAGTCGCTCCGACTTAGAAAAAGGGTCCTGTACTACTTCGGGGCGACCTGGAGGCGACTTGCATTGACTTCCATTATGTGAAGTCCGTGAAAGTCGTGCCGAAGTCGCACTGCACGCGACTTCACAGGTCGCCCCCGAAGTCGGAGCAACCTAATGTGAACGGGGGCTAAATATCACTTCAAAGTGGTGTAATCCTAAAGAAAAAAAAAAAAGCTCCTGTTCCTTTACTTCCTTTAGAGCATGGTTAATAGCATAGTGTATCCCTTTCTATGTTCTAACATACCCGGTTACTCTTGCCTGTTCCTGTCCCCCCCCCCCCCCCCCCCCATGTGTACTAACCACGGTAATCATGGCTGCCGATCCAGGATACTGTGGTCAGTTTACAGTGCCTCAGTCATCCCACTGTGTGGAGACACAGTCTCTCCCTCCCTCAATTCCTTAAGCCCCGTACACACGTACCGATCGTCGGCCGAACGATCGGCCGTCTTTTGTCCCCGGGCTGTCGTGTCCGCTGAAAAGTGCAAAAGACTGCACACGAATTTAGTCATTGTGATGGTTAACTTTCCCTGTG
Organism: Pelophylax lessonae; assembly: GCF_965119305.1. Lineage (NCBI taxonomy): Eukaryota > Metazoa > Chordata > Amphibia > Anura > Ranidae > Pelophylax > Pelophylax lessonae. Next base: position 158,565,092 of record NC_138773.1, read on the forward strand.
TTTTTTCTTTTCTGAGCATGCCCAGTCTTGCAAATCTGCTGTCTGTCGGCCGAATTCTGTACTGACTGGCGAACAATCGGCCGTTCTGTTGTCGGCATACAAAAATTTTAATGCTTGCACGACAGATTCTGTTCGGCCGAAAGTGCGCTGTCGGAAGCATCATACTAACAAGCCGAAAATTGGCCGATCGGTCGTCGGCCGAATCTTTTCGGCCGACACTCTGCACGTGTGTACGGGCCTTTAGTCTGTGTGTGAGAGCCAATATCCTTCCCTTCCCACCCATCCCCTCTCCTCCTGTCCCCATTCCGATGTAATACACAACACAATTACTTGTAGCCTCTCAGTTTTAGCAAGATATTCAGAACAGCATGTCATTTTTAAAAAATAAATAAAATTATAGTGCTAAATACCTCCTTGCCGGGCACAACTATGTGGTCATGTCTCCTTCTGCTGGCTGACAAGAGAGAAATCTCAGCCCCTCCTGCTGCGCTCCCTTAGACCAGGGGAGGAGAGCGGAGGGAGGTCACATCACAGCACAGTGGAGCTGTGCAAAAAGGCATTCAGGATTAAAAAAAAATAAACAAACAAAAACAAACACACACACAAACTTTATATCTTGCTAAAACAGAGTAATTGTGGTATGTGACTTTACAACCACTTTAATTTCCTCATTGCGTCATCATTTTCCATTGCCACTGTGAAATTAGGCAACATATTTAAACATGACCAGTTGTGTTGTCCTTTAAAACAACATAAAAATTAAATAGTATTTTTTTTTATTTCTACTGTAAATCCAATTGCCCCAGCTGTTCCTATTGTTTAGAGGAGCTCTGGTCAGATGCTGGAAACAATTGTTTGAACATTTGACAAAGATGACCTATACCATTTATGGTACTGTGCTGCCAACTATAGTTTGCAGAACACGTCCTTTATAGTAATTGCTGGAGAACACAACTAGGAAGGCATACAAAGTAGGGATCGACCGATTATCAGCAAAGCCGATATATCAAAGGCCGATATGCACTTTCCCCGATATATCGGAATCGGCCTTTTGATTTCCCGATATTGCCGATATTTAGAGAAAGTGCATGTACCGGGGTTATGTCTGCAGCTAGAGGCATCACCCCGGTACTGGTGTCTATAACCGACGGTCGGCTGTCTTGTAATGACAACCGATGCGGCTGAGAAGCCGCTCGGCTGTCATTCCAAGGAGCGGGAGGGGACGTCATGACTTCCGGGTACTGGCGGCGCCAAATTCAAAATCTTACAGCATTCAAAACAGCCAAACTTGGCGTTTTGAATGCTTTAAGTTCAGAGGAGGGGTTTGGGGTCTTTTAGACCCCCAGATCCCTCCACCACAGTACCTGAAGACATAAAAAAAAAAAAATGTTTTTTTAATGTCCGAAAATATCGGCCGATACCCGATGACCAAAATATTGGTATCGACGGTAAAAAAAAACGATATCGGACGATCAATACCTTTACACACCCACATTATAAACACAGTTAGGCCTCTTGCACACGATACTCCTGTTTGAGCATTTCGCAGCTTGAAAAAGCTCAGTACAGCTTTTCTTTTTTCTGAGCTAAAATATAGCCCATTATTTGTAATGGGCCTGTGGACACCTGGGCGTAAACAAGCGCTGTGCATTCTTCAGTAAAAACAAAATAGAAAAATCTGCATTTTTGGTCAGTAATTTAATCCTCAATGCACGCAAATACACGCAAAAAAAGTCTGGAAAAAGTAGATGCTCAAATAGGAGTATTGTGAGCAAGAGGCCTTAACCGCTTCAATACAGGGCAATTTCACCCCCTTCCTGCCCAGGCCAATTTTCACCTTTTAGCGCTGTTGCATTTTGAATGACAATTGCGCGGTCATGCAACACTGTACCTAAACCAAATTTATGTCATTCCCCCCCCCCAAATATAGCTTTCTTTTGGTGGTATTTGATCACCGCAAGGTTTTTTCTTTTTTGCTAAACAAATAAAAAAAAAAGACCGAAAAGTTTGAAAAAAAAAAAAAAAGTCTTTTTTGTTTATGTTATACAATTTTGTACGTTTTTTCCTGCACTGATGAGACTGCACTGACAGGCACTGATGAGGAGGCACTGATGGGCAATGATGGGCACTGGTGAGCAGCACTGATGGGGAGGGCACTGGGGGGCTCCCTGAGCCCTGATTGCCATTCCTGGTGGCCACAGTGGGCATCCCTGGGGTCATGGGTGGGCATCCCTTGGGTCATGGGTGGGCATCCCTGGTGGTTCTAGTGGCACCCCCACCGAGGGTCTGCACTGGTAATCAATGATCTGATTACCAGTGCCGACCCCCCCCCCCCCCGTCAGGGGAGCCGCCGATCGGCGCTCCTTTACTCGTGCCTGTCAGGCACGTACTGAGGAAAGCCGATCAACGGCTCTCCCTGTTTACTATGTGACCAGCCGTGATTGGACACGGCTGGTGACATGGTAAAGAGCCTAGGTAAGTAGGCTCTTTACCGAGATCGGAGATGCGGGGAGTCAGACTGACATTATCCTGCCGCCGTCATATGACGTCCGGTCAGGTTAATGCAACCACTTTCCCGATGTCAAACGCCTATAGGGCAGGCGGGAAGTGGTTAATGGGCTGTATTTTAGCAAGAAAAAAAGCTGTAGTGAGCTTTTTCAAGCTGCAGTGTGCAAGAGGCCTAAAGTGATTGTTATTTTTATTGGAAAAAAAAAAAGAAGAAGACTTTACAAACATGTAATACCTCCTTTGTGCAGTTGGTTTTGCAGAACAGCCTAGATCCTCCCCTTCTTGCATCGGTTGTCATTACAAGACAGCCGACCGTCGGCTATGGACACCGGTACCGGGGTGATGCCTCTAGCTGCAGACATCACCTCGGTACATGCACTTTCCCGAAATATCAGCAATATCTGTAAATCAAAAGGCCGATTCCGATATATCGGGGAAAGTGCACATCGGCCCTCGATATATCGGCTTTGCCGATAATCGGTCGATCTCTAATCAGAATACAGTATTTTCAATTCAGTGGCATCTAAAAGAGCGCTCATTAAACAAAATGTTGAAAACTGATAATTCCTGCAAAGAAAACAACACTCACCTCTCCAGACCTCAGATACTCTTGCTAAAAGATCATTTACTTTTGACACTTATGGGAGTGTCGGATGCTAGTGTCTCCTGCTGTGATCTGCAGCTCCATTCATGGATCCCTGTGTTACTACAGGACTGAGTCCCGGTTCACATTAGTGCAATGACAGACATTGCATGTGATTCGGAGCGCACTGCTCTGAAAATAACATGCAATGTCTGTGCGATACCGATTGTATGACTAAATTTGCATCGCATTTGGACACAACACACACAGGACCCTTTTTTGGGTCCGCAGCAGAATCGGATTGCATAGTGGTTCACACCTATGAGACCCGATTCATGTCTAAACTGACAGTTCGCACTGTGACATGGGAACTGATCTGGGGGTGTCGCTAACTTTGTATTGACACCCCCAGCAATTCACATATGGCAGTGTGATTTGATTGCGATGTGGGAACCCGAAGTGGATTCGCAACCGGCATTCAGAAGCCAGTGAACAAAACCACAGAAAACCTCTCCTGCAAGATTATGCCTTTATTACAGTGGAGTATATTGCCACATGAACATTGGACATCTAACCCACCTATGTCCAATCCAAGTGTTTTGGTGCACCTGGGAGGCTTCCTTTTCAACTAGCATAGAGTTGCATTATTCTCATAATAATTATAAGATGTCCAGAGCACCCCTCCCCCCCCCTTTACATTATTTGTCCAAAGCCCCCCCCACTAACAGAAGTCAAGAGTCCGCCATCCTCTCTTACATCAAAATGCACCTCTCCTACCTTACGCTGCTGCTAGGAAGAAGCTGGGGGTGCAACCAGGGAGGAGAAACTGCAGGGTCTGGAGGAGAACTAGAGGGTGGCTGGAGTCAGCTGAATGCAGAGACGAGAGGATTTTTCAGCTGCAAAGAGAGGTGCAGGATTTGTAGGTGGAATTCTGTCCTGCTCACAGCCGCAGGAGAGGTGGGGGGGGTCACACGAAATGGCCTGGCCTTGTGTTTGACACGTGTCCTAGACCAACTAGGACTGCACTTGTGCTCCCAAAGGACTTGTATCATTATTAGTAATCAAATTTCAGTGATACTGAATGTTTCCTTTTGTTAATTCCATCTCACATCTTTTTTTCTTGTGCAATGTGTAAAGCACAGTACACACGTTGCAATCTAAGTGTAAAATCTCTTTTATATCTACCAAAAACTACCCAGTGCAAGTGCCTGCCTGATTGGATAGTTTAGATAGGTGATCAGATTACATAGGTTTGGACAATCTGAAGTTGATCGCACAAGAATTTTATGGTCAGATTGTAACATGTATGGTGACCTCAAATGTTTGACGACGTCCTTCCTTTTGTTGAGCCACATATAAAAACCAAAGCTGGCCTAATTCTCTGTTTTCCCAGAGAGTAGAAGATATGCTATTAGTATGGTCAAAAGCATTGGGCTTTACATGCACGTGAACTTTAATAGAATCCCAATCTTAGTCCGTACGGTTTATTATGGAGTTGGCCCACCCTTTGCAGCAATAACAGCTTCAACTCTTCTGGGAAGTGTCCACAAGGTTTAGGAGTGTGTCTATGGGAATGTTTGACCATTCTTCCAGAAGCGCATTTGTGAGGTCAGGCACTTTTGTTGGATGAGAAGTCCTGGCATGCAGTATCCACTCTAATTCATCCCAAAGGTGTTCTATTGGGTTTAGGTCAGGACTCTGTGCAGGCCAGTCAAGTTCCTCCACCCCAAACTCACTCATCTTTATGGTCCTTGCTCTGTGAACTGATGCGCAGTCATGTTGGAACAGGAAGGGACCGTCCCCAAACTGTTCCCACAGTTGGGAGCATAAAATTGTCCAAAATGTCTTGGTATGCCGACGCCTTAAAGCCTCGTACACACGCAACGATTATCGGCCGACCGATCGTCTGACTTTTGTCCAGAGTGGTGTTTTGTTGGTTGGAATGTGCCTAGACTGCACACAAATTTTCTCAGCCAACAAAATTCTACTTCAGAAGTGATGTCATGTGTTGGTTAGTTTTCTTTGTGTTTTTTCTTCTCTGAGCATGCCCAGTCTTGCTCATCAGATTTTTCCCTGACGAAATCTGTACTGACCGACGGAAAATCGGCCGTTTTGTTGACGGCCAACAAAAATTTTATAGCCTGCACACCAGATTTTTTTCAGCCGAAAAGTCGGAGTTGGTTGTCGGAAGCATCATACTAACAAGCCAAAAATCGGCAGATCGGACGTTGGCCGAAAATTCCCTGCCAATTTTCGACGCGTGTGTACGGGGCTTTAGATTTCCCTTCACTGGAACTAAGGGGCCAAGCCAATCCCTAAAAAACACCCCCCACCAAATGATTTGGACCAGTGCACAAAGCAAGATCCATAAAGAATTGGATGAGCGAGTTTGAGGTGGAGGCGCTTGACTGGCCTGCACAGAGTCCTGGCCTAATCCCAATAGAACACCTTTGGGATGAATTAGAGTGGAGAATGCAAGCCAAGCCTTCTTGTCCAACATCAGTGCCTGACCTCACAAATGTGCTTCTAGAGGAATGGTCAAACACTCCCATAAACCTTGTGCACAGCCTTCCGAGGAGAGTTGGGTGGGCCGACCCAATATTGAACCCTACAAACTGAGACGCCAATACAGTTCATGTGTATGTAAAGGCAGGTGTCCCAATACTTTTGTCAGTATGATGTAATACCTGATTGGCTGTCATAGATAACTCCCATTTTCTTCCAGCAACCGATTGATGAAGGACCCCAATAAGTGGAATTCTCGGCTTTCACCAACCTAAGGCGCAGATGTTCTAATTCTGTTCTCTGCCCTCTGGGATGTCATTACTAAAATAACTCTCCAAAGTAGCATTACAATGAAGAATATTTCAAGCTCATATATACAGCCATTTGTGCTTTATCATTTAACTTCCCTAAAAAACGTGTGCTTGTATGCATTGCTAAGCATTTATCTAGTCTTTGAACGTTATCCTCCTGCACAGGAACTACAGGTCCCAGCATGCCACACTCAGAAGCTGCAGCTCCCCCCATATGAAAATTCAGGTACCTGCCTGGCAGCTGTTAGAGTCCCGTCCACATCAAACAGACACAGTGTGCTCCTCCGATCAGCCATCTCTGCTGTCACTCTGCTATGTTTCTTCCTGGTAATGAATGTAGTGCGGCCACATCACTACTTCCTGGTCACATGACCTTTCCCGGAAGTAACGCTTGTAAATAAGGTGCAGAGCGTGTTGGGAGGCACACTTCCGGTGTGCGGGTGTTGGAGGTGAGAAGTGTGCTGTTTATAATCACATCCCTGGGATGGGTACATGTTATCCCTCATGCTCTGTATACTGAATACTGTATATCTAACTATGAATGATACCTTTGTGATTTAGCTGGTCCTAAATTTACTCCTCAGGTGCTCCTCTTTTTGGTCTTTGATGCAGACCTACATGGAACTCTATTTTCTATATGCCAAATGCATTATACTAATTCAACTTTTGATTTTTTTTCACTTTGGTATTTTAAAGAGCCGGTGTAACGCGAGAATTACCTACCCCGTGAGAAAAACCTACCCCTCGTCACTTCCGGCCAGAAACAGCTGAGCAGCGCAGCAGTGCGCATGCTCAGAGCCCCGGATACCTAATGGAAGAGCTGAGGATCAGACTAGTGCGCATGCGCACTAGTCTGAAACGATCTCGGTGTCCGTTAAAAAAACCTACTGACGCGGCGGTGACATAAAATAGCTGTGCTGCACTATGAGTCATCTCCGCTCCTGTCCCGGTCACTTCCCTGATCTTGGCTAGTAAATATAAAAGCGGCTGGCGGCTCCGTGATTTATCTTTTCATACACCCGCCGCCACTTTTATATTTAGTAGCTGAGAGCAGGGAAGTGACCGGGACAGGAGCGGAGATGACTCATGGTGCAGCACAGCTGTTTTAATGTAACTGCTCGCGTTACACAGACTGCCGTGAACCGGAAGTGACGAGGGTAGGTTTTTCTCACGGGTAGGTAATTCTCACGGAACACCGGTGTAACGTTAAAAAACCATACCCCGTGAAGAAACCATACCCTCGTCACTTCCTGTGTGAAACAGCTGAGCAGCGCAGCAGTGCGCATGCTCAGAGCCCCGGAGACGTAATAGAACAGCAAAGAAGATCACAAGTGCGCATGCTCAGAGGGTAGGAAAAACTCACGGCACTGTGTGAAATGTCATACTTGCGGCGGTATAATTAAAACAGTTCGGCTGCAACATTAAACATCTCCTCTTCTATCGCTGTGACTTCCCTGATCTCCCCTAATAAATATAAAAGCGGCGGCGGGTGTATGAGATGTAAGTGACGGCGATCGCGGCTCCGTGATCCGCTTTTATATTTATTAGGCGAGATGAGGGAAGTGAGAGGGGAAGGAGCGGAGATGATTTATGTTGCAGAGGAGCTGTTTTAATGTAACGGCGGCAAGTGTAAGTACCGTGAGAAATCCATACCCTCCGTAGCAGCACCGGAAGTGACGAGGGTATGGTTTTCTCACGGAACACCTGTATTATAGAAAAGTAGCTGTGGAAAAAAAAAAAACTTTTGTTTTCCTTTTTTTTTTTTTTTTTTTTTTTTTTTTTTTTTTTTTTGTGTAATAATTCTTTGTGGCCTCAAAGTAGGGTGTGTCCGGGGGGGGGGGGGGGTGATTTCCTGACCTAATTTGTCCTGAAAGAAGTCTCTTTTCATCTCAGAAAGTTGGGAGGTAAATTTAACCACTTTACCACAGGAGGATTTTGCTGTCTTACGTCTGGGCCACTTTTTGCTATTCGGCGCTGTGCGACTTTAACTGACAATTGTGCGGTCGTGCAACGCTGTACCCAAACTAAATTTACGCCTTTTTTTTCCCCACAAACAGAGCTTTCTTTTGGTGGTATTTGATCACCTCTGCGATTTTTAGTTTTTGCGCTATAAACAAAAAAAGAGCGACAATTTTGAAAAAATAATATTTTCACATTTTTTTTATATGAAATTCCCCCCCAAAAAAATGTAAAAATCAAATTTTTTTATAATTTTAGGTCAATTTGTTTTCTGCTACATATTTTTGGTAAAAAAAATCGCAATAAGCGTATTTTGATTGGTTTGCGCAAAAGTTATTGCGTTTATTAACTAAGGGAAAGATTTCTGTCATTTTTGGTGTTTTTTTTTTTTAATGAGCAATGGCGGCGATCTGCGATTTTTTTTTTTTTTTTTTTTTTTTTTTTTTTTTTTTGCGGGACCGCGACATTGCGGCGGACAGATCGGACCCTTGACTGACATTTTTGACACTTTTGGGGGTACCAGTGACATTACTGCAGTAATCAGTGCTATAAATATGCACTGTTACTGTAAAAATGACACTGGCAGGGAAGGGGTTGATTTTATTGGAGAGGGAGGAGTTAATGTATGCCTGGTGCTTACTGACATGTGTGGGGGGAGGTGACTGAGTGACACAAGGACAGATCGCAGGTTCAGCTATGCTGAACCCTGCAATGTAACCCTGCCTGTCACTTAGGAGATCCGCCTGCTTTGTTTACACAAACGGGCGGATCTCCAGACTCGGTTCCCCGACGATCGGGGAAGAGCAGCGGCGATCGCCTCTGCTCCTCCCCTGGCCCGACTCCCGCTGTGACTGAATACAGCGGGAGCGAGCCTCCGGCGGCCGAGAAGGGGGAGTGTCGTCAGACCTACAAGAGCCACTTTGCCGTAGTACAGCTCTAGTGAGCAGACGGCAAGTGGTTAAAGTGTTCTTTTTTTTTTTTTTTTTTTTTTTACAGAAAAAACACAGTACACCTTCCCCACCCTCCCAGTCCCCACTGTACTTACCTCTGAGGATATTGAGTTGTCCGTGGCCGGTGCGGTGGTCCCTGGGGTTTAGTATTTGATGGTGATTTTGATTGGTCAGCGCTATCACAAAGCATCGCTCAGATCCATTCTGGAAGCACTGCACAGAGAAAAATGGGAATTTCAAATCCCCAGACCATAATACTGACTGCGTGGGTATTGACAGCTCAGCACCCCTAGAGGTAAGTACAGCAGGGACGGGGGAGGGTGGCGGTGGAGGCGGGTTGTCAGGGTGTGCAATGTCACTTCACCTTCACATTTTTTCTGTAAAGGTGAACTAACCTTTTAAAGGGAAACTTCACCCCAGCAGGGAAAGCCCACTTTAACCACTTCAGCCCCTGAAAGGTTTTAGCCCCTTAACCAGTTCTGGACCGGAAGGATTTGCCCCTTTAATGACCAGGCCATTTTTTTGCGATTTGGCACTCCGTTACTTTAACGGACAATTGCGCGGTCGTGTGCCGCTTTACCTAAATAAAATTGATGTCCTTTTTTCCCACAAATAGAGCTTTCTTTTGGTGGTATTTGATCACCTCTGATATATTTTTTTTTTGCGCTACAAACAAAAAAAGAGCGACAGTTGTGAAAAAAAAACAATATTTTTCACATTCCGCTATATACCTCTCCCCCCCACCCCCCCCCCCCCCCAAAAAAAAATTAACAATCAAATTTTATTCATCATTTTAGGCCAATTTGTTTTCTGCTAAATATTTTATAAGCATATTTTGATTGGTTTGCACAAAAGTTATGACGTCTACAAACTAGGGGAAAGATTTATGTCTATTTTATTTTTTTATTTATTTATTTTTTTTATAGTAATGGCGGCGATTTTGGGTGGGACTTCGACATTGCGGCGGGCAGATCGGACCACTAACTGACATTTTTTACACTTTTGGGGGGGACCAGTGACATTACTAGAGTAATCAATGTTAAAAATATGCACTGTTACTGTAATAATGCCATTGGCAGGGAAGGGGTTAACGCAGTGGGTGACCAGGGGTTAAATGTAAGCCTAGGGGAGTGTTTCTAACTGTATAGGGGTTGGGCTTTTCAAATGATCAGAGACCTGTGATCCTATATAGAAGGATCACGGTTGATCTGTCGAGAGGGAAGAACGGTCTGCTGTGTTTACAACAGCTGACCGTCCTCTCTTAGCGGGAGCGATCGCGGATGGCTGGCAGCAATCTGAGCCGCCAGCCCCGTGCATCGAAGTCGCCACTGCCGAGTACCCTAGCAGCAGGCGTGCGACCGAGGTACAGTTACGTCGGTTCGCGCAGGAGGGGGCTCCCTGCCACAGTAAAACTACAGCGGGCAGTCCTTAAGTGGTTAATGACCAGGTAATTTTTGCAATTCGGCACTGCTTTGCTTTCACAATTGCGCGTTCGTTCAACGATGTACTTAAATACAATTGATGTCCTTTTTTACCCACAAATAGAGCTTTCTTTTGGTGGTATTTGATCACCTCTGCAGTTCTTAGATTTTGTGCTTTAATACAAAAAAGAGCGACAATTTTGGAAGGGAAAAAAAAAACAATATTTTTTACTTTCTGCTATAAAACATTCCCAATAAAAAAATTTTTTTTTTATCAGTTTAGGCCAATTTGTATTCTGCTACATATTTTTAGTAAAGAAAATCCCAAAAATCCTATATTCATTGGTTTGCGCAAAAGTTATAGTGTTTACAAACTATGGGATAGTTTTTTGGACTTTTTCCTAATGGTTTTATTAGTAATGGCGGCGATCAGCGATTTTTTTTTTTTTTTTTTTTTTTTGCAGGACTGCGACATTGCGGCAAACAAATCTGACACCAAGTGACACTTTTTGGGGACCAGTGACACCAATACAGTGATCAGTGCTAAATAATATGCACTGTTTCTGTATAAATTACACTGGCAGGGAAGGGGTTAATACTGGGGTGATCAAGGGGTTAAGTATGCTCCTAAATTGTGCTTACTAAAGGCCCGTACACACGTGCAGATTGTCGGCCGAAAAGATTCGGCCGACGACCGATCGGGCGATTTTCGGCTTGTTAGTATGATGCTTCCGACAGCGCACTTTCGGCCGAACAGAATCTGTCCTGCAAGCATTAAAATTTTTGTATGCCGACACCAGAACGGCCGATTGTTCGCCAGTCAGTACAGATTTCGGCCGATAGACAGCAGATTTGCAAGACTGGGCATGCTCAGAAAAGGAAAAACACAGGGAAAGTTAACCATCACATGACATCACTTCTGCAGTCGGCTGTTGTTGGCCGACAAAATTCGTGTGCAGTCTTTTTCACTTTTCAGCGGACACGACAGCCCGGGGACAAAAGACGGCCGATCGTTTGGCCGACGATCGGTACGTGTGTACGGGGCTTAACTGTGGGGGGGGGGGGGAAGGCTCTGCGACAGGTAAACAGAGATCGGTGTTTCAGCTTAGCTGAAAAACACAATCTCATTGTGCCTGTCTGATAGGAGAGCCGTCTGCCTTGTTTACATAGGCAGGCAGCTCTCCTATCAGTTTCCCTGAAGATCGCAGGAGGCCGGCGGCGATCGCGCTAGCTCCTACCACGGTCTGGCTCCCGCTGTGTCTAATCACGGTGGGAGCGTGGCTCCGGCGGTGCGCGACAACATGCGAGTGTCATTATTACAGTAACAGTGCATATTTTTAGCACTGATCACTGTAGTAATGTCACACCCCTCCCCCCCCCCCCCCCCCACTCCCTCCAAAGTGTCAAAATCAGTTAGGGGTCCGATTTGTCCGCTGAAATGTCGCAGTCCCGCAAAAATCGCAGATTGTCGTCATTACTAGTAAGAAAAAAAAATGGCTTAAATCTTTTCCCTAGTTTGTAGACATAATAACTTTTGCGCAAACCAAGCAAAATACGCTTAGTGGGATTTTTTTTTTAACAAAAATATGTAGTGGAATACAAATTGGCCTAAAAGGATGAAAAATTTTGATTTAAAATTTTTTTTTGGGGGGGGGGGGGGGATGTTATATAGCAGAAATTGAAAAATATAGGTTTTTTTTGTCAGAATTGTCACTCTTTTTTGGTTTATAGCGCAAAAAATAAAAATCGCACAGGTGATCAAATACCACCAAAAAAAAGCTGGGGGAAAAAAGGATATCACGTTTATTAGGGAACAGCGTTGCACGACCGCGCAATTATCAGGTAAATTAACACCGTGCCGAATCCCAAAAGATGGCCTGGTCATTAAGGGGGCAAAACCTTCCGGTCCAGAAGTGGTTAAGGCTGCAGTCACTCGGATACTTCCCTTACAGCGTGAATGAGCTCCTTGTTTATGTGGCTGGAGTTGTGTGCAGGCAGCCTATGTTTCTCCTAATTTGTTTCTCCTAATTTGAAAAGCATGCAGATGCATGGGTCCGAACAGAGTGCGTGTTCGAGGGCATGTGCCCACTGCTATATGCCTGTCAGATTAGGATTAGTGACTGTGTCTGTACAGCCATTACATACCTATAGAGAAACATAAGCTGCCTGCGAGCAGGTGGTTACAGCCGCATAAAGAAAACACTTAGGCTTCTTTCACACGGTCCGCCTCCGCAGGCGGATCCGTGTTGCTCAGCGGGGATCGATCCGCGATCCCCGCTGAGCCGGGCAGATGACAGCTCCGTCAGAGCGGAGAGGGAGGTGTCTCAGCACCCGCTGCCCTCTATGGGGGATCGGAGGAGAGCGGACCGCTTTTCCGCTCTCATCAGATCCGCTCCGCTCCGATTACTGAACGGATGGAAAAATAGGGTTTCCATCCGTCCAGATTTCAGCACAGGATCGGATGCGGATGGCAGCGGGTGTCAGCGGAGGTGACCTCCGCTGACACCCGCTTGCCCCATAGAGCTGCATGGAGGATCCGATCAGATCCGCCTAAAAAACTGACAGGCGGATCTGATCGGACCGCCCGTGTGAAAGAGCCCTTATTCACACCATTCAAGCCTTTGTTTCTAATTTTTAGGGACTCGTTAAGGACTGGAATAGTACCTCTGGATTGGCGTAGGGCCAATGTGGTGCCTATATTTAAAAAGGGATCAAAGTCTTTGCCAAGTAACTATAGACCTGTTAGTTTAACTTCTATAGTCGGGAAGATACTGGAGAGTTTAATAAAAAAAAACACATAAATTAGTTTTTGCTGGAAAAAAATATTTGAAGCAACAGACAGCATGGATTCATGAAAGACAGAAGTCCTCAAACAATAAAGTGAAAATAATCAGCGCAATCCTCAAATAGAGTGATAAACACAAAGCTGCAAGCAATCAGTGCCAAACACAAAACACCCACAGTAATCAATAAAATAATATTGCTGCGCTAAGTGAGTAAAACTAAACAATATCACTTAAAATATGTGACAAATAATACTGTGATAGTCATAAATCAATATGAATCAAACAAACAAACTTAATAAATGTCCCAATAAATATGCAGTGACTTAAAAATATGTGACAAAAAGTCCCAATACACAGTGCAATCTCAGTGATATATGAATAAACAAATCTTCATCTGTGCAAAATGTGCTGCATGCTTCACTCCCAGTGCTCCAGTGACAGATAGTGAGATTAGCAGCTCACCTCAAATGGAGACTCAAATGAGTCAAGACAGGCACATAAAGCAGTATCCACAATCGCCTGGTGATCACCTCTGCCTTCACCTCCAACCAATCCTGGTACCTCCGGACCGGCGTAATGACGTGCAGGCTCCTCCCCCGTACGCGTGGCCCCGCTGACGAAGTCGATGACGCAACGCGTACGGGGGAGGAGCCTGCACCTCATTACGCCGGTCCGGAGGTACCAGGAAGTGGTTTGGAGGCGATTGTGAGCTGGCACGGCTGAAGTGCCTGTCTATGTAAGTGCAATACTTAGACTTATCAATAAATAGCCCCTTAATCAACACAGAGAGCACTAGATCTCCTTTATTTGTTTTTCATCTACCTCATCCCTGGAACTTGAGAGATTGGTTGGAGGTGAAGGCAGAGGTGATCACCAGGCGATTGTGGATACTGCTTTATGTGCCTGTCTTGACTCATTTGAGTCTCCATTTGAGGTGAGCTGCTAATCTCACTATCTGTCACTGGAGCACTGGGAGTGAAGCATGCAGCACATTTTGCACAGATGAAGATTTGTTTATTCATATATCACTGAGATTGCACTGTGTATTGGGACTTTTTGTCACATATTTTTAAGTCACTGCATATTTATTGGGACATTTATTAAGTTTGTTTGTTTGATTCATATTGATTTATGACTATCACAGTATTATTTGTCACATACTTTTACTCACTTAGCGCAGCAATATTATTTTATTGATAAGTCCTCAAACAAACCTGATTTCTTTTTATGAGGAGGTAAGTAAAACCCTGGACAGAGGGGTGGCTGTGGATGTAGTATACTTGGATTTTGCAAAAGCGTTTAACACAGTTCCTTACACACGGCTAATTACGGTAAAGTCTACAGGCTTGGAAAGATCAGTTTGTAAATGGATAGAAAATTGGCTGAAAGATAGAATTCAGAGAGTAGTGATTAATGATTCTTACTCTGAATGGTCTAAGGTTATCAGTGGTGTACCCCAAGGTTCAGTGTTGGGACTCTTACTTTTTAATATCTTTATAAATAATATAGGGCCTGGGATTAAAAGTACCATTTCAGTCTTTGCAGATAACACCAAGCTTTGCAGTGGAATAACTTCTTTACAGGATATCTCCAATTTACAATCTGACCTCATTGGGCAACTATGTGGCAAATGAGATTTCTTGGATTAGTAGAGGCATGGACTTCAGAGAGCGATATAATTTCACCCCTGTACAAATCATTAGTAAGACCTCATCTGGAATATGCAGTTCAGTTTTGGATACCAGTTCTTAAAAAGAATATTGGGGTAACTGGAAAAAGTGCAGAGAAGAGCAACCAACCTGATAAGAGGCGTGGAAGAGCTCAGCTATGAGAAAAGATTAGAGGAACTGAATGTATTCTCTCTTGAGAGGAGGAGATTAAGGGGGGATATGAGCAACGTACAAATATTTAAGGGGTCCATATAGTGAACATTAAGGTCATCACAGAGGACAAGGGGACACTCTTTACATCTAGAGGAAAAGAGATTTAGTCTCCAAATATGGAAAGGTTTTTTTTTTCCCGTAAGAGCTGTGAAAATGTGGAATAGACTCCCTCCAGAGGTGGTTCTTGCCAGCTCAGTAGATTGCTTTAAAAAAGGCCTGGACTCTTTCCTAGGTGTACATAATATAACTGGATACTAATATTATTTATAGGTAAAGTTGATCCAGGGAATATATGATTGTCTCTCGCGGGATCAGGAAGGAATTTTTCTTTAATCGTCGTTTAATGAGGCAGGCAGTTGCCATACACAACAGTGAAAAACCGTTTGTTGGTGAGGTAAAGACAGAGGGAACTCCAGAGTACTCTAGCTTACCTTGGAGCTGTCCTGCTGGCAGGATCTGCCGGGCAGGGTGGGAAGGCATCCCACATGGTCAGTCTCATAGGTATAGCATAGGTACCTTTGACTGCTTCCTGCCCAGCTCCAGCCCCGCCCCCATGCAGATTGGTGGACATACCTGCTTTGCAACCTCCTGATATCCTAGGGTCCGCTTGTCTTTGGCTTGTTTCTAGTTTCTGTGAGTTTTTCTTTGAAAGTTGCTCCGACTTCTGCCTTCCCCAACATGGCTGCGGACCGGAGGTGATGCAAAGTTCCGGTCCTGACACCATCTTGCTCCTCCAACAGCGAGAATGCTGCCCAGCAGCCGGCCTGGACCGGTGTGAAGTGCAAGGGGATCAGGGGGTGCCGCATACAGGGGGTCCAGGAAATATGCCGCTCTCTGCATGCAGGGGACGACCCCCCTCCCTCCACCCCCTTCTCTACAGGTGTCTGGAAGTGTAGTTGTGGCTAGCAGAAACTAGCCTAGAAAATCCGCTGCTCCAGGTACTGTCTAGAGGGGATACCATCGGCATCCTGACAGCTGGGGGGATGGTTGCAAACCCCTCCGTAGGGATGAAACCTTAAGTGGGGGCCAGTTGGCCCCAAAATGCTGCCCTTGACCTCTCCTCACTGAGCTGGATGGGAGAGCCTCCTGCAATTAGCACAGAGATTGAAAAAAAAATAACAAACAGATGCAGCTCCTGTGGGTCTGAAGGAAACACAATCAAACTGAGGCAGAAGGTATGACTGAGTTTTTTATAATGGTGAACTAATGTGTTTCCTGTTTCAGGTGGGAGGAGCCCATCTCAGATGCTACCCTGGAAGACTTCTTAGAAAAAGAGTTACCAGGTACCTACCGTATATGATAAAATAAAGGGTGCGCTGATAATTTGATGTGGTGAAGCTGCAACCAAGATACTGTGCCAAGTGTAATAGTGTGTTATAAATAATTGGTGCGCTAAACTAATATTGGTGATTACAATGAATCAACTCTATATAACAAAAACACAGCGATAATAATATAAAAATATAAAAAGTTTTCTAAATGACAGTCCAAATAAAGCTCATCAAAGTATATCCAAACTGTGTCCGTGATTAGAATAAATAAGTGTGAGACTGTGACATTGAAACCAAAGTCCTAAAGTCTTGAATACAGTGATAGCCACGTGACTAGGATTCCCACCACCAGCTGGCTGTCCTTCTTACCAGATATAAAAATATCTTAAGCAATCCAAAATGCAGAGATCATGCACATCCACCCTCGTATAAACCACACTAGAGAGCCTCTTACCAGATGTAAAAAGTATTGGGCATGGGATATTGCTCTTTTCCTCAATCAAAATATGACAGGTAGCTGGATAGATGGACTATTCCTCACAAGGCCGGGATGATGAATCTTCTTATTGGCTCCACAAATTACATGTAATGAATACAAACGGAACAACCATAGTGCATTATCCCCTATTTTATTGAAAAAACATGGGCGAATGTACTTACTGGAGATGATCTTGTATCTAGCGTGTAAGAAGCGGAGCCTGTAGTAATCCAATGTCCGGCTGCAGCGCGGACAACTGGATGACGTAGGTGACGGCACGACACGCCTCCTCTCCAACGCGTTTCTTCTGACGAGACTTCCACTGGGATAGGAGGGCTATCCCATCTCTGGAGGAATCTTAGGGTTCTACATAACCCTGGTTGAGAAAGCTGCCCTGTATTGTCACCCTTTCACATCAGTACATGATGGTAGCTACATGTGTATACTTCCAACTTTCTGAGATGGGAAACCTTTTAGCTCAGGGTGCAACACTTGAAGCCATGCCAAGTCCTTGGACAAATCAAAATAATTTTATTTTGTTTTTTGTTTTTTACTGCTATTTTTCTTTTTTTACTGGCTTTTTAAAAATAAATGCAGATATTCAGATGCCAATAATAGGTCTTGTGTAATATGACATTTTGTTTAGTAACCACTTACCTACTGGGCACTTTCACCCTTTTCCTGCCCAGGCCAATTTTCAGCTTTCAGTGCTGTCACATTTTGAATGACAATTGTGCGGTCATGCAACACTATACCCAGATGAAATTCTTATAATTTTTTCTACACAAATAGAGCTTTCTTTTGGTGGTATTTAATCACCACTTGGTTTTTAATTTTTTTCTAAACAAATAAAAAAAATAAAAAAAAACTTTTTTTTTATAATTTGTTATAAAATGTTACAAACAGATAATTTTTCTCCTTCACTGATGTGCACTGATAGGTGACACTGATGAGGAGGCACTGTTGGCACTGCACTGATAATAAGCCTAATTAGCAGTGTTGATGTCCCTTTAACTTAAAGTTCCACCTAAAAAAAAAAAAATACATAAAAATACCCCCGGTACAGTCAGGGCTAGTGCATTCCACAATGGATAGCCTCTGAACTGTCCCGGGTTGCACTTACCTGCAAGAAGAAATACTTACCTTTGAAAATGTCTTCTCCAGCGCTGCCATCTCAGGTGTGCGCAGCTTGAAGCCAGGGCGATCCTCTTCTGCTTCCTCTTCCGCATCGTCTTCCGTCCTCTTCAGTCCCACGATGCACTGCGCCGGCCCCGCCGTCACTTCCGGGTCTGCAGCGCCTTCACCGGAAGTGACGTCGGGGCCGGTGCAGGCGCATTGATTCCTGGGAGCGATGACGTTCAGCTCCCAGGAATCATTGCAAGCCAGGAAGTGACGACTCGCTGTGGCCGCCGAGGGGAGGAAGAGGAAGTAAGGTAAGTATATTATCTTCTAAACAAGGTAAGTAAAAAAATTGCGATTATCCATTTGTTTTTCAGGTGACCCGGACCAAGAAGATGGAACAAACTTTCATTTTCGGGTGGAACTCCGCTTTAAGCCAGTTATCAGCTTTCTTCTTCTCTCCTCACGTTGTCAGTGTGAGGAAAGAAAAGCTGATAACTGGCTTGTGTTGACATCCATGATCAGCTGTCATTGGACACAGCTGATCACATGGTAAAGGGCTGCTGTGATTGACCCTTTACTCCAATCTGTAATCAGCTGAGTCCGAAGTGCGTCACGGGAGGACGTCAATAGACGCCCTTCAGGCAAAGTACGGTAATCCCGCGTTGTAGCCATCATTCTGCTATAGCACAGGTGGAATGGGGGTAAATAGTAATTCCTTTTTATTAGAGGTCTATATTTCAGACCAAAAGAGGAGAAATAGTTGAGAGCTAAACAAGTGGCTATGCCAACACAGATTGTGCAGCTATGATCCATTGTTGCTCTCAGGAAGCTTATCCAAAGCAGTGATAATCAAGAAGGACAGATCCTGCACATGCTGATATACAACAAGTACAAAGAGGAGTACTTCACCAGCCCATGGCGCTGTCCATGTATTCACCTCCTTTGTTTGTATGTTTTATAGCTGAAATGTCCTGGTTGCTGCTGCTCCTCTCTCACTCCACTGGGGGGGGGGGGGGCGGATCAAAACAATTCAAATCTGTAAAGAAAAGCGCACGCAACCTCGGGCAATAACGCTTTAATAAAGGACAACAACACAGTACATTGGAATTGCACTCACACTTTTCCTTTAAGACAATCTCTTTACAGCATTCCAACAGGAGCTACTCGCTCCTCCCGTCCCTCCAGATGGTGACTCTGCGGTCTCCTCATTCGCGGCTGCCGCCGCTGTTTCCCCGCTCTCCTTCACTTCCTGTGTTGCCTGGTCACCGGATGCCGGTTCTAGTGCGCCTGCGCACTATACCAACGTAATCTACGGCGCCTCAGGAGAGCCTCAGCCAAAGCCGGAGCCACAAGTTGTACGGAGCTGCGAGGTGGGAGATTCAAGACACGGGTGCACTGCCTCTGCTGTTACTACGGACTCCGAGAGCGCGGAAACAGCGGCGGCAGCCGCGAATGAGGAGACCGCAGAGTCACCATCTGGAGGGACGGGAGGAGCGAGTAGCTCCTGTTGGAATGCTGTAAAGCGATTGTCTTAAAGGAAAAGTGTGAGTGCAATTCCAATGTACTGTGTTGTTGTCCTTTATTAAAGCGTTATTGCCCGAGGTTGCGTGCGCTTTTCTTTACAGATTTGAATTCCAAAGCAGTGATGTCTGTCCAATGCTGAATCCAGTGCATGTAGACCGTAAGTAGTTAAGAGCTTGGGAAAAAATTGACCCCAAACCATTATATTCTCCCAGGCCAAAACACACTATTCAGTGCTTTAATTTGCTGCAGTGTCATTCATTTTAAATGCCACCCTGACAGACTAAAGGAACGCATCCGCAACACACGTGATAAATTTTTTGAATGGAGGAGTTGGAGTTGAGTGTAGAGTTGCCACCTCATCCCTTTAAAACAGAACACAAATTAATTACACAGGTTCTGAGGCTAATTTAATGCAGAGAATGCTCCAAGTGAGTTTAATTACCACCTTAATCAGCCACAGAACCTGTGTAATTAATGTGTTCTGTTTTAAAGGGATGAGGTGGCAACCCTAGTTGAGTGTCACAAACTCCCTTCCACTAATCACAAAACACCTGCATATTCCCTGAACAGAATAGGTGCAGAACAAGCAACCTTCTAAAATGTGTGTACTAGAGTCAGGTGTGCAAGCTTCAGCACCAGAAGTTCAACATTTACTATGCTATACAAGCTCAGTGAAAGTTAGTTTTCCTAACTCAGTAGCAGCCACACACTTCCTTAGAGTTTTTTTTTATTTACAGGTCCAACCATTTTTTAATTTGGCTTTAAGGCTTCAATCCCTAAATGGTATTTTGTCTTTTATGCATTGATTTACTATTGAATATATAGTGATTTTACTTTAATAATCAGACTACGGATAAATAAACGTACAAAGCATAGGCTAGGCGTCTCCTCACATCACAATACCTGACAACATAATTCTTTGGAAGGAGTGCGCGGAAGGACCACTCCATAACACTAGATAGAGAGGTCTAAAGCTAGATACCAATTTTTAATAAAAAAAAATTTATGTGAATTTCTTTTTTTTTTTTTTTTTTCACATTTTTGTAAAAGTTTGGTAACAAAATGTGTGTTTTTTGATACCTTGGACATTAAAAAAAAAAGTGGGAAGAATTTCAGTCTTACGGCTTTAAATACAGGCCTGTTTGTGTCATTTGTCATTTCTCTTTAGCAGGATCCATAAACATGGCACTACTTTATGGCTTTTCTATGAGGTTCAGACCCATTAATCGACAGATATTGTTGTGGACATGGAGATCAAGATTGCATCGGAGTGCCAGCTTCATTGGATGTGGAGAAAATCCTCAAGCTTTACCTGGAAATCTATTTTCACATTTGTCTTTTAAATACAGGAATCCACAGTTACTAAGCCAAAATACATTCTGTTTATCTGCTTCTGACACCAAGACTGATGTGAAGAAATTCCAATTGATCTACAAGTTTCCTGGAATACGCATGTGCAAGGCTGTTTCCAGACTGAAGATTCTGCAAACAATGGTGACTGTTCTGGTCCTTCCACCTATTTACTATTACTATTTGCAAGGGCAAGTTGCAGAGTTTATGGTTTATTATTTTACTGGAATAGCTGTGTTTGCTGGTGCTATGTTGTATAGCCTTACGTATTATTTACAGAGAATTATAGGGATGATCTACATAAACCAAGAAGCAACAACTCTGAAGATTTCTCACTTGACATTTTGGGGTAAAAGAAAAGATATTTTTTTACCAGTTGAAGATGTGAAAACGATGTCAGAAACTGGAAACCAGAAAGGGGAAGTTCTCCTTCAGGTCAGAAGATACAGCAGTCCAGATATATTGTACATAACCACACGCTTTGGCCAGATTGTGGATAAAGAGATGTTTACTTTTATATTTGGAGAAATAAAATAATGTTAATTTTAGCATCTCAAAAGACACAGTTGTCAGCATCCTTGTGTTCTCTGGCTGATTTTACAACCCCAATTACCAAAAAAAGCTAGGATGCTGTGTAAAATGCAAAAAATAAACCATAAACCTAAAAACAGAATGCAATATTTTGCAAATCTCACAAACCCATATTTTATTCACAATAGAAAATATATCAAATGTTCAAACTGATTAAATGTACCTCTTTAGGAAAAAATGGGGTCATTTTGAAATTGATGGCAGCACAGGTGTCAAAAAAGTTGGAAAAGGACCATGTTTATCACCGTGTAGCATCCTCTCTTCTTTTAACAACACTCTCTTTTTAAATTTTAAATATTTTTTTGCTATAAAATTACTTATAACCCCCAAACAGTTTTTTTTTTCCAGAGACCTAGGGAATAAAACGGCGATCGTTGCAATTTTTTATGTCACCCTGTATTTGCACAGCGGTTTTCCAAACAGAATTATTTTTGGAAAAAATACACTTTAATGAATTTAAAAAAACAAAACAATATTTACCCAAATTTGTTTGTTTAGTGTGAAATATGATATTACGCCGAGTAAATGGATACCTAACATGTTAAGCTTTAAAATTGTGCACACTCGTGGAATGGCGCCCAACTACAGTACTTAAAAATCTCCATAGGTTACTTTTTAAATGCCTTTACAGGTTACCTGTTTAGAGTTAGAGGAGGTTTCACGCTAGAATTATTGCTCTTGCTCTAATGTTTGCAGCGATACCTTGCATGTATGGTGCGAATACCTTTTACATATGCGTGCGCAACTTGTGTATGCGTTCGCTTCTGTGCACAAGCACAGAGGGATGGGGGCGCTTTTCTTCTTTTTTTTTTTTTTTCTTATTTTACCTTTTGTTTTTAATATCACTTTTATTCCTATTACAACGAAAGTAAACATACCCTGTAATAGAAATAAGGATGACAGGTCCTCTTTATGGAGAGATCTGGGGTTTAAAAAGACTTTTAACTTTTTAAAAGCAAAAGATATAAATAAAAAAAAAAAAAGTGGTTAATGCAGTTCCGTTTGAGGGCGCAAATTTCACAGGCATCCAATATTGCGTTTTGACCTTGTACCTTGCACACAGATTCCAGATTCTCTGAATTTTTTGATGATATTATGTACTGTAGATGAGGATGATGTTTAAGTGTGTGCAGTTTTATGTTGAGAAACGTTATTCTGAAATTGTTCGATTTTTAGACGCAGCTTTTCACAGATTGATGAACCCATCTTTACTTGTGAGACACCCTTGACCCTCTAAGATCGCCTTTTTTACCCACGATTTTCCAAACAACTGAATCACCCAAGCGCTCACTCCGATAGGACTACTAAACGGGCCACTCTCCTCAGGCAGGGGACTATAGACTATAGTTACCCGGGATATATCTCGGCCCTTTTTTTAATATTGGTACCACATTGGCTTTTTCCAATCAGCTGGCACCATACCCGTCTGTAGACTATCCTTAAAGATCAAGAATAATGGTCTGGCAATCACCTGGCTGAGTTCCTTAAGTACCCTTGGGTGCAAGCCATCCGGTCCCGGTGATTTACTTATGTTAAGTTTCTCTAGTTTAGTTCTAAGTCTATCCTCTGTTAGCCATGGGGGTACTTCCTGAGGTGTATTATTTAGTTTAGCATTACAAGCTGGGTTAGTGTAGCCCCCCGATTCTTTTGTGAAGACTGAAGAGAAGAAATTATTTAACACTTCCACCTTTTCTCTGTCCTCTGTGGCCAAATTTCCTTTGCCGTCTTTTATGGGACCAATGTTTTCTGGCCTCGCTTTCTTACTGTTTATATACTTAAAGAATTTCTTGGGGTTCTTTTTACTCTCTTCCACTATATGTCTCTCGTGTTCTATTTGAGCCACCTTGATTTCTAGGGATGCACCGAAATTTCGGCCACCAAAATTATCGGCCGAAAATGAGCCTATCCCATTTCGGCCGATAATGGGTTAACAGTGCCGAAATTAATATGGCCGCCGTGAGGAAGGAGGAGGGCAAAGCGCAGGGCAGGTTTTAAAAGTCCCGCCTCTGGCCGGCCGCCCGCCTCTCAATGACGTCCCTACTACTAGATGTGTGCATGAATGAAGGGACATACCAGGCGGGAGGGCGGGGCGAGCGGCTGCTAATAGATAGAACTATGTGATCCTTCCCTGTCAGCTCAGCGGGACTGTGTGTGAAATTCAAGCTGAGGCAGCTTACCATTGGTATTTGTATTAATTATGCAGCATGAGGGGGTTAATGTATTGTCACTGCTGCATTAGTGACCGACCAGTGGCAGTTAATTAACCCCTTTGTGCTGCATTAGTGCAACCAGTATCAGTGTTAATTAACACTGGTTGCACTGATACTGGTTGCACTAATGCAGCACAAAGGGGTTAATTAACTGCCACTGGTCGGTCACTAATGCAGCAGTGACAATACATTAACCCCCCTCATGCTGCATAATACAAATACCATTGGTAATTAAATTAACCTATTGCCAACCCGTCACAGTACATATACTGTGACAGGGTGGCAGCGACAGGTGTACATCGCTGCCTGTTTTTGGCGTATGCCCCTGTTCTATCTATTTTAAAATTATTTGGGGGAAAAAGTAATTTTCGGTTTGGTCTTCGGCCAATGGCATCCTGCATTTTCGGTTTCGGCCCAAAATTTTCATTTCGGTGCATCCCTATTGATTTCGTCTTTACATTTCTTATTACACTCTTTGTAATGCTTGAATGCTGCCAATGACCCCTCAGCCTTGTATTTTTTTGAAGGCCTTTTCTTTAGTATTAATATGCATTTTTATGTTGGAGTTTAGCCACCCAGGGTTTAGTTTTGCTCTTTTAAATTTATTTCCCTTTTTAATGCACTGACCAGTTCCTTTAAGTATGCTCTTGAAGCACTCCCATTTTTCCTCCGTGTTCTTTGTCCCCGGGGTTCTATCCCATTTGATATTTTCTAGCGGAGAGAGTGCAGTTTTTGGAAATTGGCTCTTTTGAAATTCAGTGTCCTTTTATATTACCCTTGTGTTTCCTATTATTGTAATCAATACTGAAACTTATTGACCTATGGTCACTGTTTCCTAAGTTGCCCCATATTTCTATATCCGTGAGCAGGTCTGTAGGTCTAGTACCGCATTGTTTCTTGTTGGTGCATTCACCATCTGACCTATGAAATTGTCCTGCAAAATCTTTAGGAACTGCCGAGCCTTGGCTGAATGCGTGGTTCCTTCTGCCCAGTCTATATCTGGATAATTAAAGTCCCCCATTATAATGACATTTCCCATCCTTGCTGCCAATCCTATCTGTAAAAGGAGGTCCGCCTCCCCCTCCTCCCTCTGGTTGGGGGGCCTATAGCATACGCCCAATATTACCTTCCCTATAGTGCTTTCCCTTTTAAGTTCTACCCATAGGGATTCTGCCTCGTCCATAGCTCCATTATTAATATCATCCCTCATATTTACCTGTACACAGTTCTTAATATACAGACATACCCCTCCCCCTTTTTTTTACCTGCAAGCAGCATCTAAACAGAATGTTGCTGTCTACTCCGATCCTGAGGTTTCTAAATGAAGACCCTTTTGACCTGTGGTTTAACCCCCTTAATGAACTCAACAAATGTTTTTCAGTATGCATAATCAACACAAGACAAAAACTATGCATATTAAGAAATTGCACTGTTTTCCTGAGGATAGCTTTGGCAATAGTTAATCTGGTTGTAAAAAGACAAGTCCATCCAGTTCAACCAACAGAGAAAAAAAAAAAAAGAACACTAATATATAGAAATGGAAAACCTCCATGTGCACTATCCAATACTCAGAGGCATGATCCAATTTGCTCCAGTGGGGGAACAAAATTAATTCCTGATCCCCCTAAGAGGCAAACGGCTATTCGCAGGATCAACATTACCTATAAATATTTCTATTCAGGTATATAATGTGCATTTTGGAAAGAATCCAGGCCTTTTTAAAGCATCTTGTGAGCTGACCAGAACCTGCTCTTGAGAGAGTCTATTCCACATTTTCCAAGGCTATATGCTG
This sequence comes from Pelophylax lessonae, assembly GCF_965119305.1. NCBI lineage: Eukaryota > Metazoa > Chordata > Amphibia > Anura > Ranidae > Pelophylax > Pelophylax lessonae. The sequence goes on from NC_138773.1 coordinate 158,590,336, forward strand.
TGCGCTGGTAAAGTCAAGGTATCCATGAGAAACAAAATTGGAGGATGATGAATAAACAAAAAAAACGTGTTTCCATATAAACGTTAGTATAGTAACATTTATTGTGTAGCCATAGATAAAGCACACAGTCCAGATAAAAACAGTCGTGTGAACAACAGTCTAATTTAAAAGGTAAAAGCCCAAGTCTCATCCAACCTCAAACACTAAATGAAGGGCCGAGCACTTGTGATGGTAACAGGCTCAATGTTCACATTCCAGCTGGAAGGCTCGCTGGGATCAGCTGTTGGTGGTCCCAAGGGAAGAAGGCACACTTCAGTGTGGTGTGTAGTAAGGCTAGAGTCCACCAAGAAAATGGCTGCTCACAGGATGGAGACAATAATGCAGCAGGGCAAGTGTGATGATGATGGCCACTCTGGCAGCCCATGTCAGGGGAGGGACCAGAGGGGCTCTCTCTCCAATCAGATAACTCGTTTCAAAGCTCCTGGCTTCTTTGTCAAATCTAGTTGCGTGAGGGAGCAAGGATGATAAATAGTGGTTAGGGGTCACATGTAGGGGACTGGGGAAACCAGCTCATTTGTTTTCTTAACCCATTAGTCATCACCTCAAGTGCTGTTCACAAAGATTAAACAGATAAACACATATCTAAAAAATGGTTTGGAAGCAATATAATTGTATAACGGTATATACTATTATCAAATATATAAAGTATATCCTATAAACAATAAAGGAGGGTAATTATAATTAAATGCCAATAAAATATGATAAATATATAGTTGAATAAACAAACATCCATAAAAAAAAAAATCATATTTCATGTATGTAGAACGGGGAAAAAAAACACAAATATTAAAAAATATAAATAAATAATAAAGGATCATGATATATACAAAACAAAGGGACACTGATCCATGGACTACCCACTGACAACATACATGACCTCACATGTTTCCGCATAGGACCATGTGTATAAACCACTACATGTACAGTATCTCACAAGTGCATAGGCGTGTGCAGCCTATGGCATTCGGGTGTGCACCTCAAACCAAAGCTCAAACACATGTGCGTGTGTGTGTGTGTGTATGTGTGTATATATATATATATATATATATATATATATAATATGGAATAGATGGATCCCCCTGTAGAGCATGGTCCCTATAGATCCCCCTTCAGAGCAGGGTCCCCATAGATCCCCCTTTAGAACAGGGTCCTTACAGATCCCCCTTTAGAGCAGGGTCCCCAAAGATCCCCCTTTAGAGCAGGGTCCCCTATAGATCCCCCTTTAGAGCAGGCCAGGTTCCCCCATAGATCCATCTTTAGAGCAGAGCTCCCCATAGAACCTCCTTTAGAGAAGGGTCCCCATAGATCACCTTTTAGAGCAGGGTCCCCATAGATCCCCCTTTAGAGAAGGGTCCCATATAATCTATGGGGACTTTTCTCAAAAGGGGGAATCTATGGGGACCCTGCTTTAAAGGGGGATCTATGGGGACACTGGCCTGCTCTAAAGGGGATCTATGGGGACCCTGCTCTCAAGGGGGATCTATGGGGACCCTGCTCTAAAGGGGGATCTATGGATAGATCCCCTTTAGAGCAGGATCCCCATATATCCCCCTTTAGAACAGGCCAGGGCAGGTCCCCCATAGATCCTCCTTTACAGCAGGCCAGGGTGAGGTGAGGTCCCGTCCCCCATATAGATCCCCCCTTACAGCAGGCCAGGGTGAGGTCCCGTCCCCCATATAGATCTCCCCCCTTACAGCAGGCCAGGGTGAGGTGAGGTCCCCCATATAGAACTCCCCCCGTACAGTAGGCCAGGGTAAGGTGAGGTCCCGTCCCCCATATAGATCCTTATAAATCCACCTTACAGCATGCCAGCGTGAGGTCCCATCCCCCCTTACAGCAGGCCAGGGTGAGGTGAGGTGCAGGGGCCTACTGTACGGGGGGAGATTTATATGGGGGACAGGACCTCACCTCACCCTGGTCTACTGTAAGGGAGGATCTATATGGGGGACCTCCCCTCACCCTGGCCTGCTGTAAGGGGGGATCTATATGGGACCACACCTCACCCTGGCCTGCTGTAAGGGGGATCTATATGGGGGACGGAACCTCACCTCACCCTGGCCTGCTGTAAGGGGGATCCTTATGGGGACCTCACCCTGGCCTGCTGTAAGTTGGGATCTATATGGGGGGTCCTCACCTCACCCTGGCCTGCTGTAAGGGGGGATCTATATGGGGGACCAGCAGGCCAGGGTGAGGTGAGGACCCCCATATAGATCCCCCCTAACAGCAGGCCAGGGTGAGGTGAGGACCCCCATATAGATCCCCCTTACAGCAGGCAAGGGTGAGGTGAGGTCCCCCATATAGATCCCCCCCTTACAGTCAGCAGGCCAGGCATTGGGCAAGGGCAGGTTTCCCATAATATAGATCCACTTTCCTTTACAGACTTCTTCTCACTACTCAGTCAGTCACTAGTACAGAGTCAGACAGTACTACAGTAGTAGTCTCTTCTTACCTACCTTTTTTTCACCTGTCCCGACTCACCAGGCGAGATTTTTCCTATAGCACCACAGACAGACACCAGTTCTCTGGCCTCTCCCCCGCCGCCTTCTTTGCTGAGCCTGAATAATTGATGGTGATTGGCGATGCTGCTGATGCTGAGTCCTGACTGGACTCCTGTTGTCCGACTCCTCCTCCGCTCCTCGCTGCGCCGGCTTCTTCGATTGCTCACTGCCTGGTTCTCTCCCGCTCTCCTGAGCGGCCGCTGCACAGGCTAGTCCCTCCCCCAGACAGTCCCTCTCAGTCTCCGCACCGCACGCCTCCCCCACCAGTCTACAGTGGGCGGCACCGACAGGATTGGGTTCGGGAGCTGAGCGGCCAGAGGCAGAGAGCAGCAGACACATCCGCGGCTGTCAGGGCAGAAGCACTGAACGAGGGTGATTAGGGTGTGCCTAGGCACACCCCGTGCGCAAGCCTATGCACAAGTGAGTACACCACTCACATTTTTGTAAATATTTTATTATGTCTTTTCATGTGACAACACTAAAAAAATGACACTTTGTTACAGTGTAAAGTAGTGAGTGTACAGCTTGTATAACGGTGTCAATTTGCTGTCCCCTTAAAATAACTCAACACACAGCCAATAATGTCTAAACCGCTGGCAACAAAAGTGAGTACACCCCTAGGTGAAAATGTCCAAATTGAGCCCAATTATCCATTTTCCCTCCCCAGGGTTATGTTACCCCTTTTACAAGGTCTCAGGTGTGAATGGGGAGCAGGTGTGTTAAATTTGGTGTTATCACTCACTCTCTCATACTGGTCACTGTAAGTTCAACACGACGCCTCATGGCTAAGAACTCTCTGAGGATCTGAAAAAAGAATTGTTGCTCTACATAAAGATGGCCTAGGCCAGTGATGGCGAACCTTGGCACCCCAGATGTTTTGAAACTACATTTCTCTTACGTCCTCCGACAGTCGCCGCCCATTCACACAGTCTTCACTTATGGTATTGACTTCATCTCCACAGGAGTTTCTAGGCATAAGACTTGTAAAAGAACAATAAATCTACATAGTCACACCTATGGGGGCTGTCCTTCTACTCCAATACCTCCCTGCAATAGCCATCCCAATTCAGTTTGTCTTCTGCCTAGCTTCAGGAGTGGATAGGCTTCCCTGTGCTGAGGCGACAGTTTCAGCCTTTCTCTTTTTCTTTTATGCTTTATTTTCAAAAGATGTCATTTATTCTTTACTTTGCTAGCTGTTTATTTTATCAGCACTAGTTTGTGGATCTTCGGATGAAGACGGCGTCTGCGGAGCCGGGAATCGGACTGACCATCATGGTACTCCAGGACAGAAGGTCAGATGGAATCCCAGCCTGCCATCGAGCGTTTCGCAGGCTATGTGTTTGCCCTGGCCTCACAAACGACCCATCCCTGTCCATTAGGGATGCAGCCAGGTGAGGTGGCTACCTCACTGGACACCGCATAGGTTCGTCCATGCACTACTAGTGTCCTGCGTTTTGGCTGGCGGCACTCCCCTGCCATCTGAGGGTGGGCGGTTTCCCGCTTGATATGAGGCACCCCACGCCATCGGGTACAGGTAAGTACATTCTGTGTGGGGCCTCTGTCTGGGGTCGGCAGTCCTGTGTGTCTGTGGTGTCGCCTGTGTCTGTGCGTTTTGGGCTCCCTGGTCCCGGTCCCTGCGGGGGTTTTTATTCTCTCACAGCAGCGCTGTGTGGGGTTTTGGGGGTCCCTCTCCTAATGTCACTTTAGGGTGCTTGGGGATGCAGACACATGCGGCGACCGCTGCGGTGTTAAAAAAAACGCCGGTCCGTCATTTTAAGTGTGGGCAGCATGTCTGGCTTCACAGTGGGCGCTCATACAGCATGCTATGCTATGTAGTGTATTTTCGCGCCATACACTACATGGTGGCGGGTTCCATGCTCAAGCCTATTTTTGCCTCTGTGATGGTGTCTCAGGCTGTGGCGGATTGGACCAAGGTGCTCAAACGCACCCTCGTGGCCGACACTGCCCCTCCCACTACAGTGGAGATGGTGGATCAGATTTATTGTGGGGTCATGTATTTGTGCGATGCGACTCTAAATAAGGCCCCTTTGGCGATACGCCTGTCCAGTGTCGCTGTGGTTAACCGTCGCTTAATCTGGTTAAAATGCTGGTCGGCTGACCAAAAATCCAGGAAGACGGTGGCTGAGATCCCCTATGCGGGGTCTCACCTTTTTGGGGAATCCTTGGATGAATTGGTTAAAGGAGTCACGGGGGTAAGAGCACTCTGCTGCCCCAGAATCCTAAGGGCAAGTTTTTCTGCGGTAAGCGGGGCCTATCCTTTAAACCTACTCAAGGGTCCTTTCGTGCCTTCAAGGCACAGAACAAGGGTAAACCCTTCAAGGGCCAAGGTAGTCAGAAAAAGCCCTGGTTTGGCAAACAAAAATCCAGCCAGGCCGGTGCGGTGGCTCAGTCCGCCTCTGCCTGAAGGGGCGCCCTCACCCGTTACAGGGGTGGGGGGACGTTTGCACGGTTTCCTCCAACCTTGGCTGCTCCGAATCTCGGACAGGTGGGTTCAGGAAATCATTCGGTCAGGGTACAAGATCAAATTTCTTTCACGGCTGGCGAACGGATTCTTTCCCTCAAATCTTCATTTGACCCCAGGGTGGTTACAGGACCTACATCAGGCGCTGCAGGATCTTCTCGCTCAGGGGGTGATCGTCCCGGTGCCTCATCGGGACAGATTTCTGGGTTTTTATTCTAATCTGTTCGCTGTGCCCAGAAAGGAGGGCAAAGTGCGTCCGATTCTGGACTTAAAAGCGCTGAACTGCTTCGTGCGCATTTGAAAGTTCCGCATGGAATCACTCCGCTCGGTGGTGGCCTCCCTGAATCCGGGGGAGTTCCTGGCCTCTATAGACCTGAAGGATGCGTATCTACACATCCCCATTTTCGAGGGTCATCACATGTACCTCCGATTTGCTATCGCGGAGGAACATTACCAGTTTGTGGCATTACCTTTCAGTCTCGCTTCGGCACCAAGGGTCTTTACCAGAGTGTTAGCGCCTGTTTTGGGCCTGTTGCGGGCACAGGGCATTGCGGTCTTGGGATATCGGGACGATCTCCAGTTAAGATCGAGTGCCAGTCAGAGCCTGCTGCGCGATCTGTCCACTACGGTCCAGACGCTTCAGGAGTTCGGGTGGACAATCAACATTCAGAAGTCGACCTTGTCGCCTTCGGTTCGTCTCCTGTATCTGGGAATGGTTCTGGACTCTGCTCTAGCAAAAGTGTTCTTACCAGAGGACAAGCTCCGGACCCTACAGAATGAGGTCAGGTCCCTCGGGGACAACAAATCCTCGTCACTCAGGACCTGTATGCAGTACCTGGGATTAATGGCGTCGGCCTTCGAGGCGATACCATTTGCACAATTTCACACACTCTCTCTTCAAGTGGAGATCCTAGCCAGGTGGGACAGGCTACCTCAGTCTTTGGACCTGAGAGTGTCTCTGAGTCGCCAAACCAGAATGGATCTCTTGTGGTGGCTTCAGTCCCCGGCGGTGTCGGACGGAAAATCCTTTCGGCCAATTCTGTGGACGGTAATGACCACGGATGCCAGCCTGTCGGGCTGGGGTGGCGTTCTGGGCAACCTGTCTGCCCAGGGCACTTGGTCGGAGGAGGAATCCTCCCTTCCGATAAACATATTGAAATTGAGAGCGATCAGGCTGTGCCTGATCCATTGGTCGGATCGTCTTCAGGGCCGTCCTGTACGGGTGCAGACGGACAATGCCACTGCGGTGGCTTATATAAACCACCAAGGGGGCACCAGGAGTGCCCAGGCGGCCCAGGAAGTGACCAGTATTCTGTCTTGGGCCGAGACTCCTGTCCCGGTGATATCGGCAGTTCACATTCCGGGTGTGGAGAATTGGCAGGCCGACTATCTGAGCCGCCAGACCCTGGACCAGGGGGAATGGTCCCTACACCCAGAGGTGTTTCAGATGCTGTGTGTGAAGTGGGGATCCCCGGATGTGGATCTGTTCGCGTCTCGGGCTAAATCACTAGGTGGAAAGGTTCGCAAGAATGCACGATCCTCTGGCGGACACCTCGGATGCGCTGGTGGTGCCTTGGCGTCAGTATCGACTGATCTATGCCTTTCCTCCGATTCAATTGTTGTCCAGATTCCTTCGCAGGTTGGCCTTGGAACAATCGCTGGTGATTCTGGTGGCGCCGGACTGGCCTCGCCGGTCCTGGTACGCGGATATCGTTCACCTGGCCGTAGAGCCTCCGTGGCGGCTGCCAATGCGAGAAGATCTGCGGTCCCAGGGACCGATCTTCCATCCTGCTTTACAGTCGCTGGCTATAACGGCCTGGCTGTTGAGAGCCAGGTCCTAAAAGACAGGGGTCTCTCCTCAAAGGTCATTCCTACTTTGATCAAGGCTAGAAAAGCCTCTTCTGGTAAGGTTTATTACCGTACATGGAAATCTTATTTTGCCTGGTGTGAGTCCAGGGGTTTCTCTCCTCGTGCCTATGCGGTGGCAAAGGTGTTGGCTTTTCTCCAGACTGGTGTGGACCAGCGTCTTGCGTTGGCCACGATTAAGGGCCAGGTCTCTGCACTGGCTATTCTTTTACAGCGCCCTGTGGCATCTAATTTCTTGATTCGCACCTTTATTTTTTTATATTCATATTTATTTAAGAGTATTGCCAAGAACCTAAAACTGAGCTGCAGCACGGTGGCCAAAATCATTCTTGCCTCCTCTGATATCCGCAGTACATGGATCTCACTGATTTACCACATGATCTTACATCAACACTCCTCTCCTCTCCAATTGTATGTTAAATAAAATTTAGAGTGCTCATAGCGTAATCCAGTTTATTGATCAATCCCAAACCACAAAAATCCAATCCCCCAATCAATATGCTTACATCAAATAAAAGTATATCGAGCATCACCAAATGGTCACAGACAGAATGTGCCGATCTCACAGTCGTCACTGGAACTCTGTGCAGTCTGCTTACCGCTCGTGGGGATATCAGAGGAGGCAAGGCAGATTCATCCGGACGGCTGGGCCTGACTCTTCGTTTCCAAAAGCCCGATTGGGCAGATAGAACTGCACACTCAACTAAGGGATGCCATTCCTTGAACCTAATGCAGGACAATTTTAAAATGCAGGGCATGCAATGTAGGACAATTGGTAGATGCCCCATCTAGAGATAATGCTCTGCTGGACCTACTATTTACAAACAACACAGAGCTGGTTACAGATGTGGAAGTAAGTGAAAATTTAGAAAACAGTGATTACAGAGTCATTATGCTTGCTATAAATTATAGGAAAGGGAGATGCGGGGGCGGGGAGGGGATAAGTACACATCATTTCAAAACTGCAAACTTTACTCAGCTACCCTCCATCTTACATTATACTAATTGGGATCTTGCAACAAAGAATGCTGAAGAAAAGGGAGTGTATTAAGGATAGATTAAGCAATGGCTTTCATCAGTGCATTCCACAGGGCAACACATATAACTGAACAAAAGTTAAACCTGGGTGGCTAATTAAGGTGAAAAATGTAAGGGCGAAGGGTCAACATCAGCAATTCAAAACTATAAGGAATGCAATAAATGCTCGAACATGACCAGAGCAGTTAAATAGATTAAGACAGACACATTGCTGAGGAGAGTAAAAAAAATAAAAAGTAAAAAAATCTAGGTCAGATCATATTGGCCCCATAAAAGATGATTAGGGAGGCTGGTCACAAGAGACATGGAAAAGGCAACTGTATTAAATGCATTCTCTGTTTATACAAATGCAAAGGAGGGGTATAATACACAAGATTCAAATCTTAATAACATTATATTGAATGTACCCTTGTGGCTGACAGAGACCAGTGTTCAAAAAAGACTAAGAAAACTTGATGTGAATAAATCACCAGGACTAGATGGCTTACACATGAGTCCTCAAAAAGCCATGTCCCCATTTTTAAGAAGAATAGTACCAGCCAGTATTCAAAATGAGCCAAGATATATACTGGGGAATTACAGGTAACTCAGCCTAACATTAATAGTAAAATACAAACGAGCGCTGTTGGTAGGTGGTTAATAGATGGTGCTAGAGCACAGTAAATGAGCTCAGCTGGATGGACGGATATGGTTCTATATAAATAGTTCATGAAATAAGGCATGTATCCACAGGAGCACATATGGACACATGAAATGGTTCTGTAAGATAAATGATGCTGTGTTAAGGCTCACTGTGACACTGTAAGGATAACAGTAATAGCATACCAGCCTTAGGCACAGCAAGAATCACTGGATAAACAGGAGACTCCAAGGAAGAGACCAAAATCAGCTGGAGAAATTATGTTCAGTGTGAAGAGGTTGTACAGCAGATACCAACAAGTTTGCGCACAGGAAGTGACACAGTATGTAAATAGTATTTAAATTATTGCAGAAGCAAATCTAGAGGGTGGTAAATAATGTCATATTTTCTGAGAGGGCTAGATATGTGAGTTGGTGTGTCTCAGGGCTCTGTCATAGGACCAATCCTGTTTAACTTTTTAATAAACATCACAGAGGTTAGAAAATACAGTATAATTCTATCTCAGTGTTTTCTCATGATACAAAACCTAAGCAGGGCAATAACTTCACAACTACATATACCAACTTAGCAAGAACACCTAGTTAAAATAGTGGTGTGGGCAGCTATATGACAGATAAAGTTTAATGTAGAAAAATGTCAGGTAATGCACTTGGGAGCTAAAAAAAAAAAGAATTGCAAATTACATGCTGGGGGGGAAACCTCTGGGGGAATAGAAGATGAAAAATGATCTGGGGTCCTAGTAGATGACAGACTCAGCAAGAGCATGCAATGCCAAGTTGCAGCAAACAAGACCAGCAGACTACCAGCTTGCATTAAAAAGGTTATTTATTGATGTCCCTTTTCTTGCCTCTTTTACCAATCATTAATAATCCCCTTTTTGGACCGGGTTGGAACAACTTTGCTCCTTCTGGTGGGCCTCCCATGGCTTCACCAGGGTGCATCATTTTTAACTGCGTGTTAATTTCCACCGTGGGAGGCCTGTCAGGAGACATACGAGATTCCCAGGCAGGAACACTTCCACTATTTGCAATTGCACAATTGGATTTTGTCTCTTGTCGCACTTCCACCTTTCCCTTTTGCAAGACGTCTTTTGAGCATACTTGGCTACATTACCCGGGGTCTCCTGGTCTTATCTCATCGCTGTATGCCTCTTTTAATGGAAGGTCATCTTTATTGACCCTTTCCTTTCTTACACAATGGGACTGAGACCTTGGATTTGCTATTGAGAGGAAGGTCTTGATTAAGACTTGGACAACCAGTGTAAAATTTTCATTCAACACTACCTGTTCTGCCCACCGGACATCTATTCAGTTTACTTGTTGCTTAAAATAACATGTTGGGTTTTCTAGATTTACACCAAGCTAGTTACAGTTGTGCTCATAAGTTTACATACTTTATAGCTCACACATCCCCAAAACATCAGCGATCCACCTCCGTGTTTCACAGTAGGAATGGTGTACCTTTCATCATAGGACTTGTTGACTCCTTTCCAAATGTAGCGTTTATGGTTGTGGCCAAAAAGCTCAATTTTGGTCTCATTACTCCAAATTACTTTGTGCCAGAATGTTTGAGGCTTGTCTCTGTGCTGTTTGGCATATTGTAAGTGGGATACTTTATGACATTTGCATAGTACTGGCTTTCTTCTGGCTACCTTCCCTTTTCTAGATTGTAAGCTCTAACGAGCAGGGCCCTCTACTTCCTCCTGTTTTGAACTGTATTGTAACTGTATTGTCTTCCCTCACATTGTAAAGCGCTGCGCAAACTGTTGGCGCTATATAAATCCTGTATAATAATAATAATACTTGACGATGCAGCCCATCTTTCTTCAAGTGCCTCCTTATTGTGTATCTTGAAACAGACACACCACATGTTTTCAGAGAGTCCTGTATTTCAGCTGAAGTTCTTTGTGGGTTTTTCTTTGCATCCCGAACAATTTTTCTGGCAGTTGTGGCTGAAATTTTAGTTGGTCTACTGGACCGTGGTTTGGTTTCAACAGAACCCCTCATTTTCTACTTCTTGATTAGAGTTTGAACACTGCTAATTGGCACTCAATTCCTTGGATATCTTTTTATATCCCTTTCCTGTTTTATGCAGTTCAACTACCTTTTCCTGCAGATTCTTTGACAATAATTTTGCTTTTCCCCATGACTCCGAGTCCAGAAACGTCAGTGCAACACTGGATGAAAGATGCAAGGGTCTGTTAGGAGTCCAGAAACGCATTGACCTTTTATACACGTAAATAATTTCAAAGAGTTTCCATGAGGCAGACGCGAAGATTTGCACAACTCCAGTGGTGGAAGACGCCAATCCACCTTATACTGAGTGGGCCATCGCAACCGCGACGTGGAAAGTCAGAGAAACGGAGAGAGGGGGGCTGGGCGGGATTTTAATGGTGTTCTTTTCTGACCTTTTATACACACTAATTGCAAGCAAACAGATCACAGGTGAGGGTGGTTACCTTTAATTCAAACCCCTTTGTGTCAACTTGTGTGCAGTTATCAGGCCAAAATCACCACGGTATGTAAACTTTTGATCAGGGTCATTTGGGTAGTTTCTGTTGTCATTATGATTTAAAAAGAGTAAACACAGTTGATTGATAATAAATGGCTTCAACCAAACACTAACCATAAGTGAAAAAAAGTGTGTTATCATTCATATTCTTGGAAAAATAGCCAAGAAATCATAAATTCTGCCAGGGTATGTAAACTTAGGAGCACAACTGTATATGCAGAGTGTAGGCACCACCTACTATTCCCTTTTTGGTATAGCTTTAGCTGTTCTGTAGTAGTTACATATTATAATCTCTCAGAATGCATTAATAAAGTTGTTAGGAACCAGTGCATTCTGGGAGAATTCTCTAGTGGAAGTGAGTCAGCCACCATTTTAGGAATCTGCAGCGAGGCATGTTTTTTCTTAGAGGACTTAGAGGAATGCTGGTACTTACCTATATTTGGAGTCTATCACCCTAAGAAGCGAGGACAGATCAGAGTAGTGTTCAATTCCAGCTCCAGGCATGAGGGTGTCTTCCTAAATGATGTCCTTCTCTCTGGTCCTAACCTTTCCAGACAGACGGTTAGGAGTACTCCTTCGCAAAGATTCAGTTGCAGTCATGGCAGACATACAACAAATGTTCCATTGCTTTCTTGTTAAGTAAGAACACCAAAACTTTCTGAGGTTCCTTCAGTTCAGTAACAACAACCCCTCTGGAGACATTACAAAATACCGCATGAGGGTGCACATATTTGGCAACCGTCCTTCCCCTGCAGTTGCAGTTTATGGCCTCGGACACTCTGCTAGAGTAGGAGAGTCAGACTAGGAGTCAGATATCAGACAATTTGCAGACAGGGAGTTTTATGTAGATGACTTCTTGAAATTACTACCCTCAAATTAAGCCACAATCGGTCTCCTCAAAAGTGCTCAGGCAATGCTTGCTTGCTCCAACTTAAGACTCCTTAAGATTGCTTCTAACAGTTGGGAAGTTATAGAACCCTTTCCTGCCCAAGATAATTCTAGTGAATTAAAGGATTTAGATTTCGGTAAAGACTCACTTCCCAAGCAACGCAGCCTTGGTTTGCTTTGGGATTTAAAATCAGACACTTCTACCTTCCAAGTAAACGCGAAGAAAAAGCCCTTTACCCGTAGAGGGGTCCTGTCTACCATAAACAGCCTGTATGATCCTTTAGGCTTTTCAGCACCTGTTACCATCCGGGGTAAAGCTCTACTTAGAGACTTAACCTGGAAGGACTCACTAACAGCTCTATCTAGCCTCAAAGTTCCACGGCCATATGCCCCTGCATCATCTACAGAAGTTCAGCTGCAAAGACTTTGTGTGTTTTCTGATGCTTCTGTTAAAGCAATTGCTGCTGTAGCCTACTTTAAAACCATAGATACTAAAGGGCAATGCCACATGGCGTTTAGTGGGTAAAGCAAAATTGTTAGTGTGAGATTGCCACACTAACATCGCTTGTGTTAATACAGTTTACCAAGCATTACAAGGTTTGTCTCCACCCTTGTGACTGAAACTTTTGTTAGACAGTCAGGTCTGAGTGTAAACGTGGAGACAAAAATGGGATTTTTGTACTTACCGTAAAATCCATTTCTCTGAGTTCATCGACGGACACAGCGCTCCATAAATCATAACTACTGGGTTATATTGCCTGCTCCAAAAGTAGGACTACGCAGAACAAAAAACATCTGGCTACACCCATGGGCCGTCCTCAGTTTGGTATATAACTCCTCTCTGTTCTAGGTAGTCAGTTTAGTAGCAAGCAGTATTAGAAGTATCAAAACTCCTCAGAGGGGTGGGTGCTGTGTCCGTCGATGAACCCAGAGAAATGGATTTTACGGTAAGTACAAAAATCCCATTTTCTGTTTCGTTCATCGACGGACACAGCGCTCCATAAATCATAACTACTGGGGAGTCCAAAAGAAGTGCCAAAAGGAAAATGAGGGGTGAGGAAAATAACCCAACATTAAACATAAGTGCCCCTAACCATTACACAGGAGCCTTAACCGGGTCAAAGGAGCCCCATCTGAAAAAATAAAAAAGTTTAAAGAAAAACACCCCTCGAAAGGGAACTGCCCCTCTTAAACAGCAGCCTGCAAAACTTTGCAGCCAAAATAAGCATCAGCAGATGCCAAAGAATCTACCCTATAGAATTTTGTGAAGGTATGCACCGACGTCCAAGTGGCCGCCTTGCAAGCTTGCGAAATTGATGACGGAAAGCACAGGAATCACTTAGTGCCCGAGTAGAATGCGCCATGACAGGGAAAGGTAGAAACTGCCCTTTAATGGAAAAGGTCTGAGTTACCATCTGATCCATCCTTCATCCATCATCCTTTTTTCTTGGTCTGTCCGTAAGCACAAAAAGTGAGTCTGACCTCCGAAAGGATTCAGTAGCTGCCAGATACACCCGAATCGCACAAACCACATCCAAGGTATGCTAAGCAAATTCCTTGGGATGAGCCGGCTTGAGACACAAGGAAGGCGACACAATGTCCTCATTCAAATGGAAGTCAGAGACAACTTTGGGCAGGAATGATGGACATGAACAAAGAACCACTTTATCCCTATGGACCACCAAATAGAGACTGCGACAGGATAATGCGCCAATTCTGATACCCTGCAGGCCAAGATAGTAGCCACCAAGAATGTCACCACCTGGGATAAGGTAGAAAAGGAAATCTCCCGAATATTCTCAAATGGAGGTTTCTGGAGAACCGAAAGCACTAAATTTAAATCCCATGGCGGCAAAAGAGACTGTACAGGTGGAACAACATGTGGAACCCCCTGAATGAAGGTACGAACTAAAGTGTGCGTGGCTAGGGGGTCGCTGAAAGAATATTGCAAAGGCAGACACCTGGCCCTTGATGGTACTCAATGCCAACTTCTGATCAGAATCATAAACAGACAAAACCAGAGCATTAGAATAGTAAATTGCCAGGTGCCAGGTCGAGGGATCAGGGTTGCCCCCTCATCCCTTTAATCCAGGACACATACGAATGACACAGGTTCTGAGGCTGATTTAATGCATATAAGGCACCAAGCGAGTTTAATTACCACCTTATCAGCCACGGAACCTGTGTAATTAATGTGTGTCCTGGTTTAAAGGGATAAGGTGGCAACCCTAAGGGGGGGGGGGTGAAATAGTGGCAATGGGGGTGAGAAGCAATAGCAAATTGTTAGGTCAGGGGGAGAATCACATTGTGGCAGTGGGGGGGGGGGGGCAGGCAATGGTGAATTGCCAGGTCTTGGGGGGGGGGGGGAGATCACTGTGCTGCAGTGGGGGGTAGTAGGCAGTGGCCAATTGCCAGGTCTGGGGGGGAGGGGGTCACTGTGTAGCAGTGGGGGTGGTGGTCAATGGTCGATTGCCAGGTCGGGGGGGGGGGTCACTGTGTAGCAGTGGGGGTGGTAGGCAATGGTGAATTGATAGGTCTGGGGGGGTTCATTGTGTAGCAGTGGTGGTGGTAGGCATAGGCAATGGTGAATTGCCAGATCTGGGGGGGGGGGGGGAGGGGGGTCACTGTGTAGCAGCGGGGGTGGCAGAGTGTAGTGAATCGCCAGGTCTGGGGGGAGGGGGTCACTGTGTAGCAGTGGGGGTGGTAGGCAGTGAAGAATTACCAGGTCTGGGGATGGGGGGGGTCGGGTCACATATGCAGTTTTCTGCAGACACCTATAAGTGATATTTGCAATATGACAGATGGTGTTGCATTTAAAGGGACTGATGGAATAGGATGTTATGGATACACCAATATAAAGTCAGGTAGTATCAGTGGAGGTTGGGAATGGGGTGGCAGTGAATTGGCGGGGGGGGGGATAGGTAGTAGTGAATGATCAGGTCTGAAGGGGATCACATATTGGGGGGGGGATCACAGTGTGGTGCTCAATTTGGGGGGACATCATATATTGGTGGGGGAAGGGCAGTGCTGAATCATCAGCCCCGGGTGTCAGTGGTGAATTGTGTGTTGGGTAATGAGAGCGGTGGTGAATTTTGGGGAGATCACATTTTGTGTGGGGTAAGGGGGGGGGAGGGGTGACAGGTGACACACCAGTGGCGAATTGTTTGGTGTAAAGGGGGAGGAGATAACACAGCAGTGGTGAATTTGGTGGGGAGATCACATATCAGGGTGGGGGGTGTCAGTGGTGAATTGTGTGGTTTTGGGGGGAAGGGGCTACACCATCACTGTATCATACCCCCCCGCACGCAATTCACCACCGATCTCCTCACCAAATTCACCACTGCTGTGTCATTCCCCCCGAATGACATAGCAGTGGTGAATTTGGTGAGATCAGTGGTGAATTGTGTGGGGGGGTATGATACAGTGGTGGTGAATTTGGTGGGGTGATATCACATGTTGGGGTAGGGGGGGGGTGTCAGTGGTGAAATGTGTGGGGTATGACAGCAGTGGTGAATTTGGCGAGATTACATATTGGGGGTGTCAGTGGTGAATTGTGTGGTGAAGGGGGGGGGGATGACAGAGCAGTGGTGAATTTTGTGGGGAAATCACATATTGGTAGGAGGTCAGTGGTGAATTGTGTGGTGTCGGGGGGGGGGGGGGGTAGACACAGCGGTGGTGAATTTGGTGGGGAGATCACATATTGGTGGTGGTGTGGGGGGTATGACACAGCAGTGAATTTGGGGGAGATCACATATTGGTGGGGGTGTCAGTGGTGGTGTAGTGGGGGTATGACACAGGGGTGGTGACACTTCCGCTGTGTCATACCCCCCACACCACCACTGACACTCCCACCAATATGTGATCTCCCCCAAGTTCACCACTGCTATGTCCCCCCACCACACAATTCACCACTGACACCCCCACGAATATGTGATCTCCCTCAAGTTCACCACCATGGTGAATTTAGGGGAGATCACATGTTGGTGGGGTAGTCAGTGGATGTGGTAGTTAGTTGGGCTTGCTTTTAACAAAACCTGTACTGTTCTGTATTCTTAGACTGTCACCATCTACTCCCTGATAAGGACACCATAGAAAGCCAGCACCACCGGGCCCCTCCTCCCACGGAAGCAGCGCCGGTCGCTGGGCTCCTCCTCCCACTTCCATAGCACTGGCCGCCCGGGCCCCTCCCCTCCTCCCACTTCAATAGCGGCGGCCGCCGGGCCCCTCCTCTCACTTCAATAGCATTGGCTGCCGGGTCCCTCCCCTCCTCTCACTTCAATAGCGACGGCTGCCGGGCCCCTCCCCTCCTCTCCTCACACTTCAATAGCACTGGCCGCCGGGCTCCTCCTTCCAGTTCTATAGCGACGGCCGCAGGGCCCCTCCTCCCACTTCCATAGCGCTGGTCGCCGGGCCCCGATAGCCCGATGTTGTCTCTGAGACAACATCGGGTGAATTAGTGCTGTACTGGGCGGCGAGTTCCCCTCCTGGCCTGGGCCCTCCTTCCCGGCCAGGCCCTCGGACCACGTCCAAAGTGCCCCGACCGCTCAGTCCGCCCCTGAATGTATGTTGTTTTTTTCGGATATTATTAAACCTTTTTATTGGTAATGTACAAGGTTGGTGCGCCCTTCTCTTGTGGTCGTCTTTCACTGAATTTGAATCAGACCTAGGTAAATCAATTCCCTGGCCTGGGATAGGGGGGGCCTTGGGTAGTTTGGACATCACCTGAACCTTTGCAGGAAATAAATCCACACAAGGAGACTCAGGACCTAAAAAAAAACCTGAAAAAGGACAAGCTTTGTCTCCCTTTCTGGGTACCCCTAAAATATTTATTTTGTGTATCCCCTTGACGCTCATGAAGTTGGTCCATGAGGCAGGAAACTAGCAAAAATGTCCCCCCACCCCAGTAATGGGTCTGGGCAGACCTTCATGCTGAAGGGGTCTTGTCAGCAGGTCCGGAGAAGCTAGCTCTAGGCTTATCAGACCAAGGATGCTTGGAACCTTCTGGGGAAGATTTTAAAGATCTATTTCCCTTATTCTCCATCCCAGAAGCACAAAATAATTTTCTATGTGCAGAGAAGGCGGGATCCCTTTTTCAACGAGGCTCCTTCCCTTTCCTAGATTATGGCAGGAAGGTACTCTTCCGTTCCCCCTCCGATATCTGCCGGCCACTCGTGATCTCCCGCAGGAGAGGGAGAAAGGCAGACGGCTGATGTAAACACAGCCATCTGTCATTCTCCCTGATGTAAGTACAGAGACTATACGATCCTGCTATGTAGGATCGTATGTCTCTGTGGTTACATCACAAGCCACGCCCCCCCCCCCCCCACAGTTAGAATCACGCCCCTGGGGATACATTTAACCCACTGATCACCAATAAAGTTAACCCCTTCCCTGCCAGTGTCATTTTTACAGTAACAGTGCATATTTATAGCACTGATTACTGTAGTAATGTCACTGGTACTCCCAAAAGTGTCAAAAATGTCAGTCAGGGGTCCGATCTGTCTGCCGCAATGTCGCAGTCCCGCAAAAAAAAAAGAAATCACAGATCGCCGCCATTACTAGTTAAAAAAAATAAAAATTACAAATCTTTCGCGTAGTTAGTAAAACGCAATAATGTTTTCGCAAACCAATCAAAATACGCTTATTGCGATTTTTTTTACCAAAAATATGTAGCAGAAAACAAATTGGCCTAAAATGTTTAAAAAAAAACTTTGATTTTTACATTTTTTTGAGAATTTTATAAAAAAAAAATGTGAAAAACATTGTTATTTTTTCAAAATTGTCGCTCTTTTTTTTGTTTATAGCGCAAAAAATAAAAAATCGCACAGGTGATCAAATACCACCAAAAGAAAGCGCTGTTTGTGGGAAAAAAAGGACATCAATTTCATCAGGGTACAGCATCGCACGACCGCGCAATTGTCCGTTAAAGTCACGCAGTGCCGAATCGCAAAATAGGGCTCAGTCTTTGAGCAGCCAAATCCTCCGGGGCTTAAATGGTTTAAGACCGGAAGGATTTACCCCTTTAATGACAAGGCCCTATTTTGCGATTCGGCACTGCGTTATTTTAATGGACAATTGCGTGGTCGTGCGACGCTGCACCCAAATAAAATTTATGTCCTTTTTTCCCACAAATAGCGCTTTCTTTTGGTGGTATTTGATCACTTGTGCGATTTTTTATTTTTTGCACCATAAAGAGCGACAATTTTGAAAAAAAAAAATAAAAATTTCACATTCTGCTATATGACATTCTCAAAAAAAAAAAAAAAAAATTGAAAATCAAAATTTAACATTTTAGGCCAATTTGTTTTCTGCTACATAGTTTTGGTAATTTAGTATTTTGATTGGTTTGCGCAAAAGTTATCGCATCTACTAACTACAGGAAAGATTTATGTAATTTTTATTGTCTTTTCTTACCAGTAATGGAGGCGATCTGCGATTTTTTGCGGGACTGCGACATTGCGACGGACAGATTGGACCCCTAACTGACATTTTTTACACTTTTGGGGGTACCAGTGACATTACTACAGTAATCAGTGCTATAAAAATGCACTGTTACTGTAATAATGACACTGGCAGGGAAGGGGTTAACAGTATAGGTGATCAAGGGGTTAAGTGTGACCCTAGGGGAATGATTCTAAATGTGAAGGGGGGGGGCGAGGCTTCGGAGAGGACCATAGAGACATGTGATCCTATATAGAAGGATCACATGAGCTCTGTGATCATTTCAGGGAGGACTGTCGGCTGTGTTTACAACAGCTGACCTTCCTTCTCTCTCAGCGGGGAGTGATCGCGGGTGTCAGGCGGCAATCGGAGCTGCCTGACACATGCATCGGCTTCCCCGCTGACGATCAGGGGTGGGAGCGCACTCGCCCCATAGCTGCCACCAGGAGACCAATGTACCGATACGTGGTTTTGCCTGCAGGAGCCACTCTGCCGCTGTATATACAGTGGGTACGGAAAGTATTCAGACCCCCTTAAATTTTTCACTCTTTGTTATATTGCAGCCATTTGCTAAAATCATTTAGGTTCATTCTTCTTTCTCATGAATGTACACATAGCACCCCATACTGACAGAAAAACACAGAATTGTTGACATTGTTGCAGATTTATTAAAAAAGAAAAACTGAAATATCACATGGTCCTAAGTATTCAGACCCTTTGCTATGACACTCATATATTTAACTCAGGTGCTTTCCATTTCTTCTGATCATCCTTGAGATGGTTCTACACCTTCATTTGAGTCCAGCTGTGTTTGATTATACTGATTGGACTTGATTAGGAAAGCCACACACCTGTCTATATAAGACCTTCCAGATCACAATGCATGTCAGAGCAAATGAGAATCATGAGGTCAAAGGAACTGCCTTAAGAGCTCAGAGACAGAATTGTGGCAAGGCACAGATCTGGCCAAAGTTCCAAAAAGATTTCTGCTGCACTTAAGGTTCCTAAGAGCACAGTGGCCTCCATAATCCTCAAATGGAAGACGTTTGGGACGACCAGAACCCTTCCTAGAGCTGGCCGTCCGGCCAAACTGAGCTATCGGGGGAGAAGAGCCTTGGTGAGAGAGGTAAAGAAGAACCCAAAGATCACTGTGGCTGAGCTCCAGAGATGCAGTCAGGAGATGGGAGAAAGTTGTAGAAAGTCAACCATCACTGCAGCCCTCCACCAGTCAGGGCTTTATGGCAGAGTGGCCCGACGGAAGCCTCTCCTCAGTGTAAGACACATGAAAGCCCGCATGGAGTTTGCTAAAAAACACCTGAAGGACTCCAAGATGGTGAGAAATAAGATTTTCTGGTCTGATGAGACCAAAATAGAACTTTTTGGCCTTAATTCTAAGCGGTATGTGTGGAGAAAACCAGGCACTGCTCATCACCTGTCCAATATAGTCCCAACAGTGAAGCATGGTGGTGGCAGCATCATGCTGTGGGGGTGTTTTTCAGCTGCAGGGACAGGACGACTGGTTGCAATCGAGGGAAAGATGAATGCGGCCAAGTACAGGGATATCCTGGACAAAAACCTTCTCCAGAGTGCTCTGGACCTCAGACTGGGCCGAAGGTTTACATTCCAACAAGACAATGACCCTAAGCACACAGCTAAAATAACGAAGGAGTGGCTTCACAACAACTCCGTGACTGTTCTTGAATGGCCCAGCCAGAGCCCTGACTTAAACCCAATTGAGCATCTCTGGAGAGACCTAAAAATGGCTGTCCACCAACGTTTACCATCCAACCTGACAGAACTGGAGAGGATCTGCAAGGAGGAATGGCAGAGGATCCCCAAATCCAGGTGTGAAAGACTTGTTGCATCTTTCCCAAAAAGACTCCTGGCTGTATTAGATCAAAAGGGGGCTTCTACTAAATACTGAGCAAAGGGTCTGAATACTTAGGACCATGTGATATTTCAGTTTTTCTTTTTTAATAAATCTGCAACAATGTCAACAATTCTGTGTTTTTCTGTCAGTATGGGGTGCTATGTGTACATTCATGAGGAAGAAGAATGAACTTAAATGATTTTAGCAAATGGCTGCAATATAACAAAGAGTGAAAAATTTAAGGGGGTCTGAATACTTTCCGTACCCAATGTATATATAAAGTAAGCGGTCAGCAAGTGGTTAATGATGTCATCCAGGGTAGCCCCAAACAGGCGATGGCCTTGAAAGGGCAGATCAATGAGAGCTTTCTTAGAGGCTTGGTCAATTCATAAGCCACAGCACACGCCTAATTACCACAGCTGAAACAAAGTTTGGACAGCACAGGAGCTGTACCCAGAGCTGCATAACAAAAACTGCAGCCCATGGACCAACTGGTCCTCTAAATCAACATTAGCAGTGGGGACCTGCTCACCCCTCAGGCCCTGGTGCAAAAGCTTGGCCCATTCAGTTAGGGTCAGAGACACCAGGGCTAAGGCAAAGACTGGCTACAATGTCGAACCAGCCATAGTAAACATGCTGCGTGCCACAGTCTCTGCTTCTCTGTCAGCTGGGTCTTTAAAGGACGGGGATTGCTCTACTGGGATCATGGTAGCTTTATTCAACCTGGAAACAGGAGGGTCCACCACTGTTGGACTAGTCCACTTTTTTTAAAAGTGACTCCTCAAAAGGGTAAAGTACAGCAAAACATTTGGGGACCACAAAGGGTAATTTTGGTTGTTCCCATCCCTTACAAGAAATCCTGTCAAAAAAAGCACATAAGGAAACACCTTTGGAGTGAGAGGTGACTTATGAGTACCATATGACACAGCCATGTCCGCGGCTACATCAGCCGTATCCTCCATTGTTGTCTCACGCGCTGCAGTGATAAGTGCATCTACCAGTGCTTTTTAATTCGCTACTGCGACCATGGAGGAATCATCCTCACCATCGGATGGATCTGGTGGTGTGATTTTTTAAGCCCCCCTGGACGGGCCGTGTCAGCGGCAGCATCAGGCTCAGAATCAGATGAGAAACCGAGCAGGGAAAGGCGGGGTACGCTTCCTCCTGGGCCTTTGCCCACACGCCACTTCCACCCAGGATACTAAGGACTGCAGGACCACCGTCAGTGCAACCATGGGAAGCTGGGGGTTCCGAGGGACCTGCCACCTCCATGAGGGGTCAGTGGGGAAGATGTGACCCTGAGGCTCCATAAGCAAAGGAAGATCTTGCAGTACAAAAACGATCTTTTGGCACCGCTAAAGGATCCCCCCAAGGCTCAGGGTACCTATCAGTAGAGAGAGAGAGATAACAGGGACCCACAAGGACTCACCCTACCGGAGGAGCGCCGAGAATTCGGACCCAGCATCACCATGGACGCCATCCCTGTTCATATGTCCTGGGCACAGGAAGAGGAAACTGAGGAAGAGCTTTGGCGTTCCCATGAGGCTTCAGTCGTCTCCAGCGTCTCCCGGACGAAGGGAAAATGGCCCCCTGATATCATCGGGCTACACAAATATGGCCACCAACCGGAGACCAGCCAGACCAAGGGAAAATGGCCACCATCAGCTACAGCATGATGCCAGAATCTTCCCTGTGCCCTCTGCAATGCTGCACCTCTGCAAGGGGACCTCCTCCTGAAGGTAGGACACGTTAGGGGAGACTCTGCTGTGCACTCTGCACCGGTCTCTGCACTGGGACCCCCCCCCGCACTATACCCACACTGCAAGCAGTGGGGCATGCACCTAGGCGTCTCACTGGGACCCCTCCAGACTACCAGGGCAGGACACACTATCCAAGGAACCTTACAGAGTGGGGATAGCGGAGGAGACCCCAGGGGTCTCTGCTGCATCCTCTGCTCTGGGACCCCCCCCCTAGACTCCAAGTGCAGACAGGGGGGTAAAGGGAGTGGGGGAAGCCCAGCTCACAGAGATTTTTAAAGATGGGAGGAGGGAACCTGCAGGTCTGACCGTCCCTGGAGGTTACCCGTGTCCCCCCCAAAAATAAACCACCAAAAGGGGAGAGGGGGCACTGTAGTTACCCTTTCATGGTGCGGATAACGGTCCAGACAGAATTCTCACCACCTAAGTAGGAAAGCTGTTGGCCAAGGGACTGCTGCGACTCAGACCCAAGTCCGGTCGTATGCGACCCTGCGTTTAACTCGCAGGCCAGCCTCGGTCCGTGAGTCTTTGTCGCGGCCGATTTAACGCATAGCTGCGGTCTGCATGCGCTCGCTGGCTGGGTTGGTGGGGACCACTGGATCAAGAATATTCAGCCTGTCGCCCAGCCCGGCAGTTGATTGTAGGTCTCACAAGAGCAAAACATAAAAAAAGATGTAAGGAGAAAAAAAATTGCTGAGACTAGAGATCCCAGCCTATGTCCTTACTCCTGACTATACAGATTAAAACTGATTACCTAGAGCAGACAGGGGGGTTATATACCAAGCTGAGGACGGCTCATGGGCATAGCCAGGTGTTTTTGTTCTGCCCAGTCCTACTCCTGGAAGAGGCAATATAACCCAGTAGTTATGATCCATGGAGCACTGTGTCTGTCGATGAACGAAAGAGAAATATACATGTGAAAAAAGAAGAACTTTAACTTACCTGTTATTCTATATCTTGAAATACAGTACGGGGCACAGGCTGAGTATTCATAGACCCTGGGTAGTCCCTAATGAATGAGAACTGTGAGTAAGGCAATTTTAAAGAAACACCCCCTCAGCACCTTTGTAAATAAGTCATTTTTCTTCTTCACTGATGTGCGCTGATGAGGCTGCACTTATGGGTACCAACTAGATGGGACTGATGAGGAAGCACTAATATGCAGCACCTATGGTCACTGATAGGCAGCATTGATGAGCAGGCACTGACTGGCATCACTGCTGGGGCTGCACTAGTACTCAGGGTACTGATGATCAGTGCCCCCATTATCTGTGCAGGTCTCCTCTTTGAGGAAATTCTACTGATTGGCTCTTTTCCCCCTCACACTCTTGTCAGCATGAGAAAAAGGATAACCGGCATTGCCTTGTTTACATGTGACCAGCTGTGACTGGACACAGCTGATTACATGGGTAAAGAGCTGCATCATCAGCTCTTTACTGAGATGGGGGGACGCTCAGAGTGGTACGGCGTCATACAACGTCTTCCCAGAACAAGAGAGCATCACCCCCCCTGTCAATTGTCTACATGGCGGGAGAGGTGGTTAACATTACAATTTTGTTGATGATACCTCTCTTACTTCGTATAAACTGAGGAAAAGAATGTATTGAATACCATTGCCTATCGCTTGTGACCAACTTCACTCGGTGATCTTTTTTTTCTTTTTTCAGGAAATGTAATAAAGTTTTGTAACAAAGAACAAAACAATATAACAATGGTATTTGGAGGATACTAGGAGGATTTGAAGAATAATGTGATTAACATATAGGAATCGTTGGTCAAAGCTCTTACAGAGTACCCGAGCAGACAACCATTTCTGTTAAATATTGAAATTTGCTTGTATGACATGTCTTACTCAATTACCATTTTTTTCTGGCCTCAAACTAGGCCATGATAAAGATAACTAGATAGAAGATATAGTTCTAGCTGGTAGGGATAGGAGCAAGACTTAACTAGAAATAAGCAGCACTTAATTTTTAGGACATCTTGGAGGAAGGCAAGAGACCTAGACATGAAGACTGTGCGCGGCCCTAGGCTGGGATACAGTGTGACTGGGACACACAGGAAACAATTAGCCCTTTATCTCCCTAGCAATGTGTGTCTCCAAATCTATTTTAGCTACCCTGAGTGCACTCTTGAATTTGTTATTGCATGCTTTGTAGTTTTGGAATACAGATAAGTGACCTGTTGCCTTATATTTTTAAACCACTTGCCGACCGCCCACAGTATATTTACTGCGGCACTATATATAAACGCCCCTGACGACGTCATACATGTGACAAAACGTGCGTAGGGTGGTTCCTATTGGTGGACAGTTTGACGCATGCGCGTTTGAGGAGGACGGTGGCCATCTTTATGGTTAGAAACAGGATACCACGCCGGGACAATACATACAAACATGCTGCTGCTACTCTGCTATATTGTAAGTTGCTCTATTCTGTTTTAATAAACATTTGTTGGATATTCTACACTATGAGAGGCCCTTCTTGCCCTTTATGAGAGTACATATGCAGAGTAGGAGATTTGTGGGGACACTACTACCAAGGACGCTGTGCTTCAGATCGCGGTCTATCAGATGTATATCTTCTGCTGTTTATGACCTTGTTGGTCTAACAGTCCGGTAAGGGCATTTGAGATCCCATTCCACTGGTGGTGGACCTATAGCACTCTATTTTCCAGGATTGCCAGTGTGGATTCACTGTTTGGGATATCTAAGATTCTTTATGGACTTTAAGTTGACCAACATCTGGGATATCTTGTTTATGTATACATTGGACATATTTGTGTGATTAGCGCTACACCTTTACTACACAATTTACTGCGGCAGTCAGCCCCTTACAGGCAAAGTAACGTAGTACTACGTTGCTTGCCTGAGAGCCTCTAGGGGGCGCGCTCCCACCCCCGCTCATTCCCTGACATGTCCGCGCATGTGACCGGCGGACCCGATGTCCGCCGGTCACTTTCGATCTCCCGGTGCAGAGGGAGAAAGGCAGGCGACTGATGTAAACAAAGCCGCCTGTCATTCTCCCTGATCTAACTGCAGAGATCATACGATCCTGCTATGTAGGATCGTATGTCTCTGGGGTTACATCACTAGCCACACCCCTTTACAGTTAGAAGCATGCCCTTAGGGACACACTTAACCCCTTGATTACTAATAAAGTTAACCCCTTCCCTGCCAGTGTCATTTTTACAGTAACAGTGCATATGTATAGCACTGATTACTGTAGTAATGTCACTGGTACCCCCAAAAGTGTCAAAAATGTCAGTCAAGGGTCCAATCTGTCCGCTGCAATGTTGAAGTCCCGCAAAAAAAAAAAAAAATAAATAAAAAAAAAAAAAAAAAAATCGCAGATTGCCGCCATTACTCGTTAAAAAAAAAAGAAAAAATTACAAAAATCTTTCCCTTAGTTAGTAAACGCAATAACTTTTGCGCAAACCAATCAGAATAGGCTTATTGGGCTTTTTTTGTACCAAACATATGTAGCAGAAAACAAATTGGCCTAAAATGTTTGAAAATTTTGATTTTTACATTTTTTTGGGGAATTTCATATAAAAAAATGTGGAAAATAGTTATTTTTTCAAAATTGTCGCTCTTTTTTTGTTTATAGCGCAAAAAGTAAAAAAATTGCACAGGTGATCAAGAACCACCAAAAGAAAGCTCTGTTTGTGGGAAAAAAAGATCAATTTAATTTGGGTACAGCGCCGCACGACCATGCAATTTTCCGTTAAAGTCACGCAGTGCCGAATCGCAAAATAGGGCCTGGTCAGGAAGGGGGTAAAATCTTCCGGGGCTGAAGTGCTTAAAGGAGTTTTTCTCTCATTAATATGCCTTTATACAATAACATTTAGCCACCCAGGCTTAACTTTTGTTCTATTAAGCCCCGTACAAACGAGAAGAAATTCGGCCGGGAAATTTCGTCCGATGACCGATCTGCCGATTTTCGGCTTGTTAGTATGGTGCTTCCGACAACCGACTGACTTTTCGGCCGAAAAAATCCTGGTGTGCAGGCTATATAATTTTTGTCGACCGTCGAAACACGTCCGATTTTCCTCTCATTAGTACAGATTTCGATGGGGAAAAATCTTATGAGCAAGACTAGGCATGCTCCGAGATGAAAGAACACGTAGAAAGCAATCCAACACATGACATCACTTCTAAAATGGAATTCTGTCATACGGGAAGTATTCGTGTGCAGTCTAGAGCACATTCCAACCAACAGACACCACTCTGGACAAAAGACGGACGACCGGTCGGCAGAAATTAGTTGCGTGTGTATGAGGCTTTAGATTTGTTGCCCATTGGAATACATTGATAAAGGTCATTGTTTAACCACTTAAGCCCCAGAGGATTTGGCTGCTCAAAGACCAGGCCCTATTTTGCGATTCGACACTGCGTGATTTTAACGGACAATTGCGCGGTCGGGAGACGCTGTACCCAAAATAAATTGACGTCCTTTTTTTCCCACAAACAGAGCTTTCTTTTGGTGGTATTCGATTACCTGTGCGATTTTTACTTTTTGCGCCATAAACAAAAAAAGTGACAATTTTGAAAAAATAACAATATTTTTCTTTTTATATGAAATTCCCCCCCAAAAAATGTAAAAATCAAAATTTAACATTTTAGGCCAATTTGTTTTCTGCTACATAGAAAAACATAAATCGCAATAAGCGTATTTTGGTTTGCGCAAAAGTTATCACAGCTTATAACTACGGCAAAGATTTGTCATTTTTATTGTTTTTTTTTTTTTTAACTAGTAATGGCGGCGATCTGCGATTTTTTTTTTTGTGGGACTGCGACATTCCGGCGGACAGATAAGACCCTTGACTAACATTTTTGACACTTTTGGGGGTACCAGTGACATTACTACAGTAATCAGTGCTATACATATGCACTGTTACTGTAAAAATGACACTGGCAAGGAAGGGGTTAACTTTATTAGTGATCAAGGGGTTAAGTGTGTCCCTAGGGGCGTGATTCTAACTGTAAAGGGGCGTGGCTATTGATGTAACCACAGAGACATACGATCCTACATAGCAGGATCGTATGATCTCTGTTCTTACATCAGGGAGAATGACAGGCGGCTTTGTTTACATTAGTCGCCTGCCTTTCTCCCTCTCCACCGTGAGATCGCGGGTGACCTACGGACATTGGAGCCGCTGGTCACTCACGCGGACATATCAGGGAACGAGCGGGGGCGGGAGCGTGCCTCTGGCGGCACACGCTCGCCCCCGTAGAGGCTCGTAGGCGAGCGGCGTAGCCCTACGTCGCTTTGCCTGTACAGGGCTCACTGCCGCAGTAAATAGTCGTGCGCCGGTCGGCAAGCGGTTAAATATGTCCTTAAACACTCCCACTATTCTTTACTGTTTTTGTTTCAATTTGATCCAATTTATTTACATAGTAGGTGAGGTTGAATAAAGACAACAGTCCATCCAGTTCAACCTGTGTAGGTGTGTGTGGCCGTAATCATCTCTCATACCCCTGAATATTCTTCTCCTTGAGATGTACGTCTAAGAGTCTTTTAAAAGCCACCATATTTCCCGCAGAAACCACCTCTTGTGGTAGAGAATTTCACAATCTTGTAGCCTTAACAGTAAAGAACCCCCCACGTTGCCTGAGGTTAAAACGCTTCTCCTCTAATCGCATTGTATGCCCTCGAGTCCTCATGCAATTCTTTCGACTGAATAGCTTTTTTTCTATGCTGAGATCACCATTGAGATATTTATAAATTGCTATCATGTCCCCTCTCAGGCGTCTCTTCTCCAGGGAGAATAAATTAAGCGATTGCAGACGCTCTTAATAAGGTCCTTCATTTCCCTAATTAGTTTAGTTGCCCTTCTCTGGACTCTCTTCAGCTCCAACACATCCCCTCCTGAGGACTGGTCACCAGAACTGGACAGAATACTCCAGATGCGTTCGGACCAGAGTTTTATAAAGTGGAAGCATTATAGTCTTATCTCTGGAATACATCCCTTTCTTTATGCATGCTAATATTCTGCTGGCTTTGGCAGCTGCCGCTTGACATTGCATGCTATTGCCTAGTCTATCCTCTACCAAGACTCCCAGATCTTTCTCCTTTTTTGATTCCCCCAAAGGTTCCCCCCCTAAAGTGTATTGTGCTGTTATGTTTTTAGTCCCCAAGTGCAAAACCTTACACTTCTCCACATCAAACCTCATTTGCCATGTCGTTGCCCTCTGTTATTTTGTCCAGGTCATTCTGTAGGATATCTGCTTCATGCCGTGCAGTTATTGCCCTGCCCAATTTTGTGTCATCTGCAAAAACTGATATTGAACTACAGATCCCGTCCTCAATGCTGTTTATGAATAAATTGAACAAGGTTGGTCCCAGGACTGAGCCTTGGGGGACCCCACCTACCACCTCAGACCAGTCTGAGTATGCACTGTTTATTACCACCCTTTGGACACGCCCTTTTAGCCAGTTCCATATCCAAGAGCAAACCCTGCAGTCGATGCCTGCAGACCTTATTTTATAAATTAAGTGCTTGTAGGGAACTGTATCAAACGCCTTGGTGAAATCTAGGTACACCACAAGGTCAATTTAGTTTAGTGTAGTGTGGAACACATTCTATTAAAGCGAACTCTTGAAATGGAGTGTACTTATCCTTCCCCCGTGTCTCAAAGATGTTAGGAAAGTGAAGCCAGCATGCTCCACACTTAAAATTACAAAGAAAAATAAACTGGAGTTCTAGGTTAAACTTACAAATACATTTTATTTATAATTAACACATAAAGCAGTTAAAATTGAACAGATTTTTTTTCCAACATGAATACAGAGGTGCAGTTAGTCATAACATGTTTGGCACTATATAACACTGTAAACAGTAGTTCAGATTCCTTTCGTGAGCACCCTATTTATCAGTCATAATTATATTGTTTTTTTTTTTAATTATAGCTTCCTAAGTGTTTGGTATACAATATAAGTGTGAAAAGAAGGGATAAAAACACACAGGAAAAATGCATAATTATGTATTTGGAAGTTAATAGATCTACAGAACATGATGTATACTTGTTTATCTCAATGGATCTAAAACGTTCAACAAACTTTATCCCATTCATACAAGAATATCTGTTTCATATTGAAAAAGGTTCATTTACTTTAGAATAATTAGCCTAATGCAGTTATTGTATATTTTTCATATATCATCAACAAAACCTATACTTATGACATTTTAGGATGTTAATTTAGTTTTCATAAAAAAAGTGTATTTCATTTTCTTCTGTGGGGTACATTCATTTTCTCACTCAAGACTTTGTGGCACGATGCTGTATATTCAACCTTTATCAGATATGTTCTCTATAAGGAAGTAGTACAAAGGTCAAGACAGCTCTACCAACGCCAACATCCTGATCTCTATAACAGCAAAACCTCACTAAACCACAAACGTGGCTCCTGAGCTGAACTTCTATGGTGTGTGCTGGACAAATGAGTGCACAAAAGAGCAAAAGCAGTCTTTGTATGACTGCATTAACTATTCTGAACGTTCAATATCCAGTAGATGTATCAGCCTTATGTGCCACTTTTTCTTGGGTGGTACTGATCAGGTTTGCCTTGTCAGTTTTTCAGCAGACCAGGTTAGAAGCTCTATGCAAGTCTATGGGCAGACAGATGTATATGGATGTGCTTCTGCCTATCCGCTACATCCGCTTACTTCTGAATTCATCCAGGTTCAGAAAAAAAAAAAAAACAAAGTGGAAAAAGGAATGCATCATTTTCCTTTTTTTTTTTTTTTTTTAATCTAAATGTGACACGAGAGATAGCCTGAAGTAAAGAGACACAGGTTTGTTTACATTTGGTGGCCCTAGATCCAACATGGGTCTGCCAGTCTGCTGTCGAAGCCAAAAAATGTAAAGCGGTAGTAAACTCTAAAAAAAAAAAAAAAAAAAAAAAAAAACCCCTGCAAGACAAAGGCATAATGAGCTAGTATGCATCGCATACTAGCTCATTATGAAATACTTACCTTAAAAACGAAGCCCCGACACGGACCCCCAGATACTGCTGTGGGAGCGGACATGATCCCTCGGCGTCTATTCCGGGTTCGGCGGCTTTGGCGCTGTGAGTGGCCGGAGCCGCGATGACGTCATCCCGTGCATGCGCGCTGGGTTTTAACTTTCCGGAAGCTTCCCGGCAAGGAACTCTGAAGGTCCGCGGACCTTCAAAGCGCATGCGCCGCTAGCGTCAGCAGCTGCAAGCAGTGCAAATATCTCCTAAACCGTGCAGGTTTAGGAGATATTAATTGTACCTACAGGTAAGCCTTATTATAGGCTTACCTGTAGGTAAAAGTCACAAAAATCGGTATACTACCACTTTAATGTAATTAAAGTAACATCCATCCTGTTTGCTCAAATTCAGCAGGGGATCTGTTCACAGATACTCTGCTGAACCAAGCAGAAAGCACTTGTGAAATGATCTCATTAGTTATGGGTGCCTTGTGTACAGTGCAATCTTTACATGACCTCAATAATTAGGTTGCATACGTAGACATTATGATGAAGCACAAACCTTTTGTATAACCTGCAAAGGCATGCACAGATTCATAAACAGGCTACAACTCTGGGGCATTAAATACCAACACAGGACTTAAGGCGCTAATTCATTGTTGGGCTATGAAATTGTATAGGTTTAAATCTTGATCCCACAGTACTGTGCTGCTAGCAAAACAACTGGAGAAATGAACGTAGCCAACCAAACAAAGCATCTGTGCTGTGCACTGGCAAACAAGGGGTTTGTAGTTAAAAGGAAAAAACTATATTTCACTTCCAAGAAGTTTAATGCCAAAAAAGTCAGTATCAAGCATTTATGGTTTACTCATGAAGATAAAAACAATGTCTTGTATAGAAAACGGGTCCCAAACCAGCTCTGAACATTTACATTTCCCAGAGTGGAAGGTAAAGCTGCAAGCCAGTGAACACATATCAGTTGGAGGTTCCAGGGAGTGCACGCCAACAGGTGGCAGCTGGTGGTCACAAGGATGTCAGACTGTGCACTGCAATGCAAACAATGAAACAGCAGGGGAATGGCCATAATGTGTGAGGTCCCGAACCTGGAAATTATGTCATCGGCTGCACCATGGATGACATGAGATGCTGCTGCCAGACTCGGCGGTGGTGTCAGAGGGGGAGTGAACCCCAAAGTCCTCTCTCACCAATGGGATGACACATTTCAAAGCACCAAGCTTTCTCATCAAATCCCTTCTTGGGAGCTAGAATGGTTTTTTTTTCCTTTTTTAACTACCAAATACTTACCATCTTTTTGAAAACCTCTTGTCAGTGCGTAGAACAGATGCTTTGTGTGGTTAACTCTGGGGCATTAACAACCTTGTGAGCCAACAGTCAGCATTACCACAGGCTGGCACAAGTTAGTGTGTATGCTACTCAAAATAAGACACTGGAATTTTACCTTGATCAGAGAGCATGGTGAAATCACTCAATGACTAATGTTCACATAAACTATACAAGCCCAGTCCCCATTTATTTGTCTTTAGCAGACGATTTTAGGTTCTAACCCACCAAAGATATGCAAGCAGCACACAACAGTAATTTCTGTGGTAGACCTGCATCATACTAAGGCCTCATGCACACTGGACATTACCAAAAGATCAGCAGAAAGCTGTAGAAGGAGTTTTTCAGCTTTTTTGCAGTAGCGTTTTTCAGAGTTTTTTTTTTTTTAGCTTTTTTTCAGTTGTGGCGTTTAGCAAAACTATACTACAAAAGCGGATAAAGCGTATGGCTCAAAAACTTTGTTAAATGCCGAATAGCTGCGTTTGGCAGGGGTTTATGGCATTTTTCAGCATTTTAGGTTTTTTTTTTATCAGAGATGGAGCATTTTTACCGTTGAAAAGCTCCTCTCAAAACCCACTAGTTCTGGGTTTTTTTCCATCCAGAAAACGCCCCTGCCCCAAACTGCTGATAACAGCCTATGCGTGCATGGACATATAGGATAACATCCTGGGGAATTTATTGGCTGCAGAAGAAAATGTCTGACGCCAAAAACAGCTGTAAAAAGGTCCAGTGTGCATGAGGTCTAGTTACAGAAAATATGAATGCATTACGGATGAGTAAACCGGAAAGCAGAAGATGCTGGCCCTCTATTTCACTGTTTAAAAACTACTAATTAAGAGTCAATACGTTTGAACATGAACTAAACTAAACAAAAGGGCAAGACAGTTAACCTATAACCTGTATACAAGATCTATTGTAGACCTATCTGCTCATTTAATTTTTCACTAAATATATATTTTACTATAAGTCTATATTTAGGTATGTTTAAAGCACATATTAACGGTATATGTCTATGGCAATAGCGTCCTTTATTTAAAATAATATGTTATAAAAATAAATTTCTACAATAGTATAGCATGCAAAAGTTTACAGAGATAATATTATTTTACTTTATTACCCTAAATGATATATTGACTTTATACATTGGCTGGAGGGAATTAACGCCTATAGATAGGTAGTGACGTTTCAACTGCTGGATTTAATGTAGGCACAGAATACCAAATATTCATCGAAAATTGTAATGTACCTGCAAAGATTTTCATATAAGTTGTCTCTCAACTAATAGAGTCCAAAGAAAGGCAGAGCTGCTTTCTTTAAAATAACTTTATAAACAGCTTAAATGATACTTTTGTGCTTTTCAAGGCAATATCAAGAATTTCACATTTATTGGAATAGGTAAAGCCTCTGCCCAGCACTTGAAGCTGTTCATTACTGCAGAGTAAAAGATCAGAGTGCAGTGTGCGCATTGTTCTCAGAGTAAGGATTTTAGCGCATCCTTGTTCTCAGCTCATGCAAGGATGGGTGAAAGGGAGCTACAGCTGTGCTCATAAGTTTACATACCCTGGCAGAATTTATGATTTCTTGACCATTTTTCCGAGAATTCTGCCAGGGTATATAAACTTATGAGCACAACTGTATCTCCACATGTTGCTTCCCAGGAGAGCATTAACTCTCATGGTCAGTCCAGATAAGCTTTCAGTATTTTTAGGGCTTCTGGTTCATACTTGAGTATCCACACTCACGCAATTATGGTAGAATATGCAGTTTTATTTCTAATATACCAATAATTATTTACTATATGGATTAAAATTTACCCCTGCAGATCCAATTTAAAAAAAATGTCATATGATGACTGTCTGTCAGAATACCAAATGTAAAAGATGCAGACTGCCCAAGAGAGCAACAATCTTAAATAATGTTTAGAGGAAAGCATACAAGTGACCCATATGCAAATGAGACGCTCTAGAAATCTGCATTCCACTCAGGCATTATACAAGAGCATAGCTATAATTTATGAAAATCTATACACTTTATAATCAAAGAAAATCCAAAATATGTCTTACAGATGGTATGCATTTCTATGGGCAGTCTAACAATATACTGTATATATATTTGGCTCCAGTACAGAACGTTAATTTAAACATACACATTTGGCCGAGTCTATTGAGTCCAAGTGGTTTCAAAAGGTTTGTCATTTCAGCCACACATATCAGATGGTGGTTAGACATTTAGGGATTCTACAGCCAAAAGATCTTTTGCTTCTAAACACTTACTTATACATATGTTCTATTCACAAGGGGTAAGGTTCAGGTTTGCGGCTACCGTTTGGTTTAAAAACTTTGCAGATTCTCCACCAGAGACAAGGAGAACCTATAATGCAGTGCAGAGCCTTTGCCCTTGTTCAGATGAGTCACAAAAGCTAGTAACATTAAGGAATAGATAATCTGGTTCGGTTTCTAATAAAGGAAGGGCTTTCAGCAGCTATATTGTCATTGTGTGTTGGAGAGGTTAGGGAGAGCGGAACATTCTGTGTAGGCAATGCGAATTTGTTTTTAATTATATAATTTAGACATTGGTACATGTGCCCCATGGCAGTGCCCGCTTCCCATGTCTTTGTCAATAACTTGGCCAGAATTAAACAACAAGATTTGCCCCCTCATTGACATCAAATTGGTTTGCTGCAAAGCTCATTAATTTTAAGCAAGATTCTCGGAAATGTTAGCAAACCGACCCCAGGCAGATCCACTCATCTCTCATAGCCACTGCATATATGACTGACTTGTGACACCATACGTGATCTCTACTGAATGAGGAATAACCGCGTGATAGGCAAATATTTGGGTTAGAACAAAGGACAATTAAAATAATCACATGGAAACTTATTATTTAAAGCCCACACATGGCTTCCAGTCCAATATTATTGAGAAAAACCACCAAATATTTATTAATATATTTTGACTAAAAAAACTGACCATAGTCTGCACAGTATATAAGCTATCAAATATCTAATAACATGTAGTACTCTGATATACAATTCTCTTCCACAAGCAGTGGTATCAGCAGGGAGCATCAACAGTTTTAAAAAACTATTAGATGGGCACCTTAAAGACCACACACAACATACAGGGGTATACAATGTACGGTTAACAGCAAACACACACACACACATCATAGGTTGAACTGGATGGACTGATGTCTTTTCTCAACCTTACCAACTATGCAATTATGTAACATTTTTGTACCTCTTTCATATAATATTTTTTTCGGATAAGTAGTCATTTATTAAAGGTATACAACAAATAGGCTAATTACATGGATAACCTGAGTTAAACTAGCGTGAATTTATCAGGAAGAGACAATGACAAGATGGCTTCTTATTTCGAAAAAAAAATATTTAACTCATACTAGCTGTAGCAAAAATAAATGCTTTGGAGAGCAAAGCACAGAATACCGATAAAAACAATTAAGAATGGCTGAAAGATACTTGTCTGTATGACTGATGTTCTTTATGGCGATTATGTAGAGGATTTCATATGCAAAGGTCTAGCAAAGGGAAATAGGTCACATATAATTAAAGACGATTTGATTTTTTTTCTCTATACCATAACATGCAAATCTATTTAATGTGGGGTCATTTATCTAGTGCTACTCGAACAGGATGCCATTTCTAATCTAATTATAAATCCAATGTAGACAACTAATCTCACAGAACCAGACACTCACACTGTGGGGACAATAAATGGTGTAAGGCGGGCCAAAAAATTCTACCATTTTTCCTAATCCTTAACACTTACATTGATAAAACAACACATACACTGAACCTGCATTGTGAAACTGACACTCTCAAAGCAATAAAGGTAATTGAATGGGAGAAAGAAAAATAATTTCACAGTCTCTTTGTTACACAACATCTTCATTATTATACAGTATTAATAAGTACTTTGTATTGAATTTTTTTATTTTGATAACATCCCTGAACACTATATCCTGTACACTAGAAAAAAATGTGTTTTCCCATGAAAATAGGCATTGCAGGGCATTAAAACGGATTTGTATGGGAACACTGTTTTGGCTCAGGAGCAAAAATATTCTTCCTTCGCTAAAGTTACACCTGAACTGTGTGTATACAGTAGTAGAGATTAATAAAAAAACAGATTGCATGATCTCCTTCCTTTTGAGTAAGGCAGCTCAGCTGAATCAGTTTCTACTTGAAATCCCTCAGGATGTCATTGAAGATGTTCAAGAACAGATGTGCATGGTGCTCTTTGAAGACCAAGGTTGGCCTAAAGCGGATAGATCGGTCACCACAACCTCCAAGTACAACACCTGAGAGGAGAAAACGATCATTAGTATATTCCTGCTTCTGTGCAGTTTAGAACATTGCATGTTAACAGTTTGTATCATTTAGCCCCCATTCACACCGGTGTGACTTATGTGGTTTGAAAGTTTAAAATCACATGACAAGTCACATCCTATTTGTGCCTATGGCACCATTCAAATTGGTGCAACTCCGACTGCACAGATTTGCAAAAAGTTCCTGCACTATTTTTGGCGATTTCACTGACCGGCAGCATTGAAATCACGCTAAAGTATCGCGATTTCAAATTCGTATTCAGTGTGAACAGACTGTAAAGGAAACCTCTCATTAGCAGAAACACCGACCTCGCCTACTGTAATGCTAGTTGCCTGCCCATCATAATGATCCAATAGCTTTAATATTTTTTATCAATCACAAGCCTAAAAGAAGTATGCAGATCAGGAGTTTGGACCACTCTTATCACCAGGCACATACTAAGTCTGAAAAATATATATTTAAAAAAAGCCATAAATATTGAAGGCAGCCACAGCCAAGCAAATCGTGTTTTCAGGATATGTGCAAAAATGTTGTGCTGTTCCTTTAAATCTTGTGATAAAGAAAATAAATGCAATGTGAACAAAATGTTTCTTTAAATGCTGCAGTGCTTGGCTGCACATGTATCACTTAGTGCTAAATACCAGTGTAAACCACAATGAAGTGCAAATATAACTAAATATCAATAAAATTATGTGAAGAATAGAAAGGAGCAAAATTATACAATCCACTGAAAGATATCAATATAAACCACAACGAAGTGCATATGCTATTGAGTGCAAATAGATGTGAAAAATAAATATACATGAAAACATGCACAAAAAAACAAACATAGTCCACTGAAAAGTGCCAATTGAAGAGTGCTCTACGTTCCACGATGCGAAAAATCCACAGGTGCTCTACAGTGAGGTGCTCCTCATTGGAAGTTGATGGTCTGTTACCACAGAGTGCTCTGTGCTCCACCATGCAAAAAGTCCATAGGGGCTCTTCTTATTGGGAGTGGATGGTCTTATACCACAGTGTATTGATCCCGATTACAGAGATCAAAGAAAGCCTGCAAGGAGTCTCCTGGGTGCTGATGTCAATAGACCCAAATATCCACTCCATGCATCAAATGGAATAAGCTCATCATATGACCAAACATGAAATAGGGAGAAGCCTCACAGTGTGAATCCGTAAAAATACATATGACCAAACATGAAATAGGGAGAAGCCTCACAGTGTGAATCCGTAAAAAATAATTATTAAAAACAGATTTACACTTATGAGAAAGCAGAAAAATCAAGCATGAAAAAAGCTGGCCACGGTGTCACCAGTCTATTTAGCCATAAAGACATCACACATGCTCTCCATTCGACGCATTTTATAAAAAAAAAATAAACGTCGTCTTCTAGGATTGGAGACATTTTAATTTTTTTTGTTCATGCTCGATTTTACTGCTTTCTCATATGTGTACATCGGTTTCTGTTTTAATAAATTGTTTTTACGGATGCACACTTTTGAGGCTTCTCCCTATTTCATGTTTGGCCATATGATGAGCTTATTCAATTTGATGCATGCAGTGGATATTTGGGTCTATTGACATCAGCACCCAGGAGACTCGTTGCAGGCTTTCTTTGATCTCTGTAATCGGGATCAATACACTGTGGTATAAGACCATCCACTCCCAATAAGTAGAGCCCCTATGGACTTTTTGCATGGTGGAGCACAGAGCACTCTTCAATTGGCACTTTTCAGTGGACTATATGTTTGTGCATGTTTTCATGTATATTTATTTTTTACATCAATTCATTTGCACTCAATAGCATATGCACTTTGCTGTGGTTTACATTGATATCTTTCAGTTGATTGTATGTTTTTGTGCATTTCTATTTTCACATCATTTTATTCATATTTTTTTTTTTTCACTTATACATTTTTTTATTAAGAGTTTGAGATAAGTCTGTACAACAAAAGTATACATTATAATCATGTAATTTAACAATGTAGGAAAAAGTAGGGTTCTTTTTAATACAAATATATAACAATCACAACCTCTTATCCCAATTTATCTGCAGTACCCTACTTCTATTCCTATATAGCCAACTTGTCTTCATGATAAAGCTACACATAGTACAGTCTCTTCCCACCCCAATTTTCCTTCTTTTATACCTGCATAAACAACCCTCAAAACCCCCCAAAAAAACAAAAAAAAAAAACCAGAGGGGAAGGTAAAAAAAAGAAAAGAGGGGGGGGGGGATATTGATCCCTTCCATTTCCTGGCGGGCAAATGTTACCTCTACCCAAAGAATAATATTTAATGCTTACATCATACTTCCATTCAATTTTTCAATCTAGTAGTGCTATACCTTCTCTCTATAAGATAAATAGATTCCATGCTCCCCACGTCTCTATATATTTTTCCCTCTTATGTTGAGCTGTCATTACTAAATCCTCCATTTTGTTTATCTCCCCTATTTTCCGAACCCAACCTGCTATTGTTGGAGATGTTTGTTTTTTCCAGTTAAGGGGTATACAAAGTCTGGCCGCATTTGCAAGAGGACATATTACCGATTCTCTATATTTCCTCATTGATGAGTTATTTAGTTGAAGAAAAAAAGACGGATCTTCCGGAATCTCAACTTCTGTAAACTTTTGCATGATCACTCTAACCTTTTTCCAAAAGTCTGTCAATTTGGGGCAAGACCAAAAAATATGGATTAATGTGCCCTCTTCTACCGAGCAGCGCCAGCATCGATCCGAGTTATTAATCGAGATTTTGTGTAATTTATATGGAGTGTAATACCACCTTGTCAATGTTTTAAAATCTGTTTCTTGATATTTAGTACATATAGAGGATTTATGGACAAGGTTGATCATACTCTGACGCTGCTCCGGTGAGAAGGCACGAGACAACTCCCTCTCCCATTTGTCAAAATAAGATAATTGATATTGCCTTTCAGGTGTATTTATCAGATCATATATTTTGGATATCATGTGATAAATGTTTCCTGCATCTGAGCAGTATCTTTCAAAGGTTGTCAATTGACGGTTATAATTCTGAGGGTTAGGGATTGAGCGAAGAAAATGTGATAATTAAAGTGCGTTCCAGAAGGGAAGCCTAAAAACATTCATCTCATTCATTAATGTCTCCAGAGAAGGCCATTTATCTTCCCTTAAGAAATGTACGGCTTGGAAAGGACCTGTCATACTGAGAGATCTAAAAGATTGTGCCTCCATGCCTATGGGAAATTTTGGGTTCCCCAAAATTGGGAGTAATGGCGAATCATATGTAGATAAAGAATTCTGGAAGCATAGTTGTGAGCAAATTTGTTACGTCGTACCAATTAACTGATGTGATTTCAACTCTGAGTTTGTGATTTCAACTCTGAGTTGAAATCACATTTTATTCATATTTAGTTATATTTGCACTTCATTGGGTTTTACACTGGTATTTAGCATTAAGTGATACGTGCGCAGCCAAGCACTGCAGCATTTAAAAGTAACATTTAGTTCACATTGCATTTATTTTCTTTTATAAGATTTAAAGGAATAACGCACCATTTTTGCACATATTTATTACCCCACCCCCCCTTCCAGGATTGGGGTTGCAGCAGTTCCCCTAAAAGGTCAGCGCAGATTTATTTTTGTTTTTTTGAGTATTTTCAGGATGCCCAGCAATGGCAGCCCCTATTTTTACTCTCATGACTGGTATCCTTTAAAGTACATAAAAATATGGAACTGGACAAGATTTAAACTGCTTAAATACTTTTCATGTGACTTTAAAGTTGAACTAAACCAAATAAATTTTCGGTTTCCCAAAACAGTTGCAATCAATGTATGCCATGAATATTTACTGCCACGGTTGCTTATGTGTTTAACTACACTCTCAAGCCATTAAATAACTGGTGTCATAACTGATTACATGTGCAACACTATGGCAACTGCAGATCAAACACTAAGATGACAGCTTTCTTCGCTGTAAAGGATAGGAGGGCTTAGTTTCACTTTAGATTTCAACTACCCTATTTTAAAATCACCAGAGATGGGAAGGTATTACTGGACAGGTTTAACAATTTTGACGATTATCTATTCTTCTCAATCAGATAAACTAACAGTACTTGGGCAATATGTGCTTGCATAAAAATGTAGAAATCTAGCCATAGCCTGATGGTGAGAGTTTACATGCATGTCTGACCAAGCTCTATAGTCACTTTAAGGCTTTCTACTGTACATATGAAAAGTGTGTACAGCAAGCTTTTGTAAAGCTTTCAAGCACCTTGAATCAATCATTTTTCCCCACTTTCCTGAAAACAGACCTTGTCTTTTTATTCACCTCTAACACTACAAACATTGGGGGAAGCCTTACAAGTCTCCAACCAATGTTGATACTGATCTTTCCTGGCCCCTTTCAGAACCTTGGCTGATGAGCTGTGAGTGGCTTTGTTGGTTCGGAAGGTGTTGGAGGAGCATAAATGAATATGGTATAAATTTTCAGCACAGCAGGCTTTTTTATTTTTAGGAAAATAAAGGCTAGAATATATGCGAGTATATGTATATATGTGAACCCTGTAACCAGAAATGTTTATCTTAATAGACATGGGTTGGTGACCGGGTCACTTTCAAGCAAATGTTTTTGTTTTTTCACAAACCTATTTTTCTGCATCGCAGAGCTGAATGGTCAAGACCATGCATGCTTGGAAATGAAAGAATACATTACTTCCAAAATTGTATTCTGTCTTTAGCAACCTATTGGTTTTTCGATACGAGACTAGCATGCAAAAAAAACAAACAAAAAAAAAAACGGATGATCATTCCTCCGCTATTCTTTTTGTGTGCACCGGGCTTCACTCTGATGCAGCTGTGCATGGTAGCCAATCGGCTTCTAACTTCAGCTTGTACCTGGAAGCTGATTGGTTTCTATGCAGAGCATCCTATAAAAGACCTGTAACTGCTGCTCTTTCTGCTTGGTCCACCCCCATGTACTGTTCTGCAGGCAGCCCGCATTGGTTGGACCTGCTGGGTGCCTTCCAAACTTCTGTTATCTGCTTTATGTAGTACAGTACTGATTGCACTGCTACAATAAGGTGGTTAACATTACTATATTGAATGGTCAGTCCACTCTAAACCAGAATTTTCAAATAAAAAGGTACATCGTCTGGAGAAATAATGTCAACTTACCTTTATTTCTTGCTTGTGATATTAACTTAACACGAGTTGCATCATTTGGAGCGTCGAAAGCACAGAATGTCCCTCTACCTCTAGCTCTGCTCACAAGATGTGGATACCGGGACTGCAAGAAATGGCATATACTTCTAATTATTTCACCTTCTAAGATCAGGGCTTAATCATTTCAGTTGAAAATGCAATAAAATAATTGCCAGATAACAAGGTTTAAATACTTGCTGTCCTCCCACAATAGTTTTACAGTGGGGGAGCGGCACAGGTGAGCCTGACAATGTATCTGTACATTGCCGGCTTGCTTCCGGGTACGGGGCACAAGCCCCTGTGCTGTGACTGGACATAGCACAAGTCTGGCAGCTGATTTCAGTCAATGATTTTAGCTGAAGTCAGCTCATCAGCTGTGGCCAGGCACACACAGAGTTCTGCGTTTACAAAAACACAGAACTCTGTGAAATGTGAACAGCAATCTGGCCGTTTCTTCTCCCTGCCAAGCACAGAGAAGAAACAGACAGATAGCAAAGTAAAAACAGAACACATTACACATTCTTAGGCACATAGTTAACCCCTTATTTGCCCCCTAGATGTTAGGCCCTTCCTAGCCAGTGTCATTATTACAATGTCAGTATTATCACTGATCACTATTAGTGTCACTAGCAATGTCAGTGTCAGTGACCCTCACAGATAGTGTCTGCTAGTGACAGCTTTCCCGCCACCCTATCACAGTACCACTATAAGTCTCTGATCACCGCCTTTACAGTATAGCGTCTATAGTTGCAGAAATTCCAGTATATATACCATAGGTTGTAAACGCTATAACTTTTGCATAAACCAATTATTTTACACTTATTGGGATTTTTGTCTCCCAAGACATGTAGCAGAATACATTTTGGCCTCAATTTATGAAGAAAATTGTATTTTTGACTTACTGCAAAATCAATTGCTCTGAGTTCATTGATGGACACAACTTCTCCACTAGGCAGAAAAAAGACTTTGCTACACCTATGGGCAGTCCCAGGTGGTATACTACCCTTCTCTGCCATAGGTAATCAGTTTAGTAGCAAGCAGTATTGGAAGTATCAGAACTCCATAGAGGGGTGGGTGCTCAATTTTCTCTTTCGCTCATCGACAGACACAGCGTTCCATAAATCATAACTAGTGGGATGTCCAAAGCAGTGCAAAAAGGAAAATGAGTTGTGGGGAAAAAAACCCACAGCTTAACATAGCAGCCCTTAACCAGGACACAAGAGCCTTACCGGGAAACAGGAACCCCGTCGGAAAAATAACGTTTTAAAGAAAAAAAACACCCCTTAAGGAGGGAACAGCCCCTCTTAAACAGCAGCCTGCAAAACTTTGCAGGTGAAAGAAGCATCCGCAGATGCCAAAGAATCTACCCTATAGGATTTCATGAAGGTATGCATGGACAACCAAGTGGCCGCCTGGCAAACTTCAAGCCTGATGAGGGAAGGCCCAAGAAGCACTCAGCGCCCGAGTAGAATGCGTGGTGGCAGGGAAAGGTGGAAACCTGACCTTTAATGGAATAGGCCTGAGTCACCGTCTATCTGATCCATCTGGAGATGGTAGCTGAAGAAGCGGCCAGCCCTTTTCTTGTCCAAGACCATATAAAGGGAGTCTGACGTCAGAAAGGACTCAGTAGCTGCCAGATACACCCGAATCGCACGAACCACATCTAAGGTATGCAAAGCAAATTCCTTGGGATGAGCCGGCTTGGGACGCAAGGAAGGCAACACATGTCCTCATTCAAATGGAAGTCAGAGACAAATTTGGGCAGGAATGATGGACAGGGACGAAGAACCACTTTATCCCTATGGACCACTAAATAGGGACTGTGACAGGATAATGCCGCCAATTCCGATACCAAGTGGACCGAGGTAATAGCCACCAAGAATGTCACCGTCTGGGATAACGTAGGCAAGGGAAATGTGGCTAGGGGTCGCTGAAAAAAAGATTGCCGAGGCAGACACCTGGCCCTTGATGGTACTCAAGGCTAACTTCTGGGAAAGGTTAAGAACCCAGGCACAGAAAAGGATCGAGAAAGAGCGCCAATCGACTCACACCAAGAAATGTACGCTTTCCATGTACGATGGTATATCTTGCTGGAGGACTACTTCCTTGCCTTCACTATAGCAGAGATCACTGATCCAGACAGATCTCTATCTCTCAGTACCTGGCTTTCAATAGCGAAGTCATTAAAACCAGCTGTAAAGCTGGATGGTAGATTAGTCCTTGAGGCAACTGGACTTCTTTGAGAGGAAGCCCCCAAGAGACGTTTACAGCTACCAGGATGATTGAAGATCTTCGCTCTTGATTCCTCTCTGGAACTGTGGAAGAAGCCTTAGCTGAGAATGATACTGGCCTTACCGTGGCCCTTGGACGCACGAGGCGTCTGTCAGAGGACCCCATGACCTCGTCACGAACGTCTGTATCCTCCTGTGGAGCCGAACCTGCTAAAGGAGCTGCATGTAGGACTGTGCAAACAGAACTGTGTTGAAGGTGGATACCATCAGACTCAGAACCTGTATGAAAATCGGGGGAGAGAACTGTCTGTGTGACAGCAGCCGGTGAATCATGACCTGTGGTTCCTGAAATTTCAACAGAGGAAGGACCACCCTGGTCAAAATTATAATCAGACCTAAGTAAATCAATTCCCTGGACAGGGATAGGGGGGGACCTTAGGTAGTTCAGACATCATCTGAGCCTTTGCAGGAATTAAATCCGCACAAGGAGACACAGGATCTAAAAAAACCTGAAAAGAACAAGCTTTGCAACCCCTTTCTGGGTACCCCCAAAATAATCATTTTGTGGATCCCCTTGGCGCTTATGAAAGAGGTCCTAGAGGCCGGACACCAGCAAAAATGTCCTCCCACCCGATAATGGATCTGGGCAGACCTTCATGCTGAAGGGGTCTTGTCTGTAAAAGAAACATTTTGTGGAACCTGCGGGTCCGGAGAAGTTAGCTCTAGGCTTACCAGACCAAGGATGCTTGGAACTTCCCGGGGAAGATTTGAAAGATGTATTTCCCTTATTCTCCGTCCCAGAAGCACAAAATAATTTTATATTTACTGAGAAAGAGTGCCCCCGTCTGCGACGAGGCTCCTTCCCTTTCCTAGACTATGGCAGGAAGGTACCCTCACCCCCCCCCCCCCCCGTGATACTCTTAACGATGTCATCCAGGGTAGCCCCAAACAGGCGATCGCCTTGAAAGGGCAGATCAATGAGGTTTTTCTTAGAGGCTTGGCCTGCAGACCAATTCTTAAGCCACAGCATGCGCCTAATCACCACCGCTAAAACTAATTTTGGACAACAGAGGAGCTGTGTCCACAGCTGCACCACAAAAACTGCAGCCCATGGACCAACTGGTTCACTAAATCAACATAAGCAGCTGGGACCTCCTCACCCCCTAGGCCTTGGCGCAAAAGCTTGGCCAATTCAGTTAGGGTCTGAGACACCAGGGCTGAGCAAAAACTGGCCGCAATGCCGAACCAGCCATAGTAAACATGCTGCGCGCCACAGCCTCCGCTTTGTCAGCCGGGTCCTTAAAAGGATGGGGATTCCTTT
Source organism: Pelophylax lessonae (assembly GCF_965119305.1). NCBI lineage: Eukaryota > Metazoa > Chordata > Amphibia > Anura > Ranidae > Pelophylax > Pelophylax lessonae. The sequence continues at coordinate 158,634,775 of NC_138773.1, forward strand.
ATTTAACCTGGAAACAGGAGGGTCCACCACTGGTGGACTAGCCCATTTTTTTAAAAAAAGTTACTCCATAAAAGGGTAATGTACAGCAAAACTTTGGGGACTACAATGGGTAATTTTGGCTGTTCCCATTCCTTACAGGAAAACCTATCAAAATAAGGCACATAAGGAAACACCTGTGGAGTACGATGCGACTTGTGAGTACCAAACGACACAGCCACGTCCGTGCCTACATCAGCCGCATCCTCCATTTGTAAAGTTTCACGCACTGCAGTGATAAGTGCATCTACCAGCACTTTTTAATTCACTGCTGCGACCATGGAGAAATCATCCTATCGAATGGATCAGGGGGTGTGATATTAAATCCCCTTGGACAGGCCACGTCCACAGCGGCATCAGGCTCAGAATCAGATGAAACAGCCTGAGCAGGGGAAGGTAGGGGACCGACAGGAGGAGCGTGGAGAATTCAAACCCATCATCATCATGGACGCTATCCCTGTTCATACGTCCTGGGCACAGGAAGAGGAAACTAAGGAGGAAGAGGAGGAGCTTCAGCAGCTTCCCAGACGAAGGGGAAATGGCCCCGTGACATCATCTGTTTACACAAACATGGCTGCCAACCAGAGACCAGCCAGACTAAAGGGAAAATGGCCCCCGTGACATCATCCGACTACACAAACATGGCTGCCAACCAGAGAACAGCCAGAATAAAGGGAAAATGGCCCCCGTGACATCATCCGACTACACAAACATGGCCGCCAACCAGAGACCAGCCAGACTAAGGGAAAATAAACACCATCAGCTACAAACACTGAAGCATGCTACCAGGATCTTTCCTGCCCCCTCTGCAAGGGAACCCCCTCTGAAAGTAGGACACATATTCAATAAAGCCTAATAATGGTGCCAGTTTACGCAGTTATAAAGCCTAGTGCTGGAGCCAGCTTACGCAGTAATAAAACCTAGTATTGGTGCCAGTTTACACAATATTAAAGCCTAGTATTGATGCCAGTTTACGCAGTAATAAAGCCTAGAATTTATGCCATGCTCTCAGTGCGGAGGAGGTAGGGAAGAATAGTAGACCTGCCAACCACAGTGATGAAAATGTTAAAGCTAGCCGCGATCGTGGCGGCGGTCTTAATACTTCTATCAACTTCATGGGAGATCTTTAGGATTTCCCCGTGGGTCTCCTGGTGTGTTACAGTACAGCACACCTCTCAATCTGGGACTCCTTCGCTCCGCCACACACCGCAACGAAACGAAGGGGGAAGGCTGCTACAGTGCACCTCTCTATCTGGGACTCGTGCCCTACAGCAGGGGTGTCTAACCTTTTGAGGAGTGAGGTCCACTTTAGCGACTTGGTAACCGGTCGCGGGCCAAAATGAGCAGAGCGGGCAGATGACAGGTCTGTGTCCACTCAGCATATGCAGAACAGACATGGAAACAGCCCCTTCTACTCTATGCCCCCTCCGATCCGATCAGACAGAAGGGGACAAATCCCATTCTGTTTTTTTAAGTGGATCAGATTGGAGACAGGTGGGTGTAAACAGACGTTTACATCTGTCGCTCAATAGAGGTAAATGGAGGGTCTGATTGGGTCCACCTGAAAAAAAAAACAGGTGGGCCTGATTGGACCGATGGTGTGAATGAGGCTTAAGGCTGCTTTAACACGGATGCACTGCAGCTTACCTGAACCTCAATCTTCACTTCTTCCTCAGGATTCCTGCAGGTATCACTGGCTGCTGCTGTTCCCCAGGCAGGTATAGCTGATGGCTGCTGCTGGCTGTCCTCCAGGGCTGATACTGCTGGTGGGTACTTCTAGCGGGTACCACTGGTGGGTTCAGCTGGCTGGTACTGCTGGTAAGTACTGTTGGCGGGTACTGGCGGTTACTGCTGGCGAGTACTGCTGGCAGTAGAGAGCAGAGCCTCTGCTTCCTGTATCTCTCCTGTGCCCTGTCACAGGCAGAGTGCATTTGATATCACTCCGCCTGTTACAGGAGCCAGAACTATACAGGAAGCAGCGGCTCTGCTTCCTCTAGTGCGGCTCCATTATTTACACTGATGCTCGGGGATGGCGGGTCAGGAGCCCACAATCTGGGTTTACCAACCCGCCATCCCAGAGCAGAAAGCAGCCAGGATCCAGTTAGGGGGCACAACATAATGTTGGGGTGGGGGGCCATGGCTCCCTCTGCCCCCTCCCCCCCCCAGTGACGACTAAACTTACATCAGATCAACTTAACCACTTTAAGACTGGGCCTATTTTTGACACTTGATGTTTACAAGCTAAAATCAGTTTTTTTTGCTAGAAAACAACTTAGAACCCCCAAACATATATTTTTTTAGCAGAGACACTAGAGAATAAAATAGAGATTGTTGCAATATTTTTTATCACACCGTATTTGCGCAGCGGTCTTCCAAACGCTTTTTTTTTGGGGAAAAAGTTCACTTTTTTAAAATAAAAAATAAGAAAACAGTAATAAAGTTAGCCCAATTTTTTTCCATAATATGAAAGATAATGTTACGCTGAGTAAATAGATACTCAACATGTCATGCTTCAAAACTGCACACGCTCGCGGAATGATGACAAACATTGGTACTTAAAAATCCCCAAAGGCGACAGTTTAAAACTTTCTACAGGTTAGCAGCTTAGAGTTACAGAGGAGGTCTAGGGCTCATATTATTGCTCTCGCTCCAACGATCTCAGCGATACCTCATGTGTGGTTTGAACACCGTTTACATATGTGGGCGGGAATTGCGTATGCGTTCGCTTTTGCACGCTAACAGGGACAGGGAGCTTTCATTTTTTTTTCCTATTTCTTTTATTTTTACACAGTTTTTAAAAGAAAAAAAAATGTGATCATTTTTTTTCCTATTACAAGGAATTTGTAAACATCCCTTGTAATACAAATAGGCATGACAGGTCTTCTTTATTGTGAGATCTGGCGTCAAACTACACTAAAAAAGAAAAAAAAACATTTTTGAAAAAAAATTGGCCCTTTAAACCGATTGCTAGGCAACGACGTTTGACGTCGCTCTGGTCCTCCAAGTCCACAGAGTCGAGTGGGGGCCATCTTACCCTCACTCATTCCTGTCTGAGGATCCGGGGCCGGATAGTTTTTCCCCGCTGCCAGCAGGGGAAAACGGCTGGGACACGGCGGCAGGGCACCTCTTCCGCCTCACCGTAAGAGTGATCCCACAGCGAATCCGCCGCTGGGACCACCCTTATCTGAAAGCCAATCGCCCGCCATTGAATAAAATACCAGTATTTAGCGTCAAAGGACCGATGTAAATCGACGGCGGGTGGTAGGTGGATGGTTAAAGAGTTCAGGATTTGTGAGTATTGATATAACAGCAAACTATAGACAGATGTAATATAAAAATAATTAAAGATTACCTGGATATCCAGAATGCCATCTAAGAGAACTTTTCCAGCTTGGACAGCGTTGTTTAAGAGATCCTCTCGCTTTATGACATTTAAAACTTCAGCCAACAGAATTGTTTTGGAGGGGTCACCAAGCCAGGTGTTGAAAATTCGGTAAGGCTTACGAAGTGGAAAAATAAATCCAATTAGCAGTCATGTTGCACGATTCTGACATTTTCAGTTTAATAATCTCACTTTTTTCCAATTGGTAGGGCATAATTGACAGTGCTAAATGTGAACAGTTTAAACACCCGAGTTACAAGAACTAATAGTAGTAAAATCAATAAGGAGTAAAAAGTAAAATGTGTTTGCTGGAATCAGGATGCGGGCCTAGAGGTCATAGAAGCTTATTTAGTACACAATTTCGATACGAGCACCACTGTTTTTTATTCCTATAGGCTGACAAATGCACAAGAAAAATGTCAAAAAATCTAGTTTTCTCTATCGTTCATTGATCGACGCAGTCTCTGATGCATATCAGTAGGGATGTCCCAAAGCAGTGCCATAAAAATGAGGGGTGGGAACAGCAGAAAAAAACAAGTCCCCAAGGCTAAACATAGCCAACCAGGCATCATGGGTCTCATCAGAAAAACAAGATGAGGCCCACATGAAACAAACAGTAAACACCCTCAAGGAAGGCCAAAAAGCCCCCTAAACAGAAGCCTGCAAAACTTTGCGGCCAAAAGAGGCATCTGCAGATGCCAGCACATCCACCTTATAAAATTTGGAAAAGGTTTGAACAGACGACCAGGTAGCCACCAGATAGCCACCTTGCAAACCTGAAGCACAGATGCCTGATGGTAAAAAGCCCAGGAAGCACCAAGCACTCGAGTAGAATGGTGGAACCTGACCCAATTGACTAAGCCTGCACCACTGTCTGTCTGATCCATCTGGAAATAATCGCAGCAAACACAGGCAGCCCTGGAAACCACCTTCGGAAGGAAGGACGGATCCAGACAAAGCACCGCTTTATCCCTGTGAACCACCAGGTAGGGAGAACGACAAGACAATGCTGCCAGTTCCGACACCCTGCGCGCAGAAGTAATAGTCACCAAGAAGGCCACCTTCTGGGATAGGGTAAGCAGAGGAATCTCCTGAAGACTTTTGAAAGGAGGTTTCGGAAGAACCGACAGCACCAAATTAAGGTCCCAAGGTGGCAACAGAGGTCGCACCGGAGGTACTAAGTGTTGCACCCCCTGGATGAAGTTACGCACCAGGGAATGGGTGGCCAATGGCCTTTGGAAGAAAATTGCCAAGGCCAAAACCTGTCCCTTGATAGTACTCAAGGCCAACTTTTGATCTTGATCAACTCCCCACTGAAGGAAAGCCAATATCCGAGCCACCGAGTAAAAGCGACGGGGAGCCCCAAGAGACTCACACCACGCAATATAAGACTTCCACGTACGATGATAAATCTTCCCAGAAGTCATTTTCCTCGCTTTCAACAGCCAAGCCATCAAGCCAGTGACCATAAAGCAGGATGGAAGATTGGTCACTGAGACAGTAAATCCTCCCTGAGAGGAAGCCTCCAAGGAGCGTCTGCGACTAGCCTGACCAGGTCAGCGTACCAAGCTCGGCGAGGCCTGTCCGGAGCCACATAAATGACGGGAATCCCTTCCGCCTTGATCCTGTGAAGAAGTCTTGGCAGCAACTTGAGAGGAAGAAAGGAATACATCAGCTGATATTGACCCTACGGGGCCACCAGCGCATCTGCGGCATCTGCCAGAGGGTCTCGGGAACAGGACACAAACATCTGCACTTTACTGTTGATCTGTGACACCAACAGATCCACATCTGGAGTGCTCCAACGAAGGCACAACTGCTGGAACACATCCAAGAGACCACTCCCCTGCATTCAAGGCCTGTTAGATGAGGTAATCAGCCTGACAATTTTCCCCTCCTGGAATGTGAACAGCGGAGAGAGCTGGAACAAAGTGTTCGGCCCACTGAAGGATGCCTGCCACTTCCAAAGCCGCAAGGACACTTTTGGTGCCCCCATGGTGATTGACATAAGCCACGGCCGTGGCATTCTCCGATTGAATGTGCACTGGACAACCCTGCAGGTGCTCAGTCAAGTGGACTAGGCAAAGCCAGATCGCTCAGTAACCTGGACACTTCCAGGGACCAGACATCCTGCCGAGAACCCCTCCCCACCCGGACAGACTGGCATCCATGGTGACAATCATCCAATACACAGGGAGGAAGGATTTTCCTAGCTTGAGCATCGGGGACCGAAGCCACCATACAAGGGACTCTGATCACCTGGCTCAGCTGGATCTGGTTGTCCAGGGAACTTGGATTCTTTTTCCATTTGAGAAGGATTTCCTTCTAGAGGATCCTCGTGTGGAATTGAGTAAAGGAGACCGCCTCAAAGGACAACACCATCAGTCCCAGAACTCATACAGGTCCAAAGGGACGCCCGTTTGCTGGACAGCAACAGCTGAACTGCGGTCTGGAGTTTGACGTTTTTCCAGAGGAAGAAACACCCTGGCTGAGGACGGGTCCAAAGTCAGGACCAGATAGTCCAGTCTCATGGAAGGGCCCAATGATGACTTCTGAAGGTTCAGAATCCACCCGAACTCCTCCAGAGTTCTCATGGTGATCTCCAAATTTATTTCCAGCTCTGTAGAAGACTCCACCTGTAGAAGCAGATTGTCCAGGTAACCCAGGACCTATATCCCCCACTGCCGCAACAGCACCAGGACCGGAGCCAACACTCTTGTGAAGACCCGAGGAGCAGAAGGGAGACCAAAGGGTAACGCCACAAACTGATAGTGATCCTCTCCCACGGCAAAACTGAAAAACTGTTGGTGTCTTGCACATATTGGGATGTGAAGGTAGGCATCTTTGATGTCTATGGAGGCCAGGAAATCCCCCTGATGTAGGGAAGCCACCACTGTGCAAACTGATTCCATCTTGAATTTTTGAACTTGCACAAAGCAATTCAGTGCCTTCAGATCCAGGATCAGATGCACCTTGCCTTCCTTCCTGGTAACCGTAAACAGGTTTGAATAAAAACCCTACTGATATGCATCAGAGACTGCGTCCGTCAATGAACAATAGAGAAATTTATGTTTGTGAAATGACTATTTTGAAGAAATGTGGTTAAAGTAACCCTTAAATCATCGTAGTGAGTTAATCTCAATGTTTAAAATGGGAGCTGCTAACACACAGGATTATAGGTACTTCATAATACATTTTCTTTAGCACCTTTGGGTATTAATAGTCTGAATACTTACTGCATCAGGACGAAGTTCCTCTTTATAAAAAAACCCTCCTGTCATCATTTTCTTACTGAAAGAAACAACATCAGCTGGATCGTCCAAGCCCCAGTGTTCATGGGTCCAAAATTTGCCAGTTGCTCCTCCTCCAGTTTGAACCTCATCCACTAAAAATGCACATCCATGCTGTAAAGATTTAAGGATTAGGATGGATTAAAACACAAATAATGATGCAAATTTACTATTGCAAATACAGAAAACTGAAACAAATCTAATTTAAATTCATCAGTAATTATGAAAAGGAATTCTGGTATAAAAATATTCTTGTAGTGTGGGTAAATGTGGACATTTGATTTCTTCAGTATCCAAATGCTTCTAATTGGCAAGGCATTATACCTATAGTTGGCCAGATTTTTAAGTCTTTGACTGAACTGAAAGTCACAGTACAGTGACATAGGACGACCCAAAGTAATAGCTTGTAACTGATAATTGAGTTTTCTGTAACTCAACAGATAATTAGGGTTAAAGTAGAACTAAAGGCAAAACGTTTTTTAGATCGAGTAAGGGAGTTATAATTCCTGTTTTTTTGCCACCTGTGTCCCATTGGGAAGCTTTACCTTCACATCATGTCCCAAACCCAAAACAGGAAGGGAGTGGAAATCCCTACAAAATAAGGGAAAAACAAGTGTTCTAGTTGGAAGATTTCACCTCTATTCCTGTTCTGGGGAGAATTGGAAATTCCAGTTTTGCTTTCATTTTCATTCTTGATAATAACAATAAACAGAAGTAATTGACAGGGTGGATCTCGGGGCAGAGAAAACAAAAACTTGACAGGTGTTCCATTTGCTCTCCCCACTATCCAAAGCGAATATTAAAAAATCCTTTTTTAATTTCCTACTTTAACAAGCAGAATAAGATGCTTACTGTATATACTTAATGTTTTGGGTACTGGTAACAGGCAACATTTTACAGGATTACTGGGATTTGGAGATAACCAGTTCAAATTAAGTGTTCTGGTGAGTAAATGCATGTTATGCACTAGATTGAAATACATTTGGTTAACCAAGGGCGGCATTATGACAAGTTAATATACAAGGCTAGGACCTGTCCAAATAGAAATTGGATTTGCATGCATTTTAGCCCCTCCTCTAATTAAGGGATAATGGTTTTTATAGCTAACTGATACTCAATTGATACTATTATTACAAATGCCACAAAAGTATAAATGTCCCACAGACTAATAACCTAAATTGTGTGGGGTCTTCAGAAGATAATTATATGCAATGATACATGGACAGATCAAGAATACAAAGTATGCAAGTTTGATTCATATGACATTTAACTGAACTAGATTAGCATTCAATAATTTTCTTTTAGACTCTTACTTTAGAAGAGAAAGAGTTTGTAGTATGTTTTGTACGTCTTGTATGTACTGGAAAATCACATAGTTATAATTAATGTTTTGTTATGTAAACAATTTGTAACTTAAATAGGAGATTGCTCTAAGCCCCGGTTCACACTTATGCGATGCGGGAAGGCTGCGAATTTGCAGCCTGTTCCCGCATCGCAAACGCACCCCTGGCAGTTCACACTGCCATATGCGATACGCTGGGGGTGTCAATGTAATCTTAACGACACCCCCAGTTTGATCGCATATCGCAGTGCGATCTTGCAGTTCGCACAGGATCGGATCGCACAAGTGTGAACTGCTGTGCGATCCGATCCTGATGCAGCTGCAAAAAAGGGTCCTGTGCGTCTTTGCTGTGGGTGCGGTGCGAATTTAGCCATACAAAGTGTATGGCTAAACTCGCACCGCACAGCCGATCGCATGTAATAAGGGAGCAGTGCGCTCCGACATTACATGCGATCGCCGCAGCCGCATCAGTGTGAACCGGCACTTATAGTACGTGTGTGTCCTGTTCAAATCTAGGGCATTTTAGTACAAAAGGGTGGGGTGGGCAGCTTGATACTACAGTTTTACTGGTCAGACTTCAGACAGCATGGAAGGCTGCAGTCATCAGAAGAGGCAAGGACCTGCAGGAGGGCAGTGGGGCTACAGCTTAAAGGATGGGAGGATTTTATGTTATGTTAAATATTGAAATATGCACAGCGCACTTGCATACAAATTCGCCTGGTTGTTTGTCTTCCTCCAGCCCTGACAGATGGCTGTCCCTCGCCATCTTCTCCAGGTCTTCTTCAGGGTATCAGTCACTCCTTTTTGGCCTTTGGGCAGCCACTGCACGCAGAAATTACATAGTCCCAGAAGCCATCTCCATTCTTAGAGATATAGGGAATGGATTGAGAGAGAACACTTCCCTGTACATGTGCAGTGTACACTAGAAAAAAGTTTACAAGGAGATAGGGGGGAAGTATTCTTTTATCTTTTAGAGATGTCAGCATGGCAGAGATGCCCTCGTTTTTTTCTCCGTTCCCGTCTTGCCAATGTGGGGTGTTTCATCTCCCATTGCATTCCCCATAAACAAAAAGTCCAAGGGAAAGATTGGGGTCTGTTCAAAATGAAGTGGTAGGTGTGGCAGCTAGAAACTTCACCACAGAAATCTCACAACCACCAAAACACCTAATTAAACGCTAAAATTACAATTCTGAATTGGAGGATTTTCTAGTTAAAAGCTGAACTCAACCCAAAAGGGGAAGTTCCACTTTAAGGATTAGTCCCCCACTCCTCTTGCACAATTGGCACTTTTGAGGAGCGGGAGCAGGTACCAATTTTGACAGGTACTTGCTCCCACTTCTGTTCCGAACGCCACGGTGCTCGGAAACGGAAGTTCTCCTCCCTCCCCCCTTCAGTCTTCTGGGACACTGACAGGTCCCAGAAGACTGCATCCACCATTCAAGATGCGCAGTGCAGCTCACGCATGCGCAGTGGGCACCCGGCTGTGAAGATGCAAGCTGTCACACCCGGGTGCCCATAGTGAAGATACCGGCGCCGCCGAGGGAGGATGGAGGATGAAGACGACTGGGATGAGCTCACTGCTGGACCGTGAGTGGCTGTTTTTTTTTACAGGTGCCTGAAGAGCCTCTTTAATAAAAATTAAGGGAAAAACAGACCAGTTTCAGTAGATTGGTTTTGAAACTTTAGACATATTTATTGGAAATGGCACAGATTTTGATCTCTACAGGGTGGTTACCTCAACCTCTATAAAAAAACTGCAAAACCTTTACAATTTTATCTATGGATGTTAACAAAATACATTTACTTAAAGAGAATGATCTATGTTCATATTTGGATAAACAATAATAATAATAATAATAATAATAATAATAATAACTTGAAAGCTTTACAACCTTACGAGCAATATCTCTCAGTTTTCTAAAGAAGTCATCAGATGCATGGTTGTCTCCTCCTTCTGACTGGATTGGCTCTACAACAATTCCAGCAACGATTTTTTTCTTTTTCCTGTATTTTACAATCAAGTCTTCAACCTACATAAACACACAGAATGACAGTTTTTTTCTTTAAATTTGGATTGGCCTGTTATAATAAAACGTAAATGATCTTGAATAACATTTTTTTTAGCGGAATCAACTTTTTTTTTTCTCGATTTCCAGGAGTAGTAGGAGGTTAGGTTAAGGCTTGAGTTACATGAACACTTTTAGGTAGCTCGGCTGTGCTACCAAAATCACTAGAAAAGATATTCCAAGAGTAGGAATCCATTGTTTGATGTTCCCATTTTTTGTAAACTACACCAGGTAGCATCATTCAGTCCCTAATTGTCGCACAATGGTCCGCTTGTGAGCGACTCATTGCCACTGTAAGATAGATGTAGCTTACACCATAGAAACGCAAAATTGTCTGTGTGGCGCTAGTTTTAAGTTAGCTACATGCTTAACTGAAAGGCCACTCAGCAGCTGCAACATGCACAGTCCAAGCAAAACACAAGCTGTAAAGTATCTCCAGGAGTCCTGTAGCTACCAACAATTTACTGCCACAAGCAACCGTCTGCTCCTCATTGGCCACAATAGAAGTGTGCTCTAAAGTCCTAAGAGTTATGCTGCCAGATTACCTGCTCTGCTTTAGTGTCTGACCTTAGAAGTTGACT